>NC_047084.1:24421687-25046687 GCF_902459505.1 Geotrypetes seraphini
AATTCCAATAGACAAGATAAGGTAGACTCTGGATTTCTCAAATAAAGTAAAATATCATCCGCATAAGCCGAAATTTTATATTCCATATCAGAATATGGAATACCCTGTATCCCCCTTGCTTGCTGTATTGCTAACAATAAGGGTTCTAATACAACATCAAATAACAAAGGAGATAAAGGACAACCTTGTCTAACTCCCCTCTGCAATTGAAAACCATCAGATATCATATTATTAATATTTAATCTTGCAATCGGGAAGCTATACAAAGTTTTTACCATTCTAAAGCCTGATACATAAAATTCCATTCTACCCTATCAAACGCTTTTTCTGCATCCAAGGAAACTGTAAAAGTCGGTTCATCCATTTTTTTTGATAAATTTAACATATGAAACAATAATCTAGAGTTATTAGAGGAATGTCTTTTAGCAACGAAACCCGTCTGATGCATGTCTATAATATGTGGGAGAGCTTTGGCTAATCTCAAAGCCAAAATTTTCGCCAAAAGTTTATTATCCACATTTATTAAAGATATAGGCCTGTAGTTTGAAACCAAAGTAGGATCTTTATTTGGCTTAGGCAAAACAATTACTATTGATTCAGCCATAGTACCTTTAATATCACCTTTTATAAGTTGTGTCTGATATAAATTTAGTAAATATGGGGAAAGGACATTTTGAAATGTTTTATAAAATTCTACTGTATAACCATCACCACCTGGAGCGGATCCAACTCTAAGAGATCTCAACGCTGTTTCTAATTCTTTTAATGATATAGGTTCATCTAAACTCCGTTTTATATGATCAGGAACCTTAGGTCCATTAATAGAATCTAAAAAATTTTTACCATCTTTTTGTCTCTCCAAATAAGGTTCGGAAGAATACAGGTCCTTATAAAATTTTAGAAATTGTTTTAAAATTATATTTGTTTGATTTGTTATTATACCATTATCATCTTTTATCCCATTTATATTAGTTCTTCTTTTTTTTTCTTTAAGATAATTTGCCAATAATCTTCCCGCCTTATTGGAATTTCCATAATACACTACTTGCTTGTAAAACAAATCTCTTCTTATCATTTTTGAAGTTAATTCATTATATTTACCTTTTGCTTTCAAAAGAGCTTGCAAAACCTCATGTTCCCATTTACTTACCAATTTAGCTTCTAATATTTTAATTTCTTTTTCTAATTCTATATACTGCATTTTAATCTGTTTCCTAACAAAAGCTGAATATGATATAATATTACCCCTCATAGTTGCTTTAAATGCATCCCATACATTCTCAATAGATGTATCCTCCACTAAATTTATTTGAAAGTAATCATTAATTTGTGTTTTAAAATTTTCCAAAAATTTGTCATCCACAAGCAATGCATTATCAAATCTCCAAAGAGGTCTACCATTCTCCAATTGATCCAATTGTAATTCTATGCATACTCCTGCGTGATCCGAAATAATAATAGGATCTATGGAAGCTTTAATCACCTGTTGCACCTTATTTGTTGAAACAAAAATATAATCTATTCTTGAAAATGATTTATGTACCTGTGAACAAAATGAAAATTCCTGATCATTAAAATGAAGAATACGCCATATATCCTTCAAATCACATGATTGAGCCAAATTATCTAAACCTAAAGATTTTATGCTTTTACCTGGTTTTTTATCCAATAATGGATCCATTACAGCATTAAAATCTCCAGCCACCACTAAATTAGAAGCAGCCAGTGGTAACAACATACTCTGTAACTTTTTAAAAAATTCTGATTGATTCGAATTAGGGGCATATATATTAAACAACGTCAGGGCATTATTTCCCATACTTATATCAATATGTATCCATCTTCCATGTGGATCTGAATTTATTACCTTAAAATTGGCCGTACATTTTTTATTTATAAGAATTGCTACCCCTGCTTTTTTACCTGCTGCTGGAGCAAAAAAACATTCCTTTACCCACCCATCCTTTAGTTTTTTTGATTCCTTTATATTCAGATGAGTCTCCTGCAAACAATAAACATCCGCGTTTTGCTTTTTTAAAAATGCTAATACCTTTTTCCTTTTGATTACATGATTCAGGCCATTGACATTAATAGAATATATCTTAAAAGACATTATATATTTTAAAACTTATCATCATAATCTTTTTCCTTTCTTCCTTCATATTTAAAATCCAAAAAATTTTCTCTATGACACACATTTTTACCCCTGGAGTATCCAATCCCTTATTAATCTTTTCCTTAATCATTCTAGTAAAACCCATCTTTTTCCCACCCTTTCCCACCCAATATAATGACTGCTTAAGGACACACATTGGAACAGCAACCCGAACATTCCCCTCCCCTCTAGGCAACCAATATTTAATTAATATCCCCTTTATCATTTCTTAAAATAAATTCATTAATCTTTCACATTGTATCTTAGTATATCTCCTTCTATACATAAAATTTTTTTTCCTATTTTTCCTTTTTTTTTTTTACCATTTTACCATTTTCGAAATAATTATATTTTCTATCTGTTATATTAACCTTTGATAACTTTAACCATATTTTACTCCTAACATTCCATTAATGTATCTTTATCCACTCATCAATCTTTAATTTATATTTCCCCAATATTTTAGTTTATATCACAAAATTCTTTCATAAACATATATTTAATATAGTAATGTTATTTTTCCTATATCTCATATATTCTATTCCAGCAATTCATATCCTCCTTTTAATATATAAAAATAAATATCCATATCTTCATATACTTCTTTAAAAATTGATTATAAATTTATAATTATTATCATTTATTTATATTTCAACAATTTTTTTTTTTTTCCTTTCATTCATAAAAATGAAATTTTTAATATATTTTTTTTTTTATATTTTTCCTCTTTTCGAATTAATATCCAATCCTTTTGAAACTATAATATTACAAAATCAAATTTTATAATTAATATTTAGTATATTTTTCTTATTTATTTTACATTTTCATTTCCTTCTTCCCTTTAGTCTCTTGAATGCCACTAGTCATTTTATTTAATATCCTTTTTTCCATTCTACTTTCTTCTTTTACCCAATTGTATCATTATCTGGTGTATTCTTCTTTTTTTCCTCCTTTTGTTATTTATTCAAGTTTTTTATTACTTTCTAATCACTCTTTACTCCATCCATCCAACTTTTACTTTTCTAAAGTTTAGACTCTTGAATTTCCAGTCCATCTTTCTTGTCTATTTCTTCTGTATATTTCTTTTTTTGTTGTTGTCTTTTTCTTTAGTTTGTTTTATTTCCTGTTCTTTATTTAATATTCTTCTTTCTTCAGTATTCCAAAGTCTCACAGTTTTATATTGAAATTTTTTTTTTTCACAATGTACATCAAAACCAGTCTTAAAATCTTCTGATCATTTCAACATCCATTATGTTAGAATGACATAGGTTCTGATTTTGAAAGGAAGGTCTTTAGCTTTTCCGGATCTTCAAAATACAAGGATTTATCTCCAGAAGATACCCTCATTTTTGCTGGGTAATACAAACCATATTTATATCCCTTTTCCTTTAATTGAGGTCTCAAGTCTAGAAATCTCTTCCTTTTGTTTGCTGTGTTTTTAGCAAAATCAGGCAAAAACCATATTTTGGATCCTTTGTAATTTAAATTTTTGTCTTTTTTGGCAGCATTTAAAATTTCTATTGCTTGCTGGTATCTTAGCATTTTAAATATTAATGGTCTTGGTCTGCCTTGATTTTCTATATTTTTTAATGGGATCCTGTGCGCCCTTTCTATTTCTAATGGCTGTTTAAAATCCAATTGCAGTATTTTAGGAATTAGATTTTCTAAAAATTGTATGGCATTTTTCCCTTCCAAATTTTCCTGCATTCCAAAAAGTTTTATATTCTTTCTTCTTCCTCGGTTTTCATAATCTTCCAGCTGATTTTTCAATTGAATCAGTTCCAAACTGTCATTTTTACATCTGTTTCCTTCACATTCTAAAACCTCCATTTTAGTTTCTAAGTCAGTTGTTCTTTTATTATTTATTTCCATCTGTCTGTGGATATTTAGTATTTCTTCCTTCATTTCAGCCATATTACTCACTGTTTCTTTAAGCATTTGTTTAATCTGTCTCAGTTCCTCCATAACTTCTGCTTTGCTCAGCACATCCGTCTCTTCAGCAGGAAGCGGGACCTTGCTTGGTGTAATTTGATCCTGCTTCTGCCTTTTTGTCGACGTACCAGTTTCGTTTTTATTTTGTCGGGTGCTTGCCATGCTCCTGCACTTCTTTGATATTTTTCGCCGATTTTATCCTCTCCACAGCGGTTGCTAGGACGAAGACTCCTGCCAGCCACAATGTGTAGCAGCCCGCCCTCGATTTCGCGCCGCACCAGCACAGAGCAAAAGCCGGCAAAGAAATAACTGATCTTCTTGGCTCTCTCCCCTCAGGGCTCCACCTGAATCTGAGAATCTCGGAGAGAGCGAGACCAGAAGGCTTTGAGCATGCGCAAATGCTCAAAGCCAGTCCAGCCCGGCCCAGCCCAGAAGAGGGAGGATCTCCGACGCACTGCCCAGCCCAGGCCGCACCAGAAGAGGGAGGATCTTCGGGCACCGGCACTGGTGCCCAGTCGGGGTAAAGGATGTCATTACCGTGCTCAGGGAGGGGATGTAGGATCGTAGGGGGGGCAGAGGCGAGCGGGGGGGATGCCGGATCGCTGGGGGGAATGCTGGATCGCTGGGGGGGGAGGGTGCTGGTACAGCGAGGCAAGCTCAGTTTACGAGGCACCAAGTTTGCACATGTTTTGCTCGTCTTGCAAAACACTCGCAAACCGGTGCACTCGTAAACCGAGGTACCACTGTAGTGATTTGGATGTTTTTAGCAAAAAACTGTCCAAATGACACTTTATGCCATTTTTTGGATGTTTTTCTCTTTTGAAAATGAGCTCCTATAATAATAGCTGATCCGGTGACGGGATAATCGCGCGCCAGACGCCAGCGTGCTGACAATCCAGTGCCGACAATTCGGCGGAAGACAGAAGCGCGCGGGAGAAAAAAATAATTTTTAAAGAGCTCCGACTGGGGGTTTGGGGTGGCAACCCCCCCACTTTATTGGTTAGTGTTTGCGCTGCTGTTGCGGGGGAGTGGGGGGGGGTAAAACCCCCCACATTATAGAGAAAATGGAACTTTTCCCGGAAAAAATCAAAAAAAGTTCCGTTTTCGCTATAATGGAGGTTTCCAACCCCCCGAACCCACCTCCAACAGCAGCGCGAACACTAACCAATAAAGTGGAGGGGTTGCCACCCCAAACCCTCCGTCGGAGCTCTTTAAAAATTACTTTTTCCCCCGCTGATGTCTTGGGCTCCACTGTCTTATGAACCGCTGATCCACACTGATGATGTATAAAGATGGTGGCAGTTACTGAGATGTTATTCCTTGAGCAGCAACGTTTGCAGCAGATATCACAAACTGAAACTGAACCTAGACAAGACAAAATTCATTCTCCTCGAAAATAATAAAACCCCAACTATAACAAATCTAGTTATAAACTCAATCACATACCCTATACAATCCACTTTAAAACTTCTAGGAATGACAAATTGACAGATGCTGTACCATGCAACCACAAATCAACAAAACAATACAAAAATCATTTGGGGTCATGAGAAACTTAAGACAGGTTCGAAAATTCTTTGACAGAACACAATTCCAGCTCCTGGTCCAGTCCCTAGTCCTAGATCTTCTAGACTACTGCAACATACTCTATCTCCCCTGCCCCACAAGCATGATAAAACAACTACAAACTGTTCAAAACACGGCGCTAAGACTAATCTATTCACTGAGGAAACACGACTACATCACAGCGGCATACCTAGATTCACACTGGCTCCCAATACAAGCAAGAGTACAATTCAAATTCTACTGCCTGCTATTTAAAACCGTAAATGGAGACAGCCCAGTCTACCTAAACAACCGCCTAATCCAAACAACCGCCTCAACCAGACACAGGAGAATGCACAAACCATTCACTCATCCCCAATCAGAGACGTCAAACGAAAAAAACTGTACGAAGGCCTTCTAGCCACTCAAGCAGCAAAACTAGACTACCAACTCTTCAATTTACTGATAACGACTACAGACTACAAATTGTTTAGAAAAGAAATAAAAACCATCCTATTCAAGACATCCTTGAAGACAAACTAACACCGCAAGACTAATCCCTTAATCCCAATTCTCTGTAGCAAATCACTCTACTATTCAATTCCTCTGGAAATGGCCAGATAACTACTTTTGTAATCTGCCTTGAACTGCAAGATATTGGCGGAATAGAAATCACTAATGTAATGTGATAACTGTGACACGAACAGAATCAAGTAAAAAAAAAATATATTACTTTCATCTGTAGCATTTGATATATTTTAGTGCTGAACCTAAGAATGTGGTTTCTCCTTATTTATTGTATTTTACTTAGTGTCACCTTAATAAAAATTACAGTGCAAGTTCCTGCAGAAGTATTTTTTTAAACAGGCAAGCTCTGTAGAACATAATGGACACCGTATCTGGATGATTAAGCTAAGTGGTGACTACCAATACATTTATGCTTCATTAGAAAGAATAACTCAAAAATATTTGGAAAATTAATGAGACAATTGATAGCTTATATTTTAAGTTGTTATAGGAGGTTTTTCTGACTGATGATAGTTCCAAGTTCTGGGGGCAGGATATATTACCTACCACTGAGGAGCACTTGAAGTATTTTCCTCCTTTTCAAGGCAATTGTCAGTATAGGCGAAAACAATAACAATTGGAACTCTGATGGTGATAGTATAATTCTACTGTGCAGTCCTAATCTTATGTTGATTATTTGTAGAGCTGAGTCGATGAAAAGATTTACATGCCTCTTGAAGATCTGTGTATGTGGTCTATGGTCTGAATGAGAAGAAGAATGAATGAATCTATTCTTAGTTGTGTGATATATTTTTATTTTTATTGTTCTTATATAGTCTTATAATCTAGTTCAATAATTTGTGAAAATTGATATGGAAACATTTTAAATAAAAGTTATCACTGTTAAAAAAAAACCTGGAACTGTCTAAGCCAATGAATTGAGAACTAAGATTTAGTTCACATCTTTTAGTAGTAGCTGAAGGGAAATAACTATGAAGGGATGCTGAAAAGTTCTCTGTCAACCAACTTTTCAAATTCTGAGCGTTATTTTGCTATTGTATCTGAAAAGAATGTTATTTTATTTTGCAAAGTGCCAATTTGCAGAATCGTAATGCTGTGTTTTCACATTGTTTCAGATCATTGATTGAACCATGTCAGTGAAAAGTGTGGAATTTTCAAGGGTGGAACTCCGAGCCATCATGAAATTCCTATTCCTGCAGAAGAAAAATCCAAAGGAAATCCATGACTGTATGATGCAAACACTGAGTGATAAATGCCTATCATACTTCACAATGAAAAAGTGATGTGTAAACTTTCAGCATGGAGATGTTGAGACCAAAGATGCAGCAAGGTCTGGGAGGCCTCAAACAGTGTCAGCTCCTGAAATTTTTGACTGTGTTCATGATCTCACTTTGGCAGATCGGCAAATATCTGAAACAATTGCTGAGACACTACAGATATCCAGGGATTGTGTTGGATTTATAATCGATGAGCAGCTGAGTATGCAGAAACCCTCAGCCAAGTAGGTGCCCAAGTGTTTGAATGCTAATGAGAAATAACTTTAAATGGACACTTCCAAGTTGATTTTGCAGCATTTTCAGTGAGCTGGTTGCTGCCAACTTTTTGGAACAACTAGTTAACTGTTGATGAAACATAGTTGCACTACTATGATCCTGAGACAAAACAGTAGTCCGTGCAATGGCAGCACTCGGATTCTCTAAGGCCAAGGAAAGTCAAGACCCAAAAGTCAGCAGGAAAGGTCATGGCCACAGTGTTTTGGGATCAGGAAGGTGACTATCTTCTAAGGAGCCAGTTAATGCAGAGTACTACTATAACTTGCTGTACTGATTAAAGGAGGAATTGGGAAAAAAATGAGAAGGAATGCGGAGAAAGGAGTTCTTTTTTGTTAGACAATGCACCTGCTCACAAGGCTAACAAAACTATGGCTGTTTTGATGCAGTTGGGGTTTCAGTGCATAGACTCACCAGATCTTGCTCCATCTGACTATTTTTTCTGTTTCCAAAGCTTAAAGAGAGTTTGAAAGGGCAACAATTTTTGAGTGATACGGAGGTGATTGCAGCAGTGAAGCAGTATTTCAGTGACAAGGTAACCAGATATCAGAGTATTTTCTGGAAGGGTTACAGACATGATGTGCCAAGTGTGTTGAACTTAGGGGTAAATATGTGGAATAACTTGTAAGTTTCATGGCTCCTTGTCATTTCCTTCTTGGTTGGGCTGAGAACTTTTCAGCACCCCTTCGTAATTTATACTTGAGGCAATGGAGAGTTGAGTGATTTTCTCAAGGTCACAAAAAGAATCAGTGGGATTTGAATACAGGAGAACTAAAATTATTATGTGGACTATCTTCAAATCAGTAAAGACAACTTGTATTTGTAGAATATTGAGGAAAAACACTACTATTGAGCATCTTATGACATTCTTTAATGTCTCTTAAAAATGGTTTAAAATAGGTGTAGGAAGCTGTCAACTTATCCTGTGGACTTCACAACTTCTACATTGAGTATCTTGCTTTTAAGGTGAAATAAGTCTCTTCCAAGTTTTAAATGTGAAGAAAGATTAGATATGTCCGTTTCTTTTTGTTCTAATTCATTATTAATTTTGTTAAAGTTAAAAAAAAAAAAGATATTTTCTTGAGCCAACATTACTTTTGAGCTATAATGTCAAATCCTTTTATTTTTCTTTTTTATTCTTTTTCCTTTTTTTATGATAATAGAGGCAGAGTCCGGTGAGTATTACTTTTTGTTTTTTATTAGAAACTAGTCTTATAGCCTGTTACATTAACGGTTGCTAGAATATATGTGTGTGTGTCTGTCTTTATTTCTTTCTCTCTCCTTAGCCGCTTTATTTCTTTCTGTCTTTCTTTTTCCTTGGCTGTCCATCACCACCCCTTGCCTGCTCCCCCTGTCCATTGTCCCTTCCTTTTACCTCCCCTGTGTCCACCACCACCACCCCTTCACTGCTCTCCTTATGCAGCAGCAGCCCTTCTCCCTTTGTTTTACCTCCCCCCTGTCCAGCAGCACCTCTTTCCTTCTCCCCCTGTCCAACATTAGGCCTCTGTTCCTTTTTCTTCACCTCCCTTGTCCATCAGCACCTCTTTCCTTCGCCCTCTGTCCAGCAGTAGGCGTCCCTTCCTTTTTCTCCCCCCTCCTCCTTCTTATCCCTATGATACACTTACCTTGCTCGGCCCCTGATCAGAGGTTCCTGACAGCCACCCATTTGCACCCATTGGAAAAGTTCCCTATGCCGCATCCCGCCCCCCTCCTGATGCGACTCCCGCTGTCTTTCTTTCTGTCTGTCTCTGTCCCTGGCCCCCTTTGTCTGTCTGTCTTTCTGTGTATCTCCCTGCCCCTGTGTCTTTCTTCTTTTCTTTCTGTCTCCCTTCCTCCCTCTGTCTGTCTGTCCGAAGCAGCATTCCCTCCCCCTCCATTTCCCTCCCCCACACCAGTTCCCTGTGCACCTGCCCCTGTGTCTTTCTTCTTTTCTTTCTGTCTCCCTTCCTCCCTCTGTCTGTCTGTCCAAAGCAGCATTCCCTCCCCCTCCATTTCCCTCCCCCCCACACCAGTTCCCTGTGCAGCAGCATTAGCGTTTCCTCTACCCCCTTTCCCTTCCTGCGGTCCCGACTACAAACGCGGTCCTGAGTCCTTTGCCGCCGCCCCCCTTCCCTTCCCGCGGGCCCGACTGCAAACCTGGCGATTCAAGCAGCGTGTGCAGCAGTCTTCACACGCTGCTTCGGGTCCTTCTTCTGCCCTGATTTATTCTGGCACATCCCTGATGACATCATCAGAGATGCGGCAGAGCAAATTAGGGCAGTAGAAGGGCTCGAAGCAGCGTGTGAAGACTGCTACACACGCTGCTTGAATCGCCAGGTTTGTAGTCGGGCCCGCGGGAAGGGAAGGGGGAGCGGCAAAGGACTTGGGTCCCGGGCAGCGGAAAGTTTCTGGGCTCCTCGGTGGGGGCGCTGAGCGGCTTGCCCTCTCCTCCGAGACCCCCCCCCCCAGATGGAGGAACGGAGATCGGAGGCTGGTGATGTATAAGCGTGCATGCGCACTCCTGCGGCCACAGACCTACTGATCACGGAAGCACGCAAATAGGAGAGCGCATGCGCGGCTGCCCTTTTATTATATAGGATATATGTAATGGGCAAGAAGTAAATGGATTAAAATATTGACTTAGAAGTGGTTCCCAAATCTGCTCTGCAGGACCCAAGCATTGTGAATATTTATCAAATAGATTATGTATGCGCTGAGAGGGAGATATGATAAGAGGTCTATAAAATTCTATGAGAGGAGTGGAATGGGATGGGCAGACTAGATGGGCCATTTGGCCTTTATCTGCCATCATGTTTCTATGTGTACTGTTTCAAATTGTACAAAGACTAAAGAACAAGCCATGAAGTTACTAAACAATTCTTTTTAACATTTTTATAAACAATATTGCTTAAGGGCTGACCAGTAAGATTTGCCTCTTTGTGAATGATATCAAAATCTGCAATAGAGTAGACCCCCTGATGGTATAGATCAGTGTTCTTCAACCACCGGTCCATGGACCAGTGCCAGTCCACAGAAATTTCCTGCCGGTCCACAGGGCCAGCACGTGCATCAGGCCCAAAACAGTGTTCTTCAATCGCCGGTCCACGGTGCGATCGATGCGGCGTTATCTTCAAGCCAGCTCCCTCTTCCTAACTGATTCAGTGCACAAAGCCATGGGCAATGGCTCCTATTGGCATCCTGTGCCTGAACCGGAAGCTTTCTCTCCGACGTTCCAATGTCAGAGGGAAGGCTTCCAGATGAGGCACAGGATGTGCAAGGTGCAATTAGTACTATTATGGGGGCGGGGTCTTGGGTGGAGATTGTGTAGAGTTGGGTGGGGCCTGCCCACAACTTAGCCCAGTGTTGTTCAACCGCTGGTCCACGGACCGATACCAGTCCACAGAATAATTCTTTTATTTCTGCCGGTCCGTAAAAAGGTTGAAAAACACTGGTGTAGATAACATGAGGAAAGACCTAGTGAAGCTTGAGAAATGGTCTGATATTTAGCAGTTAGGATTTAATGCTAAGAAATGCAAGGTCAAACATTTGGGCTGCAAAAACCCGAGGGAACGGTACAGTTTAGGGCAGGGGTAGGGAACTCCGGTCCTCAAGAGCCGTATTCCAGTCGGGTTTTCAGGATTTCCCCAATGAATATGCATTAGATCTATTTGCAATCACTGCTTTTCAATGCATATTCATTGGTGAAATCCTGAAAACTTGACTGGAATACGGCTCTCGAGGACCGGAGTTCCCTACCCCTGGTTTAGGGGTGAAGAACTTTTGTGCACCAAAGTCCCTTGTGATAGTATGTGATGATCTTAAGGTGGTCAAACAGGTTGAAAAGGCGATGGCAAAAGCTAGAAGGATCCTTCCTCCAGCCCCCAAAACAGCAGCTGCAGCATCCTGACCCAAAAACTCCCTCCATCTCCCAAAGCAGCAGCAGTCCTGACTGGACATTTCCCCCCGCTCCCTACAGCTCCTGAAGTGGCAGCAGTCCTGACCCGCCATCCCCCCTCTCTACAGCTCCTGAAGTGTCAGCATTCCTGACCCGCCATCCCCTCCCCTGAGCAGAGTAAGCAACAGCAGAAGTCCTGACCTGCCAAACCTCCCTCTCTCCCTTACCCAAAGCAGCAGTGGTCCTGACCCGACACCCCTTTCCATCCCTCCCTCAAAGCAGCAGCGACAGTGCTGTAAACAGACTGTTCGCTGCCAGCCCTGGCAGGGCCTTTCCTCTGTCACATCACTTTCAAGGAAAGGTCCTGCTGGGGCTGGTTGCGAGCAGCCTTTTTACAGCACTGCCGCTGCTTCAAATAAGTGTGTGTGTGTGTGTGTGGGGGTCCAGGTGGGCAGGCCCATGCTGAGTTAGGGAAGGCAGACCCGGGGGGGAGGTACACCAGAAGTTTATATGTGGGGAGGGTCCAGTATGAGGAAAATTGCATGGGAGGGGAGATGGATGGATGCTGGACCCATAAGTAGGGAGGGAGGGGGCCGGGAGAGAAGGGGGGGGAAGTGACCCAGACCAGAAAGGAGTGTCAGAATGGAGGAACAGATGCTGGAGCTACAGGTGGGGATGGGGGGATGATACAGTGAGATGGGAAGGGAGGCAAAACTATTTTTACAGTAACTCTCAAGCAACCAGCAACTACAGTTATCAGGCATGCACCAATCCCCATGGGTGCTGGATAACTGAGAGTTTACTGTGAATAACTGAAAGTTTACTGTATAGTTCTGGAGACCACACCTTCAAAATGATATAAAAGGATGGATTCAGGAAACTGGTCGGTGGTCTACATAAAGATCTCAATATTTGGAGAAAAGGTGGGAGAGAAGAGATATGAGACATTTACTATCTATATGGAGTAAATATGCATGAGTCAAGTTTCTTTCAATTGAAAGAAAACTCCAGAGTGAAAGGACATGTGATGAAGTTAAGAGGTGATAGGCTAAGGAGTATTCTTGGACAATAACCTCTGGAAGCTTCACCATAGGGTCTTGCATCTATTCTAACCTTGGCTACAGAACTTAAAAATAAATCTGTTCCCCCCTCTCCTAGGTCACCTCTCCGGACACAACTCCTCCCAGCTCAGTTTGTTTCTGCAGCCTAGCTGCTGACTTATAGTTTCTTTTGCTCGTGAATTTTTTTTCTCAATTTCTAGTCTTTTATTTTGTTCCATGCCGCAGATATTGCCCAAGTGCTGCTGATTCATTCTGGGAGAGTGATCCTTTTAGCAAGAGATCGCAGACTTTTACTTAAAAATTGTCTGCTTCTGGGGATACCCTGTTAGTAGAACCTGCAGTAAGCCCCTCAGACAGCTTGCAGATCAGATTGGGTTTGTCCGCTAAGGGATAGAGTGCAGGCTGCTGCGGTTCTGTGGAGATACACCGGGATCGGAACCAGACATAGTATCTTCCTTAAATCCCCTGAGAGGTCCTGGTGGTCATGATCTGAGGTGACAGGGAAGGTGAGATGTTCAGAAGACCTGAAAATCCAGTTTTATCAGCTCCTGAGGTACTGATCTCCTGTGCTTTTCTGTGTATAGCTGGCAGCCATTGAAATGCATTGCTGCACATGTCTCCGAGGTGTCTGTGTGCCTCTGAGTTTGGCGATTTTGGGGGGGGTGCTTAAATCGAGGTTTTAGGTGGTTTCCCTGCATGTCCTGGTCCCCCCCAGCTGTAAAATCTTAAAATCACCGTTTTTTCAGGTCCTCTGTGTTTTTTCTGGGCCGTTTTAAGGCAGGACATGGAGTACCTGGGAGTCTGGTTGCACACATGCAGGAACCATTCAGGACATGTTAGCGGTTTCAGTCCTGATGACCTGGCAGTATCTGCAGGTTTTGGGTCTCATGGTGGTGACTATAGATGTGATTTCATGGGCAAGAGCTCGCCTCTGTCCTCTCCAGTTGTCCCTTCTGACTCGATGGAATCCTCAGCGGGATGCTCTGGGAGTGAAGTTGCCTTAATTGGCTGTGGTGGTTGAACCTCTGCGAGTCTTGGACTGGGTGACCCTGACCACGGACGCGAGTCTCTCCAGTTGGGGAGCAGTTTGCAGGTTGGTACCGATCCAGGGCCAGTAGTCTGCACTGGAGAGCAGATGATCAATCAGTTGACTGTAGCTACAAGCAATACATCTGGCGCTGCTGCAATTTCAAGGGTGTCTCCACCGAAAGCCTATCTGTGTGTTCTTGAACAATGCGACAGCTGTTGCCAATGGCAACCGTCAGGGAGACACAAGTAGTCCCCTGCTGAGCCTGGAGGCTCGGATGCTCTTTGCCTGGTTAGAGAGGCATCTGATAGCCTTGTCTGTGGCTCATGTGGCCGGAGTAGACAAGACAACATGCAGGCAGACTTCATAAGTCGTAAGATTCTGGATCCGGGACAATGGTCCCTGTCCAGGCTAGGGTTTGAGGCCATAGTAAAGCCAGTGGGATCATCTCACCTTCAATCTGATGGCATACTCGGGGAACCAGAAGGCGGACATTTTCTTCAGCTGCTGACAGCAAGTCAGCAGCGAAGGGCTTGATGCTCTGTTTCAACCTTGGCCCGAAGGGGAACTTCTGTATGTCTTTCCCCCGTGGCATATGATAGGGCTCGTTCTGTGCAGGGTGGCCTCTCACAAGGGTCTGGTGATCCTAGTGGCCCCAGATTGGCCCAGACCTGGAACGCAGACTTGGTGTGGTTGAGCTCAGAGAGGGGTCTGTGTCTTCCTTGCCAAGTCCAGAGGAATTGTAAGAGTTACTTGCATATAATTATTTATTTATAATTCATATCTGATGCTATTCTTCAGTTGTATTTCTTAAGTGTTAATTGAATATTAATTTTATGCATAGAAAAATCTTACATTTCTATCAGTAATTTTTTTGTTTGTTTGTTTTAGGCACAGATGAATAGATATTCACCAAGTAAGTTAAGTTTTGAAAAATACACTTTGTAATATAATGTCTTTAATCTAAAATTTCATTTTGCTCAATGAATGAAGCTATTGCTGATTTGGGGAATTTATTTTAAAATAGCGAGATGCCATTATATTTTAAATCAGAATATGACAAAATGATCATATTGATGATTGGGCTCTGGGTTGTTTCCTTAATATATATATATAATATATTTCACTAATTAAATTTGAAATATTTAAAACTGTGTAAACATAGCATGCTCAATCATTGAAAGCTTACTGAAATCACAATGTTGGTCTGTGAAGACAAAGAGAATTAATCAGTCTAGAGAATTTTGGAAAAGCGTTTATCCCAGGACAAGCAGGCAGCATATTCTCAACATGTGGGTGACGTCACCGACGGAGTCCCGCAACGGACAGCTTCGCAAGCAGACTTGCTTGAAGATCTTTTAAGAGCTTAAGAGTGCTGCATTGCGCATGCGCTAGTGCCTTCCCACTTGAGTTAGGGCACGCATCTCCTGTGAGGTACCTCAGTTCAACGTTTTCTGCGGAGCCAAGAAGTCCTCTTCACTTCAGCTCTGCAGCTCTTCATTGCCTTCTCGCATCGCGGCTTTGTTATTTTCTCTTAGTTGCTGTGCCTGCGCGTCTTTTATCTTTTTTTTTTTTTTTTAAAGTTTTCTAAACTTGCTTTTATTTCGGCCGGCGGCCCTGGCTGCTGAGCCTCGTTCTTTCACCGGCTTTTTCTTTTCTATGTCCCGGCCTCTTACCGGGTTCAAAAAGTGTAGCCAGTGTGGCAAGGTAATTTTAATCACCGACCCTCATCATTGGTGTATTGTTTGCTTGGGTCCCGAACATTGCTCCGACTCTTGTTCACGCTGTGCTACCCTTCAACCTCGAGCCCTTCGCAGACGTCATGCTAAAATTCTTCAATTATTTGGTACTATGGAGCAGTCTGCTGAGAGGGTCTTGACCTCGGCTTCGGGAATGGCCTTGACTTCCAAGACCTCGACCCCAACACCCATGGTTGCCTCAACCAAGGCCTCGACCTTGACAACTTCGGTCTTGAAGGCCTCAACTGCAATCCCTTCTAAGTCTTCATCTGTGGGTAAGTCTCCTGTTTCTCTTTCGGGTACCCTTCCTAAGAAGTCTACAGAGTCTCAGGTGTCCCAGGCTGTGCCTCTACGAGACCTCCAGCTAAGCGTGCCTCCAAACATAGGGAATACTCATCCTCGAGATCGCCCTCTTTGGAGCGCACTGCTGCACCTTCGAGACCTGATCCTTTCGTCTCGTTGCCTATGTTCGAGGACATGTTGAAAGCCATTCTGACCACTCAGATTTCCTCGGTCATGGCTCAACTTCTGGCCTCGACCCTGCTTCCTACGAGCCAGCCTGAGCCTCCTCCTGAAGCACCTCGAGGCAAGCCTCGAAAGTCTCATCGCTTATCATCCAGTGACTTTTCACCTCCTGGGACAGAGTCTCCTGAACCTCGATCGAGGCATCACTTGAGGCGTTCGAGGCATCTCGCTACCAAGCGGAGTCAGGACTCTTAGTTCAAGCACAAGCACAAGTTCCTCCTCCCAGTACTGAGTCTTCTATGCCTTGTTTATCAAAGGCCGTCGAGACTCCTTCAAAACCTAAGCTTAAGTCTCGGTCTCGCAAAGCTTCTACACCTGCTGCTTCGCCTCGAAGCCCGTCCAGGTCGAAGACTGCTCCATCGAGACTGCCTCCGAGGGAGATTTCTCCTCCTGCCTGGACCCATTCTGTTCCTCGGACCCCGGGGACTTCACCACCGAGGCTTCTCAAGCGCAAACACTCTCTGACTCCTCCTATCGCAGGTAGTGGAGCTTCCTTGGTGACCATGATGCTGGACTCTGAGCCTCCTTCTCAGTATTCCAGAGAGGCTTCTCCCTCCTATTCTGCGGCTCCTAAGTCTCGCTCTCCTTCTCCGGAGGAACCGTCTACCTCCAAGTCTGCCTCATTTGCGAAATTTGTCTTTGACATGGGGAAAGCTCTTCAGTTGGATCTCCACTCTGACTCTAAGTACACTCCTGAGTACTTAGCCGACATGGAGTTACCTCATCCACCCAAGGAGACATTGAGGCTTCCCATGACTCCTGTCTTAAAACAAACTTTCCTTAGGAATATGGAAACTCCTTACTCTATTACAGCTATACCTTCTTTTTTGATTTATAATTTTATTCATTTTCAAATTTTACATAAAGTGTACAAAATATTGAAATACAATTAATGAATACACAATATCACTTTTATATCTAATACATAATATTCTAAATATATTTTTATCCCCTCTCCCTCCCCCCACCCTTCTAGTACTTTCCAATTATACATTACATATTGTATATCATATTATATCATATTGTGTAAAAATTATTTTCATTACCCTCCCCTTCATGTGTGTCACAAAGAAGATATTGAAAAGAAGAAAAGAAGAAGAGAAATCCTACTAATTATTCATTACAATATTTTGTCAATGGCCCCCATATTTTTATAAATTTAGTATATGTCCCTCTTTGTATTGCTATTGCTCTTTCCATTTTGAATATATGACATATTATATTCCACCAAAATGTATAATTTAGGTTACTATAATTCTTCCAATTCTTCTAAACTGGAGTCCAGGTATTGCACCGTCCCTTGTAAGGGGTTTGAAAAATCCCAATTATCTCACCAGTCCTTAGTTGTGGAATCTTCCTTAAAGAAAGCTCAACCATCTAAAATCTACGCTGCGGTTCCTTCAGGCAGGGAGGGCCATACCATGGACAAGTTTGGCCGCAGACTCTATCAAAAATCCATGAAAGCTAATAGAATTCTCAACTACAATTACATTTTCACTGCTTATTTTAATCACTTCCTCAAAATAATGCCTAAGTTTTTCCCTGCTCTTGAGGAGCAGTGTCTTCCTGAGTTCAAACAAATTATTTGTACTCTGTCACAACTTCGACTCTTCATGCTGCAAGCCATGTATGATACCGTTGAGCTCTCATCCAGAGTTTCTGCCTTTACGGTGGCTATGCGTCGCCTCGCTTGGCTCCGCATTGTGGACATGGACCCTAATTTACAGGATCGTCTGGTGAACTTGCCTTGCCAAGGGACTGAACTGTTTGATGATTCCGTCGAGGCTGCTACTAAGCGTCTCTCCGAACATGAGCGCTCCTTTGCCTCCTTGATTCAACTGAAGCCTAAAACTCCTCCTGCTCGGCCTTACAAGCCTTCACCACGTCATTATCCTCAAGAAATAACACCAGCTTTCTCCAGGCCTCCGCCTAGACGTCCACTGCAGCAGCAGCGGCAGCAGAAACCTCAGACTCCTGCTGCGTCTAAACCGGCTCAGTCTTTTTGACATTCTCAGTCTGAGCAGACCAGTCTCCCTCCATCAGACTTCTCTTCTGCCCATTGGAGGTCGACTTCACCATTTTTATCACCAGTGGGAGCTGATCACCTCAGATCTCTGGGTTCTCAACATCCTCCGGGAGGGATACTCACTTCACTTTCTTCAAGTACCTCCAGATCTCCCTCCAAGAGAGTTTCCTTCCTGTTCGTTGCAACTTCCCCTTCTTCTTCAGGAAGCTCAAGCTCTTCTTTGCCTTCGAGTGATCGAGGAAGTTCCCTTGAACCAATGGGACATGGGATTTTACTCCCATTATTTTCTGGTACCAAAGAAGACGGGGGATATGCGACCCATTCTGGATCTCAGAGTCCTCAACAAGTTTCTAGTTAAAGAGAAGTTTCGGATGCTTTCTTTACCAACTTTGTATCCCCTGATGGATCAGGGGGATTGGTTATGCTCTCTGGATCTCAAAGAGGCTTACACTCATATCCCAATCCATCCAGCCTCTTGCAGATTCTTAAGATTTTGGGTGGGGAATCTTCATCTTTAATACAGAGTTCTTCCTTTCGGACTCGCCTCATCCCCCAGAGTTTTCACGAAGTGTCTGGTGGTGGTGGCTGCAGCCCTCCGCACCCAGGGTCATCAAGTTTTTCCATACCTGGACAACTGGCTCTTCAAAGCCCCCTCTTAACAAGGGATTATTGTAGTGACCCGACAGACTATTATGTTCCTCCAATATCTGGGGTTCGAAGTCAATTTTTCAAAATCCCAGTTGCACCCCTATCAAACTCTCCAGTTCATTGGGGCCATTCTGGACACTGTCCGGCTCAGAGTGTTCCTCCCTCAACCACACTGAGATGCTCTTATTCGCCTTTACCATCAAGTGACTTCTCTCGCATCAATTTCAGCGAGACAAATGATTATTCTACTGGGTCACATGGCCTCTACCGTTCATGTGACTCCTTTTGCCAGACTTCACCTTCACATACCTCAGTAGACCCTGGCATCTCAGTGGCAGCAAGTTACCGACCCACTCTCTCAACACATTACAGTAACTCCTTTGTTGAGACAATCTCTCCAGAGGTTTGCTTTTCCACTCTCTTCCTCATCAGAAGGTTCTCACAACAGACTCGTCAACCTATGCATGGGGAGCCCATCTCGACGGTCTCTGTACTCAAGGCCATTGGTCCCCCGCAGACCGTCTCTGTCACATCAATCTGTTGGAACTCAGAGCGATTTTCAATGTTCTCAAAGCTTTTCAACATCATCTTCACGACACAGTAGTCCTTGTCCGGATAGACATCCAAGTCGCCATGTACTATGTCAACAAACAGGGAGGCATAGGATCTGACTCCCTTTGTCAAGAAGCTCTGAAGCTGTGGGATTGGGCAGTTCACAACATTTTCTCACAGCTGTATACATTCAAGGTCAGCACAACTGTCTGGCGGACAAATTGAGTCATCTTCTGCAGCCTCACGAATGGACATTCAATTCCTTGCCTCTGCGTCAGGTGTTTGCTCAATGGGGGGACCCCTCAGATAGACCTCAATGGGGGGACCCCTCAGATAGACCTCTTTGCATCTCCCTTCAACAACAAGCTGCCTCAGTTCTGCTCCCGGATATACTCACCTCACCGCCTCGAGGCAGATGCTTTCCTCCTGGAATGGACAGATCGGTTTCTCTATGCCTTCCCTCCATTCCGTCTGATTCTCAAGACTCTTGTCAATCTCAAGACCGAACATGCCACCTTGATTCTGATAGGTCCTCGGTGGCCCAGCCAACCGTGGTACTCCCTTCTACTTCAATAGTGTGTAAACTAATGGAGACAATGATCAAAAACAGATTAGACACGTTTCTGGACGAGGAAAAGTTAAGGGACCCCCACCAACATGGTTTTACGAAGGGAAGGTCTTGTCAATTCAACCTGATAAGCTTCTTTGATTGGGTAACAAAAAAGCTGGACGGGGGGAGTCCCTTGACGTCGTGTACTTGGACTTTAGTAAAGCTTTTGAAAGTGTTCCACACCGCAGGTTATTGAACAAGATGAACGCGATGGGACTAGGAGGAACGCTGACTGCATGGGTAGAAGACTGGCTTAGCGACAGACTTCAAAGGGTGATGGTCCCACACAGGATCACTTATAAAATCGCCCTTCTGACATTTAAAACTTTGCAGACCAATACACCAGCATTTATAGACAAACTTTTGATCCCATATGACCCTCCGAGAGCTTTAAGATCTATTTCTCAATATAATCTTAACATTGCATCTTTAAAAATAATTGGTACACGTCGTACCTCAATCTTTTCTGTGACAGCCCCTATGATCTGGAATACTCTTCCTTTACACTTAAAAATGGAAAAAAACTTTAAAAATTTTTAAAGCAATTTAAAGTGCTTTCTTTTTAAAGATGCTTTTAATTGATCAACTGTGTTTTAGCAATTAACCTATTCTTGTTTTTTACATTTATTTTCCCAATCCCCTTTTGTGTTTACCTTAAATGTTTCTCACATTTTCTATATCGATTATTTCTCCCCTTCTTCCTATTCGTGTCCAGAGGCTTTTCGGTCCGTTACCTAGTATGTATTTGTTGTCAGTCTTGTAATTTTTTATAGAAATGTATGTTTTATTGTTAAATTTTTGTTTAAATGTTAATTTTAAATTTTGTTCAACGCTTTGTAGTTTCGAAAAAGCGTTCAATCAAAAACCTGAATAAACAATAAACAATAATGGTAAACGGTACTCTCTCAAAATCGTCAAAAGTGACCAGTGGAGTGCCGCAGGGCTCGGTCTTGGGCCCAATGCTATTTAATATCTATGTAAGGGATCTGACTCAAGGACTTCGAGGCAAAATTGTATTATTTGCCAACGATGATAAACTATGCAATGCTGTGGGCGGGCAAGTGAACCTAACAGTGCAACCACGCAAAACACTATGGAACAAGACCTACTTTTGCTAGAACAATGGTCCAGTACTTGGCAACTAAACTTTAATGCCAAGAAATGTAAGGTTATGCACCTTGGCAGCGGGAATCCTTGCACTGCATACACCCTAAATGGAGAAAACTTAACAAAAACTGAAGTTAAAAGGGACTTGGGAGTAATCATCCGTGAAGACATGAAGGCTGCAAATCAGGTGGAGAAAGCCTCAACAAAGGCTAGACAAATGCTTGGCTGCATCAGAAGAAGCTTTATCAGCCAAAAACCCGAAGTTATAATGCCATTATAAAGATCCATGGTGAGACCACACCTGGAGTACTGTGTCCAGTTTTGGAGGCCACATTACCAAAAGGATGTGAAGAGAATTGAGTCAGTTCAGAGAATGGCCACAAG
This sequence comes from Geotrypetes seraphini, assembly GCF_902459505.1. NCBI lineage: Eukaryota > Metazoa > Chordata > Amphibia > Gymnophiona > Dermophiidae > Geotrypetes > Geotrypetes seraphini. The sequence continues at coordinate 24,442,951 of NC_047084.1, forward strand.
GATGGTCTCAGGACTTAAAGATCTTTCATATGAAGATCGTCTGAGCAGTCTGCGCTTATACTCGCTCGAGAAGCACAGAGAAAGGGGGGACATGATAGAAACTTTCAAGTACATAACGGGCCGCATCGAGGAGGAGGATGAGGAAATTTTCACTCTTACGGGTCTCACGGTGACAAGAGGACATCCGCTAAAACTTAGGGGAGAAAGATTTCATGGGGACACCAGGAAATACTTCTTTACTGAGAGGGTGATTGATAAATGGAATGGTCTTCCACGTCAGGTAGTCAAGGCTAGTAGCATGCTCGACTTCAAGAGATGATGGGACAAACATGTGGGGTCGCTACAGAGGTATGATAGAGGATAGTTTCTCAAGGGTGGAAGGGATCATGATTGGGAAGACTTGTTGGGCCGTCGGCCCTTTTCTGCTGTCATATTCTATATTTCTATGTTTCTAACTCAGCACCAGGGAGCCTCTACTTCTACCAGTTTTTCCCTCTCTGCTTACTCAGAGTCAAGGGTCCTTGCTGCATCCCAACCTGCAGTCTCTACACTTAACAGCTTGGTACCTTTCAACCTAACTTCTTCTCTACAGTTTTCTCAATCTGTTCAGGACATTTTAGAGGCTTCCAGAAAGCCGTCCACTAGGCAGTGTTACAATCAAAAATGGACTACATTTTCTGCTTAGTGTACTACTCGCAACATGGAGCCCATATCTACCTCCATGCCTTCAGTTTTGGATTATTTACTTCACTTATCACACTCGGGCCTCAAGCCTACATCTATCCGAGTCCACCTTAGTGTGATTACTGCTTTCCATCAGCCTTTTGAGAGGAAACTTATGTCTGCACATTCTGTGGTTTCTCGCTTCATGAAAGGACTTTTCAATGCCAACACACCACTCAAACCACCTCCAGTGATCTGGGATCTCAATGTTGTACTGGCTCAATTGATGAAGCCTCCATTTGAACCAATTGATAAAGCTCATCTCAAGTATCTCACTTGGAAAGTCGTCTTTCTCATTTCCCTCACGTCTGCTCGAAGAGTCAGTGAGTTACAAGCCTTGGTTGCAGATCCATCTTTCACAGTTTTCCACTATGATAAGGTAGTCCTCCACACTCATCCAAATTTCTTGCCTAAACTTGTCTCAGAATTTCATATTAATCAATCTATTGTTCTTCCAGTATTTTTTCCAAAGCCTCATTCTCACCCTGGAGAAGTTGCACTTCATACTTTGGACTGTAAGTGTGTCTTGGCTTTCTACTTGCAACGCACTCAACCTCACAGAACGGCCCCACAACTTTTCATCTCCTTCGATCCAAATAAGTTGGGGCATCCTGTCTCGAAGCGAACCATATCCAACTGGATGGCTGCTTGCATCTCTTTCTGCTATGCTCAGGCTGGTCTCCCTCTGCAAGGTCACAAAGTTAGAGCAATGGTGGCGTCTGTAGCTTTCCTCAGATCAACTCCTATTGAGGAAATCTGCAAGACTTCCACTTGGTCCTCGGTTCATACTTTCACCTCTTATTATTGTCTGGATACTTTCTCCAGAAGGGACGGCCATTTTGACCAGTCCATTTTACAAAATTTGTTTTCTTAATTTGCCAACTCTCCCTCCATCCCATTATGCTTAGCTTGGAGGTCACCCACATGTTGAGAATATGCTGCCTGCTTGTCCTGGGATAAATACAATTACTTACCGTAATAGTTGTTATCCAGAGACAGCAGGCAGTAATTCTCACAACCCACCCACCTCCCTTGGTTGGCTTCTTAGCTAGTTATCTAAACTGAGGTACCTCACAGGAGAAGCGCACCCTAACTCGGGTGGGAAGGCACTTGCGTATGCGCAATGCAGCACTCGTAAGCTCTTAAAAGATCTTCAAGCAAGTCTGCTTGCGAGGCTGTCCGCTGCGGGACTCTGTCGGTGACGTCACCCACATGTTGAGAATATCTGCCTGCTGTCCCTGGATAACAACTGTTACGGGTTACGGTAAGTAACTGTGCTTTCCGGGCATGCATGAGTTTGCCACATACATGATATCTCACAGAACTTTAGTTATTTTTTTTTTATAGTGGAAGTTGGACACATTTTTCCACTGCACTTTACGATGCGTTTCTCCCATCCCATCCCAGCCCATACTAACTATTTTTTACCCCTCACCGCTGGACCACCAGGGAGAAGGTTAGTATAGGCTGACTTACGTCCAGATCGACTTGCGGAACCAATTGCAGTCATAAGTCGACAAGGACCTGTATATTAAGCCATTTCTCCTTAGACGCTTGAAGGGTAATTTTATAACAGTGGGCCCATGTTTAGATGCCATGTGTTGCCTAGCACAGTGTTTTCTAACTTCTTCAAGCCAAGTACCCCCAGATCGAAAAAATTTCAACCCAGTACCCCTGAGCTCCGAGCAGGGGAGATTTTGAAATGGACATTGTATTGTTAAAATAGTAACTAATTAAGCAACATACATAACAAATACAGGTCCCTGCAACTAGTATACAGACCAAGGTATACTTGGCATGATCTGTTATATTTCATACTCATATAAATTGGCCCCTTGAAACGTGGTGTGTCATTCTTAAAAACTGAGTGAAAATGAACAGTGACACATAGATGGGGCCTATTTATAAGAACAAGAGAAAAGGAAAACCTCAACAAAAGTTGTCATTAAGGACCAATAGAGTTTAATCTTTTCTCTGGGAAAATTAAACGTGAAATCTGATTGGTCACTATGTTCTCACACACACATCCCATGTGCCTTCAGCCACTCTGCCCTTCTCTCTCTCTCACATACACATCCCATGTGCATGCAGCCCTTCTGCCCTTCTCTTTTTCTCACATACACATCCCATGTGCATGAAGCCACTCTGCCCTCTCTCTCTCTCTCTCTCTCACATACACATCCCATGTGCCTTCAGCCACTCTGCCCTTCTCTCTCTCTCACATACATATACCATGTGCCTTCAGCCACTCTGGTCTTCTCTCTCTGACATACACATCCCTCATGCTCTCAGTTTCTCTGCCCTTCTCTCTTTGACACATCCCACCTGCCCTAAGCTACTCTGCCCTTCTCTTTTTGACACATCTCACCTACCCTACATCCCCTCAGCGACTCTGCCCTTCTCTGTCTGACATACACATCCCTCGTGCCCTCAGTCACTCTGCTCTTCTCTCTCTGACATACACATCCCTCGTGCCCTCAGTTTCTCTGCCCTTCTCTCTTTGACTCATCCCACCTATCCCACATCCCCTCAGCGACTCTGCCCATCTCTCTCTCTCACAGTCACGTAAAAAGCCTTAGATTAATTCACTCTCAGACCTCAGCAGCGCAGCCATTATGAACATTAAATTTTTTCACATATGGCATATCAGCACCAAGATCGTCATCGGTCTTATTTAATAAATATATTTTACGTATAGTTTAGATATAATTTCTTAGAATAATTTAATAATAATAATAATAGTTTATATACCACAGGACCGTGAAGTTCTATGCGGTTTACAATGGTTAAAAATGCTACAAATTAAGTAAAACAAAGTAAAAGCTAGTGATTTACAGCTGTAGAGATCAGTTATTGTGGAATAAGATTGTACAAATCAGCTACCTAAGTACTTTAGGAACAGATATGTTTTTAGATATCTTCTAAATTCCCCTTAAGTATTAGTGAGCAAAAGTAATTGTTCCATATCTTTACCCCATAATGCTGCCTGATATGAGAAAAGATGTTGATGATGTTTTTTTAATTTACATCCTCTAACTGGTGGAGAAACAAAATTCAAGTGTGAGCTTCTCTTATGTCTATTGGTTGAGAAAGAGAAAAGGTCAGTTATATATTTATGGGCTAAACCAAATACAGTAGTACTTTAAAGCAAAAACATCCAAATTTAAACTTCACATAGGTAGAAAAAATACTTTTAGAGTTAAGTTATACTCATTTTAGTCTACACAGAAGGGGGGTCACTCTGACATAGAGCTATGTTTCGCCTATATTAGGCTTTATCAAGGATATCTCCCTGCAAATTAATAAACTCTATGTTAGAAACAATCTTATTAGTATTTTCATCTTATCATAGCGTTTTAGAAAAAATGCCTTTAACTCAGCAGATACATATTCTCTGCGTCAAACAACTTTAGACCGGAAGAACATGGCCGCGGCTTACTTTAATACACTTGTTATCTTTTAACGTATTGACGTCATTCATAACATACCACTCACTCACGCTAACCTACGCGCAGATACAGGCATCCATTCATTAAATTAATGTCATTCACTCAATTTCTGCATTTAACCCTAGTGGCTTAACAGAATTTCAACTATAAATCCATTTCTGCTCTTTAAAGTTCAGACGCTCTTTATAGTTTCCATCCTCCCACCCAGTCCTTACTTCATCTATGATCCACCACCTCAAATCAGAAATTTTATGCTTCATTTCATGCCAGTGTTGTACTAACAGGGATTCAGGTTACCTGCATTAATCCTAGATTTATGTTCAGTGAGCCGGATATTAATCCTCCTGCTCGTCCTCCCTATATAAATCAGTTGACAAGGACATATTATCAGGTAAATCATTAGCGAACTACTACAGGAGGTATTGGAAGCAGAGTAATATTGTTTACCTGTGCCTGGGTCAACCCAAGACAGCCCAGTCCAGGTAAAATTGCACCATTAACACTGCCCACAGGCAGTATGAGAGAAATTAGTATTATCCTGTAATTGTTTTTTTTCAAACCTATATGTAGATAACATTTCACCCATAGTTCTACCTCTCCTAAAAGATACAATGGGGCTTTCCTGAAAAAGTGAACTCATCTGTAAAGCTGGCCAATGACGTTTCAATATGGCAAAAAAAGTATTACTAAGAGCCATATACGAGAGAACACATATCAAGCATTCTTCTAGCGCCTCCCTAGTGTTCTCCTGGATAAGTAAAGATCTCTGAGAGAACCCATGTTCATGAAAACATTTAGTTAACAATTCAGCCTGTTTCTCAAATTCCTCCTGAATAGAACATAATTTATGAATTCTCAAATATTGACTAAAAGGGATATAAAATTTCAAGAGATAAAGATGATAGCTAGAAAAATGCAAAAAATTATTCCGCTCTACCTCTTTTCTATAAAGTGTAGTAGCAATCTGATTATCCATATCCCTTATTAGCAAAAAATCTAAATAAGCTATCTGTTTCTCATGGTAGGTCATAGTGAAGATAAGATGCTGGTCTAGGGTATTAATCCAGGACAGAAACGATTCCAATTCACCCTGGGACCCATCCCAAAAAACAGGATATCATCCAGATAACGTTTCCATAGTTTTATATATTTAAACCAAGAGGAGGGATGTGCATGATCTTTCTCAAATTTAGCAACATATAAACTCGCTACAGAAGGAGCTAGAGTAGCCCCCATCGCTACCCCCTGAGTTTTTTAATAGAAATCCCTATTATAGCAAAAATAATTCTCCCTAATCACCAGTTTTGCTAATTTCATGAGCCACCCCGAATCAAAATGTCCCAGTTCTTGTTGTTCAAGAACATTTTCAACAATATTTAAGGCAGCCTCCCGAAGAATCTTTGTATACAAAGAGGTAATATCAAGGGTCACAAAAAATGTGACCCCATTCACATTTTGCAGTTCATCTAATATCCTCAAGAGATGAGCTGAATCTTTCAAATAGGATGGTATTAATTTTACCTCCGCTCTCAAAAAATAATCAATAAATTGGGATAGTGGTTCTAGTATTGAATGTCTTGTTGAGACTATCGGTCGTGCTGGAGGAGATTTCAAATTTTTATGAATCTTAGGAAGTAAATATATCTTAGGAGTATTGGGGGAACTCTCTTGGAGAAATTGAGATTCCTTATGAGTAATGATTTTTCTCATAAAAGCTCATCAATCCCCACTATATCTTGAAAAGTGCAAGCACTATTACCTAACTAGAGGGGCCTCAGTTAAGGAGCCTACGCAAGTCATAGACTCTGACCGTACAAGTCTGCGTAGATTTTTCAGCTCCTTTGCTCCAATCATCGGCAACCCTCTAGTCCCTAACCTCCACTGAATTTTAAAATTTTAAATTTTATTATACATAAATATTAATGCAAAAAAGTTTAACAGTACTTTCTAAAAAAATTTTTTCAAATTCTTATTGACTTCTTCAGTTTTCAATTAAACAATGTGAATGCACTATTCTTTTAAGGTGAGACTATATTTAAACATCAAAGTGTTCATGGTAGAGTTTAAAATTACTTAGCTCCAACCAGACTGTATATTAACAGCGAATTGCTTCCAAACATGCCAACGTGGCCAGTGTTTCGTGGAAATTAATTACATCCACTGCTTCAGGGCCGATTAATGGAGCATGCTGTAAAAAACAAATTAAAGTCAACCAAACAGTTCAATAATGTATATATTAGTCAGCTAAAATATAACACTTGCCTGCTGAAATATCTCTGCACAGGAAAAAGTCTCAATGTGAAAAAATGGCGACAGCCTCTTTTTCAAGGAAATTGTTGGCGTCCTGACGTCATGAGTGAGATCGAATTACATTAAAGTTACACAGACCATGCAAATTGTATCAAAAAACTAACATTCAAACAAATTACAAATAAATGTTAATAAAAGTGTTGCCATTCCATGTGTTTGTTAAGACCACCTGGGTGTAAAGATTGTAAACGGGTGATCCACCGTTGCTCATGTTGAGCAAGCATACGACGAAAATTTCCACCCCTTTTATTTGGTTGTACTATTTCTATGACGGTCACCTTTAAAGAGGAAAACTCATGTTTGTAATCAATGCAATGTTTAGCTAGGGGGGCATTTCTGTTTAAATTCTTGATATTACTTTTATGTTCGGTCAAGCGAATATTTAATTTCCGCGAAGTTTGACCGACATAAAGGAGGTCACACGGACACTTCAGAATATAGACCACCCCTTGAGTTTTACAATCTGAATGATGTTTTAACATGTACTCCCTATTATCCTTAGGATTTTTAAAACAGGTACTGCAGTCCATAAGAGGACACATCTGGCACTTTCCACATTTGTAATGCCCTACATCTCCAGATGCTTGAGTGTCCTTGCATTCTCTCAACATAGAGGGGCATAACATTTCCTTGAGATTCCTATTTCTTCGGTAGGCTATCCTCAGGGAATAATCTTTAAATGTCCCCGCTATTGTGAGGATTTCCCAATGCTTTCTTAAACTGTTGGCAATACGGTGACTGTTCTTAGAATAGGTGAGTATACATGTCATAATTTTTTCCGGTGACTCAGAACTTTCAATACTTCTATCAGATAATAGGTGTTCACGATGATTATAGTACGCTCGTTTGTAAGCCGTATTAACAATCTTCAGAGGATAACCTCGTCGTAGAAATTTCTCTTTCAGACACTTAGCTTGAGATCTGAATTCACTATTTGATGTACAAATTCTCCGAATGCGTAGAAATTGGGAGAAGGGGAGACTCTTTTTTAGATGTTCAGGATGAGCACTAGAATAATGCAATATAGAATTACTGTCCGTAGGTTTAGTGTAAACTGACATTGCAAATTCAGTTTGCAACTTTGTGACTAGGACATCAAGAAAAGAGATACTACAAACACTGGAAGTGTGTGTAAATTTAACCTTAGGATGACAATTATTAATATATGTTAGAAAACCTTTCAATTCAACAGGTCCTCCATTCCAAATGAGAAAGATGTCATCAATATACCTCGTCCAAAATTTAATCTGAGCAAAAAATCGGGATGAGTAGATCCAACGTTGTTCAAAACAGTCCATAAACAAGTTAGCAATGGATGGGGCTACTGTAATGCCCATCGCTATCCCTGAAGTTTGTTGAAAAAGTTCATTTTCAAACATAAAGAAGCTGTCCTGGAGTATTATCACAGCAAGTTGATACAGAAATTCAGTAGGGACTTTTTTATTTGATCTAGACTCTAGAGTGGTGCGAACAATTTCTAAAGCCTCACTTTGAGGAATAATTGTATATAAGGAACATACATCGATAGTGACCATAATCGATTGTGGGTCTGGCTTAATATGTTCCATTTTTTTTCAAAAAGGCAGAAGTGTCCTGTAGATATGACAAAGTTTTCTTAACAGAATCTTGAAGAAATTTGTCGAGATATATTGAGGAGGCCTCCAAAAGGGCTCCCCGGTTTGAAACAATTGGTCTACCAGGGGGGGCCTCTAAGGACTTATGTATTTTAGGGAGCAGATAAAGGATAGGAACCACTGGATGAGGAACATTCAAAAAACAAAATTCTTTTTTAGTAAGAAAGGAAAGAAAGTTTCTTTTGACCAATCCTCTGATTCCTCCAATACGGGTGGCAGTTCAGATGAGGATTTTTTAGATCCAAAACCCCAACAGCAACGAAGAGGTCGACAAAGGAAAGGCAGTGGTCGAGGACAAAGAAATTATCAACATCAGGGCCAATATCAGGGTCCATATTCAAATCAAGGACAATATCAGGGTCCGTATTCGAATCAAGGACAACATCAAGGCCAATACCAGAACCAGGGCCAATATCAGTACCAAAGACCGCAAACTCGCTCCCAAAGAGGTCAGAGGTTTCCATGAATAAACATGTAGATGATTCTTTAGTCGTCAATCTTTCCGATTACACTCTCTCCAACAATGAACTCATGCTACTTTCTAGAGGTCTCTCTTTTGTCCCTTTATCTCCTGGGGACGATTTTCAAGATAATATTGATATTGAGAAATTCTATCGTACTTTAAGGATTAAATCTTATTTTTCTTCTAAGGATGATGAAGTATCGGATGAAGATAAGTCTCTTGTATACCCTAAATCCTGTTGGATACCTCCGGGACCTGTGGACCCTATCGTTGAAACATTCCACAAACTAGTTAAAGCTGATATAGATCGAGTCAATAAAGATAATAAGTTTGTGCGAGCATATAACATGAGTAAAAAAGAAAAAGAGGCTATAAAAACGCTCTCCTCAAATATAGAACTTGTTATCAGAAGAGCGGACAAAGGGGGAAAAATAGTTCTTCTTAATAGAAGTGACTATATGAAGGAAGCATATCGTCAACTTTACAGTGAAGACTATAAAATCCTTAGCTTAAATCCCACAGAAAAGCTACAATTGAAAATTAATAAACTTACTGTAAGTGCGTTGGAACAAGGCTATCTTACTAAAAAAGAATTTTGTTTTTTGAATGTTCCTCATCCAGTGGTTCCTATCCTTTATCTGCTCCCTAAAATACATAAGTCCTTAGAGGCCCCCCCTGGTAGACCAATTGTTTCAAACCGGGGAGCCCTTTTGGAGGCCTCCTCAATATATCTCGACAAATTTCTTCAAGATTCTGTTAAGAAAACTTTGTCATATCTACAGGACACTTCTGCCTTTTTGAAAAAAATGGAACATATTAAGCCAGACCCACAATCGATTATGGTCACTATCGATGTATGTTCCTTATATACAATTATTCCTCAAAGTGAGGCTTTAGAAATTGTTCGCACCACTCTAGAGTCTAGATCAAATAAAAAAGTCCCTACTGAATTTCTGTATCAACTTGCTGTGATAATACTCCAGGACAGCTTCTTTATGTTTGAAAATGAACTTTTTCAACAAACTTCAGGGATAGCGATGGGCATTACAGTAGCCCCATCCATTGCTAACTTGTTTATGGACTGTTTTGAACAACGTTGGATCTACTCATCCCGATTTTTTGCTCAGATTAAATTTTGGACGAGGTATATTGATGACATCTTTCTCATTTGGAATGGAGGACCTGTTGAATTGAAAGGTTTTCTAACATATATTAATAATTGTCATCCTAAGGTTAAATTTACACACACTTCCAGTGTTTGTAGTATCTCTTTTCTTGATGTCCTAGTCACAAAGTTGCAAACTGAATTTGCAATGTCAGTTTACACTAAACCTACGGACAGTAATTCTATATTGCATTATTCTAGTGCTCATCCTGAACATCTAAAAAAGAGTCTCCCCTTCTCCCAATTTCTACGCATTCGGAGAATTTGTACATCAAATAGTGAATTCAGATCTCAAGCTAAGTGTCTGAAAGAGAAATTTCTACGACGAGGTTATCCTCTGAAGATTGTTAATACGGCTTACAAACGAGCGTACTATAATCATCGTGAACACCTATTATCTGATAGAAGTATTGAAAGTTCTGAGTCACCGGAAAAAATTATGACATGTATACTCACCTATTCTAAGAACAGTCACCGTATTGCCAACAGTTTAAGAAAGCATTGGGAAATCCTCACAATAGCGGGGACATTTAAAGATTATTCCCTGAGGATAGCCTACCGAAGAAATAGGAATCTCAAGGAAATGTTATGCCCCTCTATGTTGAGAGAATGCAAGGACACTCAAGCATCTGGAGATGTAGGGCATTACAAATGTGGAAAGTGCCAGATGTGTCCTCTTATGGACTGCAGTACCTGTTTTAAAAATCCTAAGGATAATAGGGAGTACATGTTAAAACATCATTCAGATTGTAAAACTCAAGGGGTGGTCTATATTCTGAAGTGTCCGTGTGACCTCCTTTATGTCGGTCAAACTTCGCGGAAATTAAATATTCGCTTGACCGAACATAAAAGTAATATCAAGAATTTAAACAGAAATGCCCCCCTAGCTAAACATTGCATTGATTACAAACATGAGTTTTCCTCTTTAAAGGTGACCGTCATAGAAATAGTACAACCAAATAAAAGGGGTGGAAATTTTCGTCGTATGCTTGCTCAACATGAGCAACGGTGGATCACCCGTTTACAATCTTTACACCCAGGTGGTCTTAACAAACACATGGAATGGCAACACTTTTATTAACATTTATTTGTAATTTGTTTGAATGTTAGTTTTTTGATACAATTTGCATGGTCTGTGTAACTTTAATGTAATTCGATCTCACTCATGACGTCAGGACGCCAACAATTTCCTTGAAAAAGAGGCTGTCGCCATTTTTTCACATTGAGACTTTTTCCTGTGCAGAGATATTTCAGCAGGCAAGTGTTATATTTTAGCTGACTAATATATACATTATTGAACTGTTTGGTTGACTTTAATTTGTTTTTTACAGCATGCTCCATTAATCGGCCCTGAAGCAGTGGATGTAATTAATTTCCACGAAACGCTGGCCACGTTGGCATGTTTGGAAGCAATTCGCTGTTAATATACAGTCTGGTTGGAGCTAAGTAATTTTAAACTCTACCATGAACACTTTGATGTTTAAATATAGTCTCACCTTAAAAGAATAGTGCATTCACATTGTTTAATTGAAAACTGAAGAAGTCAATAAGAATTTGAAAAAATTTTTTTAGAAAGTACTGTTAAACTTTTTTGCATTAATATTTATGTATAATAAAATTTAAAATTTTAAAATTCAGTGGAGGTTAGGGACTAGAGGGTTGCCGATGATTGGAGCAAAGGAGCTGAAAAATCTACGCAGACTTGTACGGTCAGAGTCTATGACTTGCGTAGGCTCCTTAACTGAGGCCCCTCTAGTTAGGTAATAGTGCTTGCACTTTTCAAGATATAGTGGGGATTGATGAGCTTTTATAATTATTATTTCTCCACTAAGGGTTATATACTATAGTGTAATGATTTTTCTCATCATCCCTTCTACTACCCCCTTTATCTCTAATTTGAGATTCTCCATTGGATCACCCTCCAATTTCAAATAGGCATCCTCATCTGAAAGTTGACGCCACGCCTCTCTATGGTACATCATTCGATCCTGTATAATGATGGCACCACTTTTATCAGCCCTGGATATCATGATGGTATCGTTATTCTGCAGTTCTTTAAGAGACAGTGCTTGATTCCTATTTAAATTATATAGTCTCTGTTGATGAAAGTATTCTTCAAGTTCAGTCAAATCTTTCAGTACCAAATCTTTATAAGTTTGTAAAAAAGGTTTCAAAATACCGGAAGGACACCATTTCGAATCCGGTTTCAAAATGGAGAGATCAACACTTGGAGGGTTTTCTTAAAAAAAAACAAAAAAAAAAACACTTTAAGTTGCAGTTTCCGAAAAAAATCAGAAAAACGCTATCCACAAACGAAAGGGGTCATAAGGAATGGTGGGGACAAATCACAGACCAAATTGTAATACTTGAGTTTGTATGCAAGAAAGAGAAGTGGAAGAAATGTTAACAATCATTGACTCTGGTTCTTTCTTGTTGTCACATTTGGACCCTGTTCCCAAGGTTTTTGAAAAGATCTTCCTCTCCCTTTTGACTGGTCATTCTTTTTTGATGATGATGTATTTACACTTATCCTTTATTCAACTCCAGAACCTTCACTACTATCATCACTACTTCCTTCTGTTGACGCTGAGGATCCCTCAAACGCCACTTTATTTGTCATCTTCAAGTTACTTCTGTTCTTCATAGTGACTACCTTCTTAGCCCAATTATATACTCTATTCTTTTGGTAATCACGCTCGTCGTGCTTGAATTTCTTAATTTTGTTTAGCTTCAATGATTCTTTAAATTTAGAAATCATCTCATCCAAAGTTTTCCTTTTCAATATAAGATCCTCAGCATCATGCTTTTCCTGCTGTATCATATTCTGAATATTCTTAATTTGTTCCCTAAGTTAATTTTCTACATTAGAAGTGGTTTCAACCAGCAGTATCATCAAATCACGGCTACATCGATTCAGAATTGCCGTCCAGCAGTCCATAAAGGATTTGCCCATCGTAAATGTCTTAGGCTCTTTCAGCACTTGCAGTCCTCTTGGGATCATCGATTTGCATAAGTCCTGAACTAATGTACTTTCGTGCAGTTCAGCACGTCAGTCTCTATGTGGAAGGGGGGTCACTCTGACATAGAGCAGGGGGATATCCTTGATAAAGCCTAATATATGCGAAACATAGCTCTATGTCGCAGTGACCCCCCCTTCCGTGTAGATTAAGATGAGTATAACTTAACTCTAAAAGTAATTTTTCTATCTTAAATTATTCTAAGAAATTATATCTAAACTATATCTAAAATATATTTATTAAATAAGACTGTTGACGATTTTGGTGCTGATATGCCGTATGTGAAAAAATTTAATGTTCATACTGGCTGCACCGCTGAGGTCTGAGAGTGAATTAGTCTAAGGCTTTCTTTTTTTTTTTAATGATTTTTATTAATATCACAGCCAAGATCACAGCATGAAACAAAAGCCGTAAAACAAAGGTATACAAAAACAGTTCAAACAGTCCAGGAATGGCAACAGTAAACAATTAAAATAAATCAGCAAGGCCATGCCCGTCAACAGAGTACCCACGGGAAGCAAGGGTATAATAGCAAATCTTGGAGCAGACTATATAAAAGCTAACAGTAGGACAGATACTCTCCTGGAGAACAAGCTAAGGCTACTATAACCATTTTATAGTAGAAAGAAAAAAAAACCCCTCACACACTCACATCCATTCCAACAGGCAGCAGCTAGCCAGGCGTACCATACTAGCCACACCGCATAATCCCCACAGATCCCCACACATACCCCATCCATTCACACACCAAACACACTGGCTTGAGAGTTAGTATACAATATGGCGCCCCCGAGATCCAGCCAGTCAAGAGCGCGGCTGGTCCACGGGGACGGTCCCTTCAACCATCCTCTGGAATGCCTTCAATAAAGAAACATAAAGGCGTTTATCATGAGAGAATGCAGACCGGTAAGTATACATTTCAAAAGTAGCAACCTCCGTCAACTGCTGCCATTGTGGAAAGGAGGCCGCTGTCTGTTCCACCCAGTGCCTGAGCAAGAGTTTTTTCACCAACAGGAGTGCCTTATACAAAAACTTCCTGTTTGGGAGAGTAAATCCCCCTTTTAGCAATTCCCTCTGATCTCCCAACAGCAGCAAGCCATAATCACGTGGCACCCGTCGCCCCAGCAAGTCATCTAGAAAGGGAAGGACCTGAAACCAGATAGCCACATGAGGGCATTCCAAAAACATATGGACTAGGGTACCCTCAGCCTTCTGGCAATTTGAGCAAGTGGTATCATCCCAGAGACCCATAGCCGTGCCCGAGCTCTAGAGATGTAAGCACGGTGTAAGATTTTAAATTGCATTTCGCTGAGGTCTGTGGAACCCACTAAAAGAGAGTGATTAACACCCAACTATCTACTTGCCTAATTATCGAATCTCCCACTATAATGGCTGTCCTAACCCTTCCATACTGGGTAGAAGCCCCTGAAGACACATCCACGGTGCGAGAGGACATTGCATCCCCTGGTGGGCAGGTACTGGCTACAGGATTGCCTCTTACTTTACCAGGGTGATCTCCTTTAAGAAGACCTCCCTCCTCCAAGGCAGCATAGAGGCTGCCAGACTGGAGGTGGGAGTTTTCTATAATGTCTCTGTAGGTCTCCTCGATGTATCTCTCTCTTTCCTTCAGCTCCTCCAAGTCTGCTACTCTAGCCTCAAGAGATCGGACCCATTCCCTGAGTGCTAGGAGCTCTTTGCACTGAGCACACACATAAGACTCTCACCAACTGGGAGATAATTGAACTCAAACATGTGACCTGGGTTCAAAAGACTGGATAGCCCCCCATCTTGCTGCTGGACTTCTGCCTGCATATTAATATTGATGATTTCTTTATTACGTTGCTACGGGAGTTGGAATAGGTGCTCCAAATTCCTCTAAGATTGCTAGTTAGATGTTAGGTTATAAAACCTTATGTTATGCTATGTCCATACAGAAAATAAAACCTTATGTTATGCTATGTCCATACAGAAAATGATTTAATTTAAACCACCATAGGCTATGTCTTTTTGGAAAATGCTGCAATTTTGAAACACCCTATGTCCACTAAGTCTATATTCCAAATCTGTATGTTATGACTATACTGTAAAAGCTGAAATTTATACCTCTATGTACACCAAGTTTGTTTTTCCCACTAAAGTTTGTCTTTCTTATACTGTGAATGTACTTTTGTAAGCCGTTCTGGCTCCTTTGGGAGGACGGGCTAAATAAATGAATAAATAAAATAAAAATGTTTTTATTATTATTATTATTATTTTGTAATGTTGTAATTGGCATGTTATCCTTCAAGGATTTCTTAGACTATTTCTTAAGAGCTAATTACTATCTAATTACTTTTTTAGTCTTCTAATTGGTTCAACGATGACACCTAGATCCTTTTCCTGGGCGGTGACTCATAACGTGGAACCCTGCACTATGCAGTTATAGTTTGGGTTCCTCGTTCCCACATGCATCACTTTTTACTTGCTCACATTAAACGTCATCTGCCATTTTGATGCCCAGTCTTACAAGATTCTCTTGCAATTTTTCACAATCCTGTTGTGACTTAACAACCTTGAACAACTTTGTGTCATAGCTAATTTAATTATCTCACTAGTTATTCCCATCTGTTGATAAATATGTTAAAATTAGAGAATGACATGGGAACAGAATTTCTCTGTCCTTATAGTTAATCGTGGGAAACCATCCCTTTGTAATTCTTTAAGAAGAGAGGAAAGAATCATAGTATGAATGGGCACAGCCTCTGATCCTTAAGCCTTGCAATGAAGAATGTAAAAGGACTGTGGTTGAGATAGACACTAAAGAATAATATGGGATGGTTTCCTGTGGTTATCCACAGTGACAGGGACAAATTCTGTCTTGGTGTCAAATATAGCGGTCACAGCACAAACCCCTGAGGAACTCCTCTATTTATTCTTCTCCATTGAGAATATTGACTATTTAAATCTATTATCTGTTTTCTGTCTTTCAACCAGTTCTTAATCCATAATAGGACATTACCTCCTATTTCATGACTTTCTTATTTCCTCATAAGTTTTTTATGAGGTACTTTGTCAAAAACCTTTTGAAAATCCAAATACACTATATTGACCGGCTCACCGTTATCCACATGCTCATTCATCCCTTCAAAGAAATGTAGAATGGTGAGGCAAGATTTTCCTTGACTAAATCCATATTGGCTTTGTCTCATTAATCCATGATCCATGCTTATGTATGTTTTCTGCCATTTTGTTCTTTTTAATAGTCTCTACCATTTTAATTCAACCCTTGGCTGTAAGTGGTCTAAAAACTGTTGAACACTGTGGGCTGAATATCTATTTTCAAAAATTAATATCAGAAACAGACAGCCTTTATAGAGAGCCATTGGATTTGTGAAATTTGCACCAAAATATTCATAAGGTATAAGACGTTCAGTGAAAAAAAAATGTTCTTATGTTGGATAGAATTCTTGAAAATAAACTTGCCTTTATCCAGAAGGTAGCTTTTTGCATTTAACCAGTTTGTAACCCACCTCTTCAAATGCTTTCTGCAAGCATCCAGTATGTTAACTGATTCACTGGAAAACACAAACTGACTTGCTCATTCTCTTTAGGTTTTTCCAGCATTTATGGAAAGAATTTAACCATGCATAAGAGAGATGGAGTTTTATGTTTAATTGTAGTTCTTTTAATAATTTTTTTTTCTAGGTGAAGAATTAACAAAATCAAAGCTTCCTCCTGAGTAAGTTTCTTATAAAAATATTCCTATGCCTGTATTCTTCTTGTTCCTTTGATCCTGGGGATTCAGTTTTCTTGTGTGCACATATATGTGAATCTTCTCTAGTTTATTAATTTTGACTCGGTATTAGTTTTTATTATACTTTTTGTATTATCTGGTCAATAATTAGCCCATGTCAGTCGGTGTTTTTTTAAATGATGACCACTGCAGGCAGAATTAGCTCCAGATATTCAATGAATGGCAATGTCTGGGCATCAGCACTAAATATCCAGAGCTAATTCAAAATGTGCTGGTCACCGTAGCTTATAGATGGGCCCTGACTGAATATCGGCCAGGACCCACATAAGAATCAGGTGCCACAACCTCTCCAATTCCCCTTCTCCCCTCTAGTCCTGCTCCTCTCCTGTAAAGACGATAATAGCCCTAGCCTGAGCTGCTGCTCCCCCCCCCCCCAGGTTCCCCCTAATCTCTTTGGTGGTCTACAGGGTCCTACAGGCAAGAGTGATGTTTACTCCTACCCATCATGGATCTGACCTCAAAATGGTCACCATGACCCCTAGCAGCAGTCTCACGGTACTCGTCTTTCCAGCAACAGATGGCTGTAGACTTGGATGTTGAATTGGATACTGGCTCCAAGTATTCTAAGGAGTATCTAGAAGTCATGCATCTTCCTCAACCTCCGGCAGAGTGTCTTAAGCTTCCACTTCATAAGCTTTTGAATCAAACTTTTGCTCGATGCATGGAAACAGCTTTTTCCATACCAGCTGTTCCAGGAAAATTGGACTCTAGGTATAAAACTGTGCATCGCAAAGGGTTTGACAACTCACAGTTATCTCATCAATCCCTGCTTGTTGACTCCTCCTCCTTCCAAGGTCTATGCCACAGTTCCTCCTGGAAGGGAGGGGAAAACTATGGACAAATTTGGACGTCGCATCTACCAGAATACTATAATGTCTTCTAAAGTCCTCAATTTTTATTTCATCACTTACTTTGAATTTCTTCTTTCTCTTCTACCAAAGTTTTTGGCTTATTTGGATAACCAAATACATTTTGAGTTTCAAGAAGTCATTGCTTCTTTCTCTCATTTACGTCTGCATCTCCTCCAATCATCTTATGATGCCTTCGAGTTGTCTGCCCGAGCGGCTGCTTGCTCTATAGCTATGCGTCATCTTGCCTGGCTTTGTACCATTGACCTGGACCTTCAAGACCGCTTGGCTAACATTCCTTGTGAGGTCAACGACCTCTTTGATGAATCCATCGAGGCAGCCACCAAGAAATTATCTGACCATGAAAAATCATTTGCTTCTATAGTCAGACCTAAACTAAAGCAAGCTCCTGCCAAGCCTGCACGCTCTGCTGTTATCTATCAAAGGCGTTTTGCTCCAAAGCCGGCTATTATACTCACCCTCCTCTGAAAAAACAACAACCTCAGAAGCAACAGAAACCCCAACCTTCTGCTGCACCTAAGGCTTCTCAGCCTTTTTGACTGTTTACAACAGAGCATAACCTCCACTGTTCTGTCTCTGTCTCCTTTTCCCCCTATTGGAGGTCATCTCCATCATTTTTACAATCGATGGACAATAATTACATCCGACCTCTGGGTGCTTACCATCATCAGGGAAGGATACTCTCTTCATTTCACTCAGGTTCCACCAGAGCTTCTTCCAAGAGAGTATCCTTCCAATCCATCCCAGACCGCCCTTCTTCTTCAGGAAGCTCAAGCTCTGCTTCGTCTCCATGCCATCGAACCAGTTCCCTTGGAACAGCAGAACACAGGGTTTTACTACCGTTACTTCCTTGTTCCGAAGATGACGGGCGATCTGCGACCCATTCTGGCTCTCAACAAATTCCTAGTCAAAGAAAAGTTTTGAATGTTGTCCTTGGCATCCCTTTATCCCCTTCTCGAGCAGAACGACTGGTTATGCTCTCTGGATTTCAAGGAGGCCTACACTCGTATCCCCATTCATCCGACCACCCGTCAATACCTCAGATTTCGGGTGAGGAATCTGCACTATCAATACAGAGTACTACCCTTCGGCCTGGCCTCGTCTCCCAGAGTTTTCACCAAGTGCCTGGAAGTGGTAGCAGCAACTCTAAGGAATCATGGTCTTCAGGTATTTCCCTACCTCGACGACTGGCTCATCAAAGATTCCACATCTCAAGGGGTTATTGTAGCGACCCAACGGACTACCTGGTTCCTACAAAGTTTGGGATTCGAAATCAACTTTCGCAAATCTCAACTTCAGCCCTCTTAGTTTCTACAATTCATTGGAGCTGTTCTGGACACTGTCCAACTCAGAGCATTTCTTCCACAACTACGTCTGGAAGCTGTTCTTCAACTCTGTCACACAGTGTCTTCCCACTCTTCCATCTCAGCGAGACACATGATGGTACTTCTGGGTCACATGGCCTCTACAGTACACGTGACTCCTTTTGCCAGACTTCACCTCAGAATTCTTCAGTGGACTCTGGCATCTCAATGGACACAAGTTTGCGACCCTTTTCTCAACACATTTCAGTCATTCCTTCCTTAAATAAGTCTTTCCGTTGGTGGATGCTCTCTTCCAATATTTCCAGAGGCTTGCTTTTTCAAACGTCCCCTCATCAGAAGGTCCTCACGACAGACTCTTCGACCTACGCTTGGGGCGCTCATCTCGATGGTCTCTGTACTCAAGGCCTCTGGACCAGTACGGATCGTCAGTGTCATATCAATCAGTTGGAACTTAGAGTGATCCTCAAAGCTCTCCATGCTTTTCAACATCTGCTTCACGAAACAGTAGTCCTCGTTCGGACGGACAACCAAGTCGCCATGTATTATGTCAACAAACAAGGAGAGATAGGGTCTGCCTCCCTTTGTCAAGAAGCTCTGGAGGTTTGGGACTGGGCAATCCGCCACAACACCTTCCTCAAAGCTGTCTATATTCAAGGGGCAAAGAATTGCTTGGCGGACAACTTGAGTCGTCTACTGCAAACTCACGATTGGACTCTCCATTCCTCGCTTCTTCGCCACATTTTTTCACAGTGGGAAACACCACAGATAGACCTCTTTGCAGCTCCCCACAATTACAAACTGCCTCAGTTCTGCTCCAGGATATACTCTCCTCACCGCCTCGAGGCAGATGCTTTTCTTCTGGAATGGACGAATCTTTTCCTCTACACATTTCCTCCATTCCCTCTCATTCTCAAGACTCTAGTCAAATTAAAGAACGATCATGCCACCATGATTCTAATCGCTCCTCGGTAGCCGAGCCAACCCTGGTACTCCCTTCTACTTCAACTCAGCAGCAGGGAACCATACCTTCTACCAGTTTTTCCTTCTCTGCTTACACAGAGTCAAGAATCTCTGCTTCATGCCAACCTGCAGTCTCTACACCTGACATCCTGATACCTTTCAACATAACCCCTCTTCAGTTTTCTCAATCTGTAAGAGACGTTTTAGAAGCTTCTAGAAAGCTTACAACTAGACAATGCTATCACCGAAAATGGACTAGATTTTCTACATGGTGTTTTTCTCATCATAAGGAGCCTCAGCATTCCTCCTTATCGTCTGTTTTGGACTATCTTTTGCACTTATCCAATTCTGGCCTCAAGTCTACATCTATACGAGTCCATCTCATTGCAATTGCGGCTTTCCATCAGCCTATTGAAGGGAAACCCCTCTCTGCTCATCCGGTGGTTTCCAGATTCATGAAAGGACTTTTCAATGTCAAACCTCCTCTCAAATCGCCTCCTGTGATTTGGGACCTCAATTTTGTCCTTACTTATCCATTGAAGCCTCCATTTGAACCAATTGATAAGGCTCATCTGAAGTATCTCACTTGGAATGTGGTGTTTCTCATTGCCTTCACTTCTGCTCGACGAGTCAGTGAGCTGCAAGCTTTAGTTACTGACCCACCATTCACAGTGTTCCATCATGACAAAGTTGTTCTTCGTACTCTTCCGAAATTCCTACCTAAAGTGGTCTCAGAATTTCATCTCAACCAATCCATCATACTTCCAGTGTTTTTTCCAAAGCTTCATTCTCACCCTGGAGAATCAGCTCTTCATACTTGGGACTGTAAACGTGCTTTGGCCTTCTACTTGGAACGCACCAAACCACACAGAACTGCTCCTCAACTTTTGTTTCCTTCGATCCAAATAATTTGGGCCTTCCTATTTCTAAGCGTACCATCTCCAACTAGATGGCGGCTTGTATCTCTTTCTGCTATGCCCAGGCTGGATTACCCCTTCACATTAAAGTCACAGCCCATAAAGTCAGAGCAATGGCAGTTTCAGTAGCTTTCCTCAGATCTACATCTATTGCGGAAATTTGTAGAGCTGCTACTTGGTCCTCGGTTCATACCGTCACTTTTCACTATTGTCTGAATACTTTCTCCAGACGGGATGGACAGTTTGGCCAAAAAGTATTACAAAATATATTCTCCTAAATTGCCAACACTCCCACCATCCCATTCTGGTTAGCTTGGAGGTCACCCATATGTGAGAATACCTGCCTGCTTGTCCTGGGATAAAGCACAGTTACTTACCGTAACAGGTATTATCCAAGGACAGCAGGCAGCTATTCTCACAACCCACCCATCTCCCCTGGTTGGCTTCTCTGCTAGCTATCTGAACTGAGGAGACGTGCCCTGTGCCCTGTGCGGGAAGGCACTCGCGCATGCGCGGTGTGGACGACTCAAAACTTCGAGTTTCTTCAAGCAAGTCTGCTTGTGAGGCGTCTGCATCCGGGCTCCGTCGATGACGTCACCCATATGCGAGAATACCTGCCTGCTGTCCCTGGATAACACCTGTCACGGTAAGTAACTGTGCTTTTTCTTCACTCCATATCATCTATAATCCTTTTTAGATCTTAAGGGGTTAACCAGTGGTGGGGATGAAAAAAAAAATTAAAGCTGGGCATGGTGATGTTTAAGTCTTTTTTTCTTTTAAGCTTTTTTGAAATGGTGATATTTTTGTTGGAATATGACTCTGTATTTCTTTTGCAAGTAGTTTTTACTTGTTAAGTTGTTAAATTAATAAAAATAAAATAAAAAAGAAGACCTATTTGAAGAAAGGGAGTTGAAGACTGAGTAGAATTAATTCAGCAATCTTGATAGTGACGCTGTTGCTTGAAGAATGTATACTGCATGGGTTGTAGTTAGAATAGTTTTCATTCAGTCTGCAAACCTGATTGAATGCCAGTTCATGATATAAATATATTTAATTCATACATATTTGTCTGCAATCTGTTGCAGGAAGGTGAACAGTGATCTGCTTGTTTGGGATCCTTTGTTTGGAACATCTTATGATTCATCTTCATTGTCTTCCTCAGGTATAAAATAGATTGTCTTGTAATAGGAAAATCTTTTTTCTTTGCTTTTAAAACATTTGGGGGTTATTTTATATCTACTGGCACTGGATAAATGTACACACATTCTTTTCACTCAGTGGATTGTGGAAAATATTTACTTT
The DNA here is from genome assembly GCF_902459505.1 of Geotrypetes seraphini. Taxonomy (NCBI): domain Eukaryota; kingdom Metazoa; phylum Chordata; class Amphibia; order Gymnophiona; family Dermophiidae; genus Geotrypetes; species Geotrypetes seraphini. Next base: position 24,464,878 of record NC_047084.1, read on the forward strand.
GAAAATTATCACAAATTATGCATCGATTAAAACCCATGCTATCACCATATGATTTTCGTACAGTAGTTCAGGCTATGGTTTTGTCGAGACTTGATTACTGCAGTGCCTTGTATCTGCAGGGCACTGCAGATAGCTCAAAACGCAGTAGCAAGATTGATATTTGGATTGTTGAAATATGACCATGTTTCACTCTATTTCCAACAACTGCACTGGTTACCAGTTGTTTGCAGAATACAATATGAAGCGGTAATGGTCTGTCACCAATTCTTGTATGGAATCATACCAGAATTGTTTAAAAATTGTATGCTTAGTTATTTACCAAGCAGCTCATTATGTTCTGAGAATTTAGTTTTACTGAAAACAAATGCTAACCCGAGCTTGGTGGAGACTGGTAAAATGACTTTCTGTTGTGAAGGAGAAAAAATATGGAACTCCCTTGTGGGCCAAATACGAAACTGTCATGAAATAGGCCTGTTTAGAAAATTGCTAAAGACACAATTATTTGTAGACGCCTTTTTCTAGTCAGTAATTTTCTCTGGTTTAGCTGAAGAATTATTCATGATCTTTTTATTTAAGCTTTTGCTGCTATTTTGCAGATATGTTTTTAGGACTGTTTGTTTTATTATGGTTTTTTATATTTCATGTTTGTAATTTATGTAAACTGTGTAGTTTTGAAGGGTATAGAAATTTTTTTAATAAATAATGTGAAAGTTTCTGTACACATTTATACCTGCTGATCTATACAAATAACTTTTCTGACTAGATTGCAGCCTCAGTAATGTGTCCCTCCAAAAGCTAATAAAAGTGTTTGTGAGAAGTACCACATACATACTTTTTTTTTCTTTTACACTTCCGACCTCTGGGTGCTCACGATCATACAAGAAAGTTATTCTCTTCATTTCCTTCACATACCCCCAGATCACCCGCCAAGAGAGTTTCCTTCCAACCCTCTGCAGGCCTCCCTTCTCCAGGAAGTTGAAGCTCTGCTCGTTCTCAATGCTCTCAAGAAGGTTCCTCTGGAACAGCAGAACATGGGGTTTTACTCCCGTTATTTCCTTGTCCCGAAGAAGATGGGAGGTCTCCGACCAATTTTGGACCTCAGAGCTTTCAACAAATTTCTCGTCAAAGAAAAATTTTGGATGCTGTCTATGGCATCTTTGTATCCCCTTCTGGATCACAATGATTGGTTATGCTCTCTGGATCTCAAGGAGACTTACACTCACATTCCCATTCATCCAGCCTCTTGCAAGTTTCTCAGATTTTGGGTGGGAAATCAACATTACCAATACAAGGTGCTACCTTTCGGCCTGGCATCATCTCCCAGAATTTTCACCAAGTGCCTAGTAGTTATAGCAGCAGTTTTACGAGGTCATGGACTCGAGGTTTTTCCGTATCTCAAAGATTGACTCATCAAAGATCCTACATGTCAGGGAGTTACTGTAGCGACACAACAGACTTCTGTTCTTACAAAATTTGGGATTTGAGATCAGCTTCCCCTATCTCAGCTGCAGCCCTATCAGACTGTGCAATTCATTGGAGCTCTTCTAGATACTGTACAACTCAGAGCATTCCTTCCTTAGCAGTGCCAGATGCTCTGGTAAAACTCTGCCAACAAGTGTCCACCCTTAATTCACTCTCAGCGAGACACATGATGGTTCTCCTACGTCCCATGTCCTCTACAGTTCACGTGACTCCTTTTGCCAGACTTCACCTAATAATTCCTCAGTGGACCCTGGCTTCTCAGTGGTCGCAGGCTTTTGATCCCGCTCTCCCAGCACATTACAGTGACATCTTCTCTACGGCAATCTCTTCAATGGAGGATGCTCTCTTCCAATCTTCACAGAGGTTTGCTATTCCAAACGCCCCCTCATCAGAAGGTTCTCATGACAGATTCCTCAGCCTACGGTTGATATAGTGTATCTAGATTTTCAGAAAGCTTTTGATAAAGTTCCTCACGAGAGGCTCCTGAGAAAATTAAAGTGTCATGGTATAGGTAGCAAAATTCAGTTGTGGATTAGGAATTGGTTATCAGATAGAAAACAGAGGGTATGGTTAAGTGGTCATTTTTCTCAATGGAGGACAGTAAACAGTGGAGTGCCACAGGGATCTGTACTGGGACCGGTGCTATTTAACTTATTTATAAATGATCTGGTAATTGGAACGACGAGTGAGGTGATTAAATTTGCAGATGACACTAAACTGTTCAAAGTTGTTAAAATGCATGCGGATTGTTAAAAATTGCAGGTGTACCTTAGGAAATTGGAAGATTTGGGTGTCTAAATGGCAGATGAAATTTAATGTGGACAAATGCAAAGTGATGCATATTGGGAAGAATAACATGAATCACAGCTACCGGATGCTAGGGTCCACCTTGGGGATTAGCGCCCAAGAAAAGAATCTGGATATCATCGTAGACAATACAATGAAATCTTTTAGCCAGTATGCGGCGGCAGCGGCCAAAAAAGCAAATAGGATGCTAGGAATTATTTTAAAAAGGGATGGTTAACAAGACTAAGAATGTTATAATGCCCTTGTATCGCTCCATGGTGTGACCTCATTTAGAGTATTGCGTTCAATTCTGGTCTCCTTAACTCAAGAAAGATATAGTGGCACTAGAAAAGGTTCAAAGAAGAGCGACCAAGATGGTAAAGGGGATGGAACTCCTCTCGTATGAAGAAAGACTAAAACGGTTAGGGCTCTTCAGCTTGGGAAAAAAATGGCTGAGGGGAGATATGATTGAAGTCTGCAAATTCCTGAGTGGAGTAGAATGGGTACAAGTGGACCGATTTTTCGCTCTGTCAAAAATTACAAAGACTAGGGGACACTCGATGAAGTTACAGGTAAATACTTTTTAAAACCAATTGGAGGAAATTTTTTTCACTCAGAGAATAGTTAAGCTCTGGAATGCGTTTCCAGAGGATGTGGTAAGAGCGGATAGCTTAGCTAGTTTTAAGAAAGGTTTGGACAAGTTCCTGGAGGAAAAATCCATACTCTGTTATTGAGAAAGACACGGGGAAAGCCACTGCTTGCCCTGTATTGGTAGCATGGAATATTGCTACACCTTGGGTATTGGCCAGGTACTAGTGACCTGAATTTGCCACTGTGGTAATGGGCTACTGGGCTTGATGGATCATTGTTCTGACCCAGTAAGGCTATTCTTATGTTCTTACACTTGGGGGGCTCATCTAGATTGTCTCCGTACTCAAGGGCATTGGTCCACTAAAGATTGTCAAAATCACATCAGTTTGTTACAACCCAGAGTGATCTTCAATGCTCTCAAGGCTTTTCAACATCTTTTTCAAGATCAAGTGGTCAGAGACATTTTGGATGCTTCCAGAATACCTGCCAGCAGACAATGTCACAACCAGAAGTGAACTAGGTTTTTTGCTTATTGCGATCTTCATCACAAGGAGCCTCAGTCTACCTCCTTGTCTTCAGTTCTGGATTATCTATTTCATTTATCTCAATCTGGCCTCAAATCGACCGCTGTTAGAGTCTATCTCAGTGCAATTGCTGCTTTTCATCAACCACTAGAGGGAAAACCTCTATCTGCTCATTCTGTGGTTTCCAGATTTATGAAAGAACTTTTCAATGTCAAACCACCTCCAGTGGTTTGGGATCTCAAAGTCGTTCTTGTTACATTAATGAAGCCTCCATTTGAACCAATATCTATGGCTCATCTTAAATATCTGACTTGGAAAGTGGTCTTCCTCATCTCTCTTACGTCTGCTCGCAGAGTCAGTGAGCTACAAGCTTTGGTAGCGGACCCACCATTTACAGTATTCCATCATGATAAGGTGGTACTCCGCACAAGAGAATGACATGGTAGCTACGGGTAACCCGACGAAATAGGGACATAAAAGAAATGTTCGCTGCAGGTACGGGGACAAGGCCATTCACTGCCCCATGGAGCAGTGAATGGCCTTGTCCCCGCAGTTAGCTGAGGAAACGCACGCAAAATCCCTTCTTCCTCCTAATCGCGGTCCGAGCATCTCCCTCCCTCCCTTCCCCGGCTTATTTTAATTTTCTCTTAACAAGCAGCCGGAGCCTTGAAATCACGTGTAACTGCTAGAAAGTCCTCCTCTGTCACAACTTCCTGTTTCTGGTTACGTCAGAGGAGGACTTTCTGGCAGCCGCATGCAACTTCAAGGCTCCGGCTGCTTGTTAAGAGAAAATTAACAAGCAGGGGAGGGAGGGCGATGCCCGGACCATGGCGAGACAATGGGAGGGAGGGGGCAGCTGGACTATGCAAAGGGTTTTGTGGATGGAATTGGATCAGAAGGTTTGTGGAGACGGGGGGACAGGGATCGAGCTCATGGGGACGGGGACCAAGCTTACAGGGACGGGGATGGGGATAAGCTCACGGAGACAGAGACAAGTTTTTTTTTCCCTATATTATTCTGTACTCCGCACCCATCCAAAATTCTTACCCAAAGTTGTTACAGAATTTAATCTGAATCAATCAATTGTACTTCCAGTGTTTTTTCCCAAGCATCATTCTCCTCTTGGAGAAACTGCTCATCATACTCTGGACTGCAAGCATGCTTTGGCCTACTATTTGCAAAGGACAAAATCTCATAGATCTTCTCTTTGTCTCCTTTGATCCTAACAAGTTGGGACATCCAGTTTCCAAGAGGACAATTTCCAAGTGGTTGGCTTCTTACATCTCGTTTTGTTATGCTCAGGCTGGGCTGCAACTAGTCACAGTCGAGTCACAGCCCACAAAGTTAGAGCTATGGCAACTTCAGTAGTTTTTCTCTGTTGCACTCCTATAGAGGAAATCTGCAAAGCTGCTACTTGGTCCTCGGTTCATACTTTTACTTCTCATTACTGCCTGGATTCCTTTTCCAGATAGGATGGCAACTTTGGCCAAACAGTATTACAAAATTTATTCTCCTAAACGCCAACACTCCCACCATCCCATTCTGGTTAGATTGGAGGTCACCCATACATGAGAATATGCGGCCAGCTTGTCCTGGGATAAAGCACAGTTACTTACCATAATAGGTGTTATCCAGGGACAGCAATGAACAAACAGATCACAAAAGAAAAAAGACACATACATCTGCTTTCCTGTTTTTTAAAACAGACCCTAGGTTTTAAGAGCACTGCTCAACCAACTCAGAAGAGGAAAAAACCCTTTTTTTTTTTTCTTTCCTGGTTTTTAACAGACAGTACGAAAGCTTAGTTAATGGCTGTTTGTTCATTGCTCTAACCATGAGCTCTTAAAACCTGTCTTTTAACTAAAAGGCTGTTAAATAAAGACACATTTTTCTGGCCACATCATTTCCGTGGGTTTGACTAAATCTGTTTCCGCTAACATCATCAGAAAATGGCTCCTCCTCCACCTAAAAGGTCTGGTTTTGGGTGTTTGGGACTTAGGCTTTTTTTGGGTTCTTTATTCTGTTGTAAGTGTAGACGTAGTGGTAGTCTGGGCGTAACAGCTGAATGTAGAGGCAGGCCATTATAAAAAATAACCTCCTTTTGAACTTTTTTTTTTGAGAATGGATATTTTCCATGTTTCTGCATTTAGGGCCTTAGGCCAAAAGGGGACTTTTTTTTTTTATTATGCCCCTCCATGTGTGTCTATGGGTAAAGAATTTGAATGAGAGGAGTTGGAGGACCCTGATCTGAGTGGGAGGTGAAAGTAGTAAATAAAAAGGGAAGTGAAGAGTAAAAGTGGGGCTTTTGGTTATCATTATCTTCCGCCAGGGCCCTGGTAGTGAAGGAGACTCTTGGAGATATCATCAGCCTGTGGGTGTGAGTTTGAGTGGGTTTGCCAGTAGAGCAAACAGTGGAGTTTTTCAGCTTGGCAGTGAGATAATGATGTACTATATAAACAAACAAGGAGGAACTGGGTCTCTTCTTCTCTGTCAAGAGGCTCAAAAGATTTGTAAAGATTTTGGAAAGACTAAAATGCTTAGGGCTTTTCAGCTTGGAAAAGAGACTGCTGAGGGAAGATATGTTTGAAGTCTACAAAATCCTGAGTGGAGTAGAACGGGTACAAGTGGATCGATTTTTCACTCTGTCAAAAATTACAAAGACTAGGGAAAAATTACAAGGAAATACTTTAAAACCAATAGGAAGAAAATAATTTTCACTCTGAGAATAGTTAATCTCTGGAATACATTGCCAGAGGTTGTGGTAAAAGCAGATAACAGCTGGTTTTAAGAACGGTTTGGACAACTTCCTAGAGGAAAAGTCCATAGTCTGTTATTGAGAAAGACATGGAATATTGCTTCTCCTTGGGTTTTTGCCAGGTACTAGTGACCTGGATTGGCCATCATGAGAGCAAGCTACTGGGATTGATGGATCATTGGTCTGACCCAGTAAGGCTATTCTTATGTTCTTATGATTGCTTGCAACATCTTCCTGAAAGCAATCTGCATTCAAGGGGAGCAGAATTCTTTAGTGGACAAACTCAGCCGAATTCTTCAACCTCACGAATGGATGTTGAACTCAGCAGCTCTTCATCTCATCTTCTCTCAAATAGATCTGTTTGTGTCTCCCCACAACCACAAGTTACCCCACTTTTGCTCCAGGCTGTACTCTCCTTATCGCCTAGAATCGGACGCTTTTCTACTGGATTGGACACACAAGTTTCTCTATGCGTTTCCACCCATTTCTCTTGTTCTCAAAATACATGTCAAGCTCAAACAGGAGTCAACCACTATGATTCTGATATCTCCTGGGTGGCCAGGCAACTCTGGTTCTCCCTTCTACTTCAACTCAGTATCAGAGAGCCAATAGCTCTTCCAATTTTTCCATCTCTTCTCATGCAAATTCACCAACCTTCAGTCTTTGCACCTGACATCTTGGTACCTCTCAGGCTGAATTCAGCAGACCTACATTTCTCTCAACCTGCCAGATACATACTGGATGCTTCCAGAAAACTGGCCACACAGCAGTGTTATACTAAAAAATGGACCCATTTTTCTGCTTGGTGTATACTTAATCACCAGGATCTGCAATCCACCTCTGTTTCCTCAGTTTTGGATTATTTCCTTCATTTGTCTGACTCAGGCCTCAAATCCACTTCCATTATAGTCCATCGCAGTGCGATTACTGCTTTTCATCAACCAGTGGATGGGAAACCTCTCACTGATCATTCTGTGGTTTCCAGATTCATGAAAGGATTTTTCAATGTTAAACCACCTCCAATAGTTTGGGATCTTAATGTGGTTCTTTCTAGACTGATGCAGCCTTCCCTTGAACCAGTGTCTTCAGCTCATCTGAAATATCTCACTTGGAAATTGATTTTCCTCATTTCTATAACTTCTCCTCGCAGAGTGAGTAAACTTCAAGCATTAGTGGCAGACCATTTACAGTGTTCCACCATGACAAGGTTCTTACCAAAGGTTGCCACTGAATTTCATCTTAATCAATCAATCAATCAATCGATTGTTCTTCCAGTATTTTTTCCCAAACCTCATTCTCATCCTGGAGAAATGGCTCTTCATACTCAGAACTGCAAACGAGCATTGGCTTACTATTTGCACAGGGCTAAATCACATAGATCATCTCCCCAGCTTTTTGTCTCCTTTGATCCTAACAAGTTGGGGCATCCTGTTTCTAAGAGAATGATTTCCAATTGGTTGGCTGCTTGCATCTCATTCTGTTATGCTCAGGCTGGGCTGCAACTGGAGAGTCGGGTCACAGCTCATAAAGTTTGAGCTATGGCAGCTTCAGTAGCTTTTCTCCACTCTATCCCTATTGATCTGCAAAGCTGCTGCTTGGTCCTTGGTTCATACCTTCACTTCACATTATTGTCTGGAATCTTATTCTAGACGGGATGGGCACTTCAATCAAGCAATATTACAAAATTTATTTTCCTAAAAGGCCAACACTCCCTCCATCCTTTTCTAGTTAGCTTGGAGGTCACCCACATGTGAGAATATGCTGCCTGCTTGTTCTGGGATAAAGCACAGTTACTTACTGTAGCAGGTGTTATCCAGGGACAGCAGTTAGATATTCTTACAACCCACCCACCTCCCCTGGTTGGCTTCTTAGCTGGCTTACTGAACTGAGGAGCCGTGCGCCTACTTTGGGCAGGAAGGCACTCACGCATGCGTGGTGTGTTCAGTTGTGAAATTTCTAAAGTCCTTAAAGTGCCGTTGCACTTTTGCAGCTGTCCATACTGGGACTCTGTGGATGACATTACCCACATGTGAGAATATCTGCTTGCTGTCCTTAGATAACAACCTGTTACAGTAAGTAACTGTGCTTTATTGATGATATCGCAATGGTGCAACAATAGAACAATATCATAACTTTTATCATCACACTTTAGTACATAATTGCCATTATCCCCCCACCATCCCTTTCATAGTATAATAATGTGATTGATGATCACATTGGACTGCAAGAAATAATCAGAACCCTTCAAGACATATCATCAATATAACCAGTAATTACTACCGAAACACCCAACGCACCACAGAGTGAAAAAGGTGGCTCTAAATCAGTGTGTCTCAAACTTTTTCAGCTTCGACACACTAAACATTGCAGAGCATATGAAATAGCTACTTGGCTTTTGTTTAGAGTAAGAAAAATAGACAACTATACAAAGTGGGGTAAATATAGTTACAGATCTCCAGCTGAGAGTTCCTGCTGGGAAACATCAAGTGAGGGAACTACCACCACAGAGCTCCTTATATAGGAGGAGACTACCCGGTCACATGACTCCCAATTACCTATCCTCTGGGAGCTTAATTGTCATCCAATTTAACATCCAAAGAATGGAATTAAATTGGAATGAAGTTAAATTAGAATCAATTGAGATACACTGAATTAACTTAAAATGTCTCCCTCTAGTAAAAGAGAGCTAGAACATTTTGGCAGGCTATTCAATTTCATGGTTAAGACCCCATGGCGCCACTGTGTGCTAGTCATATATTAATTTTTGTTCTTTGTAAAGCAAAGATTGAAATAAATCTCCTCCATGAGGTAAAGTTACTTTTATCAGAACTGTGTATCTTAATTCATTTAAAGTATGACCAGCTGTTATCCAATATTGAGTCAAGGGAGCCTCCATTTTGCTTGTCCTAATGGTGCTCAAATGTTCCATAATTCTCAATTTAATCTGACATTGTGTGTGACCTATATAATATAAGCCACAGGGACAAACTATGGCATATACTATCCCTTGAGATTTAGTTTGTGGAAGATCTGAATTTAAACACTTTTTGTGAATGTGATATTGTTATTTCAGTGATATGCATAGATGTATAACAAGCTTAACATTGCCCACAAAGGGCATGTCCCGGAGAACGTTCCATACTGTAAGGTTGAGTTTTTAATATTTTACCCAAATTTCTAGCTCGCATGAAAGCAAATCTTGGGTATTCTTTTTTTTTTTTTTTTTTTTTTAATCTTTATTCCTTTTTATTTCTTTCAACAAGTGTACAATATTATTACAATTAATTCACATAACTCACTTGACATTCTTAAACAATATTATTATACATGTTTTAATACCCCCCATCCACCTCCCATCCCTTCCCATATCAACAAATTATTTCGTCCAAACTTATACATACTTATACATCCCTCTTTCATAATACAATTAATCTTACATTAAATCTGTCCCTCCCCCCACCCTTTCTTCCTCAAACTCTTTATTCATTTTATTATACAAAGTAATGCACAACAATATATATCTCATCATAGTACATATATCTCCTTATATTTCATAACAACATATTTCCAATAAATTTACCCTCTTTCCTTTTCTATTCATACCTATATACCATGTTTCTTATATCCATTAATCAGTTGAAATATACCGCTAGCTAACTAAATTATCCTATCCCCCCCACCCCACCCCATTTTTATAAATTATCCTCTAAGGAAAAAGAATAAATCTTAATCATTATAATAATCAATTAATGGCCTCCACACCTCTTGAAACCTTTTAAAATACCCCCTTTGTATTGCAAGAAATCTTTCCATCTTGTACATATGACAAACTGAGTTCCACCAGAAACTACAATTCAGTCTAGAACAGTCTTTCCAATTAGTTGTTATTTGCTGAATTCCCACACCAGTAAGAATCATCAATAATTTATTGTTTGCTGCAGATATTTGGCATTTGGCCCTCATACACATTCCAAAAACCACTGTGTCATAGGATAATGCCACATGACTCTCCATCAATATGTTGACTTGATCCCAGATTGATATCCAAAATGCCTGAATATATGGACAATAAAATAAAAGATGGTCTAAAGTTCCAACTTCAATTTTACAATGCCAGCATCTATTAGACTTAGAGCAATCTAATTTTTGTAATCTAGTAGGGGTCCAGAATGCTCTATGCAACAAAAAGAACCATGTTTGCCTAATAGATGCTGACATCGTACCTTTAATTCTCCAAGACCAAATACGTGGCCATTGAGATGCATTAATCTGATGCTTAATCTCAATGCTCCAAATATCTCTTAATCCATTTTTAGGCTTCTTATTCAAATAATTAGATATAATTTTATACCACTTTGCGGCCTGATGACCCAGAAAATCTGCCTGGAAACATAAGAATTCTAAGCTGTAATGATCATTTAAAGATTTCCATTCAGGGAACCCCACCTGAATAGCCTGCTTCAATTGCAACCACTTAAAACTTTGTTTTTTATTCAGACCATATTTATGTTGCAATTGTGAAAATTCAAGCATCTTACCATTATCAATTATTTCCGTTAATGATCTTATACCTGCTTTAATCCAATCTTTCCAGACAACCTTAAACCCGCCTATTTGTATCTTGGAGTTTACCCAAATAGTCTGTTGTTTCGATTTTAAAATAGAATCAGTAGTTAATTTGTCTATAAACCTTAATGTTTTCCAAGTATCCATTAATACTCTATTGTCCTTACGTATTCTAGGCACTTTTATACCAAGCAAAAGATCAAGCCTAAGTGGAAAGATAAGTGATCTCTCCATCTTTAACCACTCTGGTAATTGTTCCAAAAGCTCTGGGAGGACCCAATACATACCTTGGCGCATGATATAGGCTTGATGATACCTATAAAAATTGGGAAAATTTACCCCACCCTCCTCAATTGGTCTTTGCAAAGACACTAAAGCCACTCTTGCAATTTTACCCAGCCAAATAAATTTAACCAGAATACTATTTAATTTTTTATAGAAAGACCCCTGAAAAAACACTGGTATCATTCCCAATTGATAGCAAACCACAGGCAAAATCATCATTTTAACAGTTTGAACTCTTCCCCACCAGGATAAATGTAAAGGATTCCATTGCTCACACATCTCTGTTACTTTTTGTAATAAAAATTTTTTGATTTATTCTCATTGTCTCTTCGAGTGTTTTATTCAACCAAATACCTAAGTACTTTATTCCATCCTCTTTCCATATAAAAGGGAAAGAATCAAATATACCTTTTGTACAATGCACATTTAAAGGTAAAATCTCTGATTTAGTCCAATTTATTTTGTATCCTGAGAATTTTCCAAATGTATCTATTACCTTCAGTAGACATGGAATTGTTGTTTCCGGATTCCTCAAATGAAGCAAGATGTCATCTGCATAAGCAGATACTTTATATTCCACTCCAGCACATGGAATACCCTGTATGTCCTTTGCCTGTCGAATAGCTAATAATAAGGGTTCAAGAACTATATCAAAGAGCAAAGGAGATAATGGACAACCTTGTCTAACTCCCCTCTGCAACTTAAAAGCATCTGAAATATTATTATTTATATATAAGCGAGCAGTTGGGGAGCTATACAGTGTTTGAATCATTTGTATAAATCCGGATCCAATACCAAACCACTCCATAGCTTGATACATGAAATTCCATTCTATACGATCAAAAGCCTTTTCAGCATCTAGTGATACCGAAAAAGCCGGATCATTAATTTGTTTTGTTAAATAATACATCTGAAATGCCAGTCTAGTATTATTAGAAGAGTGTCTCTGAGCAACAAATCCAGTTTGATTCATTCCTATTATATGCGGAAGAGCTTTAGCCAATCTTAATGCTAAAATCTTAGCTAATAATTTACCATCTACATTTATTAAAGATATAGGCCTGTAATTTGACACCAATGTTGGATCTTTATTTGGCTTTGGCAAAACAATAGTTAAAGATTCTGCCATAGTGCCTGATATACAACCTTTATTCAGTTGATCCTGATATAATTTTAATAAATATGGTAATAGGGAAATTTGAAATTCTTTATAAAACTCTACTGTAAATCCATCTCCACCTGGAGCGGTCCCAACTCTAAGGGATTTCAATGCCATTTGTAATTCTTTTAATGATATAGGTTTATCTAAACTTCCTTTTATATGATCAGGAACCTTAGGACCTTCAATTAAACTCAAAAAATCCAACCCATCTTTCTCTTTATTTAAATAAGACTCCGAAGAATACAGTGACTTATAATATTTTAAAAATTGTTTTAATATATTTCCAATTTGAGAATGTGAATTGCCTAACTCATCCTTAATTATGTTTATTTTTTCCTTCCTTTTCTTTGCTTTTAAATAATTTGCCAATAATCTTCCAGCCTTATTTGCACTACCATAATATACCGCTTGTTGAGCAAAAATATCTTTCCTTACTAACCCAGAGGAAATTTCATTATATTCACATTTTTTTTTTAACAATATTTGAAATGTCTCCTGTTCCCATTTATTAACCAATTTTAATTCCAAATTTTTAATTTCTTTTTCCAAATTTACATATTGCTTTCTTAGCTGTTTCTTTTTATATGCAGAATATGATATAATTTGTCTTCTCATGGTTGCTTTGAAAGCATCCCATAAAATTCCAATCGACATTTCCTCTAAATCATTAAGTAAAAAATATTCATTAATTTTAGTTTGAAATTCTGTGCAAAATTTAGAATCAGCAAGCAATGCATTATCAAACCTCCATACCGGTTTAGAATTATCTTGATCTACTAAATTAACTTCTATCCACACACCACCATGATCAGATATTATTATTGGTTCTATGTCAGCTTTTACAACTTTATGTACTATCTGATCTGAAACAAAAATATAATCAATTCTTGAAAATGATTGATGAACATGTGAACAAAATGTAAATTCCCGATCATTAAAATGAAGAATACGCCATATATCTTTTAAATTACATGATTGTATCAAATTATCTAACCCCATTGATTTCATAATTCTACTTGGTTTTTTATCCATTATTGGATCTATAACAGCATTGAAGTCCCCAGCCACCACTAAATTAGTAGTAGCCAGTGGTAAAATTAATTGTTGTAGAGACTTAAAGAATTCACTTTGATTCGAATTAGGGGCATATACATTTAACAACGCCATTGTATTATTGCCCATGCTCATGTCAACAAGTACCCATCTTCCTAGAGGATCTGCCTTAATCATATTAAACGTTGCTGGACATTTTTTATTTATCAATATTGCTACTCCTGCCTTCTTTTTTATCGCTGGTGCAAATAAACATTGTTTTATCCAATTATCTGACAGCTTCATAGACTCTATCCCAGACAAATGTGTCTCCTGCAGAAAACATATATCTATATTCTGTTGTTTGATATATGACATTACCTTTTTCCTTTTTACTGGGTGATTCAGGCCATTAACATTTAAAGAAAATATTTTGAAAGTCATTACACAAATAAAAATTTAATATCTAAGAATCTCCACTTCAATATCATATTATACTCCTTTTCCTTATATCCATACTGTAAATTATCTCGGTCCCCTTCCCCCCAACACCTCCCTATCTCTCTATCAACATATTTCCCCCAATTCACAAAATCTTTAATAAATACTATACCAACATCTCTTCCTCCCATTCCCCTCCCTACTCCCTCCCTTCCCCCCCCAATTAATAATGCAAACTTGGAAACGCTCATATATAATCAGGTGACAAAAAGCTCCCTTCAGGCTCTGCCATATACATCATTTATCACTCTTAATAAGCTACATTATATAATATAATATAATATCTTTCAAATAATCTACTAAGTTCAAATTTCATTTTTTTTTTTTTTGTTTTTTTGTTATGTTTTTTTTATTTTTCATTTATTTTTTATTTTTTTATTTTTTTTTATTTCTTCCCCTCCTTCCCCTTTTTTTTTTTTTTTTTTTTTCTCCTCCCCCCTCATTCCACCCTTTTTCCTCCATTCCCTTTTCTTCTTCCACCCTCACTCCCCTCCCCACTTATCCTTAAATTATAAAACATCTATAGATTCAGAATCTTTCCCTCACATGCCCAAGAAACTCATTTTCTTATACCAATATCTTTTAATATTAAATTGAATTTACTACAAATAAATAAATCAATATTATTGTATTCCTGTGAAAACAATTACATGTTAATAAATTATTCAATTTTCTAATTGCATACCCCCTTTAATTAATCTAAAATCACCTTCTTAACCTTAAACATTAAAGTGATATTAAAATATATCATTATATATCATAAATAAACAATTTCATCAATCTTCCGCTTTGTGTAGAAAAACTCTCCAAGCATATTCAGCTTCTCCCCATCTCTTCAATTCTTCATGTCTTTATATCAGCTGCTTGTTTTAACTAATTCATCACTATTATGCATCCATTTTTATCGTTCATTCCCCTTTTTTTTTCATAAAATCCCTAAACAGTTTCAGTTCCTTTAATATATTATAGTCATTTAAAAGTCTGAATAAATCCAACCACACTTTCCAGTTTCATTATATTTAAATTGTCATCTATGTTTCTACAGAGTCATTCATACACTGAAGAGTCAATCCAAAAGAAATCTGATGTTCTTTGCTTTACAGTCAATTCATAGTGAAATTATTCTTAAATCCTGTTTAGATACTGCTTTATCCTTTACATCTCATACTTTCCTTGATCTTTCTTTCACTTCTTTCAAGTCACTTCTTCTTCCAAACAACTTGCATTTTTTTATAATAAGTTTATATTCTCTTTAAAATTTAGGATTTATCTGCAATCAGGCTTCTGTCTCCTTCATATTTCCAAATTCTTTTCCTTTTTTAGCGCAGTTCAAGTAATCATCCAATACAATTCTTTTTCTGTTTAAACCACCTCTTTTCCTGTAAAGTGTCCTATGCACTTAAGGAAATCTCCATCATCTACCGCCCTTTCCTTAATCTTTGAAATCCTGAGTGTTTCCATTAATATAAAGTGCTCTTTGACCTCAGCTAGACTATATTCAATTCTAAAGTGTCAAGAATGTTATAAAGCTGACATCAATATATTCCAGCACTTCAAAAAGAGTCTATAGCAGGATCCTATAAATTGCTGTTTATTGCCTGGAACATCAATATCAGATAAAGGGCTGGAAATGTTACTTAAAACTGCCCTAACTTCTGTAGGGAGCCTAATTTCAACAATTAGAGCCAGTCATTCTTAGTTTATATTTAACTTTTAATATCCACCTCAATCAGAGACATCAGAATGTTCATTCACATTAATATCCCTGAGATTCATAGCATGTGGAATGATGTCATCATAGAATCCTTGCATCCACATCCTTCCATTCAGTTCCATCAGTAATTCAAATCTGTTCCATTTTTAACTGTAACTCCCAAAGTCCAATTCTCCATAAAATATTCTATATCAGAAACCAATCAAAACAAATAAAAAATCAAATGAAGAGAGGAAAAAAAAAAAAAAAAACCATCTCAGAATCAAAGTATTTCTTACTCCAATCCTTCTGTTAAATTCTAGTCTCAGTTTATGTATTCATAGGCTGTTCACATTGCTCTAAGAATTCTTTTAATTTCAAAGGATCATCAAAGTTTGAAGTTTTATTTGCAAAAGTGACCCTCATAATAGCTGGGTACATTAAACCGTACCTTGCTCCAATCGCTCTAAGCTGTGGTCTCAATTCAAGCAATTTTTTCCTTTTTTGAGCTGTTGCTTTTGCAAAATCTGGCACTATATATATTTTAGAATCCTGGCACTTCAAGGTCTTATTTTCTTTTGCCAGTCTTATAATTTCTTCCACATGTTGATAACGGAGCAGCTTACAAATTAAAGGACGTGGACCCTTTTGATTATCATATCTTTTAATCGGGACCCTGTGCGCCCTCTCTATTTCCAGAGGAAATTTAACTGTCAGAGGTAGAATTTTTGGTAAAAATTGCTCAAGAAAGGCAATAGGATTATTTTTTTCTACCCCTTCCGGGATCCCAATCAGCCTTAAATTATTTCTTCTTTCGCGATTGGAAACGTCCTCAAGATCCCTCTTTAATATTTCTATTTCTTTACAGTCTCTCTTGCATTGAGCTATTTCTTTTTCTGTTTTTTCCACTCTCTTATCTAATTGCTCCACTTTAACATCCACCACCTTCAAACTTAATTTAAGCCCTGCCAGCTCTTCTTTAACTTCCTGTATATTCTTTGCATTTTGTAAAACTATTTCCTTTATCTGCCGCAGTTCCTTAACAATGTCAATATCTTCTGTCTCATCCGTTGGCAATGGAATTTTAGAGGGGGCTATCGGCTCTATTTTTGATCTTTTATTACTTCCTCCTACTGAGTTAGCTTTTGTCAGCTTACCCGATGCCATTATGCTGTTGATCCTCGTTTTTTTAATGAATTTCAAATGTTTTTCTGTAGCTATATTTTATTTATTTGAGCCTTTTTTACAGAGCAGTTCAGTCGCCCGACCATTCTCCTTCGTCTCCAAGCCACGCCCCTTGGGTATTCTTTTAAATTTGGATGAAGGTCAAGTATATGCCAATGTTTGTGTATTGCTTTTTGTATAAGATGTGCTTTGGTCGAATAAGGTAATACACAAACCAAAGGATTTTGTGCCTGGCGCTTATTTGATTTATCCCATTGAGTATGAATATACTTAGTTCTTTTGAAAGCCTTTTTTTACTATGGGTAAAGGGTATCCTCACTGGCTAAATTATGTGGTGAGATTTAAAGCATTATGTTTGAAAGAATCATCTGGTGTACAGTCTTTTTATATGCAAATATTCCCCCAGTGGGATACTATCTTTTAAATTCCTAGAATGAAAGCTTTTATAATGCAGAAGGATATTACTATCAGTTGTTTTTCTAAACAAATCAGTCATAGACTTATTATTTTCTAAAGTGATTTGTATGTCCAAAAAATTAATTTAACTCTATATATGTAAGGCAACTTGTGAAACTCTCAAAACAGTCAATGTTTATCAATGTTTTTGTTCTTTTTATAATATTTTTTTGTAAGTCCTCGGTATTTGCCTACCACCAGCCTATCAATTCATGGCTGAGGTATTTCATGGCAAGTTCATCCTCATCAGACTTATTTTTTGTTTTTATGGAAACATTTTTGAAAACATTCTGTTTTTGTTAAAGTGCTGTTTCAGTGTTATTATTAAAAGTGCTACTAAATACTTAAAATTTTTTTTTGCAAAATTATACTTAGCTTTTGTTACTTCCTGTAATAACGTCAGGTAGGGACCTATCTACTCTGACATATTTAGCCAATAGGCTTTATCAAGAAGAGGTCCCTTAAAAAGTAAAGATAAAGAATGAAAGCCGTTACTTAATGACTCTTTCTCTTATTGAATCAACAGACTTCAAGTACTACATTACTTGCTCCAAACCTTAGACTATAGTGAAATGGATAAACCTAAAAGAAGATTACCACTTCAGTAATGATCTGCTGCATCCCGACTTGCTTTTTGTAGTACTAAAGATGGCCGCGGTGTTGTTTGTTCAGTTTTTATAGCTCTTATTGTTGAACATATCTACATGATGACTTCAGTGAAACAACCAGGGAATTCAAAACTTTGAAAAAACTTTATAATAACGTTGTCCACTCAATCTCCTGATTAAGACCACAAGGAATCACGGTGTTTAAACTAAAGATCCAGCTTTGTTCCTTAGTATTCAACCTCTTCTCATAATTACCTCCCTCCCACCCTTCTTTTAAATGATTGATGATTCGCCATCGACTATCATCTACTGCGTGAATACTAAGGAAAATCGTTGGATCTTTAGTTTAAACATGGATAGCAGTTACATATCACCATCCAGCCATGGAGTTAGACAGAATGCCCATTCTACACCCTGATACTGTAGTTTTTAAGCATTTTCAGCAGCACCATTCATATGAAGGGCAATTCTATAACTGTGTGCCTGCAGTTGTGTGTCACTGGCACATGTAAATGCATTGGTGTACCAAGGGCGGGAGGGGCGGTCTGCCCTGGGCTCACATCCTAAGGGGGTGTGCAGCCGACACACCTCCCATCCTACTCTGCTGTGGGACCTTCCACCCTACTCTGCTGCACCTTCCCGTGGTGGCCAGTCCATCCCCTCCGATGTCACTTACTTGTTCCGGAGCAGAGTCGGCAGCTATGGGGAAATGCAGCAAGATTCCGTGATGACTGCGGCTCTGCTCCAGAACAAGTAAGTGATGTCAGAGGGCATGGGCCACAGTCATCGCAGGATCTTGCTGCACCTCCCCGCGGCTGTCAGTCCACCCTCTCCGACATCACTTACTTGTTCCAGAGCAGAGGTGGCAGCCGCAGTCATTGCGGGACCTTGCTGCATGGCATTGGGATGGAGGGAGAGAGAAAGGAACAGGATACTTGTATGGAAGGGTGGTGGAGGGAGAGAAAGTGGGCAGATGCTGATGGAATTGGTGTGCAGGGAAAGGGGAGAAAGACATAAGGGAGGAAGGATACTGGATGGAATTGTGTTGGAGGGAAAGAAAGGGCACAGATGCTGATAGAAGTGGGTCGAAGGGAGAGACAAAGGGCAGATGCTGATGAAAGAGGGGTGGATGGAGAGAGAGAAAGGGCAGACATTGCATGTTAGTGGAAATGGTGGAGGGGGAGCCTATGCTTGATGGAAGTGTGGATGGGAGAAAGAGGGAAGCAGATGCAGGAAGGAAGTGGGGAGGAGAGAAAGAGGGGAACAGACACTGAATGGTAGTGGAGAGAGGGGGGCATACGCTGGATGGAAGTGGACAGAGGAGAAGATGCTGGATGTAAGGGGTAGAGAAAGAGGGCACATGATGGAAGGAGGGGATAAATAAATAGAGGGCACATGATGGGGAGAAGAGGATTGAGTTAGTGAAATACTGGAGGGGTTGAGGGAAAGAGGCGGCAAGCTGTAGATAGTGAAGAGGAAAAATTGATGACAGGGTAGTAAGAACTTAATATAGACATGCGGAAAATAAATTGAGAAGAAAGATGAGGGAATGGAGAGGAGAGAGTGAAATGTCAGACAATGGGGGGTGGGAGAGGGAAGGAGAGGAGAGAGATACCAGACCATTGAAGAAAGGGAGAGAAGGGAAGAAGATGGATGTCAGACTAATGGAGGTGAAGGGAGAGATGGAAGGGGGAAACATACAGTTTCTGGAAAGGGCATAGGAGAAAAGATGCCATATAGAAGGGGCAGAGAGAGGGCAGACTGGATGGAAGAGAGTGACAAGAAGATGAGGAAAGCAGAAACCAGAGAAAACAAAGTTAGAAAAAAATGTTCTATTTATTTTTTTGCTTTAGGATAAAGTAGTATTGTAGCTGTGTTTATAAATAGAAAATGGAAATAAGGTGATCCTCTTATTGGACTAATTGTAATACATCTTTGACTAATTCAGAGACCAAAACCCCCTTCCTCAGGTCAGGACAAGAAATTGTAACAGCAGGATACTTTGCTGACCTGAGAAAAGAGGTTCTGCCTCTGAAAGCTAATTGAAAAAATGCATTAGTCTAATAAAATGGCATTATTTTCTTTTCCATTTTTATTTTATCCCCCCCTTTGGCCCCCTTTTATGAAGCTGCATTAGGCTTTTTTTATCACCAGCTGTGACAATATTAGCTTTGAAGCTCATAGGAATTATTTGAGTGCCAGAGCTTTTACCACCGCAGCCTGCAATAAAAAACCCCCTAAACTAAACTAAACCTTAGGTTTGTATACCGCACCATCTCCGCAATCCCCTTAATGCATTTTCATAAAAGGGGTGTGATGGGGGGGGGGTTATTTGTTCATTTGTAAAGTGGTGATCTCTTAGAGAGAGGAAGAGATAAAGGTTACTGCGATGGTCAGACTAGCTGGGCTATATGACATTTATCTGGCATCATTTTTCTATTTCTCTGTTTTTTCAAATTTATATCTGCTATCGATATACTTTGCACAATATTAGGGGACATGCATCCCTGTTTCTGTGGTGTTGCTTTGTATGCAGAATCCAGCTTCTTGGTGGTTCAGTTTAACTTTTGTCTATGTATTTCTATTTTATCCTCCCTTTTACAAAATTGTAGAGTGCTTTTTTAACGCCGGCTGTGATGGTAACATCTCCAATGCTCAGAATTCTATCAGCGTCTGAGCTGTTACTGCCGTAGCTAAAAACCACACTACATTTTTGTAAAAGGGGGAGGGTTACTTTGTGATTACATATTCTATACTAGGTGAAGGTGTTTTCTGTGTTCTGTGTATACAAAAGACATGGTTCTCTGTTAACACTGACTGTACAGGCTCAATCTGTACTAGTCTGGCTTGTTTAGTTTTACATTGGGTGTATTTTGTTCTACTGGTCACTGCAGTATGTAATATGCTGTCTTTTCCTAGGTACACTCTTGTGTGATGTGTGGATTGTTACTAAAAATCATGCTTTTCATACAGATGGGGGGGAAAGGGTCAAAAAATGATGGGCCCCGGGTGTCACATATTCTAGGTATGCCACTATGTAAATGTACAGAATACAGCACTTTCAAGGATAAATATATACTTTTATGTTTAAATGGCAGCAAAGTGACCATGCACTATTCTGTAAGGGTGCACTCAAGTGGCATAGTACATAGATGCAAAGGGGGGGGGGGCATGGGTGAGATTGTCACAGTGCTGTGCATAGCTTTGCCACATTTGGAGACCCACATTTATGCTGCTTTAGGCATAAATGTAAGATGTGCCTATACCAGGTTACACTAAGTGCCCAAATGCAGTTATAGAATAGACCTTCATTGGAGCACCTAAAAGGCTCCCATGTATAGAATTGTTTCCATAGTATAGCTCAATTGTAGGCAATTCCAGTCCTCGAGAGCCACAGGCAGGTCAGGTTTTCAGGATATCCACAATGAATGTGTGTGAGATGGATTTGTATACACTGCCTCCTTGAGATGCAAATCTTATCTCATGCATATTTATTTTGGATAGCCTGAAAACCTGACCTGCCTGTGGCTTTCAAGGACTGGAATTGCCTACCCCTGGTATAGCTGAAAATTCACAAAGAGTATGAGCAGAGCACTTATCCATATAAAGGCTGCTGCTGCCTGGATAAGTGTTTTTTAATATCAAGTCTTGTGTTTAAAGTATAAAATTTGAGATTTTGCCAAAAATTTTTATATGCTGCTAATATTATGATTTTGATAACACTAACTAGAAATTTTTCTCAACAGTATCCAATACAGCCAGACCCACAACTCCTCTTTCTGTTGGAACTATTGTACCCCCTCCAAGACCTTCTTCCAGACCAAAGCTTTCAGCAGCGAAACTCGGTGGAATTAATGAAATAGTATGCATTTTGTTATGATTTTGTGCATATAATTTTTTAAAATTAGAAATGTAAATATATTTTTATCTTAGTTTTCAAAAAAACAATGTTTATTGCCAGTTTAAAGTTGTGCTGTAAATATTAACATTAATGATTTATAAAAATATCAGATTATAATAGCTCATTGTCATGCTTTAAAGAGTAATATATTAAAAAAAAAAAACCACCCCTTCGGGATTTTTCCCATTTCAGTGAATGCACATTTTGTCAGGATTTCTGCATGGTAATTAATGCCTTATCAGCAGTGATGTGATTTTCAAAAGTCTAGCAGGTTAAACTTTATGCTATTGGAACTTAATAACTCTTTATTCTGTCACGTCCCTTCCAGATTCCATATGCTAGGTGTTCAATCCCAACCCGCAATCTGGGAGTTGCAGAAATCCAACACTTTTCTGAGCACATGCTTCTTGCCCCCTAGACTAAGTGCTAGAGCTATATCCAGTTTCAATTCTTCAAGCAATCTATGCAGAAGTCTTTTAAATTACTCTGCTTCTTTTTCTTATTTTTTTTGCTTAAAGTTCGCATTTTTGATGGCTTCAGTGCCTTGAGACCCCTTTCTGGTGGTCCCCTGTCAGAAGAAATTTTGGTGGAGTCAGCCTACTCTGTGCCACCATTCTGAGACTCGGGGTCCATTCCCCTGGGAGTTCGCTTGCCAGCTGACATTGTCATGGGTTTTAAGTGCAGGCTGTATATGTCTGGAGTGAAAACCAAAGGTTTCAGGGTGCAGGCTGCATTTCCTGCCCCCGATCGTGTGGTGTGGAACTGTGGGGGCGAAGATTACAGTCTGGCAGTCCGAAGATCTTCAAGCCTGGTCCATTTGGAGCTATTCTGAAGCAGAAAATCCTTTTATCCCAGGACAAGCAGGCAGCATATGCTTACATGTGGGTGACGTCATCCACGGAGCCCCAGTACAGACAGCTGCAAAAGTGCACTTGCACTTTAAGAACTTTTGAAAGTTCATGACTGATTGCACTGCGCATGCATGAGTGCCTTCCCATCCAACATAGGTGTACGGCTCCTCAGTTCTTCTTTTCCGTGGATCTAAGAAGTCGCGTTTTTGAACATTCGTTCTTTTTTGCCTTGCCTTCCTACTCATGTGTCTATTTACCACTTCTTTCTTCTTTTATTTTATTTTCATACGTACTTCATTCCAGTTAAAAAAAAGAAATTGTTTTTCCCTGATTTTTCTCCTTCAGGCGTTTCGACAGCGGGCCTCAGTTCTCGCCACAGCCTTTCATTTTTGATTTGGTTAAGGTGGTTTTTCCATCGATGTCCCGTCCGTTAATGGGGTTTAAGAAGTGCGGCAGGTGTCAGAGGACAATTTCTTAGAATTGCTGATATGGACATCAGTTTCCAAGATCGATCGGCTAATATACCCTGTCTAAGGGATGAACATTTTGGAGATTCAGGTGAAAATGCCACTCAAAAACTCTGTGCTCATGAAAAGTCTTGGGATTCCCTAGTGAAACCAAAACCCAAGCCATCTTCTTCACAATCGTATAAGCCTATTACCTCCTATCAGAGACATTTTTCAGCTAGACCAAACCACAGCAGAAGAAACAGAAGCAACAATGTTCTCATCCAGCATTCAGGAAGGACCTCAGATTGAGTTGCACATCACCACTATCAATACAAGGGTCTATCTTTTGGCCTGGTATCTTCTCCCAGAGTTTTCACTGGTGGTAGCAGCAGCCTTGCGGTCTCAGATCCTTGAAGTCTTTCCTTGTTTAGACGACTGGCTCATCAATAGAGTAAGGCAAAATCAAAACTTGTTGAAGAATAGACTAGTCTGAATTCAGTACAAAATTCTTCATGACCGCTGCTGCGTTGGTGCTTTGGGGTGGGAGGGAGGGTGATTCATGGTTCAGGACTGCCATCGCTTCTACTACTTCGGGCTTGAGGGAGGGAGGAGGGTTTGCGGCTCAGGACTTCTGACGCTGGTGCTTCAGGAGACATTTTATTTCCCCCTGGCAAATTTTTTTTCCTGGTTGGGTGAGAGTGCCGGTTAACTGAGATTCTACTGTATTAGTAAGATGAGAACCTAATCTCTGTATATGTTTCATTGATCAGTAAAGGAAAGTGCTAGACACTATCAGTCACTAACCTGATGTAATGCATTATGACCTCAACATTCACTATTGTACAGCAATAGCTCAGGGTAAGAGATGGTCAAACACCATTTGGGATTCATTATCCTTGTATCAAGGCACTGATAGCCTATGATCAACAGGGCTGAAATTTCAGTCTAAATGGATACATAGGAGCACCCTCTCCAGACAGGAATTGTTTCAAAAAAATCAATGGCAGTTTCTACACTGGTGTAGGAAATAGTTTACCAGTTTTCTGCAATCATAGGACTGCTGGCCATTGTAACATATTTTTAATGAGTTCTCTGCAAATGGGATTAAATTCTTTGGGTGTAGCAGCCAGAGGCTCTGAAAAATATGCACAATTAAACCATCATAACTTAATTCACTCTTCTCTCTGTATTAACAACTCTATTTTTTTAGCATAGTCCAGGAAGTGCACAAATACTAATAAGCCAGTGTACTCTCCCGTTGTTGACCAGGTGACGAAATGTGTAGAAATCCTGTTTGTCCGCTCAATGCAAGGGGCAGGGACGTGTATCAGCCATGTCATCAGAATCCCCAGCAGGCTGTGCTCTGCAATCAACTCCCACAAAACACAAATTGCATCTAGATTAATTCTCTAGAATCTAGATCAATTTTTGCAGTCTGGCAGCCAACCAGTGTTTGCAGGGCCTCGGTTTCTCCCAAGATTTAGAATTTGCCTTTGGGGACTCACCTATGCATTTGGAACATTATCAGGTGTCTACTGCATGACATCTAATTGCTCAAATAGTCTCTGCATGTGTTAAATCCACTACCAAGACTTAAGGAAGGCCCAAAGTGGTGTGCCTGCCACCTTGTTCTCATGAAGCCTTATCTTGTTCTTATCCTCATGTAGCTGCTTTGTTGGCATCTGAGGATGGGGTAGATTAAGGGAAGGGAGCAATTCTGACCTACTTCTTGCCCTTGCTTGCAGCGTCATGTGACCTCAGTTGTTTTCTTACTTAAAGTTGCTAAGGGAGAAGGGGAACAATTTATGATAGTTTGTTAACTCTGTATGATCTTGATTGTAGTCAGGTGTGTACCCTGCCTGAGATCCCTATGGCTTCCATTATTTTTAATAGTATGGTGTGATCTACCAGGTCAAATGCTGTAGATTCTACAGTGTAGAAAGATCAAGTTGAATAATCAACATCCTTCTGTCTTTGCTTAGGTGCTGTTGGGCTATGTCTCTGTACTGTGGTTGGTTCTGAACCCAGATTGTGAGGGGTGAAGTAGGTTGTGATCTTCCAGGTAGTTTGTGAGGTATTGTGCCACTAGGCCTTCTATTAGTTTAACATATATTGATATTGAGGCAATGGGTCTGTAGTTGAAAGGGAGATCTATTGTGCCTTTTGGGTCTTTCATAATTGGGGTGATTATGATCTCACCAAGATCCTGTGTGGAATTGACCCTCTGTAAGAGTGGTTTGTGCCCATTGCATGTGTTAAGTTCTGAATTGGGGGGAGGCACATTTTATCAGGTACGTGGGGCAGTTGTTCAAGTCACATGCTGTTTGACAATATATTTTGTAGAGTCAGTTCAGGTCAGGCTACTGTATCATTGGGAAGATGGTTCAACACCTGTCTGCTGCGATGGCTTCTCCTACTGTAGGGTATACTGCTACCTCATCCAGGAGGCTTGGGGTGTTGTTGAAGGTTGTGATCTTGTTTTTGAAGAATTCTGCTAGATGGGCAGAGGGTAGGTGGTTTCCATGTGTGACCAGATAGGGTTTGGTGTCCATGAGGTCTTTTCCTAGTTTGATCTTGTATTGTTTTATTAGGCTTCTCCATGCTTTTTTTGTGTGTGTTTCTGGTTCTTTTTTCTCCATTCTCTTTCAAGTTGTCTGCATTGCCTTTTGAGTTGGAGAAGTTCAGTGTTGAACCATTTGTCGGATTGCCTGCTGACTTTGTTCTTTGTGTGTACTGGTGCCAGCTCATCCAGGATTGCTTTAATAAGTGTGCGCCATTCAGTTACGAATTCTTTGGGGTTGTGTTTATGGGGTTTTTTGCATTTATGTTGCGCGCATGCTCATCGCTATCACCAGCGATGGGCACATGCAAATTTAGAGAGTTTTCACTATTCTCCGCCAACCTCATTTGCATGAGCATTTTTTGGAGAATGACTCGTTTTTAAACTCTTTTAAACTCACTACTAGAACAGCTGTGATAGCAGCCTGTCATTTTTTAATGCAATTTTTTAAGAATCTAGGCGGTATATGGGGGAATTGCAAAGTATTTAAATTGGTGTAGGGGCCATTGACATCCTTTGTTAATTCAACATAATTGTCTTTATTTAATTTACTGTTTATTTTTGTATATATCCAGGACGGGATGGGTGGGTGGGGGATATATTTTTGGTTTATTTATTGATTGAATTGTTGGAAGGAAGGGGGGGGATATTTCTCTTCTGTAATGTTATTGATGGAATTTAAGTGCTTATGTTGATTATTAATGGTTGTATACTTCATGGCACTTTGTATCAGTTTTGAAAATTAATAAAGATTTATAAAAAAAAAAAGAATCTAGGCCTTAGTCTTCTCAGCTGGATTAATAAATGGGATATTCTAGCAGAAAATGGATGCTGTGTTAAATGTGAAAGATACTTTAAATCATTATTGTTATTTGTTTCATTTTTGGGGTTTTTTTGGGGGGTTGCATTTTTGTGGTCCCTTTCTCTCATACTTCTTTCCTAATTATTTTGTCTGATATTTTGTTTTAAGCCTAGGCCATTCAGCCCACCATTAACATCTAATGCTAGTGCACTGTCTACAACTGCCTTGGCACGTGCAGAAAGCAACCCCTCAGTATCATCTTCTGCTTCTCACAGTGCAGCAAATACACCCACTGTGGGTAAGTAACTGCACACTAATTTGTTGTTTAACATTTCCTTTTTATTTCAGCCTTTTTTGTTTTTGTGTTTTTCTACATTGGCTTCATAGTCTTAATAGAGCACATAGTAGATATTTTTTCCTAATTTGTGTACTGTTCTGCGTCATATCTTTACATCTGTTTTTGTAATAAAACAAAATAATTTTTTTTTTTTAATCTTTATTCCTTTTTATTTCTTTCAACAAGTGTACAATATTATTACAACTAATTCACATAACTCACTTGACATTCTTAAACAATATTATTATATCAAAATAAGTGACATTCAGAAGATTTATACCATTTATTTGAGAAAATAAATGCTTTGTGCTCAGTTGTCATACAATTCTGTAATAGTTTGCATTGCATTTAAGTTACACAGGGTTTTCAAAGGAAAATAGGTAACACTCAATATGAAAGATAATTAGTTATAATATACACATCCTAATTTTAATAGTAGTGTATAGCTATTCAGCTATATTGCAATTTTTCTTTATTTAAAGGGAATGCTTAGTATTGGAAGCTAGTTTAGCAGAATTGATCATTTGCCAGAAAGCTTATTTATGCATTTTTGGGAAAATTCTTTGAGTTGCTTAAAGTTAGGCACCTAACTTAATTAGTAAATTGGCTTCAATTATGAGTAAAAATTGAAAAAAAATAACAATTAAGTAGGTAATAGGCATATTTAGGGGTGGAGAAGGACCTAGGCACTGCTAGGTATGATTATCTAAAGGACTTTACCTATAATGTAGGCCAGGGGTACCCACACTTTTTGGGCTTGCAAGCTACTTTTAAAATGACCAAGTCAAAATGATCTACCAACAATAAAATTTAAAAAAAAAACACAAAGCACACTGAAAGGTAGAGAAAATGTTAATTATCATTCATATTCCGGGTTTTTTTTCAAAGAGGTCATGGCAGATGTCTCTATGCAATGTCACCTCAGTATCAACCATACAAAAATAAACAAATATACCACCTCCCTTTTTACTTAACTGCGATAGCAGTTTTTAGCGCAGGGAGCTGCGCTGAATGCCCTGCGCTGCTCTCGACGCTCATAGGTTCCTGTGCTAAAAACCGCTATTGCAGTTTAGTAAAAGGGAGCCATAGTGCTCTGCTGGACTCAAGTCTTTCACTTTGTTCCCTTGCGGGGACCCCAGAGTGGAAAAGAGCGATGCCTGTGATTGTATCGGGCACTCTTTCGATCCCTCTGCTTTTGCAGGGAAGTTCAATGGCATCTATGCGCCAACAGATGTGGCAAATTTGGCGGAGCTCTGCGATCAGGACCCATGTGGGTCCCAGGACCTAGCTGATGATCCCATAGTATGCAGGTTCTTCAAACCTGCTCATCTGGAGGACCTCATTATGGAATCTCTGCAGGAATTAAAACTGCAGCCGGATCAACCGGTCCAGGTGGATTGTTCTCTCATAAGTGATCAGAAGCTGCTAACTTCCTCCTTTCTTGATAACCCCAACGTGGTTTGTATCCTGTCGGAGATTTGAGATAACCCATAAGATCCCTTGAAATGCACTCGGTCCATGGCAAGGCTTTATCCCATGGCAGTCGGTTTTACCAAGCACTTTGCTTCTCCAAAGGTGGATTCAGCTGTGGCTCAGGTCACCAAGAATACTGCCCTCCCTTCTGACAGAGGGTTGGTCCTGAAAGATGTTCAGGACAGACGTGTGGATTTTATCCTTAAACTCCTTTTTGATTCGGCTCTGGCCTGTGTCAAGGTGGCGACAGCCTCATCCTTCGTTGCTCGGGCATGCCACTCCAAACTACGCCATGACCCTAGCACTGTGGTGTGTGATTTGGACTTTCTCATCTCCAGTGTGGATTATATGGCTGATGCCTTTTATGACATAATGAAAGTTTTCGCCAAAGCTGCATGCTTATTTATTGTCAGCCCGGAGGATGCTGTGGATCAGGCAGTGGTCTGGGGACTCCTCCTTTAAGGCTACCTTGAGCAAGTTTCCCTTTAAGGGACAGCTTCTTTTCAGCCAGGGTCTGGATGACCTTATGGCAAGTGTACAAGACCCAGGGAAATTTCTGACCTCTCTGGATCTCACAGAGGCATATATTCATATCCCCATTTTTCCAGTGCACAGGAAGTTTCTGCAGTTTCACATCCTGGAGCAGCACTTTCAGTTTGTGTCTCTTCCCTTTGGATTGGTGACAGCGCCCAGGCCCTTCACCAAGGTGATGGTGGTAGTGGCAGCTGCTCTCTGGGTGTCCTGGTCCATCTGTATCTGGACAATTGGATGATCAGAGCTACCTCTCTGGCCGAGGGGATCCAGGTGGTTCAGCAGGTGGTTCACTTGCTGCAGCATCTGGGCTGGGTGATCATCCTTTTGGAAGAGTCACTTGGAACCCACCTAGGATTTGGAGTATCTGGGGGTAAGCATTCACTTGGAACAGAACAAAGTGTTCCTTCCCATATCCCGTCAAGTGAAGATTCAGAAAGTCATCAGAGACCTTCTGGCCACTCAGACCCCGACGACCTGGCAGAATCTCCAGGTACTGGGGCTCATGGTGGCGATGAGCAATGTAGTTCTGTGGGTCAGAGCCAAACTACATCCCTTGCAGGAGGCTCTGTTGACCCGATGGAATATGCAGCAGGACCCATTGCTTGCCCTCCTGCCTTGGCTGGTGGCAGTGCATATCAGCATGGCGAGTTGGTTGCGTCTCCTGTCGCTGGCCAGGGGCCTTCTTCTCCGGATTTAAGATTGGGTGACTCTGTAAACAGATGCGAGTCTTTCTGGCTGGGGTCAGTCTATATGTCCTGATGCAGGGCCAGTAGGCGACCTTGGTGCTCAAGTGGTCAATCAATCGCTTGGAACTGATTCGTCTGGCCCTCTTGCATTTTCAGGGTTGTCTCCGTTATCGAACTGTCCGAGTGTTCTCGGCAGTGCCACGGTGGTGGACTCTCTCCCGGAGAGCGTTCGAGTGCATAGTGCCACGGACAGTGCCACGGTGATGGTTTACGTCAACCAGCAGGGGGGCACGAAGAGTCCCTCCCTGAGCGTGGAGGCTCGGTTGCACTTTTGTTAAGCGGAAAGACACCTGGTAGTGCTGTCCACAGCTCAAGTGGCAGGCGTGGACAACATTCAGGCAGAATTTCTCAGTCACTGACACTGGATCCCGGAGAGTGGACTCTCTCCCAGAGAGCGTTCGAGTGCATACTGCACCAATGGGGGGGCACCAATGTTGGAGAGAGGGCCATTGTTTGCCCTTTATTGAAAAATCGTTCGTCTGGGACTGCCTTGGAGCAATTCTGTCCTATTTCATCCTTAGACTTATTGGCCAAGGTCCTTGAAAAAGACATGTTACATCAGTTGCAAGTTTTTCTGATCAGAGTGCTATTTTAGACGAATTTCAGTTTGGATTTGGGCCAAAACATTCTACTGAACTTCTTGTTCTTTCAGTACTTGATACCATACGGAGTGGGTTAGATCATGGGGTGTCATATTTTATGGTTCTTGACGTGTCCGCGGCTTTTGACACCATTAATCATCAAGTTTTGTTAGTGAGACTACGGGCCTTGGGTATTTCAGGTACGTTGTTGGATTGGTTTCAGTCTTTTTGGGAAAGTCGTACATTCTGTGATGAAGTTAATCTAATCATGTATTCTTAATGAGTATAACTTATGGGCAGACTGGATGTACCGTTCATGTTTTTATCTACCGTCATTTACTATGTTACTATGAAGTGAATGAGAAGAAACAGACTGGGTTACTTTGCTTTGTGGAATTTCTCAGGGTTCTGCCCTTTCAGCAGTCTTGTTTAATATCTACATGCTCCCACTGTGTAAAGTTTTACGCATGTTGGGGGTTAAGATTCATCTTTGCGCTTACGATATCCAATTTCTTATCCCTGTGGAAAAATCTTATGATGAAGAGTTCTCATTTCTGAATGACTGTTTTTGTGTCATTCAGAATTGGATGTCTCAAAATCAACTAAAGTTAAACGTCTCTAAGACTGAGGTGTTATTTATTGGTTGTGGTAAGAAATTGGTATCTTGTCCAGCTGAGATTTCTCTTGCAGGTGAGGTTGTTTTGGTGCGAGGGCAGTTTAGTAACTGCGAGTTGTTTGATTCCACTTTGTCTTTTAAGGCTCAGATTAAGGCTGTGATATCTGGCGTAATTTTCAATCTGCATTTAGTAAGGAGGCTGCGTAACTATCTCTCTGGTGATAATTTTCACACGGTCATCATGTTGTTGATAACCCCTTTGCTTGATTATTGTAACTCCATTTATTTGGATTTGCCCAAATGTGTTTGGCGGGCGTGTTTAGCGCCGCCTTCTGACAATGTCGTTCAGGTTTCTAATGTTTCATAACCTGTTTTCATAGTTGCTGTTTTGCTTATGTTAATATGAGCAGAATTGATTTGTTTGGCTAGGAGTTCCCCGTTTCCCGCTCTTGTTTGTTATCTTCTTTAGATTTTCCTGGCTGCTTGAAGACTGACTGGTGTCCAAGGAGCATGCTCCAGGATATGCTAGCAGAGGGAGGAGTTAAGACTTCAATCATCTGAGGCTTCCTACAGTAGCTGGCGGCAAGGGATGCATAAACCCACTTGTGCTGGAATTAAGGGAGGATTTACAAGAAAGAAGATTAGCAAAGGTAAGAACTAGAGAATGACACGGGGACAAATTTTTCCCCGTCCCTGCAGGAACTCATTTTCCCGTCCTTGTGAGATTTTTTCTTGTCCCTGCCCCATTCCTGCGAGCTCCATTCTCATCTGCACAAATCTCAAATACTTTAAAATCATAAGTATTCGAGGCTTGTGTGGTTAAGGCAAAGCTTACAGGAAGGGACAGGGATAGCGACAAAACTCACAGGGACAGGGAAATTGAGTTCCTGCAGGGACGGGGAAAAATTTGTCCCCGTGTCATTCTCTAGTAAGTACCTAATCTTTCTTTACTACTTATTATCCAAAATTTCATAGTAAAAGTTTCCCTACCAACTAGTAGATACACAGATTTGTGCCCCCTAAGTCCTTTACTTGTTGCATTTATGTGACATATACTTGTACAAACTGAAAACTTAAGTTTGTGAGTTCAGGTAATCATCTTTTGTGCAGTAGGGCTTTCTGGAACACAAAGCTCACTAGGATTGATAGTGATCTATTTTCTAATATCTGATTGCATTTATAGTCTCTTGAAGATTTCACATAAGAACTATAATCTTATTTATGTTTCAGGTATATCACGTGGTCCCAGCCCGGTTAGCCTTGGAAACCAAGATACCCTACCTGTTGCTGTGGCCTTCACTGAATCTGTTAATGCTTTCTTTAAAGGAGCAGATCCTACAAAGTTAGTCATCTGTTTTGAATTTAGTTTAAAAGCTTTAAAAAAAAATCAGTACACAAATTGAGTTAACATAGCCTAGATTTGCTTAATATTCTGTGGTGAGGGAAGCAACTATCATTGACTAAAGTTTTGCTTGTAGTAGCTGTTCTGGTTTTCATATAGCTTTCCAGGTGATGCTCAATTCAGACCTGGATAATGTATTCACCTTAAAAGGCAGTTGGCTGCAAAAAAATAAACATCCTTTTAAACATAAATCAATTATCTATATATAATCAACAAAAATGATTCCTCCTGAAATAATTTAAATAAAATTCAGTTACTATTATTAGATTCATTTTCTGCTATTGTTTATAAAATATGTTCTGTTTTTGTTATTCTTTAGATGTATTGTGAAGATCACTGGTGACATGACTGTTTCTTTTCCAAGTGGGATTATAAAAGTATTTACCAGCAATCCATCTCCAGCTGTACTGTGCTTCAGGATAAAAAATACCAGCAAATTGGAGCAGATTCTTCCAAATTCACAGCTTGTATACAGGTTTTATATTTAAATAATTAAGAAGTGCAGTGTTTAAGCCAAAAGATGCAACAAAGTGGTTATAATTTCAATATAGGACACATTTACTGTGCTTTTATTATTAATTTGCTGAAATATTTTTCCCATATGAATGTAATTTTTATTCAAGGACAATTAGGCAATATATTCTCACATATATGGGGTGATGTCATCCATGAAGCCCCAGTATGGCCAAGTGAACAAGTGCACTATCCTTTAAAAAACTTGAAGACTGCCCACCGTGCATACATCTATCTTCCTGCCCGAAACCGGCTCATGGGACCATCAGTTCTTAGTTTACCATGGTGCTGAGCAGCTGATCCTCTGAGTTTCTCTTGTGTGTCTATTTTTTGCATCTTTTTTTGTACATAAGTTTTGTACGCATTTTTTGTGCCTTCCCTTACTACTTTTTTAATTTGGTTTTTTTTTTCTCAATTCTTTATTCATTTTTTCATCTTACATCAAGTGTACAATATTACATCAATTGAATCATACACATCACTTGAAAATCTTTCTATTATCATCTTAAATATATAAATTAACCCCCTCCCCTCCCCACCCTTTCCACAAATACTGTAATCAAAAATATCATACATGTGTTATATTCATAAATATTGATTAAACCTATAATATAACTATATATCACCCCCTCCCATTATTATAATTATACTTTCAGTGTAAAAAGGTGTCTAATCATTACAATATGTTATCAATGGTCTCCAAATCTTTTTAAAATTATTATAATTCCCTTTTTGTATGGCAATTGTTCTTTCTATTTTGTATATATGGCACAACGAATTCCACCAGAAGGTGTAATTTTTTCATTTTTATCGTCTTTTGTTTCAGGCCTTCAGGCTCTCTTCAGCCTTTCTTCAGGCCAGGAGCATCGTACCTTTTTTTGGTCTGCATTCTGCTCAACTTCCCTGGACTAGTCCTTTGACCGCACATTGGTGATTTTTCCTTCAATGTCCAAGGCTCTTAGAAGCTTTAAGTGGTATACTCGGTATAATAGATCCTGAACACCATGCTATTTCCTCCCTGTTCTGCACTAAACTGCAGAAAAGGTTGCTAAAATCCAGGAAATTACAGTACAAAAAATTTTCTGGGTCATCTATATATTGAGAATGGCTGGAGACTGACGCCAACACGCAACATCCAGCAACTCCAGCATCAACACTGGTACCGATGGCATCAGCAACATCATCCTCATCGGTGCTACCTGCCTCAGGGGAACCTCATAAAAAGGCTAAGAAGAATAAGCATACTTTCCCTTCAGCATCTAAGGCAGAGGTGTCCAACCTGCGGCCCCGTGAAGTATTTTGTGCGGCCCCAGTCAAGGGCGATAGTGTTTTCCTTTGCTGCCCCCAGGTGTTTACCATCTTGCCGGCTCCCTCCTCTGTCTTGCTGCAGGGTTTGCACGGCCCCAGAAACATGTTTTTTGGCCAATGCAGCTCAGGGAAGCCAAAAGGTTGGACACCCCTGATCTAAGGCATCTTCACCAACAACGTACTCTAAGGCCCTCTTCTATTAAACTGCACTAGCATTTTTTAGTGCGGTGAGCCGCGCTGGACAGCCCGCTTTGCTCCCAATGCTCAGAGTTCCTGTGAGCGTCGGGAGCAGCACAGGCCATTCAGCGCAGCTCTCTGCACTACAAACTGCTAGCGCAGTTTAATAGAAGAGGGGGTAAGTGTCAATGCACTGATACCAGATCACTGTCCTACAGTTGGT
This sequence comes from Geotrypetes seraphini, assembly GCF_902459505.1. Taxonomy (NCBI): domain Eukaryota; kingdom Metazoa; phylum Chordata; class Amphibia; order Gymnophiona; family Dermophiidae; genus Geotrypetes; species Geotrypetes seraphini. The sequence continues at coordinate 24,498,977 of NC_047084.1, forward strand.
GTCCCCTACGCTTTGACACACAACTTCTGCACCTGATATACCCATATTAATAACGGTATTGGCGCCATTTCTGCAAAAACTGCTTTACATGCTGTTGCAGAAGGAACTAGCTGGGCTACTGCAGGTGAACTTGGTGCTAAAACCTGCTTGTACACTCCCAGCCTCAACTCAATTTGAGCAATTCCCATTGAGGCATCGAACTTGTATGCCAAGATGTTGAGTGCCTACATCGAGGCATAGATCCATGTCGTGGGAACACAGTTCATCTTCTCATTTTAGACATTCCGCTTGAACCATCCACATTGATGCTTTCTTCGATATTTGCCTTATCATTCTTAATCTGCAGGACTGGACATTGAGGGTTACGACTCTGACTTATCTCTGTGTTCCTCTAGTGACTTTCCAAAGTTGTCAGTAGATATCATATAGAATACATTCAGACCCATCTCCTCTACCTTGTAGAAGGTCACCCCAGAGTGTTTGTGTTTTACTAAGTACATCAGACAAATGGAGCAAGCACTCCCAATAAATATGGAGTCTGAAAAGGAGCCTGGGGCAGAACTAATGGATGCACTTGATTATAAAGAGTGCATAAAGGCTCCTCTTCACACCTTCATGAAGAAGCCTTGTTTAAAATCTGGAATTCAGTAGATTCTGTACAGTAGTTGTTACTTCCCATTAGTCGCAAATCTGCAGATGGGTAGGGTATCACATTAAATATAGAAACATGACGGCAGATAAAGGCCAAAGGGCCCATCTAGTCTGCCCATCCGCAGTAACCATTATCTCTTTCTCTGAGAGATCTCTGAACTCCTCCCCTTGTGCAGTGGAGAACAGCTCCTTCTTCAGTTTTTCCTTCTGCAAGTGAACTCAGGAGTGTTCTGATATGCTCTGCTTCTTTTTGCTATTTTCAGGTATTTTTGCTGTTAGTCTTTAAATTTTTTCTGCGTGGCTTCGATGCTCGGAGATCTTCTTGGGCTTACTCCACCGGGGAAAGGATGCAGTCCTACGTTAGTGGACTACTGCTCCCAGACAAATTTGAGTACCTGTGGATCCAGCCTGCTTTATGTCCCTTTAGGAGCTCAGGGTCTGTTCCCCTGGAAGCTGCTTACCTGCTGATTTATCAAAAGCTTGAGTGCAAGCTGTGGTGGCCCCTATGCAATAACCCTCTAGATATCAGGAAGATGGATGAGATGTTTCTCCCCCTTCCAGCACATCACAAGGGCTTCGGGAGTGGGAGTCTATGGTCAAGGTCTGCCTGACCAGCAGCCAGAAGATCTCCATCAGCGGACTTGTGCTGGCTAATCTCTAATGCAGAAATCCTTTCCCTTCAGGTAGGCTGATTCAGGCTGACAGGCACGAGAAGTCACAGTGAGTATTCCCATTATTCCCCGTGGGGGAGTCTTAAAAAAACAGTTCTGAGGGTTTATGGAGTTAGGGTTATGTCCCCCCACCTCCAAAACCCCTAATTCGCTATTTTTTATTTTTCTGTTTGGCTTAAATAGGCCATTTTGGCAGCGGCCATCTTGGATTTTTAGCCATTTCTTTTTTTTTTTTTTAAGTCCCTGGTTTTGTTTACGGATCATCTGTAATGGAAGTCCCAGTTCAGATTAGCTCCAATTTCTGTGTTTATTGTGATGACTAACCAGCTGAGGAGCGGTTGTGTTCCACATGCTATGATGCACAGGGAGAAGGGTCAGGAGCTTTGAGCTCAGCCTCTAATTGGTCCTCCAAAGCATCAGAATCCCCCAAAACCCAGAAAACCTGCGAGGAAGAGATCCCGCTCGGAGACCTTGGATATTCATGCCTTAGAACCAGTTTCCGAAGAAGAATCAGGCTCACGCAGATGTTTTTTATACTTCATAGTGCCCAAGAAAGGCACAGAAGATTGGAGACCCATTCTGGATTTGAAGTCAGTAAATGAGGCCCTTAAGGTCCCCCGCTTTTGCATGGAGACTGTCCGTTCCATTATAGCGGTGGTGGCTCCAGGAAAATTCCTTGCCTCTCTGAATTTAATGGAGGCGTATTTTCACCCCCCCATATTTCCAGATCACAGGAAAAATCTAAGATTCTACATTCTGCAACAACACTCCCAGTTTGTAGCACTCCCTTTTGGATTTGCCATGGCTCCCCGCACCTTTCTAAGGTGATGCTGGTTGTAGGAGCCCACCTGTGCAGGATGGGCTTTCATGTGCATCCATACCTAGACAATTGACCGATCAGAGCCCCCTTTCTGTCGGATGGCGAGCACGCAAAGTAGCAGGTGATGAACCTTCTCCAGAGCCTGAGTTGGATAGTCAACTTCTGAAAGAGTCATCTTCAGCCGACTCAGTGCTTGGAATATCTGGGAGTCTGCTTTGACATGGTGCAGGGCCATGTTTTTCTTCCCGAGCCATGCAAACAGAAGCTCAGGAAGCAAATCTTAGAGATCCTAGCTCTACCAAGCCCCATGGCCTGGCATTACCTTCAGGTGCTGGGCTCAATGGCAATATCCCTGGAAGTTGTTCCTTGGGCAAGAGATTATATACACCCACTTCAATACTTTCTTCTGTCCAGGTGATCTCCACAATGCCACTCTGCATATGCAGCTCCCCTGGACCTGGGAGGCAAAGCGCAGCCTAGACTGGTGGATCCAAGGGGGTGCCCTGTTGAGAGAGGTATGCTTCTCAGAATCCAAACAACAGTGACCTTCACAACTGACACCAGCCTGTGACAACTGTTGTGATAATTTGCTCCTGGACAAGTGGACCCCAGTGGAGAGCAAGTGGTCCATAAATCATCTGGAACTGAGAGCCATTTGCTTGGTTTTGAAGGAGTTGCAATCTTTCCCGACAGAGAAGGCAGTCCAGGTATTTTCAGACAATGCCATGCTGTACCAGAAGTGCTCCCCTATACCTGGAAGCACAGATGTTATTCTAGTGTGCAGAAATTCACTTACAAGCCTTCTCAACTGCTCATGTGACAGGGGTAGAGAACGTCCAGGCCAATTTTCTCAGCAGGCATACTCTGGATCCGGGAGAGTGGTCTCTGTCCCAGAGGGCATTCGCCCTCATTGTGCAATATTGTGGAAGAACGGAAATGGATCTAATGATCACAGCCAAGAACGGAAAGGCAGATAGCTTCTATAGTCCTTGTTCAGACCTGGCCCTCAAATCTCATCTATTTGTTTCCTCTATGGACCATGGTGAGTCGGATCATCCGCAGAATAGCGAACCTTCATGGGCTGGTGATTCTGGTAGATCTGCACTGGCCCTGCCGGGCTTGGTATGCAGATCTAGTGTCTCTAGCTGCCGGTTCACCTGGAGCTTCTCAGTTCAAGCCCAGTTCCCATGGAGAATGGTCTTACGGCAAGGCTTTTGAGCGCATGACCCTAATTTGGAAGGGCTACTTGAAGGTTGTTGTTACTGTAAAGGTGTGGCTCCTGGATTCAGTACCCTCAGAGAGGTTCAGTGGGAACAGTAGAAATCAAAGCCTCTTTAGCTATTACTGAAGGGCGAAGTATAAATTCTTTTTGGCCAACTGTAATTCCCTCTCCAAACGAATAATGCCCTTAGAGATACGATGATTACGAGCCACTACATAAGCTATGCAATCCCCTCTAAGCACAGCCTTTGCAGTATTTCAAAGCAACTCCAGGTCTCCCAGGTGTTGTTCATTAAATTTGTAATAATCCTCCCATTTAGACTGTAAATATTTTTAAAAATGCGAGTCAGTATAAAGATAACTAGGGAATCGCCACCGAAATGGACCTCTCATTCCAAAGCCTACATTAATGTCCACCTAGATCAGCGCATGGTCAGAAATAACCGAAGAGCTCATATCCACAACATCCACCTGAGGAAATGCTGTCTGGGATACAAGTATATAGTCAATTCTGGAAAAAGTGCCATGTGCCTGAGATCTATGTGTATAGTCCCGTACTCCTGGATTATATAAACGCCAGGGATCCACCAAATCTATCGCTGAGCACAGGTAAGGAACCCCACGCAGGTCCGCTCCCGCCGGGAACACGCCAGACTGAAAACGATCCAGAGTAGCATCCATAACCTGATTATAATCACCTGCAAGGAATAAAGGCAGATCTAAACGTGTAGACATCAACCTAACTAAGCATTGGAAAAAATCATGATGGTATACATTAGGCCCATAAATGTTCATAAGATAAAATTGGTAGTGTCCCACCGATACCTGAATAAGGAGATAACGACCCATAGGATCCTGTTCCAGTACAGTAACTGTATGAGGCACAGTTTTTCGGAATAAAATAGCAACTCCCGCTTTCTTATGAATGGAAGAAGCAGCATAAACTGAGCTCACCCAAGATTTGCGTAATTTCAAATGTTCAGAGGCAGTAAGCCTAGTTTCTTGTAGACATATGATATTTGCTTTATATCTTTTAAGCTGAGTTAGAATTTTGGAATGTTTAATCGGAGAGGAAATGCCAGACACATTCCAGGAGATTATACATAAAGAATTAGAAAGAAAAAGAAAAGAAAAAAATAGTAAGCCCAAAAACATATAAAGATCCCAGGCACCCAGCCTCACCTAGGATCCCAATAACACACAGCAAGTGAGCACAGACAGCCACACAGGAGGTCTAACCAACCAAAATAAATACTGTAGCAGAGAGAGATTCTTTACAGGAAGAAACATCAAAACCAAACCCCACTCCCTCCACCTCCCCCAACCCAACCAGAAACCCAAAACCATCCCACTCCCACCCCTTAAACACGTCTCGCACCCCGAGTGACCAGGGAACCAGAAGGCACAGGCACGACCCAATGCCCTTCCCCCCGAACCCAAGGCCGCAAACCCATAATACCATTGGAACCATTCAAATGTCAATGAACAACACTAGCATATAATAATTGTCAGAGAAGAACAGAAAAGTACCAAGTAAGGTAGTACATAGTGCCTACTGTAAAAACAACAACAGCAACAAAACAAAAATGCAGGCAAATATGGTGATCGCACCTAAAACAGTCCAAACAACAAAAGAAAATAAAATCCAGTCAAGTAGTTGGAGCTGGTTGATCCAGTTGAGTGTTAATATAGGCATCCGCTGTGGCAACAGTATCAAAAGTATCCACTTGAATAGTTCCTTCCGCAAGGGAAAATTCTCAGTAAGCCATTGCTCCAGGCATTCCAAAAGAATCTTGTCGGCCACCGATTTTGGAATCCCCAAAAGCCGCAAGTTAGAGTGGCGGGAACGATTTTCCAGATCCTCCAAACGCTCCGTGTGCAATTTAGTCAGAGTTTGCAAAGCCTTCAGATCAGCAGCGTATGTATTAACAGAGTCATCTAGTGCAGATACTCTACTTTCCAGTTAGAAATATAGAAACATAGAAGATGACAGCAGAAAAGGGCTACAGCCCATCAAGTCTGCCCACTCTGCTTACCTACCCCCTGTCTATGCCCTAATGGCCCAATTTCCTTATCTTGACCCTCGTAGGGATCCCACATGGGTATCCCATTTATTCTTAAAGTCTGGCACGCTGTCTGCCTCGATCACCTGCACTGGAAGCTTGTTCCAATGATCAACCACTCTCTCTGTGAAGAAATACTTTCTGGTGTCGCCATGAAATTTTCCGCCCCTGAGTTTGAACGGGTGCCCTCTTGTGGCCGAGGGTCCCTTGAGAAAGAAAATATCATCTTCCACTTCGACACGTCCCGTGAGGTACTTAAATGTTTCAATCATGTCTCTCCTCTCCCTACGTTCCTCGAGAGTGTAGAGCTGCAATTTGTTCAGTCTCTCTTCGTACGAGAGACCCTTGAGCCCCGAGGTCATCCTGGTGGCCATCCGCTGAACCGATTCAATTCTGCGCACATCTTTACTGTAATGTGGCCTCCAGAATTGCACACAGTACTCCAGATGAGGTCTCACCATGGCCCTGTACAACGGCATTATGACTTCAGGTTTTCGGCTGACGAAACTTCTATTGATACAACCCAATATCTGCCTTGCCTTAGATGAAGCCTTCTCCACTTGATTGGCGGTTTTCATGTGTGCACTGATGATTACTCCTAAATCTCGTTCTGCTGAAGTCCTAGTTAAAGTTTCTCCGTTCAAGAAGTACGTCCTGCATGGATTTCCGCTTCTGAGGTGCATGACCTTACATTTCTTAGCATTGAAGCCTAGCTGCCAGGTTGAGGACCAACTTTCCAATGTAAGCAGGTCCTGCGCCATATAATTCTGTAAACTGCATTCACTTACTATATTACATAGTTTGGCGTCATCGGCGAATAGTGTTATTTTCCTTGAAGCCCTTGAGTCAGATCCCCTATGAATATGTTGAAAAGGAGTGGACCCAGGACCAAGCCCTGCGGCACTCCACTGGTCACCTCCGATGTTTTAGAGAGGGTACCATTAACCACCACCCTCTGAAGTCTGCCACTCATCCAATCATTGACCCATGCAGTTAGTGTCTCTCCTAACCCCATCGATTCCATCTTGCTTAGCAGCCTGCGGTGTGGGACACTGTCAAAAGCTTTATTGAAGTCCAGGTACAAGACGTCCAAAGACTCTCCCAAGTCCAAATTTCTTGTTACCCAGTCAAAGAAGCTGATGAGATTGGATTGGCAGGACCTACCCTTGGTGAATCCATGCTGACTGGGATCCCGAAGATTCCCTTCATTCAAGATCGTGTCCAATTTGCTTTTAATTAGTATTTCTATGAGTTTGCACACTGGCAGGTAGAACTAGAAGCAGCAAGACTTCAATCAAAACGGGTAGTTCAGTCACCGAGAGTACCCAGGGGATGGCTATGGTCCGAGTACAGATGGAAGGGGAACCAGGACGGTGGGCAGAGGTCTCTGTACAGACTGAGGCCATCCCCGCAAAGTTGGCTACAGTCTCAACGCAGCCAGAAGTAATTGATCAGCCGGATGAAAGCCTTTTGATGGAGCTGAGGAGCCTGAGAGAGGAGGTTCAGCGCTTAAGGAGCATCCGAGATGACGAGACCTTCATCGATGGAGTCATCCAGGAGCTGTCACAGATCACGGAACAGGAACCTGATAAGATCATCCTGGGAACACCCAAAGCATCCAAACCTGTTAACTTGAGAAAAACCGTCGGAATGCAGGAAGTTACTGGAGACGCTGACTCCTGGCAGCTGGTGACTTCCTCCACAGGAAAACGCAGAAGACCTAACTCTGTCTCTTTTTCTCACATACAGGGCAGCTCTACATCGACACCACAAATCGTCCTGAGGAACAGATATCAGCTGCTACAAGAAGGTCCTGAGAATGAAGTACGAGATGTTGTTCAAGAAGTTGTTCGGCAGACGGTTCCAGCTCCGGAATCAACAGTAAGGCCCACCCCTAAGAAGTGCAGAGTAGTGGTCATCGGAGATTCGCTGCTGAGGGGCACCGAGGGACCAATTTGCAGATCAGACCTACAATCAAGAGAGGTCTGCTGTTTGCCAGGGGCCAGGATCCGGGATGTAACCACTTGCCTTGACAGACTCATCAAGCCCCGAGACCACTTCCCCATGATTCTAATCCACGTTGGGACCAACGACACCGCCAGGAGTACCCCGGACAGCATATCTGAAGACTTCAAAGCCCTGGGGGAGAAGCTGAGGAGGATGGATGCGCAGGTGGTCTTCTCCTCGATTCTCCCAGTGAGGGGCAAGGGCAGAGCCAGAGAGGATCGAATAGAGAAGGCGAACGACTGGCTGCGAGGATGGTGCAAGGAGATGAACTTCGGGTTCCTGCACCATAGAGAAGCTTTGCAAGGACTACAGGGACACGACGGGCTACACCTGACCAGAAGAGGAAAGAATGTCCTTGGACACCATCTAGCCCGCCTTCTTCACAGGGCTTTAAACTAGGTAAGTCGGGGGAGGGTACAGGCACATACAACATACCTGGCGAACTAAACTGCCAATACTTTTTTGGGGCTGAGGAAAGTAGTCACCGTAATTCTGGGTCAGGGGCGAGTACGAAAACTTTCGAATCGGGGGTATGTTCATATGACAATTATGGGTCACATTGTAATTTTGAGTCTAGAGGGAGCACACATTGTAATTCTGGGTCCAAGGGGAGTACACATTGTAGTTATGAGTCTAGGGAGAATACAAGTACACATTGTAGTTATGAGTCTAGGGAGAATACAAACAATACTAAAGATGTTCAAGTAGCTCAAGCAGGAACATCCCCACTGAGACGTAACAAAAATACAACATGGAGGGCTATGTACGTCAACGCACACAGTTTGGGAAACAAGATCCTGGAATTAGAAACGAAAATAAGGAATGCCGACCTGGATGTGGTGGCAATATCTGAGACCTGGCTCACAGACTCCCACGGGTGGGACATGGTCTTACCGGGTTACAACTTGCTTCGCCGGGACAGGGAGGGCAGAATAGGGGGAGGTGTAGCATTATATACTAAAGATGACATTATGGTCACAAGAATCTCAGATGTCCAGTACACTGGGGAATCCCTTTGGGTTAATTTGGCCAGAGGGAAGGACAAATGCTTGTATCTTGGCGTAATTTACAGATCCCCAAGACAACATGATGACCTGGATATGGAAATAATTAGTGATATAGAAAATATCACCTTGCGTGGGGACACAGTAGTGTTAGGTGACTTCAACATGCCTGATGTGGATTGGGATACACTTACCTCTGCTTCCGGCAGCAGCAGGAGGCTATTAAACTCTATGAAAGGAGCTGGTCTCAAGCAACTGGTGTTGGACCCAACAAGGGATCAGGCAATACTGGACCTACTACTTACCAATGGAGAAAGTGTCACAGAGGTCTCGGTGGGCGACACATTGGCCTCCAGTGACCACAACATGGTATGGTTCAATCTTAGGAAAGGTTTCACTAAATCTACCACACTGACCAAGGTCCTCCAATTCAAGGATACAAACTTCAAAGAAATGGGAGACTTCGTTCACCAGGCGCTACAAGGACAAGCAGAAACCGATAGTGTGGAAGAAATGTGGTCGACTTTGAAAACCACCATACAGGAAGCGACAAACCGCTATGTTAAATTAGTAAGTAAACGGTGAAGGAACAATAAGCCGAAGTGGTTCACTGCGGAGATCTCAGCCCTTATCAAGGAGAAGAAAAAAGCATTCATCTCTTACAAACAATCAGGGAAACAGGTCTCTAGAGCAGACTACTTGACCAAATCAAAAGCCATCAAAACGGCAGTCAGGGAGGCTAAGTTTCACATGGAGGAGTCTCTGGCAAAAAACATCAAGAAGGGAGATAAATCCTTCTTTAGGTATATCAGTGACAGAAGTAAAAACTCAGGCGGGATTGTACGTCTTAGGAAACCAGATGGAGACTATATGGAAAAGGATTCGGAAAAAGCCCAACTATTAAATGAATACTTCAGCTCAGTCTTCACCCGAGAAGCGCCGGGACTTGGCCCTCAGCTACAGACAAGGATTGACTCAGTTGACCCGTTTAGTAACTTCGAGTTTACGCCCAGCAGTGTCTACAGTGAGCTATCAAGGCTCAAGGTTAACAAGGCAATGGGGCCTGACAACCTACACCCCAGGGTGCTAAGGGAGCTGTGTGATGTCCTGGCGGAGCCACTGTCCAAGCTCTTCAACCTCTCCCTTAGGAAAGGTAGCGTCCCGTCGGACTGGAGGACGGCTAACGTCATTCCACTCCACAAGAAAGGCTCCAAGATGGAGACAGCAAACTACAGACCGGTGAGTCTAACATCGATAGTGAGCAAACTAATAGAAACTCTAATAAAACACCAATTGGATAAGATCCTGGATGAGGAGAATCTACGGGATCCCCGTCAACATGGATTTACAAAAGGGAGATCTTGCCAATCCAACCTGATCAACTTCTTTGACTGGGTGACGGGGAAGCTAGATATTGGGGAGTCCCTGGACATCGTGTACCTGGACTTTAGCAAAGCATTCGATAGCGTACCACACCGCAGGTTGCTGAGCAAGATGAGTTCTATAGGATTAGGTGACACATTGACGAAATGGGTTGGGAACTGGCTTGGAGGTAGGCTTCAAAGGGTGGTGGTGAACGGCACACCCTCTGAAATGACGGAGGTGATCAGTGGAGTGCCGCAGGGCTCGGTCTTGGGCCCAATCCTATTCAACATCTTTATAAGGGACTTGGCAGAAGGGCTTCGGGGTAAAATAACATTATTCGCCGATGACGCCAAACTAAGTAATGTAGTGGGCAAATGCACAATAGATGATGTTTCAATGCCCGACAACATGATGCACGACCTACTCCTACTGGAGCGCTGGTCTAGGTCCTGGCAACTCAACTTCAACGCCAAAAAATGCAAAGTTATGCACCTGGGCAACCAAAATCCATGCAAGACTTACACCCTAAATGGAGAGATCCTAACAAGAACTGAAGCAGAACGTGACCTAGGGGTGATCGTCAGTGAGGACATGAAGGCTGCCAATCAAGTGGAGCAAGCTTCATCCAAAGCAAGACAAGTCATAGGTTGCATACGCAGGGGTTTCGTCAGCCGAAAGCCGGAAGTCATTATGTCGCTGTATAGATCCATGGTGAGGCCCCATCTGGAATACTGTGTGCAATTCTGGAGGCCGCATTATCGCAAGGATGTGCTGAGACTGGAGTCGGTTCAGAGAATGGCCATCCGGATAGTCTCGGGACTCAAGGATCTCCCATACGAGGAACGGCTAAACAAATTGCAGCTATACTCACTCGAGGAGCGCAGAGAGAGGGGGGACATGATCGAGACGTTCAAGTATCTCTCGGGCCGCATAGAGATGGAGGAAGATATCTTCCTTTTCAAGGGTCCCACGACAACAAGAGGGCATCCGTGAAAAATTAGGGGAGGGAAACTACGAGCTGACACCAGGAAATTCTTTTTCACAGAAAGGGTGGTTGATCGCTGGAATAGTCTTCCAATGCATGTGATCGAGGCCAGCAGCGTGCCTGATTTTAAGGCCAAATGGGATCGTCACATGGGATCTATTCACAGGGCGAAGGGAGGGGAGGGATCTATTCATAGGGCGAAGGTAGGGGAGGGACATTAAGATGGGCAGACTAGATGGGCCTTGGCCCTTATCTGTCATCTATTTCTATGTTTCTATGTTTCTATTGATGTGAGACTCACCGGTCTGTAATTCACAGCCGCTGCCCTGCAACCCTTTTTATGCAGAGGAACGACATTAGCTAATTTCCAGTCCAGGAGAACTTTCCCCTTACTTAGGGAGAGATTGAATAGCTCAGCCAACGGTTTCGCCAGGACATCGCTCAATTCTCTGAGCACTCTTGGGTGCAAATTGTCTGGTCCCATGGCTTTGTTCACCTTGAGTCTTGCCAGTTCACTGTAAACTTCACCTGGTGTGAACTCAAAATTCTGAAACGGGTCTTCTGTGCTTTGTGTTGCTTTCAACTGTGGACCGTGTCCCGGTGCCTCACAGGTGAAGACTGAGCAGAATATTCATTCAGTAGTTCAGCTTTATCGGAATCTGCTTCCACGTAACTTCCGTCCAGTCTTCTAAGGCGTACTATCCCGCCTGTGTTCCTTTTTCTGTCATTAATATACCTGAAGAAGGATTTGTCCCCCTTTTTAATGTTTTTTGCCAGAATTTCTTCCACTCGAAGTTTTGCCTCCCTAACTGCCATTTTGACCGCTGTAGACCTGGTCCTATATTCTACCTTTGCCTCTCGTTTCTCCGTGCGCTTGTAGGAGAGAAACGCTTTTTTCTTCTCCTTAATGAGGTGCGAGATCTCTGCGGTGAACCATTGGGGTTTATTGTTTCTTTGTCGTTTATTTACTGATTTTATGAAGCGGCTAGTTGCTTCATGTATGGTTGATTTCAGTGTTAACCACTTAGCTTCTCAAGCTCCCTCCAACTCTTCCGCAAACACCTAAAAACCTGGCTATTCTCAAAACTGTAACACTTCCCCCCCTCTTAGGCCTCTCACCTTCCCCCTTTACACCTAACTCTTTAATCTCTCCACTGTAGTTCCTCTCTCATCTTTCTTCCTGTAAACCGTGCCGAGCTCCGCATTCGTGGAGATGGTGCGGTATATAAACCCAAGGTTTAGTTTAGTTTAGTTTAGCTTCTACATCATCGGTCTCCGCTTGGTCCTGCAGCGTCCGATGGACGAAATCTCTCATGCGTGCAAAGTCTGTGCCCCGGAAATTGAGTACCTTTGTTTTCGTGTTTGATCTAGGGAAGCCTTTCCTAAGGTTGAACCATACTATGTTGTGGTCGCTGGAGGCTAGCGTATCTCCTACTGAGACCTCTGAGATGCTTTCCCCGTTGGTGAGTACCAGGTCAAGGATCGCCTGGGCCCTAGTTGGCTCAGTTACCATTTGTTTGAGACGTGCTCCCTTTATGGAGGTTAAGAGCCTCCTGCTACCGCTGGTTGTCGCTGAAAATGAGTTCCAGTCTGCATCAGGCATATTGAAGTCCCCTAGCAGTACAGCTTCTTCTCGTAGAGTGATATTCTCTTTGTCTTCAATTAATTCTGCGTCCATGTCTTCCAGTTATCTTGGGGGTCTGTATACCACACCTAGATATAGGCATTTTTCTCTGCCTCTTGCCAGGTTTACCCAGAGGGACTCCCCGGTGTACTTGACATCTGTGATTCTGGTGGTTTTGATGTCCTCTTTAATATATAGAGCTACCCCCCTCCTAACCTGCCCTCTGTGTCCTGACGAAGTAGATTATAGCCCGGTATAGCCATATCCCACCCATGTGAGTCCGTGGTCTTCCGCGTCGTGTTCATGATCACCGTCTCTAAATGAGTGAGCTGCTCTAATAGCCGATCCAAACCTGGTTGCAGCGCTGAGGATACCGCCTTAGTAAGTTCCTGTAAGGCCTCTGCTGAAAACTGGCTCACCTCCGAGGACATCACCGGCGCCATTTTGTCGTCAGGAGCGCGGGGACGATCATGATCTTTCTTAGTGTTTTTCGCTGCTATATCAACCTTATTTCAAGTCAAATATTGGTCCATGCAAGGCACAATATAGTCCACCAAACTCGAATGAAGGCAAAGAAAAAAAAAATTTGGCACTTTTAAATTAGAATTGCAGCTCCGAGTTCGGGAGCTGAGCCGACTCACATCTGCTCATAGCATCACGTGCCCCATCAATTGGCTACTTTAAGATGCCCTGATAGTTCCACAATGGTGGTCTTATATGATTCAATTTCAGCGTACCAAAGGTGGAGCATTCTGCCCCAGGTGTGGAGAATTGGGGCCGCGATGTGCCAGCCCCTGTACCCTCTGAACCGCCCTCCAAGAGATTCTCCTTTTCTGCTTCCTACAGAAGATCCCCCCTTCACCAACAGCTCTCAGCCCTCCTCCAGCTCAGTGCAACAGAACAAGTTCCTCTGCAAGAGAGAGGCTAAGGATTTGACTTTTTAGATATCAGTACCACCATCTTTGGAAACCCTTTTGCCCCTTTCAGACAAAATGATCTCTCAAAAACAGTGAACAGTTTTGGTTGTATCCAAATAGTTATAGCCCACATATTGGGAAATAATGGTTAAAAGCCAATATCAAGACTGCAATACAGGCAGTCCCCAGGTTAAGAACAAATTCCATTTTTTAAACCGTTCTGTACTGTAGTTTAAATAGAAAGAAAAGATAGGTTTACACACATTTTTGTTGTTCATCGGTCCCACTGTTCTCTCCACCACCACATCCAACATTTCTCTCTCTCGTCCTCATGCCTCTCCCACCACCCTGTCCAATATTTCTTTCTCCCTCCCTATGCCCAACAATTCACCTCTTTTTTTTTTATTTCCGCATGTGCACTCTCTCCCTCTCACTCAGACATCCATGTCCAACAATTCTCCCTTTGTATTCCCTCCCTCACCTCAGCATCTCTTTCCTTCCCTCCATTGTTCCATCCTATCTCCCAAGTTCATGCTCCCTCCCTACTTTCTTCCTTTCATTCTTTGTCCGAAGTTTGTGCACCCTTGCTTCTGTGTCCTAATGTGACCCTGCTTCTTCCTTCTGCTGCTAACGCAATCCCTCTTCCTCCCTTTCTGACCCAATGCAACCCTCATCCTCCCTTCCATGTCCCAAAGCGCCCCTTGTCGTCCCCCTCTGTTCTGCATCCTGTGACAAACCCAGCACCAGTACTAGTTTGGTCCCTAATAGGATTGGGTGCAGAAGAGCTGATCAGATTGATTCTGGCGCACAACTTGAGGCTGACCTCCCTTGCCCCTATGATCAGAGCAGTAGTGATCTGGAGCAGAGGCAGGCAGACTGGCAACAGCAGCCTCCGGGCTTTAGGGCAGTTAGAGAAGCCACAAGGAATATAGCTGCATTAGATAAACCCAGGCAGAGAAAAGCTGCTTTAGAGCCAAAGCCCATCCCCCGCTACAGGCTGAAGGGGATTGGCTCTAAGCTGTTTAAAAGCAGGCTGAGACAAGCAGCAGGAGGAGGAGCGAGTGACCAGGGTGAGTCACTCCCACAGCCTAAGGCAGGTGAGGAGCTGTGGAGCAGAGCAGGAGAGACAACCGTGCCAGATTGGCCCATGCAGGATTTGGAAGACATCCTTCCCACTTCAAACTTCCAGATTCCAGACCGTGTGGAAAGCATGGAGGTACAAGTAGCTGGCCCTATGCTAGAGAGCCAGACAGAATGTATGGAAACTGAATGAAGAAAGTGAGTAACTGGGAAACCATTAGTGGTTTGTGGGTTTTTTTCCCTTTTGCCTATGTTTTTCTGCTGTGCAAACCAAGCCTGAAGAATGTGTTATATGTTTGGGCTTTATGAGTATTTTTGAGTTTAAGAATAATACTTACCTGAATCCTAAACTATTGGATTGGTTTAGAGTCAAGTTTGGGAACAAGAAGCTCAAGATAGAACCTTTAAGTTGGTGTTTTGAACTTTGGAAAATCCTGCCTGTTCCTGAGGAGCTAATTAGCTTATCTCTCTCAGCTGTGTGTTTTGCCTGCACGAGGGAGCTGAGGGAAAAGCTGAACTGTTGCAAGAGTGTGCTGTAGCTATATTGCCTAAAGAGTTTGGTTTAATTTGGATTTACAGCAAAGGTTTATTTCAAACTTTATTTGGCTGCTGAAATCTGCTGTTACATGCCTCTGATATTAATACTGAGAGAAAGTTTGAATTATGAGTGAACACCAGGGTAAATCAATCCTGAGTCAGAGCACATGATTCCAGGAATAACCAACTACAGGAAGTTGCTGTTTTGTTAAAGCTTTATTTTTGCAATTAACTTTATTTTGGAAAACATGCAAAAGTGTTCTTTATTTTATGTTACATCTTTTTGACCACCTGGTCAGAATAAACATCATATTCCTATTTGAAGAACTTGGTTTCACTGGTGATATTTGGAAACTCTTTGCTTGCCTTGTCTCTCATAGGCCTAGGCGGTCACCTAGAGCCACCTGAAAAGTCCTGAAGGTACCCCTGGTTAGAGGGGACATGCCAGAATCCTTGTGTTTGTCACACGACAGCCCGCCGCTGCAGAGGGTTTGTGACAGATTTGGTATCAGGAGTGCGGATCTGGTACCTCTTCAGGTGAAGATTTGGGAGTACAAAGGTGGAACATTTTTTTTTTTTTTTCTTTTTTCTACTACTGTTTGGTTTCATGTTGTGAACTGCTTGAGTGGAGTGCCAGTGCATCTTACCTGTGCTGGTGGAAACATTGTTTGGTTTATCGGAACCGGGATTACAAATTCTGCTGAATGGAAGCGGCTTAAACATTGCAGTGCTGTGCAAGGATATCGGTTCCAGTGTCCTGAGTTTGGCGGCTGCAGGAGGTGCGGATAGCAGACCAGGAGACGAGGCCATCGTCCGGAGCTGGCGAGGAACCAAAAGGGGGACCAGGAGGTCTCTGAAGAAGGGCGGTGCACCCTGTAATGAGCACGCAGGCGATGATTCATCAGTACCTCTGGTAAGCATATTTGACAGAGGGTCTGGTGAAGACAGTTCTGGGGGGAAAGAAACTGAGTGGTATCGCACTTGGATTGTGTGTTTGTGATTTCCCTACAGAGCCAACATGGAGCCGGCGGCGTTAGCAGTGGTGGCAGGAGAACGACAGCGGCAGAATGAGGATCTAAAGAAAGTTCTTGAGACTAGTCATGGACTATGGCAGGCAAGCCAGGAGGCTAGCGAACGTCATCACAGTGACTTTATGCGAGCTATGGAGCAGCAATCTCAAATGATGGGACAGCTGTTGAAAGTGTTAGAGGCGTACATAGACGCCCAAAGTAGGGTAAATATTGTGAGACCTGCTTTTAGAGCACACCTACCCACACCCGTCCCGATACACACATCTGGGGATATAGGACCCAGTGGGAATAGATTTGCTAGAACCCAGGATAACACCCAGAGGAAATTTACATCTAATACAGGGGTGCAATGTTTCAAGTGTGGGGGAAGAGGACACCGACAGTGGGAATGCAGGCAGAGGAGAGACTGTACCATAACAACTGAGGTAAGGAGGAGCCCTCAGGGGGGTTATGTGCAGAAGGTATGGGTACAAAACAAAGCAGTGACTGCCTTACTAGACACAGGGGCGGAACAGAGTGCTATGGCCAGTGACCTGTGGCAACAGATAAAAGGTGACATCTCGGAAAGCACTAGCCTTAAGGAAGTTGAGATAGGATGTGTCCACGGTGATAAAAAGAAATACCCGGTGCGGATAGTGAATGTGAAGAGTGAAGGGGCAGCGGTATCATTGCAAGTTGCCCTAGTACACAACCTACCATATGCCCTGATATTAGGTCAGGATTGGCTAAGAACTCAGGGAGGAGAGTTCCAAGTAGCCAGCCATAATAATATAAGCATACAGGCGGGTAGCCAAATATTAGGGGCATGGACCAAAAGAAAGCAGAATTACCCGAGGAGAGTACGGAGAGGCTGGCAGCCGACATTAAGATGGGTATCAATGTCTGATAAAGCCAAGGCCCCTACTAGAGCTTATGAGCGCGCAGCAGGTTATGACATATATGCGGCTCAAGAGGTAGAGGTGCCCGCTCAGGGGAGAGCAATAGTATGCACTGGCATACAGGTATCACCACCCCCAGGCTCCTATATAAGACTTGCCTCACGGTCAGGTTTGGCAGTAAAGAAGGCTATAGAAGTGGCAGCTGGGGTGATTGATCCCGATTACCGGGGTAATGTTGGAGTAATATTGGTGAATCATGGGTCGGAGCCCTATTGGGTCCGACAGGGGGATTGCATAGCTCAGATGATATGTGAGCGGATCTGGCCAGCAAAATTGCAACAGTGAGTACACTTGCCAGTAACAGGCAGGGGTGCTAAAGGCTTTGGCTCATCCGATAGGGCAATTCCCACAGTGCAAGGTAAGCAGGAACAGCTACCAGGAGAGGCTCAGCAAGGAGTTAGGATAGGACAGAATGGCAGTCAAGAACATAAGATACAGGGAAGTGTCCCAGAAACAATTACACTACACGAACCTCAAAGGAAGGGCAGCGCAGGTATGGAGGAAGTCCTCAAACAAGAACTGAGGGAGTTGAGGGAACAATTAAAGTCCCTGAGGGAGGAAAAGAAACAAGAAATGTACGATCATACACAACAGTTAGCAGAAACCTTTAATAAAGCCCTGATGGAGATGGCTGGGCAACTTTCCCAAATAGGCAAACAGGTAGTTGATAACCAACATCAGCAAGAAGAACTGGGAAAAATCTTAGAAACCCTATCGGGAAAATGGAAAGACAAGGAGGGTGAGACAAGTAAATGGGTAAAGCAAAGTCAAACCGTTGAAACCCAGTTAGGCCAGTATAAATCCCAGTTAAACAGAGTGGAAGAGGTGTTGGGTGACTTACAGGCTCAACTGGAACAGACAAAGGAGGGTGGTATGGAAGAAATATCAGAGGCCGTAGCGGCCTTAGCCCACAGGGTATTCAGTCTAGAGGGGTTGGAGTGCACAAGGGGCTTAGATGATTGTGAGTCAAACAAAGTCCCAGTGTTACGGTGGCCTGATGACTTCTGTGATACAAGCCCTAGTCCGAGCCCTTCAGATAAAAGAAACAAAAATAGGAAACGCCATTGAATTTATTTAGGTTGTCACGTATTCCTGAGACAATAGGGACTCCTCAGGGTACAAGTGAGGGTCATCCTTTAAGGGTGGGGGAATGTGACAAACCCAGCACCAGTACTAGTTTGGTCCCTAATAGGATTGGGTGCAGAAGAGCTGATCAGATTGATTCTGGCGCACAACTTGAGGCTGACCTCCCTTGCCCCTATGATCAGAGCAGTAGTGATCTGGAGCAGAGGCAGGCAGACTGGCAACAGCAGCCTCCGGGCTTTAGGGCAGTTAGAGAAGCCACAAGGAATATAGCTGCATTAGATAAACCCAGGCAGAGAAAAGCTGCTTTAGAGCCAAAGCCCATCCCCCGCTACAGGCTGAAGGGGATTGGCTCTAAGCTGTTTAAAAGCAGGCTGAGACAAGCAGCAGGAGGAGGAGCGAGTGACCAGGGTGAGTCACTCCCACAGCCTAAGGCAGGTGAGGAGCTGTGGAGCAGAGCAGGAGAGACAACCGTGCCAGATTGGCCCATGCAGGATTTGGAAGACATCCTTCCCACTTCAAACTTCCAGATTCCAGACCATGTGGAAAGCATGGAGGTACAAGTAGCTGGCCCTATGCTAGAGAGCCAGACAGAATGTATGGAAACTGAATGAAGAAAGTGAGTAACTGGGAAACCATTAGTGGTTTGTGGGTTTTTTTCCCTTTTGCCTATGTTTTTCTGCTGTGCAAACCAAGCCTGAAGAATGTGATATATGTTTGGGCTTTATGAGTATTTTTGAGTTTAAGAATAATACTTACCTGAATCCTAAACTATTGGATTGGTTTAGAGTCAAGTTTGGGAACAAGAAGCTCAAGATAGAACCTTTAAGTTGGTGTTTTGAACTTTGGAAAATCCTGCCGTGGCTCCCGTTCCTGAGGAGCTAATTAGCTTATCTCTCTCAGCTGTGTGTTTTGCCTGCACGAGGGAGCTGAGGGAAAAGCTGAACTGTTGCAAGAGTGTGCTGTAGCTATATTGCCTAAAGAGTTTGGTTTAATTTGGATTTACAGCAAAGGTTTATTTCAAACTTTATTTGACTGCTGAAATCTGCTGTTACATGCCTCTGATATTAATACTGAGAGAAAGTTTGAATTATGAGTGAACACCAGGGTAAAGCAATCCTGAGTCAGAGCACATGATTCCAGGAATAACCAACTACAGGAAGTTGCTGTTTTGTTAAAACTTTATTTTTGCAATTAACTTTATTTTGGAAAACATGCAAAAGTGTTCTTTATTTTATGTTACATCTTTTTGACCACCTGGTCAGAATAAACATCATATTCCTATTTGAAGAACTTGGTTTCACTGGTGATATTTGGAAACTCTTTGCTTGCCTTGTCTCTCATAGGCCTAGGCGGTCACCTAGAGCCACCTGAAAAGTCCTGAAGGTACCCCTGGTTAGAGGGGACATGCCAGAATCCTTGTGTTTGTCACACGACAGCCCGCCGCTGCAGAGGGTTTGTGACAATCCCAAATTTGTGCCTCCCACAGGTGTCTACCTCCTCTGGCTGGCTCCCTCCTACCAGCTGCACTTTTCTTGGCAAAGCCGTAAGCAGTGGTTTCTGCATGCGGTCTGCTGAGCTTCTCAAAGCCGCAATTGGTGGCTCTTGCATGCCATTCACTGACCTGGAAGCCTTCCCTCTGCCGTCTGAAAGGGGCAACAGGTTATTGCTTCATTTCTTCACAGCAAACGGAAGTCCACAGTGGTGGCCTTCGTGAAGGCTTGGAGGTGTTACCAAACCCAGTGTGCCCTGAGACAGGTGGATCCTTCTCTTTCATTGATTCCTCTGGTCCTGAAGTTTCTGCAGGATGACCTGAAGAAAGGTTTAGCAGTAGCTTTGCTCCGGGTTCAGATTGTTGGTCTTTCGTGTATAGGCCCTCCTTCCCTCAGGGGCTCATCAGCAGTTCATCTGGATGTGGTTTGTTTTCTGCAGGGCTTCCCTTGCTCCTCCTCTGTCCTACCTGGATCTGGTTCTTTGTTCTCTGGCTCTTCCCCCTTATGAGCCTCTAAAACAGGCATCTCTGATGGATCTCATGTTCAAGATGGTCTTCCTGGGGGCTACTACTTCAGCCTGCAGGGTTTCAGAGCTTCAGGCTCTCTCTCCTGCAGAGATCACTTTCTGCGTATTACAGATTCCATTGCGATTCCTTCCTTTCTTCTGAAAGTGGTTTCCGCTTTCCATGTGGATCAGGAAGTCCAGCTTCCTGCTTTTGCTTCCTCTGGTTCGAGGGAGCAGGACTAGGTGTTTCGGTCCTTGAATGTGTGCAGCAGTTTTTTGCGGTATCTGGAGGTCACCAATGAGTTTCGCCTCTCTGATCACCTGCGAAAATTCCTTAATCAAATTTAAAATTAGCCTCAAAACATTTCTATTCAAAGATGATTACCAAAATTGCAGTTAAGAATCCTGATCAGAATCCTGATCAAGGAAAAACAAAAATTTTTAACCCCCCCCCCCAAATAGAAAACTGCTTTTAAGAATCGACCCCTGGTTTTTCCCTCTTGTTTTATCCTCCCCCTCTTCCCATCTTTTTATTTTTATTTTCTTAATGTAATTAAAATTTCCTTCCCCCTCTGCTCCTTTTAAATTTGGTCCTTGTCTTGGCCCCAACCTGCCCTGTTTTTATTTCTATTTTATTTTTTTAAGCTATTTAAAATTTTTAATATTATAAACCGGCCAGGTACCTGTGATGGTCGGTATACCAAATTATAAATAAACTTGAAACTTGTTTGTTTTGCAGATCTTGCCTGCAGAGGAAAGCAAACTTCTAAAGCTACCATTTCCAGGTGAATTCACATGGCCATTTCTGCGGCCTATGTGGTGTCTGGAAAGAAGCCTACCTCGGGGTACAGGCTCATTTGACCAGAGGAGTTTCATTCTCTTGGGCAGAGTCATTGGCTATTTCTCTGGATGAGATTTGCAGGGCCGCTACCTGATTCTCCTTATATACATTCACCAAGTTTTACAGGATTGATGTGGCAGCCAAGCAGGATGCTACTTTTGGTACTTCCGTTTTGGCAGCGGGCTGATCAGTCTCACCTTGAATTTTTGGGACTGCTCTGTTACGTCCCACTGGTTCCAGAATAAAGTGGGATTGTACATGAATGAAAGATTAGGCTTTTAACTTTGCTAATCTTCTTTCTTGTAAATCCATACTTTTTTCCGGGAGCCTTACTGATTCGCCGATTGTCTTCCTTACAAGTACTGGTAAGTTGGTTTTCTGTCCAGCCTTAATAAGAATGCCATCAGACTGGGTTTAGCACTTAATTTACGGGGGTCCCTAGTTCAGGTGCCCCTTTCTGACAGTGTAGTTTGTGTTTCCCTATACCCCTGTTTTGTCATTCAGGTTTCCAATGTTTCATCACCTGTTATTTCGGGGTTTTTTTGTTGTTGCATTTGTTTCTATGAGCATAATTAATTTGCTTGCCGGGGAGTTCCCTGTTCCTTTCTCTCTCTTGTTCTTATTCTCTGCAGATGTTCCTGGCTGCTTTAAGACTGACTGGTGAGTACAGGAGCATGTTCAGTGATGAGGTATAAGGGGGTAAAAGCCTCTGAAATTTTGAGGTTTCCTACAGATCCTGGCAGGTGAAGGGAAATAACCCACTGGTCCCAGAATAAAGTATGGATTTACAAGAAAGAAGATTAGCAAAGGTAAGAACCCAATCTTTTGCTACTGGAGTTGCAAGTAGGCAAAGTGATTTTTCATTTCTAATTTGTACTCTTCAAGTAATGTCTGAACACTTTTAATTTCTCCACTTCATCATCTAGTACATGATAAAAATAGGAAATTTTCTTTGCCTCCCATGTGCAGAAGGTTTTATCTGTTAAACTAGGAAGGAACCTAGGTTGTTCGCAGATTGGTAAAATGGAGTTGTTACAGAGTAGTGAAATTGTTTACATACCCATCTTCAAGTGAGTAAAAGCAGCTGAAATTTAGGGTAAACTTCCTGACAGAGGAGGTATGTATAGCCAGTGCATGCAACAAGTAACTAAAATGTTCTTGTCAA
The DNA here is from genome assembly GCF_902459505.1 of Geotrypetes seraphini. Taxonomy (NCBI): domain Eukaryota; kingdom Metazoa; phylum Chordata; class Amphibia; order Gymnophiona; family Dermophiidae; genus Geotrypetes; species Geotrypetes seraphini. Next base: position 24,520,978 of record NC_047084.1, read on the forward strand.
ACAAGTCCCTCCTCTCTGTATCCTCCTCTACCGCCAACACCCATCTCTGTCCCTTTTACCTTGCTGCACCACATGCTTGGAACAACCTGTCTTGCTATGTCAGGTGCCGTCTCTGGTGGTATTTAAAGCTAGACTAAAAACCTACTTATATGAAGCTGTATTTAAACACTGACCCAACCAACACATCTGTTTGTCAATCCCTTAATAGTCCCCTAGCACCTTTTAGCCCTCTCTGTGTGTCTGTCATAATTAGATTGTAAGCTCTTCTGAGCAGTGACAATCTCTTGCATGTACAATGTTCAGCGCTGCGTGTGCCTCGTAGCGCTATAAAAATAATACATTGTTGTTCTTTTTTTTTTCCCATTATATTTTTATTTTCAAATTTTACAAAAAGTGTACATAATAATAAAATACATTTGATAAATGCATGGTATCACTTTTATATCTAACACAATGTATGTCTGAATTTGATTTTCCCCTTCACCCTCCCCCCACCCTTTTATTGCTTTAATATAATATTTTCAAATTTTATAAAAGTATACAACATATTGGAATACAATTGATAATTATTCAATAACATATTTATATCTAATACAATATATTCTGGATAAATTTTATTTATTTTCCCTCCCCTCACCCTTCTATTATTTTTTAAATCATTTGTTACATTTTGTATCATATATTATAATATATTATATATAAATTGTTTTCCTTATCCCCCCTATATGTGTGTCATAAAAAAAAAAAAAAAAAAAAATCTCTAAAAGAAGAAAAGAAGAAAAAGTATTCTATTATTTAATCATTGCAGTATTTTGTCAATGGCCCCCATATTTTTATAAATTTATTATATGTCCCCTTTTGTACTGCTATTGTTCTTTCCATTTTAAAAACATGGCATATTGTATTCCACCAAAATGTGTAGTTTAGGTTGTTGTAATTTTTCCAATTGTTAGTTATATGTTGAATGGCAACCCCTGTCATAATTAATAAAAGTTTATTATTTTCTGGTGAAATTTGACTTTTTTTTCTCATCATTGTTCCAAATAAAATTGTATCATATGATATTGCAATATGATTTTCCATTAATTTATTAATTTGTGGCCAAATTGAATTCCAAAATATTTTAATATAAGGACAATGATATAATAAATGATCTAATGTCCCTGGTTCTAGATTACAGTGCCAGCATCTATTAGACTTAGAACTGTCTAGTTTTTGTAAACGAGTAGGGGTCCAAAAAGCTCTATGTAATAAAAAGAACCATGTTTGTCTCATAGACGCTGACACTGTACATCCCATTCTCCAAGACCAAATTAGTGGCCATTGAGATGCATTAATTTGATGTCCAATCTCAATGCTCCAAATGTCTCTTAGACCATTTTTTGGTTTTTTATTCAAATATCCAGATATTAATTTATACCACAATGCGGCTTGATGTCCTAGGAAGTCTGCTTTAAAGCATAAGAACTTTAAACTATATTGATTGTTTAATGATTTCCATTCAGGGAACCCAACCTGAATGGCCTGCTTCAATTGCAACCATTTAAAACTTTGTGTTTTATTAAGACCAAATCTATGTTGCAATTGTGAAAAATCCAGCAGTTTACCTTCTGAAATAATATCATCTAGAGATCTAATTCCTGCAATAATCCAGTTCTTCCAAAGGATTTGAGCTCCGCCAATTTTGATCTTGGAGTTTATCCATATGGATTGATTAGTTGATTTATATATTGGGATGGGTGTTAATTTATCAATAAATCTCAATGTTTTCCAAGTATCCATTATTATTTTATTTTCTCTGTATCTTTTAGGTATATTAATACTTGGTAAATGAACTAAATTTAGGGGAAACATAAGGCGCCATTCCAAATATAACCAATCTGGTGCATTATCTATAAGTTCTGGGAGGATCCAATACATACCCTGACGTAGAATATAGGCTTGATGGTACCTATAGAAATTTGGAAAATTTACCCCTCCCTCCTTAATTGATTTTTGTAAGGTTACTAAAGCTATTCTAGGTGTTTTACCAAGCCAAAGAAATTTTGTTAAAATTCTATTAAGCTTCTTATAAAAGGACCCCTGAAAATAAATAGGTATCATACTCATTTGGTAGCAAACCACAGGCAACATCATCATTTTAATAGTTTGAACTCTGCCCCACCAAGATATATGTAATGGGTTCCATTGTTCACATAACTCCGTTACTTTTTTTAATACATATTTTTCATTTTCTTTTACAGTATCTTCAATTGTTTTTTTAACTTGAATGCCTAGATATTTAAATCCTTCTTCTTTCCATATGAATGGAAAAATATCAAATAATCCTTTTACACAGTAAACATTCAAGGGTATAATTTCAGATTTATTCCAATTAATTTTATAACCTGAAAATTTGCCAAACTTATTAATTAATTCCAATAAAGAAGATAAGGTAGACTCTGGATTTCTCAAATAAAGCAAAATATCATCAGCATAAGCCGAAATTTTATATTCCATATCTGAATATGGAATTCCTTGTATCTCCCTCGTTTGCTGTATTGCTAACAATAAGGGTTCTAATACAACATCAAATAACAAAGGAGATAAAGGACAACCTTGTCTAACTCCCCTCTGCAATTGAAAACCATCAGATATCTTATTATTAATATTTAATCTTGCAATCGGGAAGCTATACAATGTTTTTACCATTTGTATAAATCCAGAACCTATACCAAACCATTCTAAAGCCTGATACATAAAATTCCATTCTACCCTATCAAATGCTTTCTCAGCATCTAATGAAACTGTAAATGCCGGTTCATCCATTTTTTTTGATAAGTTTAGCATGTGAAATAATAGTCTAGAGTTATTGGAGGAATGTCTTTTAGCAACGAAACCCGTTTGATGCATATCTATAATATGTGGGAGAGCTTTGGCTAATCTCAAAGCCAAAATTTTCGCCAAAAGTTTATTATCAACGTTTATCAAAGATATAGGCCTGTAGTTTGAAACCAAAGTAGGATCTTTATTTGGCTTAGGCAAAACAATTATTATTGATTCAGCCATAGTACCTTTTATATTACCTTTTATAAGTTGTGTCTGATATAATTTTAATAAATGTGGGGAGAGGATATTTTGAAATGTTTTATAAAATTCTACTGTGTAACCATCACCACCTGGAGCGGATCCAACTCTAAGAGATCTCAATGCTGTTTCTAATTCTTTTAATGATATAGGTTCTTCTAAACTTCGTTTTATATGATCAGGAATCTTAGGTCCATTTATTAAATCTAAAAATTTTTTTCCATCTTTTTGTTTCTCCAAATAAGGTTCGGAAGAATATAGATCCTTATAAAAATTTAAAAATTGTTTTAATATTATATTTGTTTGATTTGTTATTATACCATTATCATCTTTTATTCCATTAATATTAGTTCTCCTTTTTTTTGCCTTAAGATAATTTGCTAATAATTTTCCCGCCTTATTAGAATTTCCATAATACACCGTTTGTTTGGAAAACAAATCTTTTCTTATCATTTTTGAAGTTAATTCATTATATTTACCTTTTACTTTCAAAAGAGCTTGCAAAACTTCATATTCCCATTTACTTATCAATTTAGCTTCTAATATTTTTATTTCTTTTTCTAATTCTATATATTCTTTTTTAATTTGTTTCCTAATAAAAGCTGAATATGATATGATATTACCCCTCATAGTTGCTTTAAATGCATCCCATACATTCTCTATAGATGTATCTTCCACTAAATTTATTTGAAAAAATTCATTAATTTGTGTTTTAAAATTTTCCAAAAATTTGTCATCCACAAGCAATGCATTATCAAATCTCCAAAGAGGTCTATTATTTTCTAATTGATCTAATTGTAATTCTATCCATATTCCCGCATGATCCGAAATGATAATAGGATCAATGGAGGCTTTAATCACTTGTTGCACTTTATTTGTTGAAACAAAAATATAATCTATTCTTGAAAATGATTTATGAACCTGTGAACAAAATGAATACTCCTGATCATTAAAATGAAGAATACGCCATATATCTTTCAAATCACATGATCGAACTAAATTATCTAGACCTAAAGATTTAATATTTTTACCTGGTTTTTTATCCAATAATGGATCCATTACAGCATTAAAATCTCCAGCCACCACTAAATTAGAGGCAGCCAGTGGTAATAACATATTTTGTAGCTTTTTGAAAAATTCTGATTGATTCGAATTAGGGGCATATATATTAAATAACGTCAGGGTATCATTTCCCATACCTATATCGATATGTATCCATCTTCCATGTGGATCTGAATTTTTTACCTTTATATTGGCCATACATTTTTTATTTATAAGGATTGCAACTCCTGCTTTTTTGCCCACTGCTGGAGCAAAAAAACATTCTTTTATCCATCCACCTGATAATTTCTGTGATTCCTTCATATTAAGATGGGTCTCTTGCAGACAGTAAATATCTGCATTTTGTTTTTTTAAAAATGTTAATATTTTTTTCCTTTTAATTACGTGATTCAGGCCATTGACATTAATAGAATATATTTTAAAAGACATTATATATTTTAATACTTTTCATTATCTTATTCTTCCTCTCCTCTTTCATATTTAATATCCAAAAAATTTTCTTCATGACACACATATTTAACCCTAATGTATCTCCCTTAATTATTCTAATAAATATTCTCCTTATCCCTCCCTTTCCCACCCAATATATTGGCTGCTTAAGGATACACATTGGAACTGTAATCCTAACATTCTCCCCATTCCAGGCAATCAATATTCAATTGTTTAAACAAATTTCCCTTCTATCTATCTATATTGATCTTTTATATATATTTAATCATTTTCCATAACATTTTATTAATGTATCATTTTCCATTTAACAATATGTTAATTTGTATTTCCTTAGTATTATGATTTCAACATATAATTATTTTAAACATATATGCAGTGTATTATTTAATAATTTTCCTATATTCTGTTCTTTCTTTCATATAATTATTATTGTCTTTTCTTTGTATTGTTTTCCTCCATTTCTTCAAATATTTCGATATGTTATATTTTCTAATTTTTCATAGAGTCTTCAAAACCATCTTAATATATTATGTTAATATATCATAGGTTCTGGTTTAGAGAGAAACTCTTTTAGTTTTTCGGGATCCTCAAAATATAAGGACTTGTCTCCAGATGACACTCTCATTTTCGCCGGGTAGTATAGACCATATTTAAATCCTTTTTCTTTGAGTAGAGGTCTCATGTCTAGTAGTCTTTTCCTTTTAGTTGCTGTGTTTTTGGCGAAGTCTGGTAAAAACCATAATCTTGATCCTTTATAATTTAAGTTTTTATCTTTTTTTGCAGCATTTAGTATCTCTAGTGCTTGTTGGTATCTCAACATTTTGAAAATGATTGGTCTTGGTCTGTTTTTATTTTCTAGATTTTTTATTGGGATTCTATGCGCCCTTTCAATTTCAATTGGTTGTTTCAAGTCTAATTGTAGAATTTTTGGAATTAAATTTTCAAGGAAAAGGATAGTATTTTTTCCCTCTAAATTTTCTTGTATTCCAAAGAGTTTGATGTTCTTTCTTCTTCCTCTATTCTCGTAATCCTCCAGTTGATCTTTTAATTTATTTAATTCCAGGTTGTCGTTTTTACATCTTTTTGATTCACATTCTATAGTTTCCATTTTTGATTCTAGTTCAGTTGTTCTTTTGTTGTTAACTTCCATTTGTCTATGTATATTTAAAATTTCTTCTTTCATTTCAGACATATTAGTTATAGTTTCTTTAAGCATTTGTTTGATTTGTTTTAATTCTTCCATGACTTCAGCTTTGCTTAATGTGTCTGATTCTTCGATAGGAAGTGGTATTTTGCTTGGTGTTATTTGTTCTTGTTTCTGTCTTTTTGCAGATGTACCAGCCTCATTTTTGTTTTGTCTGGTACTTGTCATGTTGTTGTTTTCTTTTTCTTTGTTATTCTTATTTCTTGTATTTAGTCTTTTAGATTTGGTATTCTTAGGTTTTTAATCTCTTTTCTTCCAAGATTTTGTTCTATCTTTTGAAGTAGAAATTTTTCTTTTTAAGCTCTTTTCTTTTTCCTTTACCTATGTCAGTTTGAAAATTCTTTTCTCACTTTCACTTTTTCAATGAAGTAGGGGAACTCTTTTTTTCTCCTCTCACAAGCCCAATCGCAGCCCTGATTGAGGAGAGCAACACTTTTTTAGAGTTATTTTTCCTATTTTGACCAACTTTAAGCAATTTTCTTCTGTTTTTTCTCAGCGTCTCTCAATTTCCTCAATGTCTTACTGTTTCAGTTTTTTAAAGTTCCGTTGAACCTTTTCTCTGTCTCCTCTCTCACAAGCCCAATCGCAGCTTTGTCAGAGGAAATTAATATTCAATTCAGTATTTATTTTAGTAAGCTGATATTTATTTGTCTTCAGTGCTTCAGCACTTAATTATTGAGAGAAAATGCAAGTATTCTTCTTTCTCAAATTTTTTTAATCCCCTTTTTTTATCAAAGAATAATCTTTTTCCTTTTTTTTTTTTTTTTTTGGTTTCAATATAGCTGGTCAGAATACAAAATTCTTTCACAATTTTTCCAATCAAACTGTTTGATCTCTCACTTGTACTTCGCGGTTTCAGCGCTGCATTCAAGTTTAATGAAACTGCCAAAGATACAAATGGTTCTCTGCCTTCCCGTTTCTTGTCTGCACTTATCTCACTTCAACTGTAGTAATTCAAGTTTTTTTTGTTTTTTTTTTTTGGTTATATCTGATCGGAACACAATCTTTCTTCACAATTTCCCAATCAGATTATCTGGTCTTTCACATTCATCTCGCAGTATCAGTACTGCTTTCAAGTCTCTTGAATCCGTTGAAAACACAGACAGCACTCAGCTTTCCTGACTCTTACCAGCTTTTTTCTGTTTCAGTTATATTTGTTCAGAATATAAACTTTTTCCTATTTTTTTCACAATTTCGCCAAACTGTTTAATCACATCTACTTCGCGGTTTCAGCGCTGCATTCAAACTTCAATAAACCGCCAGTACAAACGGTTCTCTGCCTTCCCGACTCTTATCAGCACATATCACGCTTCAACTATAGTAATTCGGCTTTTTTTTTTTTTCCTTTAGTTATATCTTGTCAGAACACAATCTTTCTTTACATTTTCTCAATCAAACATACAACTCGCAGTCTCTTGAAATCGCCGAAAACACAGACAGCTCTCTGCTTCCCGACTCTTATCAGCTTTTTTTTTCAGTTCACGTTCATCTCGTAGTCTCAGCACTGCTTTCAAGCCTCTTAAAACCTCCGAAAACACAGACTGCTTTCCCGACTCTTATCAGTTTTTTGTTATATCTGATCGGAATATAAACATATACTTCAGCGCTGTATTCAATTTTATGTAACCGCCAACACAAACGGCTCTCTGCTTTCCCGACTCTTGTCAGCACATACCTCTCTTTAAATGCCGCAATTTAGGATTTTATCTTGTATCTTTTGTTCAGCTTTTTATATATATATTTTCTATATAATTATTTTGAAGGAAAAATAATTTTTTTTTTATTTCATTGCCTGGATGGTGAGGAGCTTCACGATCACACCTCCATCCGTGCTCGCGTTAAGCCACGCCCCCCAATACATTGTTGTTCTGAAGGTGATAATTATATTTCTGTTGGAGAGTCGGAGAAATCTGAGGTATATCTGAACTAATCATTTATTGGATTGGATTTATTAATTTGATATACTGCTATTGACAACCAGATATAGATAATAGCTGATGCCCCGGCGTTGCACGGGTATTTAATTATAGCAATAACACTGTAAATGGATTCAAATAAAGATACTTTATAGTGGTGAATGAAATTATTTTTTTACAGCTTTATAAAAAGTACAATATTCAAATTATAATGTGAAATATTTGACAAAATGAATACAATACAACTAAGACAAAACTTGATTATAAACAACATTTTTAGTTTCACCTCCAGGAGCAAGAACATATAAATTCTTGGGTGAACCCACCCTTGAGCAAGCAACATAGAGTTGTCCATGGGAAAAACAGGGGGATCTTAAATCCACTCCACAGTATATAATAGTCTGTCCCTGTGATTTGTTGATTGTGATAGAGAATGCAAGTCTCACTGGAATTTGCAATCTCTTAAACTGAAAAGGAAGATGTGTTGCAAGTTTCGTTCAAATCGGGCAAGCCGTTTTTGCGTTGGCAGCTTTTTATATTTTTTCCATTGACATGATTTTCTGTTTGTAGCTCCGCCCATGTGTGCAGGTGGGCCGCGAGACCCCCATAACATATCACCCCAGGTAGTGAGGGATCTGCATACCAAGTTTTGTTCAAATCGGGCAAGCTGTTTTTGCGTTGGCAGCTTTTTACATTTCTTCCATTGACATGAATGGGTGAAATCTGATTTTCTGTTTGTAGCTCCGCCCACGTGTGCAGGTGGGCCGCGAGACCCCCAGAACATATCACCCCAGGTAGTGAGGGATCTGCATACCAAGTTTCGTTCAAATCGGGCAAGCCATTTTTGCGTTGGCAGCTTTTTACATTTTTTCCATTGACATGAATGGGTGAAATCTGATTTTCTGTTTGTAGCTCCGCCCACGTGTGCAGGTGGGCCGCGAGACCTCCAGAACATATCACCCCAGGTAGTGAGGGATCTGCATACCAAGTTTCGTTCAAATCGGTCAAGCTGTTTTTGCGTGATCACGGCACATACACACACACATACATACACACATACATACTTCCGATTTTATATATATAGATTGTCTTCTTCATAAAATAGCTTATTTGCATTTCCTACCTGGGTGACCTATTATAAAATTTCCAACCACATGCAGGAAAAAAAAGTATAAAATGAAACCTAATGAATCTGAGGCTATATTTACTAAAAGGTGCTGCTGCATTATGCACTAACTCACAACATGCATTTACTACAGCTCACATTTTATTCAGCAGGACCTAATTACTAATAATGCATGTCAGTTGTATTAATGCAGCCTAAATTTCTTCAAAAGGGTAGTAAATAAATCCTAATAAATAGAATAGCAGGATAACATGTTTTAGTAAATATAATCCTTAATTGAATCAACAACTAAGAAAGGGCAACATATATCCAGAAGAAATATGTAAATTTACATAATTTCTGATTACTGACTATTATGATTGACTATTATATTGACATTATAATTTCATATGTGTTGCCAAAGTAATTCAATCTAACTCTTACTTTTATTTCATTTAGTGACCCCTCCCAGACTGACCCTCATACAAAAGATTTTTGGATGAACATGCAAGCTGTTACTCTCTACCTCAAGAAGATAGCTGAGCAGAATCCAGCAGCTTCTTATTACAATGTAGATGTATTGAAATATCAGGTAATTATTTTTATTTTGAGTACAGTAATTATTTCAAATATTTGTGGAAGTCTCAAAGTAAACATAGTATTTTAGAAACAGAAGTCTTGTAATTGTGAAATTGAAGGCCATAGGCAAAAAGTAGCATTGCAAATATATGAAGCAGTGCAAAAAAAAAATGCAAAGTTCATTATCAAGTTATCTCCTTCTTTTATCAAGCCAAATAGCACAGGCTGCCACGGTAAATGCTCTGATGCCCATAGGGATTGAATGGGCGTCAGAGTGTTTGCCACAGTGCTTTGTAAAAAAGAGGCCCTATATTTGAGCAACTGTATACAAGCCACTTGGGCAACTTTTTGGTTCTGAATAAGAAATTCTCACTTAAATTTGTTTCTTTGAAAATGAAACTAAAGTACAGTGGTACCTCGGTTTACGAGTGCACCGGTTTGCGAGTGTTTTGCAAGATGAGCAAAACATTTGCAAAATCGGCACCTTGGAAACCGAGCGTGCCTTGATTTGCGAGCGGCGCCCCCCACGATCTGGCACCCCCCCACCGCGATTCGGCACCCCTCCCCCCCCTGCTGCGATTCGGCACCCCATCCCTGCCGCTTCTTACTGTCATCTGGGCCTGTTCACCGGCACCGACATGTCCTGTGCGTTGGTGCCGGTGCCCGAAGATCGGCCTCCTCTTCTTGCTGGGCCTTGAGCATCTGCGCATGCTCAAGGCCTGCGAGTTCACGCTCTCTCCGAGATTCTCGGAGAAGTGGGGGGGGTGCCGGATCGCAGGGGGGCCTTCGGGGGAAGCAATGCTGGTTCTCGTGGGAGGGGGGGATAGAGCAGCGCCGTTAGCCACGGGGGGTGGGAACATATCAAAGCGAGTTTCCATTATTTCCTATGGGGAAACTCGCTTTGATATACGAGTATTTTGGTTTACGAGCATGCTTCTGGAATGAATTATGCTTGTAAACCAAGGTACCACTGTAGTTTGAAAAATTTGTATGATTTTAAACAAAGTTTGGATTAATATTCTTCAGTAGTAAAGGGCTTCAGGTACTACTACTGCTATTAATTATTTCTTCTTTTTTTATAATTTATTTATATTTCAACAAATAAAATTATTGATCATCATAAGAGCCGTGGAAGGGCATAATAAAAAAAACGTCTAAGTCCCCTTTTGGCCTAAGGCCTTAAACGTTGAAAGTAGAAGCAGGGAAAATGTCCATTATCAAAAAATACGTCCAAAAGGAGGTTTTTTTTAAAATAATGGCCTGCCTCTACGTTCAGCTGTTTAAACGCCCAGACCACCACTACGCCTAAACTTACACCATATAATCAACCTAAAAAAAGCCTAAGCCCCAAACGTCCAAAACAAGAGCTTTTTGGCGAAGGAGGAGCCAGTCCTTCGCCTAAAAGCTGGATTCTATAACCGGTGTCTGTCAAAAACAACACCGGTTACAGAATCCCCCCCCCCCTACAATGATCAGGGCAGGAGGGAGCCCAAGCTCTCCTGCCCCGTGGCACCCCCAAACCCCGCAACACGATCAGGGCAGGAGGGAGTCCAAGCTCTCCTGCCCCGTGGCACCCCCGAACCCCGCGACACGATCAGGGCAGGAGGGAGCATGAGGCAGTGATATATATATATTCCCAGCATGAGGCAGTGATATAGATAATATAATTTTTAAAACTTTTTATTATTTAACAAATCATTACAAGTTATAACACTCATTCAAACAATTCAGAGTCCACTTCCTTCATCATTTCTGTAATTAGAAGCCATCAAGAAACAAAATCAAGTAAATTTAGCCACTTCCTCAGACCACTATACAAATGGGAGGAATAGAAAACAAAGGGAGATTTTACTATAAAACATTTGACAGAAATTAGCTTAAATGGATTAACCTCGATCTATTCTTATCATTTGACTTCATGTAGCACCAATAGCTAACTTCATGAGATCTAAAAAGGAACTCAGATGTTCAGGCTGGGAAAAAACATATCTCAAACCTAGGTATTTAATTATATATTATCATGGGTATGCTAGCAAAAAAGTGGCTCCTATTTTCCTTGTTTCTTCTCTCATTACAAAAAATTATTTCCGTCTCTCCTGAGTCGATTTTGTCACATCGGGGTACAGTATATCCAAATTCTCTGACCACAAAAGGGAATTGTGGAATTTTAAAGTATAACCTCATAATGGAAGTCAAATCTTGCTCAAATACAAAGTTAACAATAAAGGATAGCTCATTCTTTAACTTCAGAAAGAGAATCTTCTAAAATAGCTGTGATATCCTGAAAAACATTCACTTGTTGCTTATTCTCTGTAGTTCCATTATCCATGATTGGTAAATATCCTATTTCGGGGTTTTTTTATCTTTAATAACTGGTAGGTAATAAACTTTATTAATAGGCGGAATACTATCCTGAGGAAATTTCAAATTCTCCATTAAGACTTCTTAAACACTTCCATAAGAACATAAGAAGCGCCATCTCCGGATCAGACCTTCGGTCCATCAAGTCCGGTGATCCGCACACGCGGAGGCCCTGCCAGGTATACACCTGGTTTATTTTACAGCCAACCATATCTTTATATGCCTCTCTCAAGGAGATATGCATCTAGTTTGCTTTTGAAGCCTAGGACTGTCGATTCCGCAATAATCTCCCCTGGGAGAGTATTCCAGATGTCAACCACTCTCTGTGTGAAGCAGAACTTCCTGACATTAGTCCTGAACTTGTCCCCCCTTAGCTTCATTTCATGTCCTCTTGTCCGTGTCAAATTGGACAATGTAAATAATCTTCTCTGCTCTATTTTGTCGATTCCTTTCAGTATTTTGAAGGTCTCGATCATATCCCCACGCAGTCTCCTTTTCTCAAGGGAGAACAATCCCAGTGTTTTAAGTCGATCCTCATATACCAGTTTCTCCATACCCTTCACTAGTTTAGTTGCTCGTCTCTGCACCCTCTCCAGCAGTTTTATATCCTTCTTTAGGTAGGGAGACCAATGTTGGACGCAGTATTCCAAGTGGGGTCTGACCATTGCCCTATAAAGCGGCATTATAACTTTCTCCGATCTACTTGAGATTCCCTTCTTTATCATGCCCAACATTCTATTTGCCTTCTTTGCCGCTGCCGCGCATTGTGCGGATCCCATTCCAAAGGAGACATACCGAAAACTTTTGGGCAATTCAATACTCTGACATTTAGTCACCTATTAAAGTTTTCAATTTGCTCAATTTTCCATGAGATAAATTTGATTTTTTATTACAGTTGACATACCGTATTTGTCGCTGCATAAGATGCACTTCTTCCCCCTCCCCCAAAGTGGATAGAAATGTCTGTGTGTCTTATGGAGCGAATGTAATCCATCCACCCCTCTCAAACTGGAGAGAACGAATCTACCTTTTCAGCAGGGTGTGCGCGCAGTAGCAGCATGCTGATCTCCCTCGTGGGCTGAGGCTCCGTTGTGGTGTTAAAAGGCACGGGAGACAGGCAGCTACTAACCAGCCAGGAGAATCGCGTGGCTGGGGAGTGATGGCAGGGCATGCACACAGTAGCAACATGCTGACCTCCCTCGTGGGCCGAGGCTCCATTGTTATGTTAAACGGCGTGGAGGAGCACGCTTTGGGCCAGACTGAGTGGGCCGAAGAGGAGTAGAGAGCATGGCCCGGTGTCCATAGCAACAGTAATGGCCGTAGCCAGTGGAGCAGGGCCCCAGCGGGATTCTCATTTTATCTTGACATAGCTTCCTGTGATCCTAGAAGTGTCATCGCCACTATCGCCAGCCCTCCCGCAGCTAGCACCATGGCCAGGTGTGGTTAACAGGAACCAGACCGTACTGGGGAAAGGACAAGAGGCCAGTTTTGACAGCTCTGTGTCTGTCTCTCTCCCCTTGACCCCCGCCCTACCTCCGTCATGGTGTTCATCAGGCCCTACTGAAATTAGAAATGACTCCGCTCCTCTGCAAACTAGCTCCACTGCAATGTGCAGAAAAACTTCCTGATCTCTCTCATGAGGACTCGTACTACCCGCTTTGAGCTCCATCCACGAAGTAGTGTAAAAAGACGAGCATAAAAAAAGCAGGGGAAAAATCTGAAGTAGAGTTGAAATAGTCATGAATCTGTCAGGATAAAAACAATCTATTTAAGTTTGGTTTTGTTCCTTTGTGAGAGAGGGGTAAAAATGGATTTAAAAGATTGGGCTAATTTAGCCTGTTACCTTCTATTGAACATATAAATTGCATTTAACTCCTCCTTCTTGGTTCCTTCACCTGTTACCTAGCATTTCTCTCAGTTCCCTCCCCCCCCCAAGAGTTCAGCACCTCTGTCTCGGATCCCCTACATCTTTGAGTTCAGTACCCCTTATTCTCCCTTAGATCCACCCTGCCCCTGTCCTTCAGACTTCTCTATTTTTCCAGCAGCAGTAAGTCACTGCTTGGGCTGACCCTGATCCAACTACACTGCATCCTATCTGGCTGACACAATTTGGTTCAGAATTTTTTTTTCTTGTTTTCCTCCTCCAAAATCTAGGGTGCATCTTATGGTCAGGTGCGTCTTATGGAGCAAAAAATACGATAGTTTCTTTCAAAGTAGTACCGTATTTTCACATAGATAACGCGCACCCGTGTAAAACACGCACACGGGTATAGCGCGCGAAAAACACAACTTTATGTACAGAAATTTTTATATACCGCGCACACACGTATACCGCGCATGCTGCCCAACTCTCCTTTCACCCGCCCCGACTCTCCTCTGGCCACCCCGACTCTCCTTTCGCCCGCCCCGACTCTCCTCTCCCCCTTGAAGTCCTGTCCCCACCCTGAAAACCTGATGCCCCCCCCCCCGACGTTCGATTCACCACCCCCCCTCGCAGGACCGCTCGCACCCCCACCCCGAAGGACCGCCGACTCCCCGACAATATCGGGCCAGAAGGGAGCCCAAACCCTCCTGGCCACGGCGACCCCCTACCCCCACCCCGCACTACATTACGGGCAGGAGGGATCCCAGGCCCTCCTGCCCTCGACGCAAACCCCCCTCCCTCCAACGACCGCCCCCCCCAAGAACCTCCGACCGCCCCCCCAGCCGACCCGCGACCCCCCTGGCCGACCCCCACAACACCCCCACCCCCCTTCCCCGTACCTTTGGAAGTTGGCCGGACAGACGGGAGCCAAACCCGCCTGTCCGGCAGGCAGCCAACGACGGAATGAGGCCGGATTGGCCCATCCGTCCCAAAGCTCCGCCTACTGGTGGGGCCTAAGGCGCGTGGGCCAATCAGAATAGGCCCTGGAGCCTTAGGTCCCACCTGGTGGCGCGGCCTGAGGCACATGGGCCCAACCCGACCATGTGCCTAAGGCCGCGCCCCCAGGTGGGACCTAAGGCTCCAGGGCCTATTCTGATTGGCCCACGCGCCTTAGGCCCCACCAGTAGGCGGAGCTTTGGGACGGATGGGCCAATCCGGCCTCATTCCGTCGTTGGCTGCCTGCCAGACAGGCGGGTTTGGCTCCCGTCTGTCCGGCCAACTTCCAAAGGTACGGGGAAGGGGGGTGGGGGTGTCGTGGGGGTCGGCCAGGGGGGTCGCGGGTCGGCTGGGGGGGCGGTCGGAGGTTCTTGGGGGGGGGGCGGTCGTTGGAGGGAGGGGGGTTTGCGTCGAGGGCAGGAGGGCCTGGGATCCCTCCTGCCCGTAATGTAGTGCGGGGTGGGGGTAGGGGGTCGCCGTGGCCAGGAGGGTTTGAGCTCCCTCCTGGCCCGATATTGTCGGGGAGTTGGGGAGTCGGCCGGGCAAGAGGGCTTGGGCTCCCTCTTGCTCCGATCGTGGATGCGGGTGCGGGTGGGAGCGCGTGCGAGCGGTCGTTCGGGGTGGGGGTGCGAGCGGTCCTGATGGGGGGGGGGTGAATCGGGCGTCGGGCGGGGTGGGAACTATGTAGAAAAACTTTTGTATACCGCGCTCACGCGTATAACGCGCGAGGGGTATGCGCGGTAGGTAAAAATGCGTATAACGCGCGCATTAAATGCGTGAAAATACGGTAGTTTCTATATGAATTTTCTCCATATAGCTTTGGTGAACCTTATCCAAATTCAAAGAAAAAGTATCCACTTTTGAAACCAGTACCTCCATGTCCTGTGCTGTTTTCCCCACCATCATATCCAGTTTCTTAATAGCCACAAGAAGTGCCCCCAAAGTTATTGCAGGTTCCAGCGCTGGACTTTTAGCCTCCTCGATGTTCCTTTCTCCTGGCAAATTCTTTGGGGATAAAGCTCCTCCCAGTAACAACTCCGGGATCTCCTCTCTTGACTTCTCAGGGCTCAGTTCTGGGCTCAGGCTTCAGCTGGACAAGGTGGTACATTTGTCATCGGAGGGGAGAGTGAAATATTGTATTCCAAGGGGTCGAGTACTCCCTTGCTCGTCCCCGAAGCAGAACCCAACCTCTGATCATCTAAGTGAGGATTGGCAGCGGCTTGCCATTCCAGCAACTGGGTTAATATTGGCTGAATAGGTGAGGACGTGAGTGCCGAAAAAGCCACAGTTCTCACTGTCCCCTTTCTCTTCGAATGTGGTAAATTTTGACGAAGAGTGCTCAAGAAGAAAAAGTTGAGGAAAATGTTTTCCACTGGAACAAACGCCATCAAAGTCTGTCCCCCTCCCCACGAACTTCGAGACAGTGATATTTTGATTCCAGCTACTGAATAGAGAGCTGAGGCAGGCTGCAGCACATTTCCAGAACAGGCCACAGTACGTAATGGTTTTAACAACCTGTGAAGTGAATCGGGGGAGGTTTGAAATTCAAAGTTTTGAGGGTTTCTGCATGTCCCCCTGTGTTCCCCCTCCTAAAAAAATCCTAAAATCAGTTTTTGAAGATTATTTACTGTGAAAAATATCGCGTTTTTGGTGCGATTTTCTTAACGGTGGCCATCTTGGATTTTTAGCAATTTTTTTTTTTTTAAAGCTCCCTGCTTCTCCAAAACTGCAATTTTTGCCTCTGCCTTGGGCTCTTCTGTTGTGAATTCTTGCCAGGATTATATAAATTTAGCACCTCAAGAGCATTCTTGCATCATTTGCCACGTGGCGAGCCCAGGAAAGGCGGCAGCGTCCAGCTTAGCCTCTACCCTGTTGAAGCAGGTGACCAAATGCTTGGCTAGCCCAGTGGGGCGGCCATTTTTATTTTTGGGGCTTGGCAGTAATTCCATGTTACTAAATCTATGCGCTTGGCTGCGGACCCTCTGTAGCCTAAGAAACGCAGTTAAGTCATCAAAGGGTGACTCTATGCCCCAGGAGCCAGAGGCTTTCACTGAATTTACATTTGTAGAATGAGTGGAAACATTTGTGGAATGAATTTCAAAGCTGGCGTTCTTCCCCTATTTCTATGGACACATGCTCCTCTCAGTCAGCCGCATTCCCTACCAGCTCATTGGATGTTAGCATTTTCTTGGTTGAGATTTCTGTTTCTGGGAACAGGTGTCACGTAAGATCATAACTTGGAATGTGTGTGGGGGGTATCTACTCACCCATACTGAAGCAACAAATCTTACAGATTCTGAATAAACGACAGGTTTCAATTGCCTTTATACAAGAGACACATTTTAAATGCTCTTGAACATGGCAAGTTATATTGTTGGTGGGTAAGTAAATTATATTGAATCAGCTGCTTTGGGTAAAAAGGCAGGTATGATTATATTGATTCAGAAATTTATTCAGTTATTGACTCATAAGGTAATACAAGAACCCATAAGTAGATTTGTCATGGCTCCAGTAACCCTAGATGGCAAATCCTTGCTGTTGTACAACATTTATGCCCCTAATTTCTTTGATAAAATTTTTATAAACAAATTTTGAAATACTTGCATAATTTGGGGGATATATCTATTCAGATTAAGGGATACTTTAAAGAGATGCATGACCCACAAAAATATAAGAGTTGCCAATCCAGTACCTGGCAAGATCTCAAAAGAGTAAAATAGATTTTATGCTGCTTAAATAAGCTGTGGATTTTCCCAAGTCCGTTTTAATAATGGCTTATGGGGGGGGGCGTGGCTTGGCGGCGCACAAGATAGAGGAGTAACTGCAGCGCTCCTCTAACCCAGGCAGCATGTAGAAAATTTTGAAAAGTATTTTGTGGCTTTTTCTTTCCCGTAGCTATAATAAAACTTTGTTTAGTATGGCGGCTACGCAGCAAGCAAAATTAGAAACAGCTTTCGCAGCAGGAGGGAGGGCGAAGCGTGTTAAACACGATCAGGTTACACCGTCAAAAGTGCCTCTCCCTGCTGAAACTGCGGACATGCTAGATAAAAATGAAATAATGGCAGAATTACAGAGCATTAAGTAAATGCTTCAAGACAACGCAAATAGAATTTCAGAAGTAAGGGAAGAAGTGTTAAATTTAAACAGGCAGATGGAGGTTGCCAATCAGAGAGTGTCGCTACTAGAAAACAAAATGGAGCAGATGGAAATCAACGCGATTCAATGTAAATCTGACAGTCAAGATATCAAAGAAATGAAAAAACAACTTGAAGATTACGAGAATACGTGAAGGAGAAAGAATGTGAAAATTATTGGATTAGCTGAAAATTTGGAAGGGGGAAACGCTATCCAATTTTTGGAAAATCTTTTACCAAAGTTACTGCAGTTAAATTCAAAACATCCCATAGAAATAGAACGAGCACACAGGATTCCATTTAAATGGTCAGCTAACCAAGTGAAGCCAAGGCCTTTAATTTTCAAGCTCTTATGATTCAAGCAGGCCTTGGAGATTTTAAATTTGGCTAAAGCTGACAAACTTAAATTATAAAGGATCAAAGTTGCTGTTCTTGTCGGATTTTGCAAAAAACACAGCGAACATACGAAAACAATTCCTCCAGTTAAGACCTCAAATGAAAGAAAAGGGGCTCACATATGGCTTGTGCTATCCCACAAAAATGAGGGTGACAAGTGGAAACAAGTCCTTATATTTTGAAGATCCGGAAAAGTTAAAGGACTTCTTGTCAAATTCTGAGCCATTGTCTATTTAAATGGTTTTAAGTTAACAACCTAGACTTTATAATATTTTTGGAGATTTTGGACAAGTTAACTTAAAGAAGAGGATGGACTTTAAAGAAGGAAAGACTAACATCTAACAATAGGACGGAAAAAGAAAATGGATGAAATTAGTTATATTTAACAATCTGAATATGGAAAGAGGAAGTAAAAAAAAGAGGTAAAAAAAAGAGAGAGACCTAATCAGAAGAATCTCTAGTCCGCTCCTTAATGAAAAGATATTCATGTTCTGAAAGTATCAACTTTAGTAGGAAGAGATTATTTTAAATGCATCAGACATAATGCTTAATGATAAAGAAGCAAAGGAAGAGGTACAAAATAATTGGTTTTCAGGATGATAGGAAAGATCTGTGGGATTCTATGCACTGTGTACTACATGTGCTCACTCTTCCAAGATGCATCAACATATTGAACTTAATAAATATTGTAATTGACATTATAATAGTGAAATTGGTAAAAGAAGAGAGACAAGGTTTCTTCATTTTGGAACGGTCATAACATAACATAAAAGGAAGTCCAGGATTGAAGTGATAGTATGACTCAGTCAAAGAAATTTAATACTGACAGCATGTAGTTTATGGAAAAGATTAATAAAATTCTGAAATATAAGATGTTAGAGGAAGAAAAGGGGGGAAAAAAAGAAAAAAAATCCCATATCTTCTATATTTAGGAAATATTAACTGTTTACTGGAAAAGGGATCTCTCTCAGGTTTCTAAAGTTGTTTATGAAGATTAAATTGGATTATATTAAGAAGGTTTTTAATGTATACAGGAAAATATGAATTGATTCAAGGTCAATGTTATGAATGGAATGCCATACAATACATAGACTAATTTTTAGTTAATGGTTAAGGTTTGATTGAGAATATAGTATTAACAACAATGGTCATATGGGGTTTTAATTCATTCATAGTAATAAGATGAATTTACTTTAGATGTATTGGTCATTAAATAGAGAGGATTAAAGAAAGGGGGGAAAAGAAAAAAAAGGAAAAAGGGAGAAAAAGGGAAAATAAAAATAAAATGAAAATGTTATGTAATTCAAAGAAGAAAATATATTGATTGATATGTAATTTTATATGGAAGATATTTCTTTTTTTATATAGAATATGAATTTAGGATCTATTTTCTATTTTAAGTTAGATTGAACTTAATATGTATTATTTAAACAAATTTCCTTGATGAAAGTTAAATGATAAATTATAAATTTGGGGAAATTATTTAAAATGGGTGGATAAGCATGGAAGGATATAGATAGAGTGAAAAGGGGACAATGGGGAAAGAGTATTCTATAAATTTATTTGTTGATGTATTTCATATTTATTTACATAAAAAATTTAGTGTGTATTAAATGGTTTTTAACAATATATTTAATATGAAGTAATATGGTTAAGATTTTCCGAAAAGTTTTTAAAAAAATAAATGAATAGTAAAGATTTTAATGTAATATGAATTGAAAATTAGGAAATCATATTAAGATATTAATTTACAAACTTATTAATTTAGAATCCTGATTGGGGAAGGAAAATATATAAGTTGCCTGGGGGAGGGGTATTGTGATTGCTAATCCTATGTGTGTTCCAAGACAGTCATTTTATTTGAGGGGTAGGGGAGGGAAAAGAAAGGGTTTTTCTTAAATATGGGTTTAGATGTGCAAGGGAAAAACAATTTCATGGATGTAATGAAAGATATTGAGATGCATGGGAAATATGATATATATATAGAATATTTAATGGTTTGTGGTATCTCTTACAGTCCCTTTTTATTACAATATTATAACGGAGTTGAAAATTTTTTTGATGAATGTTAATGGCCTCAGCCATCCAATAAAAAAAATAAATTATCTTTCTGAAACAACAAAATGCAGATATTTACTATATTCAAGAGACACACTTGGCGGCCATAGAAGCTAAGAAACTGGAAGATGGTTGGGTAAAGCATTGCTTTTTTGCCTCGGTGATAGGGAAAAAAGCAGGAGTAGCCATTTTGGTGAATAAAAAATGCTTAGCTACTTTTAAAATGATAGATTCAGATCCTTTAGGAAGATGGGTACATGTACAAATGAGCCTGGGAAATACTATTTTTTTTTAAACTCTGCAACAGTTAATACTACCATTGGCTACTTCTAATTTAGTAGTGGCGGGGGATTTTAATGCTGTTATGGATCCATTGATGGATAAAAAAAACCTAGTAAAGTTATGAAATCATTAGGCTTAGATAATTTGGTACAATCTTGTGATTTAAAAGATATATGGCGGATACTTCATTTTAATGAACGGGAATTTTCTTTTTGTTCTCAGGTTCACAAATCCTTTTCAAGAATAGATTATATTTTTGTTTCAAGTCAGTTAACACAGCAAGTAACATAAGCCTCTATAGATCCAATTATTTTGTCTGATCATGGAGGGGTGTGGATTGAATTTAATCTTCCTGAATAGGAAAATGGTAGATCATTATGAAGATTCGATAATGCATTGTTAGAGGATTCAAATTTTCTTGAAGAATTCCAATTAAATATGAATGAATTTTCCAAATTAACGAGTCGCAAGAAATCTCAGTGATAACTTTATGGAATGCATTTAAGGCCGCATATGTTAGGAAACAGCTAAAAAAACAATTTTATAATTTGAAAAAGGAAATTAAGGTTTTAGAGTCAAAAATGATTGAAAAATGGAAACAAACTACTCTACAGGCTCTTTTAAAACTAAAATGTAAATATAATGAGATTACTTCACAATTTGCAAGGAAAGATTTGTTTTCTCAACAGACCATGTATTATGGAAGCTCGAATAAGGCGGAAAGATTATTGGCAAATTATCTTAATAATAATAATAATAACAGCTTATATACCGCAATACCGTGAAGTTCTATGCGGTTTACAAAAGATTAAGCAAAGGTACAAATTGACTGACTTCAAGAGGGGAAAAATAAAGAGAAGTAATAAGACAGGAAATTCATTATTGAGGAGAAAAGTGATCAAAAGGACAGTAGGTCGCTATTGAGGGGAAAGAGATAAGTGGATCAGTTGTCAAGATGTTTTAGGAACAGGTGTGTTTTTAGACGTTTCCTAAATTCCTCATAAGTAGAGGGCGAAAGTAATTGTTCTAGGTCTTTACCCCATGATGCTGCTTGGTGTAAGAGAAGGAATTCATGGTGTTTTTTCAGTTTGCAACCTCTCACTGGGGGGGGAAACGAAGTTGGAATGTGAACTTCTCTTGTGTCTGTTGGCTGAGAAGGAGAAAAGGTCAGTAATGTATTTGGGGGCAAGTCAAGTGTAATGCTTTAAAGCAGAAACAGGCAAATTTGAACTTTACGCGTGCCTCCATTGGCAGCCAATGTAGCTGCCGGTAGTAGGGTGCCACGTGGTCAAATTTCTTTAGTCCAAAGATTAGTCTAACTGCCGCATTTTGCAACAGTTGTAGGCGTCGCATATTTTTTTGGGAAATTGCCAAATAGGCGATGTTACAGTAGTCAAGCAGGCTTAGTACAAGGGATTGGACTAGGATTCTAAAAACCGATGTAACAAAATAAGCTTTAAGGGATCTGAGTTTCCAGAGAGTAAAAAATCCCTTTCTGATTAAGTAGTCTACTTGGTCTTTCATGGTTAGGCATTGATCCAGAGTTACACCTAGTATCTTTATGGAGGGGTGGATAGGGTAACTAAGGTTATTGATACAGAGGGGTGATTTAATGTCAAGAGGATGTGGTGAAGTAATGAAAAAAGTCGTTTTTTCTGAATTAAGTGTGAGCCTAAAGTTTGTCATCCATTGTTCCATCATGTTTATGGCTTCTGAAGCTTTGGGAATAGTTTCGGAGACAGAATTGGTGAATGGGATGATAATCGTAAAATCATCTGCATAACTACCGTATTTTCACGCATATAATGCGCGCGTTATACACGATTTTACAAACCGTGCATAACCTTGCGCGTTATACGCGTGAGCGCGTTGTACAAATTTTTTTTTTTTAACATAGTCCCCCCCCCCGACATCCGATTCACCCCCCCCCCGCAGGACCGCTCGCACCCCCACCCTGAAGGACCGCTCGCACGCACCCGCACCCCCACCCCGAAGGACCGCTCGCACCCCCACAGCCTCCCGACCCCCCCCATCATGTAGAAGCTCCTACCAGTGTCCTGATGCTTCCCTTTGGCAGTCCCGGCCCTTCTGTGAGCCCTGTGCCTGCGCTGCTTCCTCTTCCAGCGGTCCCGCCCTTTCTCTGACGTCAGAGAAAGGGCGGGACCACTGGAAGAGGAAGCAGCGCAGGCGCAGGGCTCACAGAAGGGCCGGGACCACCAAGAGGAAGCAGCAAGACACCGGTAGGAGCTTCTACATGATGGGGGGGGGTCGGGAGGCTGTGGGGGTGCGAGCGGTCCTTCAGGGTGCGGGTGGGAGTGCGTGCGAGCGGTCCTTCAGGGTGGGGGTGCGGGTGGGAGTGCGTGCGAGCGGTCCTGCGGGGGGTGAATCGGACATCGGGGGGGGCATTAGGCTTTCAGGGTGGGGACAGGACTTCAAGGGGGAGAGGAGAGTCGGGGCGGGCGAAAGGAGAGTCGGGCGGCGACGGGAGAGTCGGGGCAGCATGCACGGTATATGGGTGCGCGCGGTATACAAATTTTTTTTTACATATATTTCGGTTTCCCGCGCGCTATACCCGGGTGCACGTTATCTACGTGAAAATATGGTAAATAGTTTTATCCCCCGCTGGGTTAGCTTCGTGCCCAGTGAGGACATGTAGACGTTGAAGTGCAATGGGGATAGTGGAGAGCATTGGGTCACACCGGATGGATTGCTCCAGGTGTCTTAAAGCAAAGCAAAGAAAAATAAAAATTATTGCAATAAAAGATTATCCTATTAATAATCCTTCTCATATCCAGCTGTAAGGTAGAAGCAAACAACCTACCCAACATTACCACTAGCTCAATTGCAATCAAAACCCTTCACCCTAACAGGAGAGTTCCAATAGACAGAAACTCCAACCACCAAACAAGCGTTCAACACCCTATAACACCAGCATGGGGAAGAAGAGCAACACAACCCAAGACCAAATCACACCATAACCCAAATTCACTCATCTACCCTAAAAGGATTCACAACCACCTAACAGAAACCACCACCCTTAACTGTGCCTACTTAAACGTCAGAGCCCTAGGTCCAAAAACAGAACTTATAAAAACCTGGATAAAAAACAAAAACCTAGACTGCTTCTTCCTCACAGAAACCTGGCTAACATCGGACACAGACCCAAGAATTACAGAAGTCTGCCCTCAAAGGATACAAAATTACAGTGACCTGCAGAGAGAAAAAAAGAGGTGGATTAGCGATCTTACTCAAAGACTCCCTAACCTTAAACATATTGGAAAAAACTTCCACCCCTTACATGGACCTTTTAGCATGTCAAATCTCTTCGGTGACAGGTCAAAAGCGCGCAAGACAATCGCGTGCAGACAAAATCGCGCAGACAACTCAGCGCTAAGACAATGGCGCTCAATGACAATTGCGCTAGACAATTGCGCACCACGATATCTCCGCGCAAGACAATTGAGCGCAGCGACAACTCAGCGCAAGACAATTTAGCGCTAGATAACTCAGCGCAATGACAATTCAGCGCGCCACTAGACGCCGCTTGCCGATCGAAGGACACGCGCACGTACAGCGCGTTAACACGTCATGTTACACGTGATCACGTCAACGCGTGTTCAGTATGATTCCCTTGACTCTTTGCGTTTTAAATATAAGTCAAGTGAATGCATTTTCGTTACTATGGTTACGTTAGACTCCATGTAACAGATTATGAGTAGTAATGGAAAGATACTTTCTAAAAAGTGACTTGAAACCTTGAATTAAAAGAAAACAAATTTTGGGTAGCATACTTTTACAGCTGTTTATGATTATAAGAGATCATAATATTTGTCTGAAAATGGGAAGTGTTTTCAAATGTAACTTAATTGTCACTCCAATGACCAATAGTCTAAGCTTGTTTCTGACAATCACGGTAAGCAACTGACAAGGGGGATTTATAGACAGGAAGAGGATCAATTATTTAGCTCATATTTCTAGGCATATAAACCTCTGTATAGAAGATACCTAATAGCTGCAATTTTGTTATCAGGATCTTTATTGTGCTTGTTTCTTGTGACTAATGTTGTCTAGCTATATAAAGAAAACATGCATTCTAGGTATTTTACTTTAACCATATTTTTCAAGGTATCGTCAAATGGCATCCAGTCCACTCCTTTGAATCTTGCAACTTACTGGAAATGTACTTCCAGCACCACTGATGTTAGAGTGGATTATAAATATAACCCAGAGTCTATGTTGGTTCCTAGTGCTTTATCCAATATTCAAGTTGTGGTTCCAGTAGATGGAGGAGTAACAAACATGCAGTCTCTTCCAACAGCAATATGGTAAGAATTTATACTTAATGTTCTTTACATGTTGAAGTTTATTCGAGTGAAAGCACTATTTCAGTATATAGACTACCCAATAGAGGGCTGTTTGGAAAATTCATCTTATTGGTTTATTGTAGAGAATGACACGGGGAAAAAAATTTGTCCCCGACCACTATCCTCGCCCCGTCCCCATCCCCACAACCACTGTCCCCATCCCGTTCCCATCACTACTATCCCCGCAGCATCCATTCAAGCCTCAGTACTGCAATATTTAGCTTATTCCTTCCTTATAAATCAAAGTTCTGGCTGCTGAACTAGAGAAAGAGATGTTCAGCTGGCAGGGCTTTGTTTATAATTTTTATCAACATAACTAATATACTATTTTATCCTAAAGCAAAAAAAAAGAAAATAAATAAATATAAATTTTTTTCTACCTTTGCTGTCTGGTTTCCTCATCTTCTCATGCAATTCCTTCCATCCACTGTCTGTCTTCTCTCAGCATCTTCCATTTGCTCTGTTACTGTGCCTCTCCCTTAACCCCCACTATTGGTCTGGCACCCATCTTCTTCTCTCCGCTCCCCCCATAGTTTGGCATCTGTCTTCTTCCCTTCCAGCGTCTTTTCCCCACACTCTCTGTTCTCCATTTCCCTTCAGTGTCTTCTCCCCATTCTGTCTTCCCCATTTCCCTTCAGCGCCTTCTCCCCACCTCCACTGCCCTTTAGCACCCCTCACATGGCCCAAGAATCTCCCTCCCTCCCCTTTACCTTCGCGGCGCATTAGTAAAGTAACTTGCTGAAGCCGGCTGAGCCTGCCTGCAGTCACGTGTGTGTGGGCGGAAGCTTCTCCTCTGACGCAACCGGAAGTAATATCAAAGGAGAAGCTTCCGCCTACACACTTTACTAACGCGCCGCGAAGGTAAGGGGGAGGGAGGGAGATAGATTCGGTAGGTAGGGAGGGGGCCGCACATGATCAGTGACCTTGTGCGTTTCCTCCCTTAACTGCGGGGACAAGGCCATTCACCGCTCCACGGGGCGGTGGATGGCCTTGTCCCTGTGTGAGCACTCCCCCCCCCCCCCATGGTTTTGGCGGGTTACCCACGGCTAGCCGCAGGTAACAACCACCGTACCATTCTCTAGTTTACTGTAGTACTGCATGCTATATTTTGTATTGTGGACACCTTTAAAAATGTAAAATAACTGGTGAAAAAGATTATTTCCTACTATTTTGACAATATAGTATTCACTAATAATTGTATTAAGCGTTCCTAGCATTGTTTCACTCTTAGATGATGTCCAGAAGCAGTTATGTTACAAGGTCAGATGGTATATAGAAAACAACTGAATATGTATACCCTAGAGGAAAGGAGGGACAGCGGAAATATGATTCAGACGTTCAAATACTTGAAGGGTATTAACGTAGAACAAAATCTTTTCCAGAGAAAGGAAAATGGTAAAACCAGAGGACATAATTTGAGGTTGAGGGGTGGTAGATTCAAAGGCAATGTTAGGAAGTTCTACTTTATGGAGAGGGTGGTGGATGCCTGGAATGTGCTCCCGAGAGAAGTGGTGGAGAGTAAAACTGTGACTGAGTTCAAAGAAGCGTGGGATGAACACAGAGGATCTAGAATCAGAAAATAATATTAAATATTGAACTAAGGCCAGTACTGGGCAGACTTGCACGGTCTGTGTCTGTGTATGGCCGTTTGTGGGGGATGAGCTGGGGAGGGCTTCAGTGGCTAGGAGGGTATAGATGGTCTGGAGTAGGTTTTATTGGAGATTTCGGCAGTTGGAACCCAAGCACGCTATTATTGCTTTGGATTCTTGCCCAGAAATAGCTAAGAAGAAAAAATTTAAAAATTTAAATTGAATCAGGTTGGGCAGACTGGATGGACCATTCGGGTTTTTATCTGCTGTCATCTACTGTGTTAACTGAAATAATCACATGCAAAAGAAATTGTGTAAATACAGAGATAAATAAACAAACCTCTTTTCCTAAATTTATCCTGCTGTAAATCTGAGTGTACAGTATATAGTATATGAAATTGGACATGTGGTAGGTTTTTAATATGTAAAGTTCTAGTAGTCTTTTACTCTGTGGTGAAGCAGGATAGAAAGTCCTAAGGGATTATGACAATAATGGAGCCCCAACAGGAAAGCTTTTCTAGCTTAGTAATTAGTAGAAGCTTTGTGCCTCACTCTTGCACACAGGTGCCATTCTCTGCCTGCCACTGTTGCACAGGTCTACCACAGTCTTTGTCATTCTTTGGAGCTGTACGGTTGTATATCACTGGAGCCATCTGAAGATAGTATTCTTGTTCATTTTACTGTCTGTTTTATAAGGTTTCTGTAGTAATGGTGCTACTTCCCTGATAGCATTGATTGAAACTATCAGGATTGGTCAACTTCCACCCAAAGAAGAGAGAATTTGTCCTTGATTTCATGCATACTGAAAGTAACAAACACCAAATGCACATCAATATTGAGCCTCAGAGTATGGTGCCGAGATACTGAGATTATCAGAGTCCTTGAAATGTTGCCAATGTGGGGATCACTTATCATCCTTGGTATCGGAGGGCATACAACTGCCTCCAAGGACATTGACCTGACATCTGATAACTCCTGAAGTAACTCAGGAGGGCATGGCCAGTCCTATTGTATTTTGTATGCCTTTTTCACATAGCAGACTTAAAGGAGCAGCTTACGATGAATGAATGGCATGCTTCTTTGCTCTTCCCACAGAGAGTACTAAGTTGCATACTGCACTCTTATTGCATTTGGCATAACGCTACATTTAGACTACTTGACATATAGTAGCTACATATGTAAGAAAATTTTTGTATGGACCTTCAGAATGCAGTTGAGCACTGAATCCTTCCAGCTGCTAAAGTCTTCGTCAGTCCACTTTTATTGAAAATGTCTATAAATTAATTTCTTTATCCTTTTCAAACTTTTCATATTTTTATGTCTATAATTTAGTTGTGCAACTACTCATATAAAAATCAATTTGAATCAGTTTGAATCACTTAGCTTTAGATATTGGTTTTTTTCCTTTTTGTCAAATCACAAAGCCACCTCTCCCGACATGCATGTTTCAAGTGAAACTTTCTTCAGGGTCAAGGGGTGCTGAAAACATAACATAATGAAAATCATAGCTTCTAATTAATAAATACTGTGCCTCAGAGATATCACAAACAGTTCTTTTTGCTTTCAACTAGCCAAAGTAGAAATAAAGCCAAATGCTTACCAACTGAGGGATCTTTCATCCGGAGTCAAACATGGCCGTGGTTTGTAATTAGAGTTCTTTTTGTTTCAGCTGGTCTGACACTGGAACTGACGTGCACCGTCCAATGTCGGAGTAATGGCTAATAGGAAAAGCTTAGCTGTTGTTCTGCAGTGGCCAATCTTAAGCGTCTGAGTAACACCTCTTGCACTAGCCCGATCTTCTCAGCTGTGTTCATGTTATAAACATTACGTTAGTGTTCTGGAGATTTACTATGTCAATCTCCAGCGTCACGACAACACCTCGTGCACTAGCACAATCTTCTCAGCTATAATCACGTTGGAACAGTGACGTATATAACCTGAAGATTCGCTATTGGAAAGCCATCGGGACTAAATTCATATTACAGATAGCCATTCAATTTCTTCACTTAGTCCATCAGGCATTAAAGATTTTAGCCGAAATATCCATCTTTGTTCTTTTAGTGCTAACACTTTTTGGAAATTTCCAAATTTTCATCTTTGTTCTTTTAGTGCTAGCACTTTATCTCGGTATTACAAAAATCTGTCTCTTTAGACTACAATTGGTCCAGAACACTGCTGCTAGATTGATTTTCAGGAAATGTAAGTTTGATCATGTGACACCATTACTCTATATAACCTTCATTGGCTTCCTGTGTATTCTAGAGTCTAGTTTAATGCGCCTGTGTCATTTTTAAAATTATATTTGGTATTTTCTCTCCTTTAGTTTCTAATTCTTGGAATCTTTATAGATTCTCTTTTGCAAGGGGTGACCAAAACTTAAGTTATCCTACCCATCTAGTAAATGTATTAAACGACCCAAGGCTTTTAGTCAATCTCTGTCTTTCAAGTTCACCCAACATTGGAATGATCTCCCACTTTTTATGCGAAGCTCCAGCTCCCTTCCTTTGTTTCGTAAGTCTTTGAAAACTATTCTGTTTACTAAACATTTTGGTAATTAACTTCTTTTTTACTTTTGTTATATTATTATTAGTTTAATCTAATTACTGTTTATATTTTTATCTTCTTAACTTAATTACTGTAAACCAAGTCAAGCTTTCCTGGATTGAAGTCTCGTATACAAAACTAAGCATTAGATTATATTCAATTTCACACTAGCTTCTCTTCACATGAGCCTTTTCTGCTCTCTGCTTCCTGCTTGCTAACTGCAGGAAGTGTTCTCTTATTGCCTTGAACCCATCCCACAAAATACCAGGTTTTACAGCCTCACTCATACAGCAGAAATAGCTCCCTAGTGATTTCTTCAAGTGTACTTGTTCCTTCCTTCTCACATAGGGCTTCATTAAGTTTCAAAATTGCAGTCCTGACTTACACAGGCTCTGTCTACATCCAAACTGCAGCATGGTTAGACCACACCTTGCCCTCCATTCTGCTTCCACAATTACAGAGCATAGGAACATTGTCTATATGAGAGTGTGAATTTTAAGAGGCACAGAAAAAGTTAGAGACTCTGTCGGATGTTGCAGCCTCCATTTGTCCAACAGGCCAGAGAATTAATAAATTACTTGAATGCTGTTCTGTTTCTGATTCTGTGTTCCCCCTTAGTAGTATTATCCAAAGTTGGAGCTAAATAAAAAAAATCCACAAAACTATTATCTTATTTAGGGGCATAAATAGAAACCATATTCAGGACCTTTGAATATAGGAACACTCTTAATTGCCAAATATTTTCTCCCAGGATCTCTCACCTGATAGAACAGCTCCTCACCTGAGAAAATAAGATCCCTACTTCTCCTTTTCTTGTCATTCTGATTAGAAGCAAACAAGGGGAATTTGGAGAATCTAAGAATCCCCTTATCTTTCCTCAGTAAATGAATTTTCTCTATTAAACAATAATGAGATGCCTCCTTTATTAAGGATTACCTCTTATAAGGCGAGTTTAACACCTTAATGTAATCAAAACCAGCTTTAGGCATTCATGTACCATGACCTTCTAATCAACCCATGTATTCAAAGTCTACAGACCCAGCCTGCCCCCACCTCCCAACCAAGTCTCTCAATTCCCCCTTCATCATACACATACCAGTTCCACATCTGCCAACACCCACCCCTGCAGGCCACCACCTTGGCAAGAAATAATGCACCCTCTGCACTGACCACCTCCCTTGCCATTCAGATAGAAATACAGCCCTCCCTTTCAAAACTTCAGCAGACGCACTCCAGCTCACATATTTATACCCCTGGCAAGACCATCCAGCATCTCTTTTAAATATGCACTTTCCTAACAAATTCTAAGTGTTTGGTGGCATATTCAGTTTTCTTATGGCAGCTTTGGGAATACTCTAAACCTTCAGCTTTCACTCTCAACATCTCCAGCACTCTGGACTGAATAACATTTCAGTGTTCCCTCGTCATTTCAAACTCTCTGACACTGGGTAGAGGCTCTTGAAGGTGAATTCCTTGGCAGTGAGTTTGCAATCCCAGCCAAACCTTCAGCTTTCAGTGCTCAGTTCCCTCCTCCCTGGAACTAATAGGATAGGACTTCCCACTTATTGTGAAGCTGAAAGAGATGCACCTACTTGTACCTTATGTTCTCTCCAAACATTTTGACAATCATTTCATTAGGATCCTGTTGCCTGCATGAAGTAGCTGAAGAGAGGTCCTGGAAGACCTCAATTTGGTAAGAGTCTCACTCTAGCCAACCAGCAGCCTATGCTTTAGCAGTGATATCTCTTTATATTTGAAGCTTTGGAAGCACAAAATTATGTCCTATGCCTTAGGCCACCCAGCACTGGATGAGTCCTTGACTTTGCTCCTGGCCTCCTAGGAGTGCCCCCCACTATATTCTGGATCACCTCTTCACTGTTACCATATGCTGGTATTTCTGGAACTCCCCAAAAAGCAAAGGTTACAATAGCAGCTTCAGTTTACCAGATTGTTCTAGTTTTATCAGCTAGGGCTACATATACATATACATTGTTCTAGTTTTATCAGCCAGGGCTCAAGGCTTTTAACATCTGCTGCTCAAGGCTTTTAATCACCTGAGTGTACTGTTCCATATGTTTTAGCTTCCTTGATTCTGTTGCCCATTTAATTGCCCATTGGCATGAGGTTGTCAAGTACTGCTAACTTAGCCCGTTTGCCACCACATCATGCTTAAGGCACTGCCTTCCACCCTGCTAGTTATGTTTTCAGCATACATCTACAAATGAATCTGAATGAGAAAGATTTGCATTGACTGCCTCCTTGGGATGCAGATCTACTTCATGCATATTCTTTGTAGATATCCTGAAAAACCAACTGGCTAAGTATGCCTTGAGGACTGGGTTGAGAAGCACTAGAAACATGAAAGCAGATAAAGGCCAAATGGCCCATCTAGTCTGCCCATCCACAGCTTCCACTGCCTCCTCCTCTCTCTTAAGAGATACCACGTGCCTGTCCCTACACCAGAACAGATGTGAGGAACCTTCCTGTTCTGAGCAGTAGCAAAAAGATTTTGCAAAAGATCTTCCTCATCCAAGGGCTACTTGTATGGCTGTAGTATATGACTTCACTAGCTTAAGGTATTCAAACCATTCTTTCATTCCCAACCTCGCAGCGTGAAGGAAGCCCCTTGTTATCACAGTCTTGATCCAGATCTGCACTGGGCCTCACATGCAGACTGGGGGTGTACATGTCTTCCTATTTGAATAATTTGCTGATCAAGAACACATCTCAGGAAAAGATAGAAGGATCATTGCACACTTCCTTCTGAAGATGAGATAAACTCAGTGGACCTTGTGGAAGCTGGACTTAAGGCTACTCACATTTGTGACTCTCTTGGTGGAGGGTTCAGTCCAATCTGGCAAAAGGCATTCTATTCCAAATTCTACAGATTCAAATAGTATTAATGGCAGATGCTTGCAGCCTAGTTTGGAGAACCTATGTACATAGGTTTCATACTTTTTTACAGAAAGGGTGGTAGATGTGTGGAACCGTCTCCTGGAAGAGGTGTGGAGACAGAGACTGTCTGAATTCAAGAAAACGTGGGATAGGCACCTGGGATCTCAGAGAGAGGAAGAGATAATGGTTACTGCAAATGGGCAGGAATTCAAGAAAGCATGGGATAGTCACGTGGGATCTCATAGAAAGGAAGAGATAATGGTTACTGCAAATGGGCAGACTGGATGGGCCATTTAGCCTTTATCTGCCATCATGTTTCTATGTAACTTCGGAGGTATTTTATAGAATCACACTAAGCACCATCCTTTTCGGTGCCAATTTTTAGGCATTTATAGACTATGGCCCATAGTGCATAAACATAAGCTAATGTTCGCATGGGTGGAACATAAACCAACTGAAAATATGATCTCAAAACCAGTCCTAGACTAGTGCTTCAGTTCAGAGAGGAAAAGGTCTCAGTAACCTTGCAAACGATCCCCGTCTGCATTGATTTGGGCTCCGGTTTCTTTCATTGCCCAAAAACCTTTCTGTTCAACCACACTGCTAACTATCCCCTGTCTGCATTGATTTGGGTTCCGGTTTCTTTCATTGACCAAAAACCTCTCTGTTCAACCACACTGCTAACTATCCCCCGTCTGCATTGATTTGGGTTCCAGTTTCTTTCATTGACCAAAAACCTCTCTGTTCAACCACACTGCTAACTATCCCCCGTCTGCATTGATTTGGGTTCCAGTTTCTTTCATTGACCAAAAACCTCTCTGTTCAACCACACTGCTAACTATCCCCCGTCTGCATTGATTTGGGTTCCAGTTTCTTTCATTGACCAAAAACCTCTCTGTTCAACCACACTGCTAACTATCCCCCGTCTGCATTGATTTGGGTTCCAGTTTCTTTCATTGACCAAAAACCTCTCTGTTCAACCACACTGCTAACTATCCCCCGTCTGCATTGATTTGGGTTCCAGTTTCTTTCATTGACCAAAAACCTCTCTGTTCAACCACACTGCTAACTATCCCCCGTCTGCATTGATTTGGGTTCCAGTTTCTTTCATTGACCAAAAACCTCTCTGTTCAACCACACTGCTAACTATCCCCGTCTGCATTGATTTGGGTTCTGGTTTCTTTCATTGACCAAAAACCTCTCTGTTCAACCACACTGCTAACTATCCCCATCTGCATTGATTTAGGTTCTGGTTTCTTTCATTGACCAAAAACCTCTTTGTTCAACCACACTGCAAATGATCCCCTTCTGCATTGATTTGGGCTCCGGTTTCTTTCATTGCCCAAAAACCTCTCTGTTCAACCACACTGCTAACGATCCCCATCTGCATTGATTTGGGTTCCGGTTTGTTTCATTGACCAAAAACCTCTCTGTTCACAACCACACTTTTAATCAGTTTTCATATGCTGGTGGTTTGCTTAATTTTTTATTTTTTAAAGAAATTTTTAATAATTTTTCTACTGATAAAGCAAGAGAAAAATCAAAGTGGGACTTATCTTTGATCAATGCCTGTCAGCATCTTCTGCCTGAAAAACGAAAATGCTGTTTAGTGAATCCCCATCCCGGACAGGACCCATTTCGCCAATTGACTTAGTGTGCAAGCTGGCGTAGAGAGAGCAATTGTGAAATATCATCCTCTCTAGGCCAGCTTGCACACTGAGTTTAAAGCTCCTAAGTTCCATCCTAGGATGGTGTCAGATTTCCATCTTAATCAGTCCTGCCTCATGCTCACAAAAATAAGCCTTCTGCACACACTGGACTTTGAGAGCTTTGTCCTTCTATTTGGAGCAGACTAAAGCTCTTAGAAAGTTCACCTGACTTTTGTTTCTTTTGAGTTAATAGGATTGAGCCAACATTGATATATAAAACAGAGAAACAGAGAAAAAATGAAGGCAGATAAAGACTGTATGGCCTATCTAGTCTACCTGTTCATGCCATCTACTATCCCTTCCTCTCCTTAGAGACAAATGCAATGCATTCTAATTGGCTAGCAGATTGCATTTCCTTCACTTACTGTATGTCCAGGCAAATGTGACTCTTGAGGGACAAGTCAGTTATGGCAGTGTCAGTAGCTCATTTGAGATCAGCCTTCGTGGAGGAGTCAAGGCTGCAACATAGTCATCTGTTGCTGTTTCTTGTGATCTTAGGCAAGTCACTTAATTCTCCATTACCACATACTACTATTAATTATTTCTAGAGCACTACCAGACTTGAGCGCTACCAGACTTGAGCAGAGTGACGAAGGAGGCAGTCCCTGCTTGAATGAGCTCACAATCTAATCAAGACAGAAAAACAAGATGTGAGGGTAGGAGTTACAGTTAACAGGGGATGGTTAAACCACTGAGTAGTGACTAGCAGAAGGCAGTGAGAAGTAGGGTTATGAGTTGAAGGCAATCTTGAAAAGGTTAGTTTTCGGCCACTTTTGAACAAAGTCAAGGAACGCGCATGATGCACAGATTCAGGTAGTCTATTCCAGACATATGGGGCAGTAAGATGAAAGGAACAAAGTCTGGAATTCATAGTGGAGGAGAAGAGTACAGATAAAAGCAATTTATCTTAGGAACAGAGATCACGGCAAGATGTTTAAGGAAAGGCAAGAGAGGAGAGATACTGTGGGGCTGCAGAATGAACACACTTGTAGGTTAGTAATAGGAATTTGAACTGTATATGAAGGTGGATACGGAGCCAGTGAAGTGATTTGAGGATAGTGAGTATAACAAGGTTGGCAGAAGATAAAGTCGTGCAGCAAAGATTTGTACAGATTGCAGGGAGAAGTTTTACCTGTTAGAAGTAAATTGCAGTAGACTAAACGTAAGGTTACGAAGGTGTGGACAAGGGTCTGGATAGTGTGCTCAGAGGAAGGAACAAATTTTGGTGATGATGTAGAGATAGAATCAACATGCTTTAGCAGTCTGTTGGATGTGCATAGAAAATGAGAGGTCAGAGTCAAAGACTACTCAATGGTTATGAGCAGAGGAGACAGAAATAATAACAGTATTTACAAAATGGAGGGAGTGGGGTGGAGTAGAGGATTTAGGAATAAAGAGGAGCAGCTTAATCTTGGACAGGTTTAGTTTCAGGTGGCAGTGAGACATCCAGACAGCAATGTTAGACAAACAGGCTGAGCCTTTTTCCTGGATTTTTGGTGAAATCGCAGATGTAGAGAGGTAGATCTGAGAATCATCAGCATATAGGTGATTCTGGAAGCCATGAGAGGAAATCAGGGCATCGAGAGAAGAGGCGCAGAGAGAGAAGATAAGAGGTCCTAAGACAGAACCCTGGGGCACACCAACTGCTAGCGGGATAGCAGCAAAGGAGGATCTAGTATAGCATACACTAAAGGTGTGATGGGAAATGTAGGAGGCAAACCAAGCGAGGACAGATTTGTAGAATCCAAGCAACGGCAGTATATCAAGGAGTAAACAGTGATTAACAGTATCAAAAGCAGCAGACAGGTCAAGAAGGTTGAGAATTGAATAAAGGTCCTTAGATCTGGGCAGGAAAAGGTCACTGCAGACTTTGGTAAGGGCAGTCTCTGTGGAGTGTAAGGGGCAAAAGTCAGATTGCAGAGGATCAAGAGTTGGTCGAGATGAAAGGAAGTCAAGGCACCAATGGAGGACAGCACGCTCAAGTAGCTTGGATAGAAACGGAAGAAGGGAGACAGGGCGATAGTTGGAGGGGTAGATGGGGTCCAGCGAGGGTATTTTTAGAAGCAGCTTAACCTCTGCATGTTTGAAGGCATTGGGAACAGTTGCAATGGAAAAGGATAGGTTGAGGATATCAAAATTAACCTAACATTCTATTCACATTATTCAAAGCAAAAAGCTACATGGGAATAGGATCTTCACAAAGACAGTGGAAACAAAACCTCAGTGTTGCTCATAAAATGAGTCTCCTTAGCACTATGTAGTCCAAGTCCAAGAGGACAACCCACCCATCTCCTCAGATGGCTTCTTAGCTTTCCTACTGAGATGATGTCCAGCACAGCCAAAAGAAAAAGGGGAAACACAAAACATTTCTTCAGCAGTAAACCTTCCTTTAACTTTGGCAAAACAAGCACAGTCTTTAGAGCCTTAGCATTCAAAATATAATACCTCAGGTTTCTAGCCACAGAGTTATTTGAGAAAAAAACAAGTCAAACTTATCTTCCCTGCAGAAACATGGATTTCAAAGCCATTATTGATTTTAACCAGTGTATGTCTCCATAACATCCTCTTCTAATTCAGAGTATGCTTCCTCAAAGTTGATACAGTCATCTGGGTAAATTTCTTCAACATTATCTTCCAAGCAACTATCAGTCATTTCAATATCAAAAAGAACATTTTACTCTGGGATAACCTAGGTTCCATGTTCAATGCTTCTCCTGGCTCTTGGCATAGGTTTCTCTTCGCATGTCCATCCTTCTCTGTGGTTATGCTGTTGGTGTGTGTGTCTCCCTGCAGCAAACTGCTTGTTTTTATAGGAACCCTGATAGACTTCAGCTGGGGCTTGTTCCTTAATCTGGGGCCTTCTAGAAATTAGTTGGTGTTTCTGCGAAACTATTCCCCCATAGATGTTATTGTGTTTCACAGGTTTTAACTTCCCCCTAGGAACTGCTTCTCGGATGTCATTGGTTCCTGTGATCTTTTGTTCCCTACTTTCCCAACCACAGGCAGGAGGACACAAATGGGAACATTGCTGCTCAGGAGTGCTTTTCTTGTGGACCTTTCTGGGTTTAGGCTGGGGAGTAGACTTTATATGACCTGCCTTCTCTGCCTCTAAAGTCACCCTGTGACAGTAGGCAGGACGCTGCAGAAAGAACACTTCTGGGGCAGGCCGACGGTAGGAGGCTGGCTTTGCGTCAGATTTCCAAAGATTTTAAATTTCAGCAGCGGAGGAGGTGGTAGGTGGGGGAGTCGGGACTCAAGGAGGTTCCTGGAGAGTGTAGTGTCAGGTACACACTCACCTCACCGCGGGCTACATAAAATGGCCAGGTGGGCTGGATTTGGCCCGCATGTGGTTTACACCATCCATCCAAGGTTCCAGATGTAATTAAGGATATTTTATAGTGATAATTTGGGGATGGGATTTGATGTATCTCATAAGAACATAAGCAATGCCTCTGCTGGGTCAGACCTGAGGTCCATCGTGCCCAGCAGTCCGCTCACACGGCGGCCCAACAGGTCCAGGACCTGTGCAGTAATCCTCTATCTATACCCCTCTATCCCCTTTTCCAGCAGGAAATTGTCCAATCCTTTCTTGAACCCCAGTACCGTACTCTGCCCTATTACGCCCTCTGGAAGCGCATTCCAGGTGTCCACCATACGTTGGGTAAAGAAGAACTTCCTAGCATCTCCTTTCTGTAATTATAATCAAAGTAGTTTACCTAGGGCAATGGAGGGTTAGATAACTTGCTCAGAGTTAGAAAGAGCTGGGAATCAAACCTGGTTCTCAGGCCACTTCCATTAACCATTAGGCTACTCAAAAACCACGTCATTAATAAAGTACTCTAAACTGAGCAGGAAGACTTGATTAGCCTGATGTCACTGACCAATGTTCCCTCTAAGGATTGATGAGGTGTGTGCAAAAAAAAATATGCATGAGCGACAAATTACATACTCCACAAATTTATGAGCAGGCGCGGAGGATGCATTTTTAAACAAATGTAGTTTATCCTTGTACTCCTTATGTATTTTTAATCATCTATGGATATGTTTGTATGTTTATTGTTCAAATGGTTTTATTTATTTCCCCAAATTTATTTTTGTTATACGCATTGAAAAATATTTGATATTGCGTTTAAATCAAAATCTCAATAAACTTGAAACGAGTGCCCGTGAGATTGTGGGAGGGTTAAATACTCAAAACTTAGAAGAATAACAATTTACTTAAAGTTTTTGCTTCGCCAGCTTTCTGGTATCTTTACATACAGTGGCGTACCTAGCATATGTAACACCCAGGGCCTATCATTTTTTGGCACCCCCCCCATCTGTTCGAAAAACATGATTTTTAGTAACAAGCCACACGTCACACATGAGTACCTAGGAAAAGGCAGCATCTTACATATTGCAGTGAGCAGTACATCAATACACCCATTGTAAAACTAAACAAGCCAGACCAGCACAGATCAATCCTACAACGTCAATCCTAACAGAAAACCATGTCTTTCGAACACACAGAACACAGAAAACACCTTCGCCTAGTATGGAATATGTCATCACAAACTAACCCCTCCCCCTTTTACAAAACTGTAGTGTGGATTTTAGCCACGGTGGTAACAGCTCTGATGCTCATAGAATTCTGAGCATCAGCGCTGCTACCAGCACGGCTGGCGCTAAAAAACGCTCCACAGTTTTGTAAAAGGGGGGATAAAATAGAAATACACAGCTTCAACGCTCTAGCTCAGGGGTGCCCAAACGTTTTGGGCTTGCGAGCTACTTTAAAATGACCAAGTCAAAATGATCTACCAACAATAAAATTAAAAAACACAAAGCACACTATACGCTGAGAAAATGTTAATTATCATTCCTATTCTGGTTTTTTTTCAAAGAGGTCAAGGCAGATGACTCTATGCATTGTCATCTCAGTAACAATCATACAAAAATAGACAAATATACCCCCCTCCCTTTTTATTAAACCGCAATAGCAGTTTTTACCACAGGGAACTGCGCTAAATGCCCAGCGCTGCTCCCGACACTCATAGGCTCCCTGCGCTAAAAAACACTATTGCGGTTTAGTAAAAGGGGGCCATAGTGCAAAATATAGACAGCATATATAAATTCAGACACATTTTGATCACTAAATTTAAAATAAAATCATTTTTCCTACCTTGTCTGGTGATTTCATGAGTCTCTGGTTACACTTTCATCTTCTGATTGTGCATCCAATCTTTCTTCCCTTCTTTCAGCCTGTATGCTTCCTTTCCTCCAGACCTCATTCCCTCCCCCAACTTTTTCTTCCTCTCTCCCTGCCCTTTCTTTTTTTTTTCTCTCTTGATGCTCCCTTTCTTTTTTTCTGTTTCCCTTCTGTCTCCCTGCCTGCCCCCTTTCTTTCTCCCTACCCTCCACAAAGCTACTGCTGCCACCATCGGGGGAAACAGGCCCCAAAGCCACCACCGCAACCATCGGAGGAAACAGTCCCCAAAGCAACCGCTGCCACGGCTGCCCCAAGCTCTCTTTGCATCCCCCGACGTCAATTCTGCCGTCGGAGAGGAAGTTCCGCCCAGCCAGGCAGCGATTGGCTAGCCCAAACTTCCTCTCCGACTGCAGCCTTAGGGCAGATGCACAGCCAGGGCGGACCGCCCCTCTCCCCCCCCCCCCCTCCCGCCAGTATGACACTGAAGACATGGCAGCGGCTCCTCTCACAAATCTCTACCTGCGTCGGAAGTCCGATGCAGTCGGGGATCTTGAGAGGAGCCGCCGCTGCATATTTCAACTTTAAAATACAGGCCGCCGCCGCTTCCTCTCACTTCGCCCTCGAGTGAGCGACAGGAGAAAGCGCATGAGCGACGCCACTGAAAATAGTGAGCAATCGCTCATGTGCTCATCTTAGAGGGAACACTGTCACTGGGCCGCCGGACCAATCAGCAAGCAAGGCTTTCATCTGTGTGTGCTGAGCTCACTGCTCAGCATGGCTATTTCCCGCCGCGACGCCGGACTTGTAAGCTGCATTCCTGTGACACACTACCGGAGCCGCAGCAAAGGTGGAAAAGAGCCGCATGCGGCTCTGGAGCCGCGGGTTGCCGACCCCCGGACTAGATGGTATGGTCTTTAATCACAGAATGTAAGAAAGAGAATTGATTTTTAAAAATACATATAATGTGGTGTTATTTTAATAGGCCTTTTATAGATTTAGCTTTTATCCTTTGAGGAACTCAGCCTATTAGCCCCACATTTTTATTGTAAAAAAAATTTAACAAATGATAAATCTCTGCATTTTATTAATTTTTCAAACATGGTGCATTCGATTTTTTTTTTATTTGAAAAACCTAAGGTTATATATGGAAATATTTACCGTATTTTTTGCTCCATAAGACACACCTGACCATAAGATGCACCCTAGATTTAGAGGAGGAAAACAAGAAAAAAACCCATTTTGAACCAAATTCTTCCTGCCAGGCTCTGCACCCTGTCCCCCTCTCCTTGCCAGGCTCTGTACCCTGTCCCTCCCTCTGGTGGTCTAGTGGTAGGCCTGAACATGGCACAAGGCAGGCAGGCTTAGTGGCCTAATGACAGGCAGGCAGGCCTAGTGTCAGGCAAGGAGGCCTAGAGACAAGCAGGCAGGGCTCTCTACCCCGAGGCAGGTGGGCAGGGCCCCTCCACCCTGAAGCAAGCAGGGCCTTCCCCTGTACTCCCCTCGAACTCCCCCCATACCTTATTTTAATTCCTCCGGCGGTCCTGCCCTTCCCTCCAGCTGACTTCTGACAGAGCGGCGTAAAAACGGCACTTATTCCCTCCAGCTGACTCCTGTCAGAGCGGTGCAAAAGGCATGTGCGCACTTTTCGCGCCGCTCTGTCGGGAGTCAGCTGGAGGGAATAAGTGCCGCTTTTGCGCCGCTCTTTCTGGAGTCAGTTGGAGAGAAGGGCAGGACCGTGAAAAGCATGTGCCTGCCTTTGTCGGGAGTCAGCTGGAGGGTAGGGCAGGACCGCCAGACTGCGAAAAGTGTGTGCCTGCCTTTTGTCTGGAGTCAGCTGGAAGGCCCGCCAGAGGAACTAAATAAGGTAACGGGGGGGTGGGGGGGGCAGGGTAAGTCACTCCATAAGACGCAACCTTATTTCCACCCACTATTTTTAGGGGAAAAAGTGCATTTTATAGAGCAAAAAATGCAGTAAGTTGTTTGTAAACATATAGCACTTAGTGTTGGGAGGGGGGTGGGTTATATAAGAGGGGTTATGTGCCATAATTAATAATGGGGTTGGAGGGAGGGTGGGGTAAGGGATTCTTCTATGTTTATAAGTATAATGATAAGAATTTCAAATGATTTATTAAGTGTTGTTATTATGATATTTGTACACTTGATGAAAGGCTAAAAAATGAATAAAGAATTTTAAAAAAATAATAATAATTATCTGAGGCAATCAGCATTTTTTTCAAATTTCAAACACCAATCACCACAGTTAAATAAAATCTAGGTATTCACTGCTGGTTTCTGGATAATGTCTAGTGCTGAACATGCGGATAGTGTGGAAAGTGCTAGCACTCTCCAGATAGCGGCAATATTCATCTTACTTTCTGAGTAGCTAATAGAATAAAGTTAGGACAGCTTTTTTGCTGTTACCAGACTGAATATTGCACCTAAATGATTAACTCTAGGGACTTCCCTTATTTTACTCGCAGACTGGACTAGCACTTTCTGGAAAACGTTGAGATGGCCTATAATTTCCATCAGTATCCAGAATAATGCCTCTGAAAATTGTTGACTGGGCCTTAGTGCTTCTATTCAGATAAATGCTTTTGAATATTGGGCCAAGTATTTTTTTTAAATGAGTAGATTTATTTTATGTAGTATTGACCATGTAAAAATAACTTGCTGAAATAACATGAGCTAATTTTTAATAAAAGACCCTTTAAAAGTGATATTGGATTTTATTTTGTAGGAATGCAGAACAAATGAAAACTTTTTGGAAGTTGCCCTGTATATCAGAAAAATCTGAAAATGGAGGTAAGTAAGTACAAATTGTAAAATGGCTGAGTCCCTGACCTGTCTTTCGCTACTGAAAATTCCAGCCAATTTGATCAGAACTGTACTGAGCCATAGTTGCACCCTGCAACTTGTCCACTGGTGTTCCCTACCCCACTCGCTTCAGTAGTACTAATGAGCAGAGATGGTGAACTGGGAACAATTTTGTTCCCTTCCTTGTTGCACTCTGTGCAGGTATGGTGCTGAATACTACTGTTGGTATAAACCTCACAGTATGAACTTGATAATCTTTTTAACTTTAGATTGTTATTGTTGGTTTGTTGGGTTTTTTTTGTGGCAGTGATCATAACTAAATAAAACTTGTAAAACCAAAGAAACACTGTGGAGACACAATGTTCCTGATATGGACTTTATTAGAAAATCAACATAGTAATCCACATTAAAAAACCTTCATGACCCAGTCCTCTGGGAGCGTTGGACCCAATACGGTCCGTGTTTTGATACAATGTCTTCCTCAGGGATCCCTGCTAGTCCTGGAGTGGAAAATACATGGAAAAATGATGTACAGAAGTTCCATTTGAAACCGCTTACACCACCCCGTTCCCTGGGTGCAGAATAATGATGCACCTATGGAGAGTACACGTCGCAACCCAAAACATTAGTTTTATGACTCCATTTGGAGTCCAAACCCAGTTTAGGAAGCTCTGATCTAAAGCTTAAAAAGAAGTTTTTCATGCTTGCAAATAAATAAATGAAATTTTCACTTTCTTTAGCCCCGCTTACAACTCCTATTTCTAGTGCAAAGGGTACAGTAGTTTTGACAAGTGGGTTTCTTCCCTTTACCTGTGAGAATAGTAGAAGGCATCATCTACATTTTCAACTCTACCTCCTTGTATCTCTGGGCAGTGCCTCAGCTCCTCAATTTTTCTTTCTGCAAGCAAGAAGAGGTCTTTTTTATCTGCTCTGCATCTGTATTTTTATTTTCAGATTTTGGTCCAATTTTGAGGATTCCTGTTGCTACAGAGGTTCCCAGAAATCCTGGGACAGCTCTACCTGGGAAAAGATACAGTCTCTGGGTTCAGAGGGCTGTAGCTGGGGAGGGGTGCAACCCTTTAACATGGAACCTACCTAGCTGGCCTGCACTAACATTTAAGATAGCTCAGGGTGAGCTCTACTAGGAGTGCAGCTCACACTGATTTTTCAGGTGCTGAGTGTTGATCCAGAGGACTGTAGCAGGTGCCAGCTGCATACCCCTCTAAAGATACATGAGGAGCTAGTGGGGTCAAGGATTTCAGACACTCTACTACTACTATTTATCATTTCTATAGCACTGAAAGGGCATATGCAGCGCTCTACATTTAACATTCAATAGATAGTCCCTGCTCAGAAGAGCTTGCAATCTAATTTGGAGAGACAGGATATCTCGGGGTTTGGGAGATTCTGGTAGAAGGAATGATACAATGGGTATAGGTATCTGTCAGTGAATGGGAGTTAAGAGTTGAAAGTAGTTTAAAAAAACTGGGCTTTTAGCTTTATATGAATACTGCTAGAGACGGTGCACGACGTATTGATTCAGGCAGCCTGTTCCAGGCATAGGGCGCATCAAGAAAGGGACGGAGTCTGGAGTTGGCAGTGGAAGAGAAGGGTACAGATAAGAGGGACTTACTCGACGAATGGCGTTCACAGGCCGGGGGGAAGCATAGGGGTGAATACACTTGTAAGTCAGTAAGAGGAGTCTGAGCTGTATTTGGAAACAGATGGAAAGCCAGTGAGCCAGTGAACTGACTTGAGAGGGTTAGGGTG
Source organism: Geotrypetes seraphini (assembly GCF_902459505.1). Lineage (NCBI taxonomy): Eukaryota > Metazoa > Chordata > Amphibia > Gymnophiona > Dermophiidae > Geotrypetes > Geotrypetes seraphini. Next base: position 24,564,324 of record NC_047084.1, read on the forward strand.
ATGTGAGCATAGTGGCTCTCATGGAATATGAATCGTGCAGCAGCATTTTGAACGGGTGACCTCAGCGGGTATGACTAAAGGGCAGCCTGAAGAGACAAGCTCCGAAGGACTCTACAAGCTTGTTTGAGGCAGAAATCTTTCCCATAATCCAGCTGCAGTGAGAGCTAAGGCAGGCACAGCACCTTCCAGTTAATACAGTGCTTTACTGTCTGTGGGAGACATGGGAGGAGGGGGCTTAAAATCAAAGTTTTGAGGGTCTGTGGGGCTTCCTATAGGGTTCCCCTCCTCCCAAAATCCCTTCCCTGAATTTTTGGAACTTTAATTCAGCTCTCCCAGGCCATTTTATGGTGCCAAAATGCTGCCGCGGTAGCCATCTTGAATTCCCTGATTTTATTTTAAAAGACTATCTGCCTCAAAATACCTTGATTTTGCTAAAAATTAATTTCTATGGATTTAGCAAGCCTTTCCACACCTGTATCATGCCAGCTTTGTGTTGGATGGCTGGCAGAGGAGTGCCCATGCACCACGTACTGCAGGGCACATAAGGAGGGAGCGGGTGTGATAGCTTAGCCCTGTCCGGTCCCTATAGGGTCTAAAGAGTTGCAGAAAGCTCATTTATTGGGGCATAAAGCCCCCTAAAGAGCCCTCAAATGGCGACTCGGAGTTAGCGGCAAAACAAATGCGGAAACACCTCTGAACCAATGAAGGCACAAGAAGTTCAGTTACACACTGATATTCACAAAAGATGGTGAGTGGGATCAAACAATACAATCCAACAATACAATCAGGTCCCACCCTCTAATGTCCAGAGTGAGTATTACGGGAGGAAAACAATCTCAGAAACCAGCTTGGTATTTGGTAGATGAACTCAAGCCAAGGCTGACAAGTTCCACGTTTCATTGATCCTTAAAAAACCTCCCCTCGCCTTTTTATATTAAATCTTTTGCTATTCAAAAATATTTTTATTATTTATAATTTTCTTAAAATATCTTAGAAAGATATTCCATCCTCTTCACATAAAACATACTTGCAGCAAAAGAACTAAATCACATATCTTAAATGATGCAGGCAGCCAAAGCCGACGGGACCCATTTTGCCAATTATAATGGCTTTATCAAGGGTTCATGGTAGGTGCTGCATATTTTTGTAATATATATACAAATCTATTAATGTTCATACACACACTCTGAGCATCCTAATGTTACAACATTCTCCAGCCATTCATATTGGACTGTGCTTACTCTCATCTAAAACTTTCATTTTTTGTCACTTTATATATTATATTTCTTATTTATTCATGTTCGACTAAAAACATTTTATAAATTCTATGGATCACTATACCTATACTTTTATAATTCTTTAAATTATTTAAATTCTAAACCTTCCCAATTACTCACTTATATTCCAATCATATCTCACTTAAACAAATTAGCATAATTTCCATCATCAACCTACTTTCATCATTCATTACTTCACTATCCCACACACATACTGCTCATGAGTATCTAATCACTCATTCAATGTAATTCAAATAAAAATTCCAACGCTTTCATCCCTCCTAAAGAGCATTATCCCAGGACAAGCAGACAGCATATTCTCACATATGGATGGCGTCGTCCATGGAGCCCCGGTACAGACAGCTACTAAAGTGTATGTACACTTTAAGAACTTTAGAAAGTTCATGACTGACTGCTCCATGCTTGCGCGAATGCCTTCAAACCCGACGTAGGTGTGCGGCTCCTCAGTTCTTAGTTTTCCGCAGAGCTAAGAAGTCGTGTCTTTTGAACGTTGTTCAATTTTTGCCTTTGCCTTCCTGCTCATGCATATTTTTTCTGCAAATTTTACTTGCATATTTTTTCTACGTATTTGTTCCACGCATTTTAAATAATACTTAACACAGTTGAGAATTTTTATTCTCGCTGTTTTTTCTTACCTCATGGACTTTGCCCGCTGAGGACCTTTTCTTTCCTCAGCCATTGAATTCAACTTGGCTGAGGGAGTTTTTCCATCTATGTCCCGCCTGTTAATGGGGTTTAAAAAATGCGGCAGGTGCCAACGCTCAATTTCAATCACCGATTCTCACAGTTGGTGTATACAGTGCCTTGGCCTGGATCATCGCATCAAGTCCTGTGCACATTGCTCTGCGCTTAAGAAACACTCCATTAAAAGCCGCATTCTACAACAAAAGTTGTTCGGTGTCAGCATGGAGGGAGCTGAGCCATCACATGCATAGACATCCAAGTCTCGGTCATCGAAGACACCAATGTCATCCGATGCACCTGCATCGACTCCGGTGTCGCAGACTATTGCTCCTTCTGGTAAGCCAGCTAAAAAGCCACTAGATTCCCAGTCAGGACCACAGGCCAATAAAGCATCAAGTCGAATCATGCCGGCCAAGCAAAGACCCTTAATGTGACTCGTTTCCAAATCGAGGGGTGCATCGTCATCCGAGTCATCCTTTCTGGAATGAGTCGCAACACCTTTGGTACCAGCGACAAAGCCATAGGTACCAGTGCTCACTTTTCAAGAGAAGCTTGATGCTCTCTTTCATGTGGAGTATGGGGATATATTTCGTCTTATTACCCCGACACAAACTCTGCCGGTATCAGCCCAGCCTGAGTGCTCAAGAGATGCCAGTACCGCCACTACTTCACCGATGCATCATCATGACTCTCGAGACAAGTCATCAAACAATCATGCTTCCGAGCATTGAACATTCAGACACCATTCCAGTTCATCGAAGCATCATTCTTCTTCTTGACGTTCTCACACTAGCAAGTGCTCCTGCAAATCTAAGCACCTTTCTCCTAAATGTCCAGAAAAACGCAGAAACACTGTGCTGTCTTCCCCAGCAGATCAACCCCGTACACAGCGGCAACATCGATCACCATCACTGGTTATTGACTCTGATCTTCAAATTGACTCTAATATTGATGCCTCTCCTTCATCAACAGAAGCCTATGATTCTCCTGAGCCACAATTTCCACGTAGGTCTCCTCCTAGAGAGTCATCTCTTATGGAGACACTTTCCTTTACTCACTTCATTAGACAATTGGGTAAGGATCTCTCCATCAAAATTGAGGCAGATTCCAAGTATAGTGCTGAATTTGTGGAAACTATGGACTATAAACATCCGCCTAAGGAGTTTATCAAACTTCATAAGAACATAAGAAATGCCTCCACTGGGTCAGACCAGAGGTCCATCGTGCCCAGCAGTCCGCCCACGCAGTGGCCCAACAGGTCTAGGACTTGTGCAGTAGCCCTCTATCTATACCCCTCTATCCCTTTTTCCAGTAGGAAATTGTCCAATCCTTTCTTGAACCCCTGCACCGTACTCTGCCCTATTACGCCCTCTGGAAGCGCATTCCAGATGTCCACAACACGCTGGGTAAAGAAAAACTTCCTAGCATTCGTTTTGAATCTGTCCACTTTCAGCTTTTCCGAATACCCTCTTGTTCTTTTATGTTCTGAAAGTTTGAAGAATCTGTCCCTCTCTACTCTCTCTATGCCCTTCATGATCTTGTAGGTTTCTATCATGTCCCCTCTAAGTCTCCGCTTTTCCAGGGAGAAGAGCCCCAGTCTCTCCAATCTTTCAGTGTATGAAAGGTTTTCCATGCCTTTAATCATTCGTGTCGCTCTCCTCTGAACCCTCTCAAGTATTGCCATATCCTTCTTAAGATACGGTGACCAATACTGGACACAGTACTCCAGGTGCGGGCGCACCATTGCCCGATACAATGGCAGGATGACTTCTTTCGTTCTGGTTGTAATACCCTTCTTGATAATACCCAACATTCTGTTTGCCTTCTTTGAGGCTGCTGCGCATTGTGCCGTTGACTTCATTGTTGTGTCCACCAGTACGCCCAAGTCCCTTTCAAGGCTACTTCCCTCTAATACTAATCCCCCCATTTGGTAGCTGAACATCCAGTTCTTTTTCCCTCTATGCATGACCTTGCATTTCCCTACATTGAAGTTCATCTGCCATTTATTCGCCCACTCCTCCAGTTTGTTTAGGTCCCTTTGTAGTTCCTCACACTCTTCGGCAGTTGTAACCCTGCTACAGAGTTTGGTGTAATCCGCAAATTTTATAACTTCACATTTCGTCCCCGTTTCCAGGTCATTAATAAATACATTGAAAAGCAGTGGTCCGAGTACTGACCTCTGCGGAACTCCGCTCGTGACCTTCATCCAGCCCGAGTAGTGACCTTTCACTCCAACCCTCTGCCTTCTGCCTGCCAACCAGTGTTTGACCCATCTGTGTACGTCCCCTTCCACCCCGTGATTCTACAGCTTCCTAAGTAGCCGCTCATGGGGTACATTGTCAAAGGCCTTTTGGAAGTCAAGGTAAATGATGTCTACGGGTTCGCCTTGGTCCAACTGGTTGTTTACCCCCTCAAAGAGGTGCAGTAAGTTTGTTTGGCACGATCTTCCCTTGTTGGCTCGCTTTCATCAGCCCATTTTTTTTCGATGTGCTCACCGATGCTATCCTTTATCAGTGCTTTTACCATCTTGCCCGGAACCGATGTTGCATGGAATCCTGAAAGAAACCCTGCATAAAATCTGGTAATCTCCTCTCCGTTCCTGTTGCTTCTAGGAAGTTGGATTCTCTTTATAAGATGATTCCCAATCCTGGATTTGACAAACCTCAACTGTCTCATCAATCTCTGGTGGTGGAATCTACATTGAAAAAATCTCTCTCGCCTCAGTTACGCCAGGACGAGAAGGTCAGGTTTGTTAGATGGCTTTACCAAAACTCTATGTTGGCAAATCGAGTCATTAATTACAACTTCTATTTCACATGTACATGAAGCATCTAGTCAAGCAACTACCTGCTCTTCAGAAATATCTTCCATCTCATCGAAAGACTCAATTCCAGCACATAGTTTCAACTGAGACAGCATATGGTTCAGTCTGCTTATGATGCCTTTGAATTGTCTTCCAGGGCTGCTTCTATGTCTGTAGCCATGAGGAGATCAGCATGGCTCAGAATTGCTGACATGGATGTTAACCTCCAGGACAGGCTGGCCAATATTCCATGTCTTGGGGACGAACTTTTTGGAGACTCAATTGAGAATGCCACTCTCTTCCCATGAGAAGTCTTGGGATTCTTTACTCAAACCTAAACACAAGTCATCCACTTCCAGGTCCTATAAGCCTTCTGTTTCCTATCAAAGGTGTTTTTCAGCAAAACAATCTGCTACTTCCAGACCACAACAGAAGAAGCAAAAGCAATAGCACCCTCCTAAAACTCAGGTGTCTGTTCCTTCTATGTCCACTCAGTCTTTTTGACCAGTTACTTGAGAGCATAGCTTCAATTCCTTTGCATCTGTCTCTCCCTTTGCATCTGTCTCTCCAGGTAGGTCGGTTCCAATTTTATTTTCATCGTTGGGAATTTATCATCTACGACCTCTGGGTTCTGAACATCATTTGAGAGGGTTACTCTTCATTTTCTTGCCATCCCTCCAGATCATCCTCCAAGAGAGTCTGCTTCAAATCTTCTCCAGATTGATTCCCTACTTCTTCTCAATGCCATCAAGAAGGTTCCTCTAGAATAGCTATTTCCTTGTCCTGAAGAAGATGGGATCTCAGAGCTCTCAACACATTTCTTGTCAAGGAAAATTTTCAAATGTTATCCCTGGCATCTTTATATCCCCTCCTGGATCACGATTGGCTATGCTCTCTGGATCTCAAGGAAGCTTATACTCATATTCCAATTCATCCAGCATTTAGGAAGTTCCTCAGATTTCAAGTGGCCCATCACCACTTTCAGTACAAAGTTCTACCTTTCGACCTGGCATCCTCTCCCAGAGTTTTCACCAAGTGCCTGGGGATTGGAAAGAGGGATGGAAAGATGCTGCACAAGGAGATAGATGAGAGGGCAGGAAAGATGCTGCACTTGGGGGGGGGGTGGAGAAAGCGCTGCTGCCAGCGAATCGGGGAATGTCGGGGACATAAGAACATAAGAAGTTGCCTCCACTGGGTCAGACCAGAGGTCCATCGTGCCCAGTGGTCCGCTCCCACGGCGGCCCATCAAGCCTATGACCTGTGAAGTGGTCCCTGACTATTCCTATAACCTACCTCTACTTCTCTCTGTACTCCTCAATCCCCTTATCCTTTAGGAACCTATCTAAACCTTCCTTGAACCCCTGTAGCGTGCTCTGGCCTATCACAACCTCTGGAAGCGCGTTCCATGTGTCCACCACCCTCTGGGTAAAAAAGAACCTCCTAGCGTTTGTTCTAAACCTGTCCCCTTTCAATTTCTCCGAGTGCCCCCTTGTACTTGTGGTTCCCCACAGTCTGAAGAATCTACCCCTGTCTACCTTCTCTATGCCCTTCAGGATTTTGAAGGTTTCTATCATGTCTCCTCTAAGTCTCCGCTTTTCCAGGGAGAATAGCCCCAGGATTTCCAACCTGTCAGCGTATGAAAAGTTTTCCATACCTTTTATCAGTTTAGTCGCTCTTCTCTGAACTCCCTCAAGTACTGCCATGTCCTTCTTGAGGTACGGCGACCAGTACTGGACACAGTATTCCAGATGCGGGCGCACCATTGCACAATACAGCGGCATGATGACTTCCTTCATCCTGGTCGTGATACCCTTTTTAATGATACCCAACATTCTGTTCGCTTTCTTTGAGGCTGTCGCACACTGTGCTGATGCTTTCAATGTTGTATCCACCATCACCCCCAGGTCTCTTTCAAGGTTGCTTACCCCTAGCAATGATCCCCCCATTTTGTAGCTGAACATCAGGTTCTTTTTCCCTACATACAGACCTTGGATTTCTCTATGTTAAAGCTTATTTGCTACTTTTTTGCCTACTCTTCCAGCCTCGTTAGGTCCCTTTGCAGGTCTTCGCAGTCTTCCGCGGTTCTAACCCTGCTGCAGAGTTTGGTGTCACCCGCAAATTTAATAACCTCACATTTTGTTCCCGCCTCCATGTCGTTAATAAATATATTGAACAGGACAGTCCCAGCACCGACCCCTGTGGCACTCCGCTCGTGACCCATTGCCAGTCTGAGTAATGGCCCTTTTCTCCAACCCTCTGTTTCCTGCCTGCCAGCCAGTGTTTGATCCATCGGTGGACATCCCCTTGCACCCTGTGGTTCCACAGCTTCTTAAGCAGCTGTTCGTGGGGTACCTTGTCGAAGGCTTTTTGGAAGTCAAGGTAAATTATGTCTATGGATTCCCCTTTATCCATCTGGCTGTTTATTCCCTCAAAGAAGTACAGTAAGTTTGTGAGGCACGACCTTCCCTTGCAGAAGCCGTGCTGGCTCGCCTTCAGCTGTCCATTGTTTTCTATGTGTTCGCAGATGCTGTCCTTAACCAGTGCTTCCATCATCTTTCCCAGAACCGAGGTCAAGCTCACCGGCCTCTAGTTTTCCGGGTCACCCCTTGATCCCTTCTTAAAGATGGGCGTGACATTTGTTATTTTCCAGTCCTCCGGGATCTCCCCAGTTTTTAAGGATAGGTTACATATTTGGCGAAGTGTTTCCGCTATTTCGTTTCTCAGTTCTTTTAGTACCCTTGGATGGATGCCGTCCGGACCTGGTGATTTGTCGCTCTTCAGTCTGTCTATCTGTCGGAGGACATCCTCTTGGCTTACCTCTAGTTGGACTAGCTTTTCATCCTGATCCCCACTTATGATCTCCTCGGGTTCTGGAATATTGGATGTGTCCTCTCTTGTGAAGACTGACGAGAAGAACTTGTTTAACCTGTCAGCTATCTCTTTTTCCTCCTTTACCACTCCCTTCTTGTCTCCATCATCCAATGGTCCCACTTCCTCCCTGGCCGGTTGCTTCCCCTTCACGTACCTGAAAAATGGTTTGAAGTTTCTTGCTTCCCCCGCCAGTCTCTCTTCATATTCTCTTTTTGCTTTCCTAACCACTGGGTGACATTCCTTTTGGTGTCTTTTGTGCTCCTTCTGGTTGTCCTTGGTTTGATCCTTTTTTCATTTTCTGAACGATGTTTTCTTGTCCCATATCGCCTTTTTCACTGCATTTGTTATCCACACCGGGTTTTTTGTTCGATTCTTTTTGCACCCTTTCCTAAACCTGGGGATGTACAGGTTCTGTGCTTTGTGCACCGTGTCCTTGAGTAGGGACCAGGCTTTTTCTACGGTTTCCATCTTCCCTGAGCTGCTGCTGAGTTTCTTTCCTCATGGCCTCGTAATTCCCTTTTCTGAAATTGAGTGTTGTCGTCGTGGTTCTTTTCACCTTTGATGTTCCTATTGCTAGCTTGCACTGGATCATGTTGTGATCACTGTTTCCTAGTGGCGCTAGTACTACCACCTCCTTTGCGGGTCCCCCTAGCCTATTGAGGATTAGGTCGAGAGTGGCATCTCCTCTTGTTGATTCCGTGACCAGTTTTTCCATGAAACAGTCCCTCATAGCCTCCAGGAATTTTGTTTCCCTCGTGCAGTTTGAGTGTCCGATACTCCAGTTTATTCCAGGGTAGTTGAAATCCCCCATCACCATCACACTTCCGCTTTTGCATACCTGCCTCAATTCAGCCTCCAGGTCCTGGTCATTTGCTTCTGATTGTCCTGGCGGGCGATAGTACAGTCCCAATTTTATGTCTGCTCCATTTCCTCCTGGTAGCTTAACCCATAGTGATTCCAAGCTGTCCACCCTTACTGTTGTTTCCATCCTGGTTGAAGGAATGGAGTCCTTTATATATAGCGCTATTCCTCCACCCTTCTTGTATGTCCTGTCTCTCCTATAGAGCTTGTACCCTGGTATGACCACATCCCAATTGTTGTCCTTGGACCACCATGTTTCTGTGACTCCAATTATGTCTAGGTCCTCGTTACTGGCTATGACTTCTAGCTCTCCCATTTTGGTTCTTAGACTTCTTGCATTAGTGTACAGGCAATTTAAGTCCCGTTTGTTTACCTTCCCTGTTGGTTTTCCTCGTGGTTTGGTGCTCCTGCCAACCCCCTCATGGGCTGCCAGTCCCCGAGCTTCATTTCGTTCATCCTCCTCCTGTGGTATGTCTGTTTCGTCCTCATCCAACTCCTGTGGTGTGTCTGTCTCGTCCTCAGCCTGCTTCCCCATTTTTTGATGTCCCTTTGGCTCGTGCTGTTCTCTCTTCTTCCTGCTCTTTAGTTTTCGTTTGTTCTTTGGGCCCCTGTATTGCATCTTTGGGTCCTTTTTCCAAAAATTCCCACTCAATCTCGAGCCCTCTTTTACATGTTCCTGGCTCAGTATCCTTGTTTGATACTCTTGTCCGATGTGTCGATGTCACATCGACTATCGGCTTTCCCCTTCTCCTCAGTTTAAAGCCATGTCTATGCCGTTCTGGACGTTGTGTGCCAGCATCCTCGTTCCAGCCGTGCTCAGGTGCAGTCCGTCCTTCCTGTCGAGCTTGTTTTTCCCCAAAAAAGTTGTCCAGTTCCGTACAAAGTGGAAACCTTCCTCTTCGCACCATCTCCTCAGCCAACTGTTTATTGCTTGCAGCTCGGTCTGCCTCCTTGCATCCGCCCTCGGTACTGGCAGGATCTCTGAGAAGGCTATCTTCCTTGTCCTCAGCTTCAGTTTCCTCCCCAGGATCTTGAACTGCTCAGTTAGTGTAGTCCTTTTGTAGTTCCTTCTGCTGATGTCGTTGGTTCCAACGTGGATTATCATTGCTGTCTCCTCCGTCTCAGCTCCTTCCAGGATTCTCTCGATTCTGTCGGTGATGTCCTTTGTTCTTGCCCCCGGGAGACATGTCACTAGTCGGTCTTCTCTCCCTCCTGCTATGTGACTGTCCACTTCTCTCAGGATTGAGTCTCCCACTACGATTGCAGATTTCCCCTTCTTCAACTTCCTCTTTGGTCTCAGGTCTATATCAGTGATGCGGTCCGCTGATCCACCCTCCGGGTTCTGGTGGGTCTCCGCTTCCTCTACCTGCTCGTTTCCTCTGCAAGGTCCTTCTCCCCTGGCGTCTGTCCTCCATATATTCTGTCCTCCATATATTGGTTCCTGTCCCCCGGCATCTGGTGGATTCTGTCCTCCATCTGTTGGTTCCCTTCTGAATTGCTGGTGATCCTGTGCCTCCACCATCCTGCAGGCCTCCTCGATGAAGCTCTCTAACTTGCTCCTTGATGTGGCTCTCTCTGGTGGTATCCTCAGTTGCCCAGCACGGTTCCTTTGTGGTGCGGAGTCCCTCCAGCTCCTGGACCCTGACCTGCAGTCTCCCAACCTCCTTCTTCAGGCTATCCAGTTCCTGGCATCGACCGCATATGTATGCCTGCCTCCCGGAGGGGAGGTAGTCATACATATGACACTCGGTGCAGTATACTGGGAAGCTCCGCTGGGTTCCTGCTGCCTCCATTTCTCTTTTCTCGTTCCTATAGTCCCTCGGAGGTGCTTTGGGGGTCAATACAACTAGGGCTTATTTTTGGGGTAGGGCTTATATTAGGACCTACCCTGAAAATCATGAGGTCAAAAGTTTTGGAATTGGGCGATTCCTCACAACCTCTTCCTCAAAGCTGTCTACATTCAAGGGGAACAGATTTCTTTAGCGGACAGGCTTAGCCGCATTCTTCAACCTCACGAATGGACACTGCACTCAGCAACACTCCATTATGTCTTCTTTCAGTGGGGGATTCCTCAAATAGATCTGTTTGCGTCTCCCCACAGTCACAAGCTTGCCCCACTTTTACTCCAGGCTGTAGTCTCCTCATCGTCTAGAAGTGGATGCTTTACTCCTGGATTTTAACGTACTAGTTTCTCTATGCATTTCCGCCCATTCCTCTTGTTCTCATGACGCCTGTCAAGCTCAAGCAACAGTCTGCCACCATGATTCTGATAGCTCTTTGGTGGCCCAGACAACTATGGTTCTCCCTTCTACTTCAACTCAGTATCAAGGAGCCCATACTCTATCCAATTTTTCCACCTCTTCTCACACAGAGTCACGATTCTCTTCTGCACCCCAACCTTCAGTCTTTACACATGACAGCTTAGTTCCTCTGGGGCTGAGTTCAACTAATCTACAATTTTATCAGTCTGTCAGAGACATCTTAGATTCTTCCAGAAAACCGGCCACACAACAGTGTTATACTCAGAAATTGACCTTTTTTTTGCTTGGTGCTTTCTTCATCACCAGGATCCGCAATCTACATTTCTGCAGTACTGGATTATCTCCTTAATTTGTCTGATTTTGGCCTCAAATCCACTTCCATTAGAGTCCATCTCAGTGCAATTACTGCTTTTCATTAACCAGTGGATGGAAAACCCATCGCTATGCATCCTGTGGTTTCCAGATTCATGAAAGGACTTTCAATGTCAAACCACCTCTCAAACCACATCCAATGGTTTGGGATCTTAATGTGGTACTTGCTAGATTGATGAAGCCTCCATTCGAATCAATGTCTTTGGCTCATCTCAAGTATCTCACTTGGAAAGTGGTTTTCCTAATTTCTCTAACTTCTGCTCGCAGAGTGAGTGAACTTCAAGCATTAGTGGTGGATCCACCATTTACAGTATTCCACCATGACAAAGTTGTGCTTCGCACTCATTCAAAATTCTTACCAAAAGTCGTCACTGAATTTCATCTCAATCAATCCAGTGTTCTTCTAGTTTATTTTCCCAAGCCTCATTCTCATCCTGAAGAACAGGATCTTCATACTCTGGACTGCAAATGAGCATTGGCTTACTATTTGCGGAGAACTAAATCACACAGATCATCTCCCCAGCTTTGTTTCTCTTTTGATCCGAATAAGTTGGGGCATCCTGTTTCCAAGAGAATGCTTTCCAAATGGTTGGCTGCTTGCATCTGTTTTTGTTATGCTCATGCTGGGCTGCACCTGGAGGGTCGGGTCACAGCCCATAAAGTTTGAGCTATGGCAGCTTTGGTAGCTTTTCTCCGCTCTGCTCCTGTTGATGAAATCTATAAAGCTGCTACTTGGTCCTCAGTTCTTACCTTCACATTATTGTCTGGAATCTTATTCTAGATGGGATGGCTGCTTCGGCCAAGCAGTATTACAAAACTTATTTTCCTAAAGGCCAACTCTCTCACCATCCCATTCTGGTTAGCTTGGAGGTCACCCATATGTGAGAATATGCTGCCTGCTTGTCCTGGGATAAATTACAGTTACTTACTATAACAGGTATTAATCCAGGGACAGCAGGCAGGTATTCTCACAACCTGCCCACCTCCCCTGGTTGGGTTCATAGCTAGCTTACTGAACTGAGGAGTTGCGTGCCTATGTCAGGTGGGAAGGCACTCGCGCATATGCGGTGCTGTCAGTTGTGAACTTTCTAAAGTGTACGTACACTTTATCAGTTGTCCGTACCGGGGTTCCGTTGATAACATCGCCCATATGTGAGAATATCTGCCTGCTGTCCTTGGATAACACCTGTTACGGTAAGTAACTTCTTTTACCAAACAGCCCACAAAGAGTGCACCAAATTTAAAAATTCCATATAAACAACAATTATCTCATTAAATCTTCATAAGGTCACTTCAGACTTTAGTGGGAGTTCTATTTATAAATGCCACCCGCTCATCTTCCTGTTGCCTCACAGCATTTCCTACCTCAATCTTCTTATGATACAACCTCCAATATAGAATCTCTTATACATTTTTTAACAATACTTTAATCTTAATGATCGCAGGCCATAGCATTCAAATATCCCTAACCAAGTTAATAACTTCAGCGGGGGATTCCAGTTACCTCCTTCCAGGTGGGCTGCTCTTTCCTGCCTTCAACTGCACTTGTTGCAGGGATGAGCAGCAGCTCTTGCACACTGCACGCAGCTGACTTGGAAGCCTTCTCTCCAATGTCAGAGCTGGTGTCGGAGGGAAGGCTTGTGGTCAGCCACTTGCAGCTTGTAAGAGCTGTTCCTTGTCCCTGCAATAAGTGCTGCTGAAGGCAGGCAGGAGCAGCCCAGCTGGGCGACCCTGGAGTGAGCAAGTAAGGGGGAGAGAAGGCATGATCTGGGAGAAAGGGGGTGGGAAGGAGTGGGTTAGGACATGGGAGGGGCATGATTTTGGGACAAAGGCTGAAAGGCAGGGAGGGGGGCATGAAAGGAAGGGGGTGCAGAGAGGAGGACAGGTGACGGCGCCACCACCAAGACGGTGCCCAGGATGGACCGCCTTCCCCCATTATTACATCACTGAGTGCCAGAATGAAATTGGTAGTAATGCTGAAGTTCTATCCAAAATTATGGGACGTGAGAACTATTTACTCGTAACTGTTATATGAAACTGAATGAGCTCTATCCCACAATGCATTTAGACCCATAGAGAGGGTTCAATGTAAAAATAGGCACTTTGTTACAAATTATAACTGGCTTTTACAATTCTGTGGTAGAGGTTTCTACCATGGGCTGACGAAGTAAATGCTCCATGCATAGAATTTTTATGAGCATTGGAACATTTACCTCGCCGGCCGTAAGTAGAAACCTCTACCACAGCTTTGTAAAATGAGCCCTAGATGTAAGAAAGTAAAAAAAAATAAAAACCAAAAATATAGGAACCAGCCCTTACTGATAGCAAAATGAAAGGTGCTCTGTCTAATTTATAATGGCAAAAAATGCTGGAAATATTGAGTGCTTGCACAAAAATTAAAAATTGACAGTATAAGGTTATTACTAGTTAGCAGAAGCACTGGGTTTTGGCAGCAGAGTAAAAACAGAAGTAATGTACTCACTTTCCAAGCTTCTCTGTAGTAGCAGCTTGCAGTTTCTTTTTACATTGGTTGGGTGAACTCTATGGAGTGACGATGTTCCTAAATGGACTTTATTTGAAAGTATCAAAGTTCCAAAGGTACACTAAAATCATCCACATAAAATAATTCCATCCACATAAAAGTAAATCATCCACATAAAAGCCTTAAAGGACCTATTCCGCTAGGGATACAGGACCCAACATGGTCCGTGTTTCAACAAAAAGTCTTCTTCAGGGGTCCAATTGAGTGGTGAACTGGAAGCGAGACACTGCTTGCATTTGCAAGAAGAAGACTTTTTGTCGAAACGCGGACCGTGTTGGGTCCTGTATCCCTAGCGGACTAGGTCCTTTAAGGCTTTTATGTGGATGATTTACTTTTATGTGGATGGAATTATTTTATGTGGATGATTTTAGTGTACCTTTGGAACTTTGATACTTTCAAATAAAGTCCATTTAGGAACATCATCACTCCACAGAGTTTTTTTGGTTTTCTCTGGATTTTCTTCTTTGTGGATATTTTGGGGTCAATTCCTTTTGTTTTTTGGGTGAACTCTATCCCACAATGCATTGAAATACCATAGAGAAGAATCAGTGTAGCAACTGGTACTTTGCATAAGAGAGTTTAAAATGAAATCTAAAAATATGGGAACAAACCCTCATTGAAAATAAGATTAAAAGTTCTGGAAATAGTGAGAACACCTGCTACAGGTAAATAACTTTATCTATAGGCATAGGGCTCCTTTTATCAAGGCGCGGTAGGGGTTTAACGCGCCAAATACCACGCGTTAAACCACCTGCCGCGCAAGTCGCTAACGCCTCCAATGACAAGGCGTTAGTTTTATGGCTTGCTGCGGGGATTAGCGCCTGATGAAATGTCCGACACGCTAACCCCCGTAGCGCGCCTTAATAAAAGGAGCCCATAGTTTGGGCTGATCTCAGGTGTTGAGAAATATACATGGTGTTTATAAAATCTGCATATACATGCATACTTTGTATGAGCATTTACATTAACTTCCAAGAAGGCATAAATGTCTGGTTGCAGTTTAGCTACAATTTCTGCTACTTTACCTCTGATAAGTTATAAAATCACATAGGTTCCTATGTGTCTTAATAAAACAGATTGAAAATATCTGCCTACTTGCCCTTCATACAAAGGTGACCTGTTATAGATAAAACTAACCTCCACAAATAGGGTTACCATATGGCTCCAGAAAAAGGAGGACGGATTGAGACATCCGGGTTTTACTTCCATTGAAAGCAATGGAATTAAGAAGGACAGATAGAAAACAAGTGGGATTTATTTCCATTGAAACCCGGATGTCTCAATCCGTTCTCTTTTTTTCTGGAGCCATATGGTAACCCTATCCACAAAGAAATAACAATCTAAAAAGCAGCAAGTTAACTGTGAGAAAAATAGATGATATTGGTGAGCTTAAGGTAGCATATAAAATTCAGGATACAATTTTCTTTTTCTTTTTTTAATATTCTTTATTCATTTTTTCATCTAACAAGTGCAACAAATATTAACAATTAAACTTATACAATATCACTTGAGTATCTATTCTTAGTAATTTCACAATTAAAAATAAAAATAATTATCCCAGGACAAGCAGGCAGGTATTCTCACTAATGGGTGACGTGATCCAACGGAGCCCCGATGTGGACGCTTGTTTGAAGAAAAACTCAAAATTTTGAGTCGTCCGCACCGCGCATGCGCAAGTGCCTTCCCGCCCAGACCAGGGCACGTCTCCTCAGTTCTTACTTTTCCGCGGAGCCGAGAAGTTCGTCTTCGACCCTCTGCGCGAAGTTTTCTTCACTTGTGCCTTCTAAGTCCACGGTTTTGGTTTTATTTTATCTTAATCGCTGACTTTCGTCGTGTTTTATTGTTTAAAAAAAAAAAAAAAATTCATCGTTCCGTTCGACCGGGCAGGCCACGTGGCTGCAGCCCCACGACTTCGAACTTGCGGCGAAGCTTTTTCGGCCTATGTCCTGGCCTATCACCAGTTTTAAAAAGTGTGATAAGTGCCAGCGCGCGATTTCGCTAACGGACCCTCATCGACGCTGTGTTCGGTGTCTCGGGCTTGAACATCTTCCGAAATCGTGCCGGCCTTGCTCCACACTCACCGCACGTGCTTTCAAGCGCCGTTGCGTCTTGTGGGAATCGCTGTTCATGGAGTCCTCGACGGAGCCATTGGCCTCGAAGGGACCTTCGTCTTCGACATCATCTGCAACTCCACAGCCTACCACCTCTGCAGCGCCGAATCTCATCAAGCCCGCCTCGTTTGTCCCGGCTCAGACTCCGGCGCCCGCTGCGATGCCTTCCTCAACCTCAGGTCAGGTAGCCCAGCACCCCATTCCCCCAGTAGTGTTAAAAGTGCCCAAGGCCAAGTCCAAGCACTCACACACTGCTCCAAGGGAACGCGAGGCCCGCGCAGGTGGTCCCATTTCAGATGCGGATCCATCCTTGCCGGCCTCGTTCCAGACCATGTTACAGAAGCAATTAATCGAGCTCTTTACCACGATGGGGCCTCAGCTTCTTTCCTAAATCCAGCCTGGGCACGTGGAGGCCTCCCGCGGGGTCGAGCCCCCTCCAGTGCTACAGCGGGGAACACACTCTCAACAGGGAGCAGAGTCTCTGCGAGTGTCTGGTCTGGCAACAATGCATGCATCGCAAGGAGCAGAGTCTTTGCCCATGCCTCCATTGGAACCGATACACTCGATGCAAGGAGCAGTCTTTGCGAGTGCCTCCGTTGGAGCCGATTCACTAGATGCAAGGAGCAGAGTCTTTGCAAATGCCTCCATTGGAGACGATTACCCCGACGGGGTTCGAGCCTCTACGGCAACCATCCCTGCTTCGATCGACCGCTTCCAGCCCCATCCACTACCTGGGGGCCTCAGCGAAGACCTACTCGCCTCATCCATCGAGGCCAACCTCTCGACACAGTCCGCATCACCGATCAAGGCACCCCTCGAGGCACTCGTCCAGGCAGGCCTCGCCTCATTGGAAACAAGCATTCCTGGAGTATTCACTACCGACTACTACTCCTCCACCGATGCCAGAGCTCGAGGATACGATGGGATCTCTCTCAACTTCTCGATCCCTGTCTCCCATAGATCCGGAGGCCTCGACCTCATCGAGCCCGTCCCGGGGCCCTGCAACAGCTGACCAACTCTCCTTCTCCTCGTTCCTCCGACAGATGGCCGATGACATGGACATCCCCCTGGATACGGGTCCAAATTCTCGAAAGAATACCTCGAGACTATGCGCCTCCCTCAACCACCTGCAGAATCCCTCAAGCTTCCCTTACACAAGCTGCTGGACCAAACCTTCGCACTGTGCCTCGAGACACCTTATTCGATCCCCGCAGTGCCGAATAAATTGGACACCAGATACCGCACTGTCCACCGTAAGGGGTTCGACGGCTCGCAGCTTTCCCACCAATCCCTTTTGGTGGAGTCCTCACTGAAGCGGTCCCATCCTCCCAGGTCTATGCCTCCGTCCCACCTGGTAGAGAGGGAAAGACCATGAACCGGTTCGGCAGGAGAGTCTACCAGAACTCCATGATGGCCTCGAGAGTTCTGAACTACAACTTCCACTTCACAACATATTTGGAGTTTCTTTTATCCGTACTCCAGAAGTTTATGCCCCATGTGGATCCTAGGGCTCAGTTCGAGTACCAGAAGGCGCTGGCCTCGTTATCCCAACTTCGGGTACAGCTTATGCAATCCTCCTACGATGCCTTCGAGCTGGCGGCTCGGGCCGCAGCATGTTCGGTGGCCATGCGCCGGCTGGCCTAGCTGCGGACCATCGACATGGACCCCAACCTCCAGGACAGGCTTGCCAATGTTCCATGCGCCGGCTCCGACCTCTTTGATGAATCCATCGCGGCACTAACCAAGAAGCTCTCAGACCATGAGAGGTCCTTCCAGTCCATCCTGCGTCCGAAGCCCAGGCCTGCTCCTCCTCATCAATCACGCCCACCGTTGATCTACCAGCGGCGTTACCCCCCGAAACAGCTTGTGAAGAGGCAGCACTCGCAGAAACATCAGCAAAAGCCTCAACCATCTGCTGTCCCCAAGGCTCCTCAGCCCTTTTGACTGTCTCAAAGAAAGCATAACCTCTGTCGCTCTGCCATTTACAGTGATTCCACCTATCGGAGGTCGCATCCAACATTTTTTCCATCGATGGATGTCTATCACCACCGACCTCTGGGTCCTCTCCATCGTCAAGGAGGAATACTCCCTTCAATTCCACCAGGTCCCTCCGGAACATCCTCCAAGAGAGTATCCTTCCAACTTGACACAGACCGCCCTTCTTCTTCAGGAAGCCCAGGCTTTGCTGCATCTTGGGGCTGTCGAGCCGGTCCCTCGGGACCAACAGAACAAGTACTCCCGGTACTTCCTTGTTCCGAAGAAGACGGGCAATCTATGATCCATCTTGGACCTCAGGGTGCTCAACAAATTTCTGGTCAAAGAAAAGTTTTGCATGTTGACCCTGGCATCCCTGTACCCCCTCATTGAGCAGAACGATTGGTTATGCTGTCTGGATCTGAAGGAGGCCTACATTCACATCCCCATTCATCCGGCCTCCCGCCAATTTTTCAGATTCTGGGTGGGAAATCTTCATCTGCAATACCGAGTGCTTCCCTTCGGCTTGGCCTCATCCCCCAGAGTCTTCACCAAGTGCCTGGTAGTGGTAGCCGCTGCACTCAGGAACCACGGCCTCCAGGTATTTCCTTACCTGGACGACTGGCTCATCAAGGATTCCACGTCTCAAGGAGTCGCCCTCGCGACTCAGAAGACAATTTGGTTACTACAACATCTGGGTTTCGAGATAAACTTCCCAAAATCCCATCTACAGCCTTCCCAGACTCTCCCCTTCATCGGGGCGATTCTGGATACTACCAAGCTCCTATCGGTCCTCCCTCCCCCACACATGGAGGCTCTGCTTCATCTCTGCCACTCAATATCCTCTCGCCCGTCCATCCCGGCGAGACAGATGATGGTCCTGCTAGGCCACATGGCCTCTACAGTACATGTGACTCCGTTTGCCAGACTTCACCTCAGGACTCCTCAGTGGACCTTGGCGTCTCAGTGGTCCCAGACCTCCGACCCCCCTGACTCAACACATCCAGGTCACTCCTGCTCTGCAACAGTCTCTTCGCTGGTGGATGCTATCCTCCAATCTCTCCAGAGGTTTGTTGTTCCAAACCCCCGTCATCAGAAAGTCCTCACGACCGACTCGTCGACTTATGCCTGGTGGGCTCATCTGGATGGCCTCCGCACCCAGGGTTACTGGACCTGCGTGGACCGACAGTGCCACATCAATCTCCTGGAACTCAGGGCGATCTACAACGCTCTCCAGACCTTTCAACATCTCCTTCGCGACCAGGTTGTCCTCATTCGCACAGACAACCAGGTCGCCATGTACTATGTGAACAAGCAGAGAGGCACAGGATCGGCCTCCCTCTGCCAGGAAGCTCTGAAGGTGTGGGATTGGGCGACTCGCAACAACACCTTCCTCAGAGCGGTCTACATTCAGGGGGGCGGACAATGCCTTAGCAGACAGCTTGAGCCGTCTCCTGCAACCTCATGAGTGGACTCTCAACTCCACGCCCCTTCATCACATCTTCTCCCTGTGGGGAATGCCTCAGATCGACCTCTTTGCAGCCCCCCACAACTTCAAACTGCCTCACTTCTGCTCCAGGATCTACACCCCTCAGCGCCTCGAGGCAGATGCATTCCTCTTGGTCTGGACGAACCGCTTTCTATATGCGTTTCCTCCATTTCCTCTCATTCAAAAGACTGGTCAAGGTGAAGTCAGACCAGGCCACCATGATCCTGATTGCTCCATGGTGGCCCAAGCAACCTTGGTACTCCCTTCTACTCCAACTCAGCAGCAGGGAGCCATACCTTCTGCCAGTTTTTCCATCTCTGCTTACACAGCATCAGGGATCTCTGCTTCACCCCAACCTGCAGTCTCTACACCTGACAGCTTGGTTCCTCTCAACGTAACCCCTCTACAGTTTTCCCAACCAGTGAGGGACATACTGGAAGCTTCACGGAAGCCCACTACTAGACATTGCTACCATCAGAAATGGACTAGATTCTCTGGTGTGTCTCCCAGCGCCAGGAGCCTCAACACTCCTCCTTGTCTTCGGTTTTGGACTACCTTTTGCACCTGTCTCATTCGGGCCTCAAGTCCTCGATACGAGTCCACCTCGGTGCAATCACTGCTTTCCATCAGCCTCTTCAAGGGAAACCTCTATCTGCCCCTCCTGTGGTTTCCAAATTCATGAAAGGACTGTTCCATGTCAATCCTCCCCTCAAACCGCCTCCAGTGGTTTGGGACCTCAATGTTGTTCTCTCACAACTTATGAAGCCTCCATTTGAACCTCTTCACAAGGCTCACCTGAAATATCTCACTTGGAAAGTGGTGTTTCTCATCAGCCTCACTTCTGCCCGAAGAGTCAGTGAGCTACAAGCCTTGGTTGCGGACCCACCTTTTACAGTATTCCATCATGACAAGGTGGTTCTCCGCACGCACCCAAAATTCCTTCCTAAAGTTGTCTCAGAATTCCATCTCAACAAATCCATTGTGCTTCCAGTGTTCTTCCCGAAGCCACATTCTCACCCCGGAGAATCTGCCCTGCATACTCTGGACTGTAAGCGTGCTTTAGCTTTCTACCTAGAACGCACCAAGCTTCACAGAACTGCTCCTCAACTTTTCATCTCCTTTGATCCGAATAAGTTGGGACGTCCTGTTTCTAAGCGCACCATCTCTAACTGGATGGCAGCTTACATCTCTTTCTGCTATGCCCAGGCTGGATTGCCCCTTGACAGAAAAATCACAGCCCATAAGGTCAGAGCGATGGCAGCTTCTGTAGCTTTCCTCAGATCAACGCCGATTGAGGAGATATGTAAAGCTGCCACTTGGTCCTCGGTTCATACCTTCACTTCACACTACTGTCTGGATACTTTCTCCAGACGGGATGGACAGTTTGGCCAAACTGTATTGCAAAATTTGTTCTCCTAAGTTGCCAACTCTCCCACCATCCCATTCTGGTTAGCTTGGAGTTCACCCATTAGTGAGAATACCTGCCTGCTTGTCCTGGGATAAAGCAATGTTACTTACCCTAACAGTTGTTATCCAGGGACAGCAAGCAGCTATTCTCAAGTCCCACCCATCCACCTCCCCTGGGTTGGCTTCTCTGCTAGCTATCTGAACTGAGGAGACGCGCCCTGGGTCTGGGCGGGAAGGCACTCGAGCATGCGTGGTGCGGGCGACTCGAAACTTCGAGTTTTTCTTCAAAGAAGCGTTTGCATCGGGGCTCCATTGGATCACGTCACCCATTAGTGAGAATAGCTGCCTGCTGTCCCTTGATAACAACTGTTAAGGTAAATAACATTGCTATCTCTCCCTCTCAACCCTATTCTTACACATGTGATTACATATATATATGTATATATATATATATATGTAATCACATGTGTAAGAATAGGGTTGAGAGGGAGAGATAGCAATGTTACACATGTGATTCTTACACATGTGATTACATATATATATATATATATATATATATGTGTGTGTATATATATATATATATATATATATATATATATATATATGTAATCACATGTGTAAGAATAGGGTTGAGAGGGAGAGATAGCAATGTTACTTACCTTAACAGTTGTTATCAAGGGACAGCAGGCAGCTATTGTTCTTTATTAATCCAACCCATCAATTTATAATTAAACTTCCTCCTTTCTACAAGGAATCTATGCGGTTTACAATAAGATTTAGAGCAAGCTCTTAAGTTACATTGTTAGGAGGAGCATTGGTTTAGGCAGAAGGGTGACGGGTAAGAGAGTGTCTTTAGTTTCTTCCAGAATTCAAGGCAGTTGATGGGTTGTCTTGGCAGTTGTCTATTGGCAGATAGGTTGTCTATTGGCAGTTTGTTCTAGATGAGAGGTCTCTGATATTCGAAGGTGGTGTTGAATATCTTCTTCTGCTGTAATTGGGGAGATGGGAAGGATAATTTGTAGCACTGCATAGTGCGTGAGTGGGACTTTGATTTCAGAAGTTAGTCCCTCTGAGTTCTCTCCGTAGATTGCTTTGTGGACCATGCAGGCTATCTTAACTGGATTTTTTTCATTGGCAACCAGTGTAGTTGCTCTAATAGCAGAATTGCCCTCTCATATCGGCTCTTTTTGAGAATTAGTCTTGCCGCTGTGCTTTGTAGTAGTTAAAGCCTCTTACATTCCTTTTCTGTAATGCCGCAATATAGTGAGTTGCAATAAGCCAAGTTTCCAAGTTTATTATATAATTTGATTAATCGCCTATCACAATTTCTAGGCGATGTACAGTTTACATAAATAATCAAATATAGGGAACAGAACAGACAGACAATATTCAGATCAAATTAAAATACTAAATACAAACATTTCTATATATAGTCCAAATATAATGGAGGAGAGGCATGGCCTAGTGGTTAGAGCTTCTGCCTCAACACCCTGAGGTTGTGAGTTCCATCCCAGTCTGCTCCTTGTGATCCTAGGGAAGTCACTTAACCCTCCATTGCCCCAGGTACAACAGTTAAATTGTGAGCCTGCCAGGACAGATAGGGAAAATACTTAAGAGTACCTCATTATTATTCAATGTATTGTAAACCGCTTTGGGTGAATCTCTTCATGAAAAGGTGATTAATGAATCAAATAAATAAATTTGATACTATTTTTATCTATGTTTGCAAAGAGTATTTTATATTTCTTGTAGGTTCTGGATCCCTTAGGGCAAAGTTTGATCTTTCAGAAGGACCCAGTAAATCAACAACTCTTGCAGTGCAATTTGTTAGCGAAGGAAGCACCCTTTCAGGTATAGATCTTGAGCTTGTAGGCACTGGCTACAGGCTTTCCTTAATTAAGAAGAGATTTGCGGCTGGTAAGTAAAAATGTTCTTAGCCATACTAAACCTCTCTATTTACTGTCATCTTTTATACTTTAGTATTGCTTTTAACCAGAACATGTCAGGTACAAAGGAATGGGGAAATATGTAATCAAAGTACACACTGCCTCAGCATAACTAGAAAGAGCAATACATAGGAAAATGAGGAACAGGTCATTTAGTACCACTGTAGTTAGTCACTCAAATGAAATTCTTTATTAAGAACATAAGAAGTTGCCTCCGCTGAGTCAGACCAGAGGTCCATCCCGCCCAGCGGTCCGCTCCCGCGGCGGCCCATCAGGCCTAATTACCTGAACAGTGTCCCTGACTAATTTTGTAACTGCCTCTAATCCTCTAATCCTATCCCTATTACCTACCTCCACTCCTATCTGTACCCCTCAATCCTCTTGTCCTCCAGGTACCTGTCCAGACCCTCTTTGAAGCCCTGTAGCGTGCTCCTGCTTATCACATCCTCTGGTAGCGCGTTCTATGTATCCACCACCCTCTGAGTGAAAAAGAACTTCCTGGCGTTTGTTCTAAACCTTTCCCCTTTCAATTTCTCTGAGTGCCCCCTTGTACTTGTGGTTCCCCGTAATTTGAAAAATCTGTCCCTGTCTACCCTTTCTATGCCCTTCATGATCTTGAAGGTTTCTATCATGTCTCCTCTAAGTCTCCGCTTTTCCAGGGAGAAAAGCCCCAGCTTCTTCAGTCTGTCAGTATATGAGAGGTCTTCCATACCCTTTATTAACTTAGTTGCTCTTTTCTGGACTCTCTCAAGTACCGCCATGTCCTTCTTGAGGTACGGCGACCAGTACTGGACACAGTACTCCAGGTGCGGGTGCACCATTGCACGATACAGTGCCAGGATTGGAGGGTAAGCAAACTTACTGTGCAGTGAGAAATTTATCAAAAAATATGTTTTTAGTCTTTTCCTGAAGGTGAGGTAGTTCAGTTCCATTCTTATGTGCTTTGAAAGGAGGTTCCAGGTTCTGGTGGCAGCATATGTGATGTCTGATGTAAACCTTTGAAACTGGCAACTTCTTTTAGGATTTTTTTCTGAATTCCATATATTAACTAATTTTCTTTTTTAAAATTAAGGGGATACATAAGAAATAAGAGTTGACATACTGGGACAGATTGAAGGTCCATGAAGCCCAATATCCTGTTTCCAACAGTGGCCAATCCAGGTCACAAGTATCTGGCAAGATCCCAAAGAGTAAAACAGTTTTTATGCTGCTTATCCTAGGAGTAAGCAGTGGATTTCCCCAAGCCATCTTAATAATGGCATATGGACTTTTGTTTTAGGAAATTATCCAGATCTTTTTTAAACTCTGCTAAGCTAACTGCTTTCATCATGTTAAGTGAAAAATTTTTTTTTGTTTGTTTGTTCATTGCATGCCCCCTGTCCAGTATTTTTGGAAAGAGTAAACAAGCAACATGGTGGATACATGGAACGCGCTACCGGAGGATGTGATAAGCAGGAACACGCTACAGGGCTTCAAAGAGGGTCTGGACAGGTACCTGGAGGACAAAGGGATTGAGGGGTACAGATAGAGGTAGAGGTAGGTAATAGGGATAGGATTAGAGGCAGTTACAAAATTAGTCAGGGACACTGTTCAGGCAATTAGACCTGATGGGCCGCCGCGAGAGCGGACCGCTGGGCAGGATGGACCTCTGGTCTGACTCAGCGGAGGCAACTTCTTATTTTCTAATGTTCTAATTTACATCTACTCATTTCACTTCACTCAATATTTTATAGACCTTTATCATATCTCCCCCAAGCAGTCTATTCTCCAGGCTAAGGAGTCCTAGCCGCTTTAGCCTTTTCTCAGAAGAAGTCATATGATCTTTTTTTTATCTTTTTGTCACCTTTCTCTGTAATTTTCTTATAAAAATAGCCCACATGTCAAAGCATACACTTATATTGTAGGTATGTTTTGGGGAAGAATTGGGGTGCAGCTGCAATGCATGGATGTAGTTGTAGTGGGATTAATTTCTTCCAAAAATACACTGACATTTTCAGCTGAAGCCAAAGCATTGTTGAATCTAGATTTCAAGCTAGATTTCAGTGCTAAAACTGAAATTCAGTCAGCCTTTAATGCACATTCTTTTTCTGTAAGTATGAAGAGATCATCTGCATAATGTAAGGCTATTTTGGTACTACAACCAGTTGAAACAAGGAGTTGCATCCAGTTATGGAAGAGACCCTTGTAAGGATGAGCCCCACCCAAAATGTAAGGTTTTGGAGGGGTAATGTTGAAGCAAACAAACCGCAATGATCTAATGTGGCAGCCTTACAGTCCTGGATTCGATACCTTCGTAGAAGATTCTCAGTAGGAAGTGAAATCAATGACAAGGACAGCCAAGAGTGATTACATAAAGAATATAATGTGCAGAAATAGGCTTAATATTACAGAAAGGCAATGTTCAGAAAGATACATCAAGTATATACAAATGTACATAAAGAAATAGAAATAAGCTTTACAAATACATAGTGGATTCAGAGACTGCTTGTATGTGTGAGAGAGAGAGGACAGTTTACCTGCATTAATGTGTGTCTGTGAGAAGAGGAGTAGGTCAGGGTCCAGAGGAAAAGAGAGAGAGAGAAGGGAGGGGTGATGGTCCAGGCTTCAGGTTCCAGAGAGAGAGAGAGAGAAAAATTAATCTCATATTTATAAGTTTGAGATCTGTTCTAAAAATAGAATCTGTTGACGTTAAGGACCCCTCTTTTGTAAACTGTTTGAAACAAAATAAAGTAAGTGGGGTGTGAGAGACTAGAGAAGAAAAAAGGGAGAAACTGTTAATTTCCAGTATCACTCTGACAATGGTTTCTGATTATGCAGCTGGGGCTATCTATCTTAAGCTGTCCATCTTAAACACCAGACATTAGCACATCTTAGCTATCTTAGAACCTCTCAGCATTAATGTAATTTAGGCATTCTGGGGCAATCTGAGGCTGTCTGCACTGATATGCCCTAAGGCCAGATATGAATGATATGATCTCCCATAGGCCTTTGCTGACATTGGTAAGGCCAGCAAATTAAGGCTGGGTTGACATTCCAATACTTTTTTTTTTCCTTTAAAATGAAGGCAAGCTTGCGGTACCCTTCTATATGGCATGCACTTCTGCAACTATTTTGTAAAGAGCCAGTTTGCCCTTTGCAGATGCCTTTCTTACCTCCAGCATATCAGCACATCCCCTTGTCTTGTATAGTCTCCAGGCTATGAAGATAAACAGTTCCCATTATGAGTTCAGACCTCTGTCTTAGGTTGTATAGTCATCTGGGTGGGGAAACCCAATATGTTACAGCTTACCCATCTTTGAGTGAATGAACAGTGCATAAGGGATGTAGGAAGCTTTCTCAGGAGGTTCAGGCTTGAAGGTACCAAGATACCATGAGTAGGAATATGAGGGTATGGGAAGAGATCATATACTATGTCTGACCCTAGTATGCAATGCAATAGGCCATGCCAAATCAACCAAATTAGCAAGTGTCGTAGAAGATACTGGAAAATCATGTATAACTGTCTTAAAAGGTAGGGGGAACTTTGTGGAACATGTGTTGTAAAGAGATGTACATGTGTTTCATTTTACAGCAAAGGAAAATCATAACAATACATAGCAAACTTTGTACAATAATTAAGATAACGATAGGGTGAATTAAAGCATTAAAGACGTGATCTGCAGTAGGCGAATATCCAAATAAAAGATCCCAAATTGAGACATGAGCATCTCGTAGCAAATTTTCAAGAGTTTGTGTAATCTGTCCCTTTTCAAAAGTGATGGTATGATTCACTTCTTTGAAAGTTTTCTTAAGTTTCTTAAGGCATGGAGTTCTGTAAAATTCAGCAGCTTGTGGAATGTCTCATTCCCTATGCCAAAAGGGAGTAGATGCACAGCATATGAAATAAAGTCTGGAATGTCCATAGAATCATTAGTTACCAGACGTGTGGAATAGGTTGTCCCATTAATGGTGATGGAGGATAGAGGTGAATGACTACACCAGGTATTGTTCGGTAAATGGCTTGAACTGTACAGCAAAGCGTTCTTAGGAAGGTGGCAGTCATGTCCAACGAATTGGAAACATTTTGTTGAAAGAACAGGTGAAAACAAAAATGTCCAACTCCGAGATAATATAGCTTTGCAGTCAGGGAGCAGGAGGATGAATTAATCCAGTAGAAGATGGCAGTCTCTTTAAACTAATGAGGTACATACTTGGGATGAAATGGTGTGTGAACAGGATCTGTCAATCTCTTTAATCTGCACATACAGGAGGGATACACCAGCTTGACAGGAGTCCACATATCATCCAGTGGCTGAACCCCAGTGAGGTGATCCAAAGAAGAGATAGAAAAAGAGAGAGAGAGAGAGACCATGTTGCCTGTACTGAGTGTGGCAACATGTGACAATATTAATGCATTATTCAAAGCTTTCTGTCTTTGCATACAGTCCACTATCCTTACTTTCTTGCCTGGTTACACATTTCCATAAGAAAAAGAAAAGGAAAAACCAACTTTCCTTCATGCCTCAGCACCTACACAGTACCACAGTTGCATTTAATTTTAAATTTCAGAATACAGTCAATCCTCGGTTTGCGAGTAACCCGGTTTGCGAGTGTTTTGCAAGACGAGCAAAACATTCTCGCAAAACTTGTCTCGCAAACCGAGTATTGAGTCGATTTACGAGCACCCCCCCCCCGAGGCCGGCAGTGCTGCTCCCCCCCCACTCGCAAAGACCCCCCCTCCGCTCGAACCGGCACCCCCCGCCCGAACAACTTAAACTTACCTCCCCACCCCCCACCCCATCTGGTACCGGCACGCAGCCCACAGGACGTGCCGGTGCCGCTAGAAGATCTTCCTGCTTCTGCCGGCCTTGAGCATGCATCTGCGCATGCTCAAGGACTTATAATTCTCCCTCTCGCCGCTGGCCTCGGGGGGGGGGGGGGGGGGAACGTATCAAAGCGAGTTTCCATTAATTCCTATGGGGAAACTCGCTTTGATATACGAGTATTTTGGTTTACGAGCATGCTTCTGGAACAAATTATGCTCGTAAACTAAGATTCCACTGTACTCTGGCCTGCTGGGATGTGACTATAGCTCCATGCTACCACACAGTCTTCATGGTGCTCTCCCTGCTCCTCCTTTCTTCCTGGCCAGTTAATGGAGATAAAAGCCCTTACATTACCCTGCCCCCACCCCCTTTACTAACACAGGCAGATTCTTAAAGGAACCATCCACCTTATACCATGGGTTCGAAATACTGCCTCTAAAAGGGACAGGAATAAACCTAGGGAATTTTGGCAGTTGTAGTTTTCTGCTCTGGGGCACTTCCAGGAATAATCTCTGCTTAAAGACAGTAACAGCGACCTGAAGGGCATTGAATAAAGGATCCATGCTGTGCTGCCCAGGGTCACTGTCACAATATGAGAGCAGGAAAGTTGTTGAATGGTTAACAAGCTTTAGTCTGTTGGTTTTCTAAGGATGGGAGAGAGTCACTCAGCCTGGAGTCTGGAACTATAAAAGATATGCAGGATATGAGAAGGAGGAGACAGAAGGAAATGCAAAGCTAATTACAATGAACTATAAAATATATGCAACAGTTTTATATATTTAATAAAAACATACATTTTCAGAAGTGTCCCTGTAGAGAGCCAGAAGCAGCAAGAGATGTGAGTTGCTTTCCATGTGGAAATAGCTGGATTTATATGAGAGCAGGAAAAATGTAGAATGGGTTTGAGTTAACATAGGAGGGGAGAGAGTCCCTGTAGAGAGCCAGAAGTAGCAAGAATTATTTTCAAAGGGGTTAAAATCATTGCAGGAAAAGTGGATGAAGTATATGGAGCTATCAGGGGACTATATTGAAAAATAAAGCAACAAATTTTTGAAAACTTTTATTTCCTACTGAGGTAGATAAATTATTGAACGTCCCTTATAGCTTACGTAAACAGACACCAGAAGTGCGCCATTATGTCTGGAGGCTCAGATGTTCCAGTGGGCAGAAGCCTATTTTCAGGTACTCTCAGCAGCCCATGTAGCAGGAGTGGACAAACTGCAGGTTCTAGACCAGCAGGTTCTAGACCCAAAGGAATGGTCCCTCTTCCAAAGAGCATTCAGCCTCTGGGGAAGGCCAGAAATGGGACCTGATGGCATCTGCCACAAACTCAAAGGCAAAAAGTTTTTACAGCCGAAGAGATGAACTGGGAAGCACAGGGTTGGACGTATTGGTCCTTGGCATTCTGCAGAATTGCATCTCACCCAGGACTTGTCATCTTAGTAGTGCCAGACTGGCCTCACCAACCTTAGTATGCGAATCTGATATGTCTTGGTCTTACTGCATGGCTATTGAGTGCACAGTCTTGACCAGCAAGGGTTATTAAGAAGTAGTCATTGCTACTCCTCTTCAAGCTAAGAAGCTGTCAACGTGTGTGGCCTATGCTTCCCAGCTCTGGTTCACTAGAGTTTAGGTTGAGCCTCTCATGGTGCCAATTTCTGTGCTTCTGGCATTCCTTCAAGCCAGGTTAGGAAATGGCCTAGCAGTAGCATTTCTCAAGGTCCAGGTGACAGGCCTCTTGTGCTTCCAAGTTCAAGGGGGAAAACAATCCCTGTCATCTCACCCTGGTGTGACCCAATTCTTGAAGGGGAACGCTCAGGTTGCAGTCTCCCATATGCCGGCCTTTTCCATCCTGGAATCTTAATATTATTCTGAAGGGCCTGTCCAAGCCTCTGTATGAGCTTCTCCAAGAGGCATATCTTCTGGACATCATGGTGAAGATGGTATTCCTGGTAGCAATAGTTTCCACAAGACGGATCTTGGAACTGCAGGCTTTTTCCTGCAGAGAACCCTGCTTAAAGATCTCAAAAGCTGGAATTTCTCTGCAACCATGGTACCTTTTTTCCTACTGAAGATTGTGTCTGCCTTTCATGTCAACACAAAAATTTTTTACACACTTTTTATCCTATGGGTTCGACCAAGCAAAATGCAATATTGCAGAGGCTGGATGTGCAAAGAATTTTACTCCACTACTTTGAAAGGACAAATGAGTTTCACATTTCCGACCATCTTTTTGTTCTAACCAGTCAGTCCAGATGAGACAGACCAGCTTCCAAGGCTTCTATTGCCACATGGATTCACATGGCAATTTTGTCAGTAAACAGCCACCTATGTCCGTCAAAGCTCATTTGGCCAGAAGTGTGGCATCTTCATGGGTGGAGTTCCAGGCAGTTCCATCCAAAGAAATCTGTAGAGCAATTTGGTCCACTCTCCATACCTTTACAAGGTTCTACAGAGTGAATGTGGTGGCTCAAGAAGATGCTGCTTTTGGATCCTCAGTCTTGCGAACAGGCTCATTTGTCAAGTTTTAAGTTTATTTAAAATTTAATATCCCGCTTATCAAAAATCTAAGTGGCATACAAAAGGTAAAATTGTAAATAAATATAAGGTATCAAGTACAAGACTCACAGACAACTGTAAATTATCATACATTTGGTTAAGAGGGGGAAATAAAATAATTGATAGGATAGAAAGACAAAAAGGGTAAATACAATAGGGAGGGAATGATTTCTTCGTGTGTGGTGAAAATTGTTGAGTATTATACGTAAAATGCATCTTTAAATAAGTTTTTAGGTTAGTTTTAAATCTATTTGAAGGGGCAGTTACAGAGGAGATTGATTTGCGCATGGTATCATAGACAATTAGATGTAATGAAGGTATGGCTAAGAGATTTTGCTTACTTGATCGCAGTGATCTAGGTGAATTATAGGGAATGATCAATTTATTGATGAATCCTGGGGAGTGAAAGATCCTTGATGTAAAGGTTAGAAGTAATATTTTGTAGGTTATTCTGTGGGAAAGTGGTAACCAATGAGCTTTTATCAGGAGCGGTGTCACATGGTCAAATTTTTTGGCCTTAGATAAGAGTTTAACAACAGTATTTTGTATGATTTAAAAAGAGTCTTCTGAGTACTTTCTAGGTTATTCTCTTATAGAAAGCATCTGGCACACCCTAGACATCTGGCACTGCTTTGGTACATCACCTAATGTACAGACTCCTGTGTATATGTAACAGAATGAAAGATTAGGTTCTTGGATAATCTTGTTTCTGTTAATATATAGAGGAGTACGTACAGCCTACCCAGTGCATTCTGCAATTTAAAAACATATGAATAGCCTTACTGGGTCAGACCAATGATCCAATTAGCCTTGTAGCCTATCCTCACGGCCAAACCAGGTCACTAGTACCTTGCAAAAACCCAAAGAGAAGCAACATTCCATGCTACCAATTGAGGGCAAGCAGTGGCTTCCCCCACGTCTGTCTCAATAACAGACTATGAACTTTTTCTCCAAGAAATTGTCCAAATCTTTTTTAAAACTAGCTATGTTAACTTTTCTTACTACAATGTGCTCCAGAGCTCAACTATTCTCTTGAGTGAAAAATATTTACTCCTATAGGTTTTAAAAGTATTTCCCTGTAATTTCATTGAGTGTCCCCTAGTCTATAATTTTTGACAGAGTAAAAAATCAATCCACTTGAACATATTCTACACCACTCAAGATTTTGGAGACTTCAATCATATCTCCCCTCAGCCATCTCTTTTCCAAGCTGAAGAGCCCTAACCTTTTAAGTCTTTACTCATATGAGAGGAGTTCCATCCCCTTTATCATCTTTGTCACTCTTCTTTGAATCTTTTCTAGTGCCGCTATGTCTTTCTTGAGATAAGGAGACAAGAATTGAACGTAATACTCCAGTTGAGGTCGCACCATGGAGTGATACAGTGGCATTATAACATTCTTAGTCTTGTTAACCATTCCTTTTTAAATAATCCTAGCCTCTTGTTTGCTTTTTTGGCTGCCACCACACATTGGGCAGAAGGTTTCATCGTATTGTCTACAATGACATCCAGATCTTTTTCTTGGGCACTATCCCCCAAGGTACCGTATTTGCCGCATATAAGATGACTTTTCAGTACCTTAAAATCCTCCCCAAAGTCAGGGGTCGTCTTATACGCCGGGTACTGTTTACATCAGTGTTTTTCAACCGCTGTTCGTGCCGCGAGATGTTGCCTGGTGTGCCGTACGGTCAGGGCCGCCATCAGGGCAGTACCACCAGTCTAGGGAGAGGGGCGGTCCGCCCCACGTGGACAGGAGAGAGCTGGACGGGGGACCCGCGGAGTTCAATACATCTCGAGCCGCGAGGCTCGTCTTCTGTTCCTGCCTGCCCTGCAACTAACATATAGCCGATCGCAAGCGTTCCCCGATGTCAGCGCTGACGTCGGAGGGAGGGCTTAAGCAAAGCCTGCCCTCCGACGTCAGCGCTGACGTCGGAGAATACTTCCGTTCGGCTATTTGTGCGCGGCAGGGCAGGCAGGAAGCAGAAGACAAGCCTCGCGGCTTGAGCTTCGTTTTGCTGAGAAAGTTGCAAAGATGGGCTGGGAGGCAAACACGGAACACAAAAGGGGGGAGGGAGTGCGTTTTGGACACAAGGCATGAACTTGAGAGAGAGGAAGGGAGGGAAAGAGATGCTGAGGTGGGGGAGGGAATGGGTTTTTGGACACAGAAGGCATGGACTTGGGAGAGAGGAAGGGAGGGAAAGAGATGCTGAGGTGGGGGAGGGAATGAGTGTTTGAACACAGAAGGCATGGACTTTGGAGAGAGGAAGGGAGGGAAAGAGATGGTTGTGTACACGGGGAATAGAAGAAAGGAGAATTTTTGGTCATAGGGAGGGAGTGAGGTACAGATAGTGGCATACCAGGGTGGGGAGGGGCGGTTTGCCCCACCCCGGGTTTACATCCCAAGGGGGTGCACAGCTGGCCACCCTCCAGTGTTGTCCCTAGGCCGGCAAACTGCGGCTCTTTAGCCACTTGAGTGCCACCGCCGCCATCGGGAACAGGCCGGCGCCAAGTTCTCCCTGCTTTTCCCTGTGGGGCCGGCCAACTCTCGCCACTCGCGTCAATTCTGACGTCGGAGAGGACGTTCTGGGCCAGCCAATCGCTGCCTGGCTGGCCTAGAACGTCCTCTCCGATGTTAGAATTGACGACGGGTGGCGAGAGTTGGTCGGCCCCGCGGGGAAGAGAAGCAGGGAGAACTTGGCGCCGGCCTGTTCCCGATGGTGGCGGTGGCACTCAAGTGAATTACTTTATATATAGTCAATATAGGCACAGAGTTAAATTTTTTAACATTTTCTAATGGTGGTGTGCCTCGTGATTTTTGTCATGAAACAAGTGTGCCTTTGCCCAAAAAAGGTTGAAAAACACTGGTTTACATCACAGTTCTTCAACCGCCGGTCCGCAGAAAATTCCTGCCGGTCCGCACAGGACCGGCGAGATGGACCCGTTAAATTTTCTGCCCCGATGGTGTTTGCAGAAATCTTCTGTTCCTCCCAGCCTCGGGCGATCAAGACAGGCGGTCATTCCCTCTGTGAGTCTCGCCTATGCGGAAACAGGAAGTTGAAACAAAATAGGCGGGACTCAGAGAGGGAAGGTCCCGACGTTTGCAGCCTGTCTTGATCGCTGCCCCTGCTGAGTCGCCGAAGAGGGCCGCGGGGAAAGTGCAGGCAGAGAGAAGATGGTCAGCGTGCGCGGGGAGGTCAGCGTGTCGATTGGGGCCATCAGCAGCGTTTGTGCTGAGTCTGCCCACGTGCAGGATGCGGCGGGTAGGGGCCTCCGACTCGTCTTGGGCTGCTGGGCCTGCGGTGCAAAGCTGTTTTTGCCGGCTTGGGGGGGGGGGTCGCGAATCGGAAGAAGGGGTAGTCTTATACGGCGAGTATATAACAAACTCTATATTTTAACTGTAAAAGTTGGGGGGTCGTCTTATACGCCCAGTCGTCTTATACGCCGGCAAATACGGTAGATCCTATCATCTGGTAACTGTGATATGGGTTATTCTTCCCAATGTGCATTACGTTGCTTTTGTCCACATTAAATTTAATCTGCCACTTGGATGCCCAATCTTCCAATTTCCTAAGGTCTGCCTGCAATTTTTACAATGCATGCGTTTTAACAACGTTGAACAGTTTAGTGCCATCTGCAGTTTATTGACATCTTGTTGATCCAATTTCCAGATCATTTATATAAGTTAAATATCACCTATTCCAGTACAGATCCCTGTGGCAATCCACTGTTTACTCTCTTCCTTTGAGAAAAATGTCATACCCTCTGTTTTCTTCAACCCAACTGTTTGAGGGCTGCAATTGAGACTTCAGGGCTGCATGTGGCCCTGGGCAGTGGGGAGGCTATTTTCTCTCATACAGCCGACGGCTGTATGAGTGAGATGAGAGAAAATAGCCTCCCCACTGCCTTGAAAAAGAGAGCAAAACGCGTTGGCTGAGGGGATTTCCAGCAATGGCTGAAAGCTAAGCTAAGTGAATGATTTATAAAATAACCTATTTATTGAAAAAATATTTATAAAATGAAAGATTAATATATAAAAGTGAAGAAGAAGAAACATATAAGAATAGAAAAAGATGTGCCCACGGGTAAGATGAGGAAGTAACCCTTTAGAGCTATGTTGCTCAGAGGGTAATCTGATATCCCTCTGGCACTATATATGTTGTCTTGTGTGACTGGACTACAAGTGATATTGAGTTGATTAAAGATAATAAAGAGAATAGAGATTGTTTAAAGGATGGCTACCTTGGTAAGGACAGATGAGATGAATTCTTCTGTCTCTTGGGTCAGTGAGGTTATGGGAATAATAATTGTTATCCGTGTATATGTACAATTTCAGTTTTAAATTGGATAACGTATTTCCCAGTGAAGCCATGTAGATATTGAAAAGTGAGGGGGAGGGCGGGGAGCCCTGTGGCACTCAACAGGGATTGGGCCAAGCTTGAGAGTAGGCTTCTTCGCTGTAGACCTGGTAAGTACATTTTTTTAGGAAACCCATGAACCAATTTAGTACCTGTCCGGAAATGCCAATGGAATCAAGGCACCTAAGCAGGAGGTCATGATAAACAAAGTCGAAGGCACTGCTCAGGTCGAACTGTAGTACCAGTGCGCTTTTTTCCCGGGAAAACAAATGGAAAAGATGGTCAGTCATAGAGGCCAAAACTGTTTCAGTGCTGTAATTTGTTCTGAAGCCAGATTGAGAATCATGTAGAATGTTGAACTTCTCTAAATATTCCGTGAGGTTGATGTTAACCAGACCTTCCATTAGTTTAAGAAAGAATGGCATATTGGCAATGGGTCTGTAGTTGGCCGTCAAGGAAACAGACTCCTTTGGGTTTTTGATAATAGAAGTCACGAGGATATGACCAAGTTCCTCCGGGAATTTACCAGTACGCATGCATGATGAAACACAGTTAAAAAGTTCAGCCTTGAAGGAGATAGGAGCTGTTTTCATAATAGTCAGTGGGCAGTTGTCCAATAGGCAATTGGATTTTACATATTTTGAGTAAAGCTTGAAGAAGTAGCTCCAGTCTGGATTTTCAAAGTGATTCCAGATCATGTCAACAGCTCTACCTTCTTTGTCTAAGGCAGTAAATGTGATCGATCTCAATTTGTGGATTTTTGTAGCGAAAAAGTCAGCTAAGATCGCCGCAGGGGGTGGGGAGTCTGTATTGGAGTGCTTGTGGAATTCAATATCAAACAAAGAATTGACTATTTTGAAAAGTTTGTGACTTTTTAAAGTAGGTGAATTAATTTTTTGGGAGTAATGTTTGCTATGCTTTTTTTTAATCATTATTTTGTATTCTTTAACCTTTAGTCACCAAGTAAGTCTGTCCTCATCTTTCCCTGATTTGCACCATATTCTTTCCAATTTGTGGAATTCTCGCTTTAAGACCATTAAGTCAGTATCGTACCAGTTGTCTGATAAACGTTGTCTTTTTTACGTTTTTTTCAGAGGGGCTATGTCATTTAAGATCTGATCACTAAAGTTTTTCCATCCTAAAATGAAGTTAGGGTCAAAAGCTGGGTTGGAGACTAAGCTATAGTGCGTCCAAAATTCTACTGGGTTCAGCTGTCCTCTTGTGCAAATAGTTTTCTCTTTGATGTTGTTCCTTGGTTTTGTTTTGAGTTGTCTTTTAATCAAGCATAATTCAAAGTTGCAAGTTTTACAGAGTACCGTATTTTCGCGGATATAACGCGCGCGTTATACGCGTTTTTACCTACCGCGCATACCCCCCGCGCGTTATATGCCTGAGCGCGGTATACAAAAGTTTTTAAACATAGTTCCCACCCCGCCCGACGCCCGATTCACCCCCCCAGCAGGACCGCTCGCACCCCCACCCCGAACGACCGCTCGCACGCGCTCGCACCCGCATCCACGATCGGAGCAAGAGGGAGCCCAAGCCCTCTTGCCCGGCCGACTCCTCGACGTCCGATACATCCCCCCCCGGCAGGACCACTCGCACCCCCACCCCGAAGGACCGCCGACTTCCCGACAATATCGGGCCAGAAGGGAGCCCAAACCCTCCTGGCCACGGCGACCCCCTAACCCCACCCCGCACTACATTACGGGCAGGAGGGATCCCAGGCCCTCCTGCCCTCGACGCAAACCCCCCCCCCCCCCCCAACGACCGCCCCCCCCAAGAACCTCCGACCGCCCCCCCAGCCGACCCGCGACCCCCCTGGCCGACCCCCACGACCCCCCCACCCCCCTTGCCCGTACCTTTGGTAGTTGGCCGGACAGACGGGAGCCAAACCCGCCTGTCCGGCAGGCAGCCAACGAAGGAATGAGGCCGGATTGGCCCATCCATCCTAAAGCTCCGCCTACTGGTGGGGCCTAAGGCGCGTGGGCCAATCAGAATAGGCCCTGGAGCCTTAGGTCCCACCTGGGGGCGCGGCCTGAGGCACATGGTCGGGTTGGGCCCATGTGCCTCAGGCCGCGCCCCCAGGTGGGACCTAAGGCTCCAGGGCCTATTCTGATTGGCCCACGCGCCTTAGGCCCCACCAGTAGGCGGAGCTTTAGGACGGATGGGCCAATCCGGCCTCATTCCTTCGTTGGCTGCCTGCCGGACAGGCGGGTTTGGCTCCCGTCTGTCCGGCCAACTACCAAAGGTACGGGGAAGGGGGGTGGGGGGGTCGTGGGGGTCGGCCAGGGGGGTCGCGGGTCGGCTGGGGGGGCGGTCGGAGGTTCTTGGGGGGGGCGGTCGTTGGGGGGGGGGGGGGGTTTGCGTCGAGGGCAGGAGGGCCTGGGATCCCTCCTGCCCGTAATGTAGTGCGGGGTGGGGTTAGGGGGTCGCCGTGGCCAGGAGGGTTTGGGCTCCCTTCTGGCCCAACTACACAAAGGTACGGGGAAGGCGGGTGGGGGTGTCGTGGGGGTCGGCCAGGGGGGTCGCGGGTCGGCTGGGGGACGGGCGGAGGTTCTTGGGGGGGGGGCGGTCGTTGGGGGGAGGGGGTTTGCGTCGAGGGCAGGAGGGCCTGGGATCCCTCCTGCCCGTAATGTAGTGCGGGGTGGGGTTAGGGGGTCGCCGTGGCCAGGAGGGTTTGGGCTCCCTCCTGGCCCGATATTGTTGGGGAGTCGGCGGACCTTCGGGGTGGGGGTGCGAGTGGTCCTGCCGGGGGG
This sequence comes from Geotrypetes seraphini, assembly GCF_902459505.1. NCBI lineage: Eukaryota > Metazoa > Chordata > Amphibia > Gymnophiona > Dermophiidae > Geotrypetes > Geotrypetes seraphini. The sequence goes on from NC_047084.1 coordinate 24,601,420, forward strand.
GGGGGGAATGTATCGGACGTCGGGGGGGGCATCAGGCTTTCAGGATGGGGACAGACCTTCAAGGGGGGACAGGACTTCAAGGGGGGACAGTGCACGGAAAGTCAGGGGGGTGAACGGAGAGTCGGGACAGCGCACGGAAAGTCAGGGCAGTGCACGGAAGTCAGGGGGGGCGAAAGGAGCGTCGGGCATCATGCGCGGTATACCCGTGAGCGCGGTATACAAAAGTTTTTGTACATATCATCGTGATTTCTGCGCGCTATACCCGTGTGCGCGTTTTACACGGGTGCGCGTTACATCCGCGAAAATACGGTAGATGTGGCAGCAAGACAGGACTCTGCCTTTGTGTCCTCGATCTTGAGGGTTGGTGCAGCAAGCCCACCCTAGCTTTTTGGAGACTGCTTATGTACATTCCATCTGTCTAGAATGTCTCACCTATGGTATTGGGGAAAAAAGATTATGTACTTACCCTGGTAAGCTCTTTTCCATTAGATAGGTGAGACATTCTAGACTCCCACCCATTCTTTCCTGTGCCTGCCTACTGTTTCAGTCTGTTTATGCTTCTCTAAGCTGATTCTTGGATGCCTTGAGGGCTGGGAAGAATTTGTATATATGTTTCCATTTTATATGGGAGTAGTTTCTGAGCTCCTTTGAAGCCTTTATTGACTGTTAATATTGTTCTTTGAGTTAATTCTTGAGCAGAACAGTTGGTTTTTAAGCCTGTTGCTAAAGGTGCCTCTACTTTACATGGATTGGGTAGTTTTCAATGCTTGGGTACTAACTGTAGGTGGAGCTAAGGAGCCCAATGAAGTACAGCTAAGGCAAGAGAAAAAATCCAGAGTGGATTCCTTCTGCAGATGCATGTGGCTATAGGAATTATTACCCATCTGTCTAGAATGTCTCACCTATCTACTGGAAAAGAGCTTACAGGTAAGTACATAATCTCTCTATAGATATGACAAACAATGTTTAAGGTTCAAACAATTTTTATTGATGCAAACAACAACAAAGACAACAGTACAAACAAGGATGCATCATATACTATAAAATAACAAGCATGTACAGAAGAAAAGTAACAGCAATCAAACTCCCCCCCCATCCTACTTTACATAGGGCGAGCGAGATTAAGGAGGTGGAAAGGCACTCCGAAGCCCTGGACTCTTATGAGCCCCGAAGATGCCATACCACCCCTTCCCCCCCCACCTATGCCCACTGATCCCATCCATAATAAAGTGCCAGAACCTTCCAATACCTGCACTTCCCCTCCTCAATCCCCCCATTCCTCCCCCCCAATGGTACTCTCCACCCCGCCCCACCAGTACTCACCAGTACTCTCCCAGCCCAACTATTGAGCGTCCAGATTAGGACACCCATCGTAAGACTGCACTGCGGCCCTTTGGATGCAAGGCTTGTAGATGTGGCTCCCAGATATTCAAGAACATCTTTCGCTTCCTAGCCCCTTCGGTATCGCGTGCTTCCCAGATGGCCAACTGATGCAACTGGTTCCGCCAATGCCAAAACTCCGGAGGGTCATGTACTGTCCAGCACTGAAGAATACATTTTCTGGCCAGTAAGCTCATCTTCCTACACAGAGCCCGATGCCCCCTAGGCAAATGGCCATAAGCCTCTGGCAAATCCAAGACAAAGTGGGCCGAGGTACTGCGCAAGGTTCTCCCAATTAACCCTGACATATAAGAGATTGTACGCCTCCAGAAGCGCTGGATATTGTTTATTGTTTATTCAGATTTTTGATTAAACGCTTTTTCGAAACGACAAAGCGTTGAACAAGGTTTAAAATAACATTTAAACAAATTTAACAATTAAGACATATATTTATATAAAAATTACTAGACTGACGACAATTACATACTGGGTAAATACGGACCTGAAGGCCCCTAAACACAATTAGGAAGGGGGGGAGAAATACAATTGATATAGAAAATGTGAGAAACGTTTAAGGTAAACACAAAAGGGACTGGGAAAATGAATATAAAAAACCAGAATAGGTTAGTCTCTAAATTTCAGATTCAATTAAAAGCATCTTTAAAAAGAAAGCACTTTAAATTGCTTTTAAAATTTTTTAAATTTTTTTTCCATTTTTAAGTCTAAAGGAAGAGTATTCCAGATCATAGGTGCTGTCACAGAGAAAATGGAGGTGCGACGAGTACCAATTATTTTTAAAGATGGGATGTTAAGATTGTATTGAGTTATAGATCTTAAAGCTCTCGGCGGGTCATATGGGATAATGGGGTAGGACCAAAAGGCATGTCCCAATGTGTATGTCCCTGTCCCACATTTATGACACAATGGTGTAGGGAGACCCCCACTATAATACAACTGTGTACGAGTGTAATAGGCGCGTAAGGTCACCCTATAATACGTTTCTCGCAACCAAGCACACGGGGTCACCCCAGGCGTCGCCCGCAAATTACGGGCTACATCCCAATGTCACAAATTAATCTGCAATTCCTCCTCCCATTTACCCCGGATGATCTGGTAGTCCTTGGCTGGTTGTAACTCTTGCAAACTAGCATGAATGCTAGACACCGAGAGTGACAACCCCTCCTCTCGAGCAAACAACTCCCACAGCCTGGCCCCCAAATGCATTCGCAATTGTGCTCTGTCGAAGGATCCCACATAATGCTCCACTTGATGACAAGCAAACTGCGCTCCCCAGGTCTCCCCCACTTTAGCCAGCAAATCTGCATGGATCAACAGCTCCCTATCAACCCCCAAAATATGTTCTAAACGTGAGACTCCTCTCACTCCACAAGACAAGTACTCCCTGGATTCCCTACCCGGAGGAAAGGCCAGATTACCCCGCAATGGCAAGAGATCAGTGACCGTCGGATCCCCTCCCAGGGCTTGCACAAGCCAACACCAGGCTGCTTGCAATGTGCTAAATAATAAACTAGGTCGGATAGAAGAAGGCAATGCCCTCCGGGGACTATGTAGTAATTCAAACACATCATAGGGAGCAAAAAACTCACGTTCCATCTGAAGAGGGGTGTAGCTACTGGTCTTATTCACCCGCTCTCCCAAATGGTGAAGCAAACACGCAAAATTATAGACCTGCACATCCGGTAATCCTAACCCCCCCCCCCCCATGCCAAGTCCCCAGCAACTGAGACACCTGCAATTTCGGTTTCTTGGCCACCCAACAGAAACGAGTAACCCCTTTATAAAAAATGTGTAAATCTTCTTCAGCAAGCATATCAGCAGAGTCTGCAGAACATACAGCCATTTGGGAAAGATGAACATCTTAACCAAGCAAATGCGCCCCATCAGAGAAAGGGGCAATGCCCTCCATGTATCCAGCAAGAGCTTCATCTGTTGCTGAAGCTTATCCACATTGAGACGATACAATCGGGGTACCTGCATGGTCATCAGAGTCCCCAAGTATACAAATTGTCCCGGTGTCCATGTCAACGGAAACCCATTCCCCCAAAGGGCCTGAACCACCGCAGAAGATGCTAACGCCTTCGATTTGTCCAAATTTAAGCGGAACCCTGCATGGTCCCCATAGTCTTTAATCAAGTCCAATAATGCCATCAAGGAGAGCAAAGGATCGGTAAGGTGTACTAAGATATCATCCGCAAAGGCCGATAACTTAAAAGAAGTAGCTCCTATTTCAATCCCCCGTATAGAGGGCATTGCATATTTATCCCAAATTAGGGGGTCCATTGTAAGCACAAACAATAACAGTGATAAGGGGCAACCCTGCCTCGTCCCCCTAGAAATCGGGAACCGGTCCGTTTCAAGATCTTTCAATACTATTCTAGTCCATGGAAGAGCATACAATGCTCGCACCGCTGACACAAAAAAAAACATCAAAACCATATGCCGCTAAAATATCATAAAGAAAATCCCACCGCACCCTGTTGAACGCTTTTTCGGCATCAAAGCTAACCAGCACAGACGGAAGATTGGGTGCCACCCACTGTTCCATTGACAGCAACAATTTTCATACATTTTTGGCTATGGTTCGTCCTTTCACAAATCCCACCTGAGCTTCGTGGATAAGGGAGGGAAGCACAGCAGCCATCCGTTTCACCATTATTTTCGCCAGCAGTTTAACCTCCGTATTCAATAAGGAAATAGGACAATAGGAGCCTGCTTTTTCAGGGTCTTTATTAGGCAACAGCAATATGCGTGCTGTGTTCATACCCTCCGGTAAAGCCTCTGCGCCTACCATAATAATAAACATCCGAGCGAGCGGCTGGATAATCTCTTCACCTAAGAGCTTATAAAATTTAATGCACATGCCATCCTCGCCCGGTGCCTTCAGCAGAAGACTGTTCCCTATTGCCCACTTCCTCCTGTCTCAGAGATATGGGGCAACGTTATCCCATCCAAATAGGGCCCTGCCGTTACTCTCTCCTCTGACCGGGCGGGGGGGGCATAGAGGTTCTTAAAATAGCAAAAAAATATGTCTCCGATCTCCGGGTCTGTTGTAACTCTCTCCCCCTGCTTGTTCCTCAGGGCCTGAACCCTACGTGGGCCTGTCCTGGTAGAAACCAGTCGGGCCAGTAGTTTCCCCTCTTATTCCCATATCTATAAAGCTGGTACTTATAGTAAGCAAGGGATTTGCGGGCCCGCTGATGTAATAGGGAATTGAGGGCCACTTGATATTCCATCAACTCCTGTTTGTGCATACCTCCTCCGGGCCTTAGCAACGTCCTTCTCTAAATGCAAAATTTCCCAATCTCGAGCTTTTTTAACGTGACTACTATAACTAAGAGTATCCCCCCTCAACATCGCCTTCGCCGCTTCCCAGAATAAGATGGGGTCCCCTTCTGCAAGAGCATTATGCCGTTTGTAATCATTCCATGTACCCAGCAACCATTCCCTATAGTTTGGATCCCTATACAATGCAAGCGGAAATACCCAGTGCCACTTCCCCGGCGGCCCCCTGCCTTCTTGCCACATCACCTGAACCCAGGCATGATCAGAGATTGTATATGGACCTATCTCCACCCTCTCCAGCTTCTGAAACACCTCTTCTGTCACCCAAATATAGGCTATGCGAGACTGCGTACCGTGCGCCCGGGACATACGAGTGTAATCCCTTTCAGTGCTGTGCAGTACCCTTCAGGGGTCGATTAACTTCAGGTTATCACTAACTTTTTGGAGCTCCCTCTCCCCTGCCCGCCGTAGAGCACCTCCCTGGCTTCAAGCAATGCAAACTAGAATCACGAACAGCATTAAAGTCTCCCCTAACAATCAGGGAGACCTGGGCATAGGGCAACAACAAGTGGGTCAATGTAGCATAGAATGCCGGGTCACTTTCATTAGGAGCATAGACACAGCAAAACACCTGTCCTGCTGTGCGATCACCCCTCGACAGAGCACATATCTACCCTCCCCATCTCTAGCCAAAATCTGTAAGTTGTCTATGAGGCCCTTACAGAACAAAATCGCTACCCCCCTATGTTTCCCCTTTGCAGAAGCTGCTACACACTCCCCCACCCATCATTGCTTCAATTTAGTATGTTCAAGATCAGTCAAATGGGTATCCTGGAGAAAGGCCACATCCACCTTATGGCGCTGGAAGTGTTGTAAAATTTTTTGAGCACTTAATGGAGTAATTTATCCCCCCCCCCCCCACATTCCAGGTTACAAAATTAACCAGGATCTACTGCCACTAACCACTCCACATACTCCACCTTCAATATCCTTGGGACCTGGCCACCCCAGCCCCTGACCAGGCCCCACCAGAGCATCAGCTGACCATCTAGTACCAATTCTTGGCAGAGAGCACCATCTCCCCACCACACCCCAACTCCCAACCCCTCCCCCCTCAAACAGCCCTTCCCCCCAGTTCCCAACCCAAAACTACATCTCAAGACCATCCAAACAGATCTCAAGATCCCCTGAGGAAGAAGCAACTCCGCCACTCCAATGCATACCCCCAGCACCCCAAAAAAAAATGTACACCAAATATAGGCAATACACTCCACCCAGGTCCCCATCACAAACAACCCCCACCAACTGAGCCTCCATCCCTCTCTTCAAAACTCACCCTGCACACAAACACCGCACAATCCCCATAACAGACCCCCTGGCGAGACTGAAACAAACTACCCAGGCCCACCATACAAGCCCCACACTTGCAGCAGCCTTCTACATCACACCTGACCCCCTCCCGAATCCCCACCGCACACAGACTTTCCGATCTACCTCCAACCCTCCCAATGAACACTCACCCAACACACACACACCCGCCCACCTTCCAATGAAAGACCCCACAGCATTAAACAACTGAAGTCATCCAAGCCAACAGTAATGTCAGCAGCCCTCTCACAGGGGTTGTCCCTGTAGCTCACTGCTCTCCACGCTGTCGCTCCTCTGGTCTGTCACCGCCATCTGGAAGGTCCAGTTCTCTCCTCTCCTTGCTCTAAAGCAGGTCCCCTCTCAGGAAGGTTAGGAGCTCCCAGCTCTTGGAGCACCGACCAGGCCTCCGCCACTGTACGTACCCGTCGCGTCGCGCTCCCCACTGTCAGTACCAAGGCAAATGGATAAAGCCACCGATATCAGAGGCCCCCTCTGCGGAGATAGGTGGTCACCACTTGCATATCCCTCCACTTTCGCAAGGTGGCTTCTGTCATATCCTGATAGATGTCCACCCACAAGTTATTCCATTTGTAATCCCTCTGCTTCCGCGTTGCATGGAAGTTGACCTCCTTCACCCGAAAGCTGCCTAGGAACAGAACAATGTCACGGGGCAAGTTGGATTTAGGGCGCCCCAGGGTCCGATGCGCTCGTTCTATTTCTATTTCCGGCACCTGCCCCTCACCTGCCGGAGCACTAGTGAGAATGTCTGTACAGATGTCCAATGCTATCTGACGGGCATCTTGATAAGCACTTTCTTTCGGCACCCCCCGGATCCAGAGATTACACAGCCGGGTTCTGTTTTCCAGATCCTCCCACATCGCCAACTCCCCCGTTCATATTTCTGCCACTTCCTGCTGCACAGCAATGATGTCCTCAGTCATTGTGTTAACATGTACTTACACCGCTTCTTGCCACTTCACCAGCTCCCCCAAGTCTTGTTTTAAATCTGTTACTGCTTTTGTCACATTGTGCACAGAGATTGCATTTCTTTATGAATGTCCAGCAGCAGATCTATCAAGGAGTCTGGTGCCTCCTGGGAGCTCCCCGGCACACCACCGCCCAACCGTTCCTTGAGTTCCACTCCGCCCCCTTTAGCAGCTTCCGAAACCGCCATTTTGGCTGCCTATGGCAGCTGACTTCCGCTGTCTTCAGGGTTCCCAGCTTCTTTCCTGCAAATCCGTAGCTGTCCAACTTTCTCCGCATGGACATTCCTCTCAGCCGTCAGTCAAGCGCAGTATGCAGGGGGTCACAGGCACTGCCCGTGGGGTGATTAAGCAAAGATTACAATGTCACCACCAGAGCTCCCATCAAGGTCTCAATACCTCTGGACACACTTTACTCCACCATTCCACTCTGGTGTTGTCCGCAGACAAGCAGGGCCAGCTGGGACCATCCACCGGCGAGAAGAGAGGTCACCAGGGCCCCCAATGAAGAACCAACTCCCACTGAAGTAGGCAAACTCCTTGCAGGAAGCTGAGCCCGGAACACCAGGGCAAGCACACTCTAACTCCACGGGGCCTGCCAGGGTACAATACAAGAACAGTGTGAAGGGAGCACTCCACAATGTGGCTCTGCAGTACAACAGTGGGTTAAGCTCCAGAAGGGTGCGAGTGTGAGGCGTGAGGCTCGTTTGTCCCATGACCTTCAGGCAGGACGTCCGCCCGAGATCATGCTTAGCAGCTCACCCGGTCCGCTGAGTTGCTCCAGCGCGCCCTGCTGCTGCTCAGTATTTCTTATTACGGCCTGCTCACCTCCCGTTCCCCATGCGCAAATAGAGGGGACGCACGCCCTGCAGACGCTCCTGCACCATGCGGTCTGCAGGCTGAGAATCTGGTGCTCAGATGCGGTCCCAGGAGAGCCCAGTCGCTTGGCAATCGAGTAGCTACGGTGCTCGGGGGGTGCTGCCTATTCTACCCCCACCCCCAACGGAGAAACCTCTGCGCCACCGCCAGCGTGGAAGAATTCGGGGCATTAGAGTGGCCGACAATGGAACCTCGGTACTAGGCTTCCATCATTGTTGGTGAGATCACTTCCTCCCATGACAAACAATGTTTGACATATCTGTATGTGAATGCCAGAAGCCTAAGTTTGAATATATTGCACTAAATGAAAAGATAGATGCAATAGGCATCTCTGAGACCTGGTAGAAGGAAGATAACCAATGGGACACTGTCATACTGAGGTACAAACTATATCACAGTGATAGGGTAGACGAATTGGTGGAGGCATAGAATTTTATGTTAAGGAGAGCCTTGATCCGAATGGACTGAAAATTCTACAGGAGCAGAAACGCACCTTGGAATCTCTATGGGTAGAAATTATATGTGTAAAGGGGAGAAGAATAGTGAAAGGAGCATACTACTGTCTGCTTGACCAGGATGAATATACAGATGCTGAAATGTTAGCAGAAATTAGGGAGGTTAACAAACTAGATAACACAATAATAATGGGTGCTTTCGACTACCCCGATATTGATTTGGTAAATGTAATCTCAGGGCATGCTAGGGAGATAACATTCCTTGATGAAATCATGGACTGTTTTATGTAACAGCTGGTTCTGAAACTGACAAGAGACAAATCAATTCTAGACCTTGTTCTTAGTGGAGCGCATGAATTGGTGCGAGAGGTAATGGTGCTGGGGCTGCTTGATAACAGTGATCATAACATGATCAGTTTTTATATAATCCCTTGAATACGTTAACACAGGATATCCAATACAACTATGATGACATGAGGAGAATGGTAAAAAAGAAACATAGAAGAGCAGCTGCAAATGTCAAAAATTTACATCAGGTGTGAATGTTATTCAAAAATACCATCCTGGAAACCCAGACAAGATGTATGCCATGTATTAAAAAAGGAGGAAAGACCAAACGGCAGCCAGCATGGTTAACGAGTGTAGTGAAGAAAGCTATTAGAGCCAAAAGAGAATCCTTCAGAAAGTAGAAAAAGGATCCGACTGAAAATAATTGTAAACAGCACAAGGCATGTCAAGTCAAATTCAAGGCACTATTAAGGAAGGCCTTGAAGAGAGACCTTGAAAAGAAGATTGCGCTGGAAGCAAAAACATAGTAAAAACATCTTTAGGTATATTAAAAGCAAGAAGCTGGGAAGAGAATCAGTTGGGACCACTAGTTGACCGAGGGATAAAAGGGGCTCTAGGGGAATATAAGGTCATAGTGGAGAGATTAAATGAATACTCCTGTTGGAATTCTGTGCAGAAATCCCTTTCCTGTGCAGAATCTCACTATATTAGCATCTTCAGGTTACGGTATCTGCAGCAGTTCCCACATGCTGCCTGCCACTGACCCAGAAATCTCTCTGTGACAAGAGGGGAGGCTTCCGGGTTAGTGGCAGGCAGCATGCGAGAGTCGCTGCCGCTACCGTAACCCAAAGAAGCAAGCCTTAAAAGTACAGGGGAGGAGAGGAAGGAAAGTCTCTGGTACAGGAGGAGGGAAGGGGTGAGAGGAAGGAACATTGGTGGCACAGTGGGAGGGGATGGGGAGAGGAAGGAAAGATGCTGGCACTGGGAGAGAAGAGGGAGACATGCATGGTGAGGGGAGAGGATGAAATTGTACATAATAGATGGGAGGAAAGAAGAGATGATGCATGAATGGGGTTAGAGAGATTTGACAAGACACAAGAAAGGGAGAAAGAGAGAGAGGTGTTGGACATGGAGGTAGATGAGAGAGAGGGAGATACATAGGTAGATGGGGAGAAGGAGGGAGATGTTGGATCCAGGAGTAGAATAGTGATTGAGAGATGCCTGGAAATGGGAGTAAGGAAAGAGAGTAGGAGAAATGCTGGACCATGGGGGAGAGTGCAGCAGGTTAGAGATAGGGAGACGTCAGGCTACGAGGGTGGGGAGGAAAGATAGAGAGAACAGATGCTGGGCTATAAGGCTAGAGCAGGGGTAGGCAATTCTGGTCCTCGAGAGCCGGAGTCAGGTCAGGTTTTCAGGATCTCCACAATGAATATGTACAAGATGGATTTGCATGCACTGCCTCCTTGAGATGGAAATCTATCTCATGCATATTTATTGTGGAGATCCTGAAAACGTGACCTGGCTCCGGCTTGCGAGGACCACAATTGCCTACCCCTGGGCTAGAGTAAAGAAGACGCTGAGAATGGTAGAACCCTGAGAGGGAGGAGAGGAGATGGATGAGAGGATAGGTAGAAATATGGTAATGGAGGTACATTGAAGATGAAAGGGAATGGAGGCTGAGAAATGAATGAGATGGGGAATGGGAGAGAAGATGGAAATTCGATAGGTAGCTGAAAAGTGAAATAGAGGAGAAGGGTAAGAAAGATGCAGAAAAGGGCTAAAAAGGAATGATCAATATGTCTGAGGCAGGTGTAGTGAGGGAATAAACAGGAAAGAGTAGAAAAGACAAATGGATAGCAGCCACTTGAAGAAGAATTAGTAGATGATAGGAAAGCAGAAAAAAGAAACTGGAACCAACATGATGGAAAAATAAAACAAGACGAACAAAAACAGAAGACAATAAATCCTCTGCAAAATGTCAGCAAGCCACACCACAGTGAAGGAGTCGAAAACCAATGGACTAATAAAATGATTTATTAGGTAATACAAAATGACTCAACGTGATTTGTGTTTTGGCCAAAAGCCTGCGTCGAGTGTCTAAAGTCTGAAATGGATTGATGGTGGTCCAAACTAGTTTTGTCGCATTAGGAAAACCAATATGATATCACAAGTTTTGACTAATGGATAAGACGTTGTGCTCAAAATGTTTGCCGAACAGCAAAAGGAAAAAAAAAAATCCAGACAACATAGGTAGAAGAAAAACATTTCTTGGTGCCTTGGGTATTTTGACCTGTTCTTGGAGTTATTTGGGGCACTGATTCAGAAAATTGCATTGGATAGATCGCATCAGCTCTAGTTTCCTAGATATGGTTGAATTAATTAAATTTTTTACCATTATTTAAAAGATCTCTTCTGCAGAATCGAGATGTCATAACCTTTCTTTTTTGAATAAGAAATTTATGTATTTAAATTACCCATTTTTTTTGTAGCACGAGATGGAATCATGCTGCCACCACTATATAAAGCTAGGCCTGATGAAACAATTTATAAAAGCTTTGAATAAAGACGGTTCGTGCATTGAATACATAGTACATATGTTACCTGGACTTACCATGGAAAAACTAAAGGCAGGAATTTCCGATGATCGGCAGATCAGACAACTTATAAATTATCCACATTTCATAGCATCAATGAATGAAAAAATTTGTTCTTATTGTGAAAATCTTTCTTGGCAACAAGAAGGCAGACTACACACAATTAGTAGAGGATGAGCTCTTTCATTTCAACAGTCTTGGCTATAACATGAATGTTAAAATCCTTTATCTGTACAGTGACTTAGATCGCTTTCCAGAGAACCTTGGTGACTTAAGCGAAGAGCAAGATGAAAGATTTCCCCAAGACAAAAACAGTGGAAGCCAGATAACAAGGAAGATGGGATGCACACATGATGGCAGACTATTGTTGGAATCTTATGCGGGATTGTCCTGGCCAATCCCACTCTCGGAAATCTTACAAAAGGAGCTTCTTGTATGCCGAATGACTGGAAAGTTTGTATCGTAAACTTGTGCTTTTGATATGAAATAAGTAGATTTTCATGTTGTACACTTTTCTTTTAATTTTTAATGTTTCCGTCATGCTTAAAAGATATTTAAATACTACAGTAAAATATCCTGATTTTTTAATGGGCAAGCAGAGTGAAGAGTGGTATATGGCACATGTTCTGTATCTCAAAAACTAGAGTTGATAGGAGAAAACTGGTGCCATTTTTAGAATCAGTGGGTCAAATATACCCAGAAACAGGTCTAATATTTGAGGCACCAAAATGAGTGTTGGCCAGTTTTAATTATCAAAAATATTGTTTACATTTTGACAAATATACCTGCAGAATTTTACAGAATTTGCTAATTTTGTGTGCAGAATTTTGAATTTTTTTGTACAGAATTCTGCCAACAGTAAATTAATTCTTTGCTTCGGTCATCACCAAGGAAGATATGGGGGAGCTACCGGTGCCAAAATTGCTATTCAATTCTGATGAATCAGAGAAACTCAAACAAATCTCTGTAACGCTGGAAGATGTAATGGGTCAGTTTGACAGACTGAACAATAGCAAATCACCTGGACAAGATGGTATATATCCCAGAATGCTGTTAGAATTGAAAAATGAACTTGCAGAGCTATTGTTAGTAATTTGTAAAATTTTTTTAAAATCCAGCATAGTACCAGAAGACTGGAGGGTGGCCAATGTGCTGCCGATTATTTTTAAAGGGTTCCAGAAGTGATCCAGGAAATTATAGACAGGTGAGTCTGACGTCGATGCTGGGCAAAATGGTAGAGAACAAAATAACAGAACATATACATAAGCATGGATTAATGAGAGAGAGTCAACATGGGTTTAGTCAAGAGAAAGAATTCTTGCCTCACCAATCTACTGCATTTCTTTGAAAGGGATGAATGAACATTTGGATAAAGGTGAATTGGTTGATATTGTGTATTTGGATTTTCAAAAGGATTTTGACAAAGCACCTTATTCTTAGGAAATTAGAAAGTAATGGGATAGGAGGGTAATGTCCTATTATGGATTAAGAACTGCTTGAAAGACAGAACACAGAGAGTAGGTTTAAATGGTCAATATTCTTAATGGAGAAAGGTAAATAGTGGCATTCCCCAGGAGTCTGTGCTGGGATTGCTGCTTTTTAACAAGATGAGAATAACTAGTGAGATAATTAAATTTAGGGCTCGTTTTACCAAGCTGCGTTAGCAGTTTTATCGCACGCACATTTTTAGCGCGCGCTAACCCCCACACTAGCCTGCTCAAGAGGCGGCGGTAGCGGCTAGCATGGCCAGCAAATTAGTGCGCGCTATTACGCGTGTTAAACCGCTAACGCGGCTTCATAAAAGGAGCCCTTAGTGTTGAAACAAGTTGTTAAATTGCAAGAGGACCTTGGGAGACTGGGCATCAAAATGGCAGATGATGTTTAACGTGAGCCAAGTGTAAAGTGATGCATGTGGGAAAGAGGAACCCAAACTATAGCTACATGATGCAGGGTTTCACTTTAGGAGTCACTGCCTAGGAAAAGGATCTAGATGTCATCGTTGAGGATACATTGAAACTCTCAGCTCCAGTGGCGTACCAAGGGGGGGGCGGGAGGGGCGGTCCGCCCCGGGTACCAAGCCCTGAGGGGGTGCTCCCGGTCCGGTCCAGTTCCTCCCCCCCTGCGCCGGGTGTCGCGTCTGGAAACAGCCTGCAGCAAGATCGCGATGCCAGAGATCTTTGCCTGCTTCGACTGTTTCCTCCGCCACGGTCCTGCCCCTCCTCTGATGTCAGAGGAGGGGCGGGACCGCGGCGGAGGAAACAGCCGAAGCAGGCAAAGATCTCTGGCATCGCGCGATCTTGTTGCAGGCTGTTTCCCCAGGGCAGTAGCGTACCAAGGGGGGCGAGGGGGAGGTCCATCCCGGGTGCCGCCTTAGGGGGGGGGGTGCACAGCTGGCCCGGTCCCTATCGCGCTCCTACCCTCCCAGCGAAAGCAGCATCGGCGCCATTATCGAAAAAGGTAATGGCGCCAGGCCTTGGAGCACCAAGGCAGACCGCTTCTCCCCCCTCCCAGCCGAAACCCCGCTGACCATCCTATCTCTCCTCCCCCAAGTGAACCTTTCCGACCCTCCCAGCGAAAGCAGCAAACCTCCCTCCAGTAGCGTCGGCTTTATCCTCCCTCTGCCGCATCACTGATGACGTCATCAGTAACGCGGCAGAGGGAGGAGAAAGCCGCGAAGGAGGTTTGCTGCTCTCGCTGGGAAGGTCGGAAAGGTTCACGGGGGGGGGGAGATAGGAGGGTCAGCGGGGGTTCGGCTGGGAGGGGGGAGAAGCGGACTGCCTCGGTGCTCCATTACCTTCTTCGGGCAGCAGCAGCGTTTACAATTCGCTGCTGTTGCCGGCTTCAGGCCTTGTTCTCTGCCTGGTCCTGCCTACTTCCAGTTTTCATGAAGACAGGACCCGACAGAGAGGAAGGCCTGAAGCGGGCAACAGCAGTGAATTGTGAATGCTGCTGCTGCCCGATGAAGTTCAGGACATCAGGACATCGGGGAAGGAGCAGGAAGAAATCGGCTGCTGGCTTGGGGGTGAGGGTAGGGAAAGAATCGTGGAAGTGGAGAAATCGGCACGATGGCTTTGTGCGGGCTAGGGGGAGAGAGAAAGAAAGGAAAAAATAAAGAGGGGGGGGGGCCAGGGGGAGAGAGAAAGAAAGGCAGAAAGAAAGAGGGGGACCAAGGGGAGAGAAAGAAAGGCAGAAATAAAGAGGGGGTCAAGGGGGAGAGAAAGAAAGGCAGAAAGAAAGAGGAGGGCCAGGGGGAGAGAGAAAGAAAGGCAGAAAGAAAGAGGGGGACCAAGGGGAGAGAAAGAAAGGCAGAAATAAAGAGGGGGGCCAGGAGGAGAGAGAAAGAAAGGCAGAAATAAAGAGGGGAGCCAGGGGGAGAGAGAAAGAAGAAGGACCAGAGACTCATGAAATCACCAGACAAAAAAGTAGGAAAAATGATTTTATTTTCAACTTAGTGATCAAAATGTGTCCGTTTTGAAAATTTATATCTGCTGTCTATATTTTGCACTATGGCCCCCTTTTACTAAACCGCAATAGAGTTTTTTAGCGCAGGGAGCCTATGAGCGTCGAGAGCAGCGTGGGGCATTCAGCGCAGCTCCCTACGCTAAAAACCGCTATCGCAGTTTAGTAAAAAGGGAGGGGGAATATTTGTCTATTTTTGTATAGTTGTTACTGAGGTGACATTGCATAAAGTCATCTGCCTTGACCTCTTTGAAAACCCGCGGAATATAAATGATAATTAACATTTTCTCTGCGTACAGCGTGCTTTGTGTTTTTAAAATTTTATTGTTGGTAGATCATTTTGACTTGGCCACAAAGGTAAGGGGGAGGGAGGGAGGGGAACTGCTGAAAGACATCTAGTAATCCTTGCAGGCTTGACTGCAGGGAATTATTTTTGTAAAATCATGTTTTGTTATGTGACTGGCATTATCTAGACTTTAATTTCTATGAATGAATAGAATGAAAATGATATAAAATTACTTGCTTGTTTTTATGTGCGTGCGCTGAAGGAAAGTGGAGAGAGAGTGGGCTGAGGATGCTGAAGGGAAATGGGGAAGAGAGTGGGGAGAAGACGCTGATTTATAAATTGACAATTGTACAGAATATTGTTTCTTTTTATACAAACAATTCAAGGCTTGTGTGGATGGAATCAGGTGGTTTGCGGGGATGGGGACCGAGCTTACGGGGATTAGTCCAATAAAATGGTATTTTTTTATTTCTCATTATTTGTTTTATTTTTATTTGTTAATTTATAAAGTGGTGATTGTTATGTATCAGGTTTTTCAAATTTACATCTACTGTCTTTATATTTTGCACTGTATTAGAGGACATGTGTTACTGTTTTTTGTGGTGTTGCATTGTATCCAGGGTCTGGTTTCTTGGCGGATCAGTTTAACTTTTGTCTACATATTTCTATTTTTAGTTTGTGATTATTCCATTTTGGGCGAGGGTGTATCTCTGTTCTGTGTGTTCTGAAAAAGACATAGTTTTCAGTTGGCATTGACTACAGGACCAATTGACTGTGTGGGATCTGGCTTGTTTAGTTTTACAATGTATGTGTTGGTGTTCTAGTGCTCACTGCAATGTTTAAGATGCAGCCTTTTCCTAGGTACACTCTTGTGGTGCGATATGTAGATTGGTACTAAAAATCATATTTTTCATATAGATGGGGGGGGGTGTCAAAAAATGATGGGCCCCGGGTGCCACATACCCTAGGTACGCCACTGCTCAGCTCAATGTGCGGTGGCGGCTAAGAAAGCAAATAGAATATTAGGAATTATTAAGAAAGGAATGGAAAACAAAGATGAAAATGTTATAATGCCCTTATGTCGCTCTAACATTAAGTGTTATATACAAACCATTGCAATTTAAGCTTTGTATGCCAAACAAGTCAGCTCTAGGGTATGGTCACACCTCAAATACTATGTGCAATTCTGATCGCTGTATCTCAAAAAAGATATATCAGAATTAGAAAAGGTACAGAGAAGGTGACGAAAATGATAAAAGGGATATGAGAACTTCCCTATGTGGAAAGGCTAAAGCAGCTAGGGCTCATCTTGGAGAAGAGACAGCTCAGGGGTGATATGATAGAGGTCTATGAAATACTGAGTGGAGTGGAAAGCGTAGATGTGAATCGCTTCTTTACTCGTTCCAAAAATACTAGGACTAGGGGGTATGCGATGAAGCTACTAAGTAATAAATTTAAAACAGACCAGAGAAAATATTTCTTCACACAACATGTAATTAAACTCTGGAATTTGTTGCCAGAGAATGTGGTGAAATCAATTAGCTTAGGGGTGTTTAAAACAGGTTTGGATAATTTTCTAAAAGAGAAGTCCAAAGGCCATTATTGAGATGGTTGAGGAAATCCACTGCTTATTCATAGGATTAGCAACATAAAATCTGTTTTACTACTTGGGATCTAGCCAGGTACTAGGGACGTGGGTTGGCCCCTGTTGGAAACAGGATACTGGGCTTGATGGACCTTCGGTCTGTCCTAGTATGGCGATTCTTATGTTCTTAATAAAATGTCAGGGCCAGGCCTTTTCATCTGCACAGTCTCTTTGTCACAGCTGCACTGTAACCATGGTTCAGTACTCCTCCAGAAACCAAACATAGCTACTCATTTTCAACTTTAATCCAGTAAACCAAAAATTTAATGTTTTACTGTCAATCATAAAACTTTTTTCATCACTAGCACTGTTGTAAACGCTTTCTGTCTAATATTCAGACTGCAGAAGATAGCCTACTATCTCCCATGATCCATGGCAAATCTAGAAATTCAATGTCACTGCCATGTCTTGTGACCAACGTTGAATTTCCAGGGGCTTTTGACTGGCTAAAACCTAGCCAGCTAAGGGCTCCTTTTATCAAGGCGCTACGGGGGTTAGCGCGTCGGACATTTCATCACGTGCTAACCCCTGTGGCAAGCCAAAAAAACTAACGCCTCATCAATGGAGGCATTAGTGACTAGCGTGGCAAGCGGTTTAACACGCGGTATTCCGCACGTTAAACCCCTACCACGCCTTGATAAAAGGACCCCTAAGCCAATATTCAATGGTTGGCCAAGTCATAGCAACCTAAGATAGACCTGCTTTTCCAGATACGCCTTGGACCGCGGGAGATAGCTGGTGGTCTCCCACTGAATATCAGTGGATAGCTAGCTAGGTGCTATTCACTGGTCAGGAGCCATTCCCAGCTGGCTAAGTAGCACTGAATATTGGGCCCTTTGAATTTACAGCATATTCTGGCCAGTTACTTCCAACGGCTATGCCAGCTCACAGCTCAGGCTTTCTGCCTTCATGTGAACCCCTTTGGTGGCCTTCACAAAGTCCTACTGAATTTCAAGCTAGCTCTAGTTTCTTCAGCCACAAGCACCCTTCTTTCAGACTAGTCAACACCATTACTGTGCAGCAGACACTTAGAAACATAGAAACATAGTGGCAGAAAAGGGCTATAGCCCACCAAGTCTGCCCATTCCAAAGTATTCGCTCCCGAATTTACTCCCTTAAAGATCCCACGTGAGCATCCCATTTACTCTTAAAATCCTTCACGCTGCTGGCTTCAATAACCTGCAGTGGGAGTTTGTTCCACTGATCCACCACTCTTTCGGTGAAGAAGTACTTTCTGGAGTCTCCTTGAAACTTCCCTCCTCTGATCTTCAGCGGATGCCCTCTGGTGGTCGAGGGACCCATAAGACAGAAGATATCATCTTCCGACTCAATGCGACCCGTGATGTACTTAAACGTTTCAATCATGTCTCCCCTTTCTCTTCGTTCCTCAAGTGAGTACAGTCGCAACTTCTTTAGTCTTTCTTCATACGTTAGATCCTTTAGCCCCGAGACCATCCTGGTGGCCATTCGCTGAACCGACTCGATCCTCAGCATGTCTTTACGGTAGTGTGGTCTCCAGAATTGAACACAATACTCCAAGTGAGGCCTCACCATGGATCTGTACAATGGCATAATGACTTCAGGTCTCCTGCTGACAAAACCTCTGCAGATACAACCCATCATTTGTCTTGCCCTGGAGGAAGCCTTCTCCACTTGATTGGCAGCCTTCATGTCATCACTAATAATCACTCCTAGATCACGTTCTTCCTTGGTCCTAACCAAGGTCTCTCCATTTAGTGCATAAGTTCTGCGCGGGTTTCTCTTACCCAGGTGCATTACCTTGCATTTTTTAGCATTGAAGCCCAACTGCCAAGTTGTTGACCATCTTTCCAGCAGCAGTAAGTCCTGTGTCATATTGTCAGGTAATAAGCTGTTGCCTACAATGTTGCAAATTTTGGCGTCATCGGCGAACAGTGATACCTTTCCCCTAAGCCCTTGCGTCATATCTCTTATGAATAAGTTGAATAAAATCAGGCCCAAGACTGAGCCCTGCGGTACTCCACTGAGCACGTCCGACGCTTCTGATGGGGTACCGTTCACCACCACTCTCTGTACTCTACCGCTCAGCCAGTCCCCAACCCATTTAGTTAGAGTGTCTCCCAAGCCCATTGATTTCAGCTTGTTCAATAACCTTCGGTGTGGGACGCTATCAAATGCTTTACTGAAGTCCAAATACACCACGTCCAGTGCCTCCCCGGCATCCAGTTGTCTAGTAACCCAGTCAAAAAAGCTAATAAGATTGGATTGGCAGGATCTATCCTGGGTGAACCCGTGTTGGTGGGGATCACGTAGATTTTCCTCATCTAGGATTGTGTCAAGATTCCGTTTGATCAGTGTTTCCATGACTTTACACACTATAGACGTGAGACTCACTGGCCTGTAGTTTGCTGTCTCTGTCTTGCTGCCCTTTTTGTGGAGTGGGATTACGTTGACGGTTTTCCAGTCCAAGGGGACTCTTCCTGTGCGTAGGGAAAGATTGAAAAGCACAGATAATGGTTCCGCCAGGACTTCACATAACTCCCTGAGTACCCTGGGGTGTAGGTTGTCTGGTCCCATGGCTTTGTTCACTTTGAGTCTTGATAGTTCGCTGTAGACGCTATCTGGCGTAAATTCGAAATCCTGAAACGGGTCTTTCTGGTTATCTCCCGTCTGAAGCTGTGGACCGTCTCCCGGTGCCTCACATGTGAAGACTGAACAGAAATATTTGTTTAGTAGTTCTGCCTTGGCAGAATCCGATTCTGCAAAGTTACCGTCCGATTGCTTCAGGCGTACAATCCCATCTTTGTTTCTTTTCCTGTCACTAATATAGCTAAAGAAAGATTTATCTCCTTTCTTAATGTTCTGTGCTAGATTTTCCTCCATTTGGATTTTGGCCTCTCTGACTGCTTTTTTGACAGCTCTGGATCTGTCTAGATAGTCCTCTTTCGCCTCCTGTTTTCCTAAATGTTTGTAGGCGATATATGCTTCTTTTTTCTTTTTAACTAGGTCTGAAATATCTTTGCTGAACCATTGGGGTTTTTTATTTCTCCTGCGTTTACTTACTGTTCTTATGTAGCGGGTTGTCGCTTCATGTAGGATGGACTTTAGAGTCGACCACATATCCTCCACATTGTCAGCTTTTACCTGTTTATATAGCTCTTGATGGATAAATTCTCCCATGCGGTTGAAGTCTGTGCCTCTAAAGTTGAGAACCCTCGTTGCTGTGTGTGACTTAGGGAAACCCTTCTCGAGGTTGAGCCATACCATATTATGGTCGCTGGAGGCCAGTGTATCACCTACTGAGACTTCCGAGACGCTATCTCCGTTGGTGAGTACTAGGTCTAGTATTGCCTGGTTCCTGGTGGGCTCCGATACCAATTGCTTGAGATGTGCACCCTTTATGGAGGTTAAAATTCTTTTGCTGCTACTTGTAGTCGCGGAGAGTGTGTTCCAATCTGTATCAGGCATGTTGAAGTCTCCTAGTATTACTGTGTCTCCGAGCAGTGTGATATTCTCTATGTCCTCTATTAATTCCATGTCTTGGTCTTCCTGTTGCCTGGGGGGTCTGTATATCACGCCAAGGTATAGGCAATTTTCATACCCTCTGGCCAGGTTCACTTGATTATTTTGTCCAATATTTTGTTGAAAATAGCTGAGTAATCCCTCCATAATCTTGCCATATTAGACCATAATGCACAAAAGGTTTCCTTGCAAGTAAAACTGGTTTTAACCAGACTTACTTGAAAATAAACTTTCTTGCTGATGCACATAAGGGTTCTCCTTGGCTGCTACCAATTGTCAAATCAGCCACCGAGAATCCTATTCTAATGCATTACAAGGAGCTCATTAGTATTCTATAATTGTGTATGTAAATTGCAAGAACAGCCTTGACCCACCCATGGCCTTGCCCCCTTTTTGGAACCACGCATAAAAGTTACACACTAAATATGCACGTATACATTTTTATTAATTCTAGCACCAATTATTAAGATCCCAATTATTGGCACAAATTGGCTCATTCACTTACCTCCCCTTTTACAAACCTGTAGTTCAGTTTTTAGTGCCAGCCGCAGCGGTAACAGTTCCAATGCTCATAGAATTCCTATGAGTGATAGAGCTGTTACCGCCGCGACTGGCACTAAAAACCGTGTTACGATTTTGCAAAAGGGGTGGGGGTTAAATTGGGTGATAGTAGTAAGCTGGTCCAAAAGTGTTTGCAAGTGTATAAGCTCAAACTGAACTCAAACTGAACAATCAGTGTATTACTTACCAGCAGCATGTCTCTGGCACTATTTGTCATTTTGCTTTCACTCTTGCAACAATCCTTACTTTTTAGAGGACATATCCCAGGATCTCACAATTACACACTTCCCCCTCCGAATCCGTGGTTTCAGCATCCGCGGATTCAGTTATTCGTGATTTTTAAACAAAAAAAAAACATTTAAATTTTTTGGGCAATTTTAGGGTCATGTGACGCTATGAGCCGCTGAAGACGTGTCTTACATCGGCTCCGGGCCCCAATCCACTAAATTCAACTTCAACGAGTGAATTCTTCATCCTGGCTGGGTCTCCTGGAAATGCCCAACATCGGGCATCTATGGACCAATATTTGACCCGGTCGCAGGAGACGGCGCAATCAAAAACAGTGCGCGCTGGAAAACAAAAATCGATCTCGGGCGCGGCCAAAATGGCGGCCGCATCGGGAACGGCGGTGTCGGAGTTTTCGGACACAGCGCTGACTGAAATTAAGATGGCGGTGCCTCAGGTGCTGGGTCCGCAGCTAGAGGCATTGGCTAACAAAATGACCCGCCTGGAACAATTGTTAACAGATACAGCGGCCCGCACAACGGATCTAGAACAACGGGTGTCTGCAGCGGAGGATAATATAAATTCACATGAAATGGATATAGCTGCACTACAAGAAACAGTGCATCGGCAGGCTGAAAAAATTGATGACCTGGAAAATAGGTCGCGACGCAGTAACTTACGCTTTTCTGGGTGTCCCAGAACTGATCCCTGACGCGAGATTGCCTGCGGAGCTGGAAGGCTGGTTTGAAATGGAATTCCCGGATGCTATGGAATCCAGCTCTCTATGTTTGGAAAGGGCCCATCACTTGGGAACAAGGCCTGCTCAGGATGCCAGACCACGAGTGGTGATAGCTAAGTTCCTGAACTACAGACATAAAGCGGCAATATTGCGCCAGTACCGAGCTAAGAAAGATACCTTGATGATGCGAGGATCAGCTATTCGTAATAGCCAGGATTACTCGACGGCCCTTACTGATAAGCGAAAGGGATTTTATCCTCTATGTAAGCGTCTGGTGGAACTTAAATAGCGATTTTTGTTTCTCTACCCAGCTATATTGAAGATTCAACATGAGGGTGCTTGGCACTCTTTTTCAGTGGCCTCTGAAGCAGCTGACTACATCAACACTCACCTGAGCTCTCCGGGAGACCCTCCTTGAAGATCCTAATATGTAACTGTATTGGTTTTTGGCTAGGATGAACTTCATTGATTCTATTCTAGTATATGTTTCTGTGTTGAAGCTTTCACTTAAGTAAAGTACGTTCTGGTTTGTTAGAAGGATTGGGGTTCCGTTAGTGTCTTCACGGGCCTCTTGCATATTCCACAGGGGATATGCTATTTGGGAGATTTGGGAATGTGGGGGGTTGGATTGGGGATTGTGGGATGGGATGGGAACAGCCTTGGGGGAAAAATTTTGCTTCAGTTTTGTTTTTCTTTTGGGTCAGATTAAGTATTTCCTTACTGTATTTGAATCTGCTTCTGCTGCAATATAATTGGTACTATGTGATATACACTTGGGTGAGGCTGGGCACCTGAGTGTGATTTTGGGATATAATCGTCAACATGCATACTATATTGGGTGCCCATGGGAGATAGCACACTTCGAATTGTCTCTTGGAATGTTGCTGGTATAACTTCACCGGTAAAAAGGTCCAAAATCCTGCATCAATTGAAACACCACAAGGCTGATTTGGCCTGTTTACAAGAGACTAAATTAACTGCTGAGGAACATGAGAAATTGAAGCGGGGATGGGTTGGTTCTGTTTTTTATGCATCCTCCTCGGGTAAGTGGGCTGGAGTTTGTTTGCTGATTCGCAAGGGTTTGAAGTATGCTGTCACCTCTTGCCATCAAGATGCTCAGGGTAGGTCTTTACTATTACATATCACCTTACAGGGTACAGACTTCAGATTACTGATTACATATGGGCCTAACATTTACTCATCAACTTACCTTAATTCTTTGATTACTCTAGGACTTCAGGACACTTCTGTTCCTCTTCTGGTGGTTGGGGATTTAAATCAGGTCCTGGATGCTTCTCTTGACCGCACTGGACCATCTAGGTCTCCAACTGCATCTGAAACTAAGGGGCTACCCTTTTTGTGTAAATCGCTGGGCATGGTAGATCCTTGGCGTCTACTTCACCTGTTTGAACGGGATTATACTCACCAATCTCGAGCTCATGGAACCTTTTCCCGTTTGGACTATATACTGATATCTGAATCATTATTCTCTCGAGTAACTGAGGCAACTATAGGTCCATTAGCCATTTCCGATCATTGTCCTATTTGGTTGGATGTGTCCTGGAGTGCTCCCCCTTTGGGGTGCTTCCGGTGGCGATTTCCTTCCTATCTGAAAGATGATCCTTCCTTTCAAGCATATCTGCATTCTTGTTGGGAGGACTTCTTGAAGACTAATGGACAACATGTACCCACTCCGGATCTCTTTTGGGATACGGCCAAAGCAGTACTTAGAGGGGCGATAATTTCTTATGTAACAGCTCGCCGCAAAAGAATCTCCCACGGTATTATTAGACTAGAGAAACAATATTCACAATTGAAAGCCCGATACATCCAAACTCCTTCTCGCTTGCTTCGTGAGGACATGCATTCAGCACAAGTAGCTTTGAATGCTTTGTTACATGATTGGGTCAAGCGTTCGCTATTTTACAGAAAATACAGGTTTTATCGTTTTGGGAATACAACCGGTAAATTGTTAGCCACGCTGACTAAGAACTGGCAGGACGATCGCTATATCTCCTGGGTTAAAACAGGATCTCATTCTTACCATACTAAACCAGCGGACATTGCTGAGGCATTTTATCAACACTTTTCTAAATTCTATGCTAGTCCTACTACTTCTATGGGCCCAGATGTCCTCGATTATTTGGAGGACGCGGGCATGCCTAGATTCACAGACCTGCAGAGATCAGTGTTGAATGGACCTATTCAAGGCACAGAGATCCAGAAAGCAATCAAACATTTACGCTCTTATACTGCCCCGGGGCCTGACGGGTTTTCCACTGAATTTTATAAACTGATGTCTTTGCAGGTGTGTGAATCTCTTCTGGGCTACTACATAGTGGCATTGGAGAAAGGATCCTTTCCATCCCATGCCAACACAGCTACTATAACTTTGCTCCCTAAACCGGGTAAACCTAAAGATGAGGTTGATTCTTATCGTCCTATATCCCTCCTTAACGTGGATATAAAAATATTGGCTCGTTTATTGGCTAACAGATTGACTCCTCTCTTACCACATGTAATATCTCATACACAGGCCGGATTTGTCCAGGGCCGACACTCGGTGGTGAATGTTCGGAGGGTACTGTTGGCAATGTCCAGAGCTCAACTTGCATCTACGCCGGGCATTCTGGTCAGTCTAGACGCTGCAAAAGCATTTGACCAAGTAAATTGGTCTTATCTTTTTAAGGTATTGGAATACATGGGAGTGGGGGGCTGGTTCTGGTCATCTTTGCGGGTGTTATACTCTTCCCCAACAGCTTCACTCTTAGTAAATGGTATATTGACACGAACATTTATAGTAGGTCGGGGAACTCGTCAGGGATGCCCTTTGTCCCCACTACTTTTTCTTCTTTACCTAGACCCTCTTTTACGTACCATATTGAAGGATGATGTTATAGTTGGGTTGATGGAGGGCTCTTCTCAACTACGAGTGCTAGCTTTCGCAGACGACATCCTACTCACACTAGCTCAGCCACATCGTTCTCTGATGCGTGCTTTAGAAATCCTGGATGAATTCCACTTATATTCTGGACTGACGTTGAATAAACAGAAATCACTGGTACTTCCTCTACAGCCCTCACTTTGCGATTCTTGGCCAGGCCCCTTTCCTCTAGTTTGGGCTCCATCTTCCATTCGATATCTGGGTATCCTTATACCAAGGGACTTAACTACACTCTATTCACTTAATGCTTTGCCATTGCTCTCCCGAACTGAACAACGATTGCAGGCCTGGAGATCCTATCCATTGACACTAATGGGCAGGATTGCTTTGTATAACATGATGATGATCCCACAATGGCTCTATGTTTTACAAACTTTGCCCATTTTTTTGTTACGTAAACATCTCCGCAACATCACCGTTCATTGTCCCGATTCTTATGGGGGGGTAAGAGATCCCGGATCACTCTACACAATTTATCTTTACCTACCTCTCAAGGGGGTCTGGGTCTATTACATTTGGGGAGGTTTAATGAGGCTTGCCTGATCCGGCATTTGAATGACTGGTTCTGTGGTACATCCTACTTTACGGCCACGGAGGTGAAATGTTTGGCATTCGCCCCCTACCACTTTAGTTACCTATTTCATGCTCGTTGCCTTCCCAAACGGGGGAGGACAATTATGGTGATATGTTTCTCCTTCCCCTGCGTAGGCTTTGGAAGACTCTCTGCCAGCGTTTGGCCATTAGATATGATACAACCCCATGTCTCCCGGTGGCTGGTAATGGAGACTTTCTCCCGGGTATGGATGTGGGTGCCCAGGCCTGGTGGACTGGGAGGGGATTATATTATTTGTTTCATGTATTACAATCTAATGGAAAACTACAGTCTTTTCAAACGTTATGTGACTCTTCTATTCTAAAGCCTGCTGACTGGTTCAAATATAAACAGTTACATCATTATATCAGTACCTTGTCGGGTCCCGCATTGAGTGGTGCCATCCAGGACAAATTGTCAGAAGCCTTTTGTTTAACTGCTCAGGAACCCATACCATTACGCTCCCATCACCGATTTCTACAGGACTTGGCCGGAGAATTGGACTATGCTTCATTGGCCTCCAAATGGACTCAAGACTTGCGGATTACCATATCGGTGGATATGCTAAAATGGAGTTTTTCAATGGGTATGAAACTATTGATATCTGTAGCAGAAAAGGAACGATATTACAAGTTTCTGGTCCGGGCATATTTTGCCCCAGTCCGAGCTTTTCGGGCACATGTAAGTACTACTGCTTGTTGCCCGAAGTGTGCGGCCCCGAGAGCTTCTTTGGGCCATATGTTTTGGCTGTGTCCGGGCATACAGGCTTACTGGAAACGTGTTTGCTTGCATATTCAATCCATCTGGAACTGTACCTGGCAGCCTACAAACACATATTTATTTACATTGAAACTTACTTTGATGCCCATCCGTCCAGGTGCTGCGGCGTTTGTCCAAAAGGCTATCTTCATGGGACTTAAAACTATTCTTCAATGCTGGCTGTCTCCACACACTCCAACTGTTTCCCATTGGTGCACACAAATGATCCAGTTGGCAGGCTATGAACGTTTGTCCATTGCGGACATGAACTCTAAATCTGGTTCCTTATATTTACGTTGCTGGATGCCCTTTTGTTCTACACTAACACCGGTAGTACGCAGTAGATTGTTGAATTGACCTGAACCCAGTTTGAGGCTGTTCCCATGGGAGGGTGGGTGGGAAAGTGGGAGAATGGGGGGTGGGGGGGTGGATTTTTTGGGTTATGGAGTTGCTGATTGGGTAACCTGTTTGATGGACTGGTTGATCTTGTGTCTGTTCTGTATATGAAAACCTAATAAAAAAGATTTAAATATAAATTTTTTTGGGCTATTTTAAGCCCTGTAAGCCCCTCTTAAGCCTTACCTGGTGGTCTAGTGGGTTTTCGGGGCAGGAGCGCTCTTCCCACGCTCCTGCCCCGTGCAGATCACTCATAGAAAATGGCTGCCATTTCCTATGAGCGATCTGCATGGGGCAGGAGCATGGGAAGATCACTCCTTCCCCGAAAACCCGCTAGACCACCAGGTAAGACTTAAAGGGGGGGGTGGCTTACAGGGCTTAAAATAGCCAGGGGGAAGTGGGGGTTAGAGGCAGAATTGGCCTGAATATTATTCACATTTTTTAAATATTCGCGGGCTGGCTCTGCCCCTAACCCCCGTGGATACAGAAGGAGAAGTGTATATTTGTCCATTTATTTTTGATAGTACCGTTCTAAGTACAGTGGAACCTTGGTTTACGAGCATAATTCGTTCCAGAAGCATGCTCGTAAACCAAAGTACTCGTATATCAAAGCGAGTTCCCACCCACCCCCGAGACCAGCAGCGCTGCTCTACCCCCCAAGAACTGGCATTGCTCCGTCCGCTCATGAAGCCCCCCCGTGTGATCCGTCATCCCCCCGCTCGTGGCGCCTCTCCCCCCCCCCCCGCCACGATCCGGCATCCCCCAGGCACCCACCCACCCACCCGATCACATTCCTTACCCCTATTTGGCACCGGCACCATCGCACAGGACATGCCAGTGCCAGTGCCCGAAGGTCTGCCTTCTTCTTTGTGCTGGGCCTTGAGCATCTGCGCATGCTTAAGGCCTTCAGTTCCCGTTCTCTCCGAGAATCTCAGCACAAAGAAGAAGGCAGATCTTCAGGCACCAGCACTCGCATGCCCTGTACGTTGGTGCCGGTTCCAAATAGAGGTAAGGAATGTGATCGGGTGGGTGGGTGCCTGGGGGATGCCGGATCGCAGCGGGAGGGGGGGAGGGTGCAACACGAGTGGGGGGTGCCGGATCGCGGGGGGGAGGGGCACTTGTAAATCAAGGCAAGCTCATTTTCCGAGGTGCCGATTTTGCAAATGTTTTGCTTGTCTTGCAAAACACTCACAAACCGGTGCACTCGTAAACCGAGGTACCACTGTATCTGGTTTCAAAGGTGAGAAAAATGAAGTTAGTTTAAGGTGAGCCAGGGAGCTCAGTTGAACTGCAGACATTCAGCTTAGCATATCTCATGACTTCTCCATCCATGCACCATTTTTGTAGCCATGGTTAAGTAGTGGTCCACCACTTTGGGCTCATGCCTACCCAGCAGCAGCATACATTTGCTGTGATGATGGTATCTCCAAGTCCTACCAACTGAAGACCTGAAAAAGTGCCTAATTCCCTCCAGTGCATATGGACAGTCAGAAGTTTTACTGTGCCACTCAAATGCCAGCCTTCTGCACATGCTCAGTTTTTGCTCTTGCACTGGGTGCTGGTATTGGACAGCTCAGAAAAGTTCCTACCAATTATCAAGCTGTGCTGGAGGGAGTTCTGGGTCTTTAAGGAGGTCTTCACCTGGTGGGGCTTTGGGATCCCTGTCACCTCAGATATTTTAATTTTCTGAGTTGACCCTGGGGTGGGGGGAGCAGGGGCAAGCTACATTGTACTCACTCATTTTGCCTGAAACTGATCCATATTCAGTCAGTCCACTAAAGATAGTTTTTAAGAATGGCATAGTTTGTTTAGTTATCTCTATTTATTTTTTATTTTAATAATTTATATTTGGATTACAAACTATTCAGGCACTCAAGCATTATTCCATAACTGTCCTGGCAGGCCTACTTTATCTAATGTACCTGGCGCAATGGGGATTAAGTGATTTGCCCGGGGTCACAAGGAGCAGTGTGGGATTCAAACCCACAACCTCAGGGTGCCAAGGCTGTAGCTCTAACCACTGCACCACACACTCTCTCTAAACTGAAAATAGTGACCCAGCTCTATCCAGTGCTGTCCAGAGAAGTTCTACCTGAATTTAAGTACCCAAAAATGAATAGCATTCTAGTACAACTAGAAATCAAATATTTATCAAAATTTCCCAATATCTGCAGTTATATTTCACATTTAGAGATTTGTCAAACATAAATTTGCATTTTTGTATTTGTTGACTATGATTTATTTATATAAGGACACCACTTACATACTTAAGTGCTTATTATTTGTGTTTCAGGTCGATATATGGCAGAGTGCTGATGAACCTGTGAAAAATCAGCACATAAGAAGAGCATTAAAACAACCTAATGTGTTGTCTGTAGCTTCCAAACACTATTTTTACATTTATTGAGTTATTCTGTATTTTAATCTTTAATTTGTTAGAAGCTAGTTCTATTTTGCAGCCAACTAGAAAATATAAAAATGCACTTTTTAAAGAAGTCATGGGGGAGGGGAAGAATGTTTTATTAAACTATAATAGCACTGAAGTAATCTTCAACACTGTCTTGAAATCTGCAATATTCAGGAAACTTGTTAAATTTTGCAATAGTAAAATGCAATTATAATACCAGTAGTCAAATTAGTTATCAGTCGCTGTATTGAAAAGTAAAAATATATTTTGGGACTGTATAAAAAGTATTGAAATTGTGGGAGAATGAGCTCTAAATACTTTGGCTTTCCTTAGCTGTTGTGAACAGATGTGTAATACTGTAAAGTGCTTCACACTACACATAAAATGTGGCAGCAGAGCTTCAAACAATGGTAATTTGTCTACCTTCACCTGGTGGTGTATGCCATTAAGCAATTTACTCCCCCTTTTATAAAACCGCGCTAGCGTTTTTAGTGCCAGTCACAGCTGTAACAGCTCCGACACTCATAGGAATTCTATGAGCGTCTGAGCTGTTTCTGCCATGGCTGGCACTAAGAACCTCACTACGTTTTTTTAAAAGGGGGAGGGGATTAGTTTCAGAAAGAATTAATTTTCTTATATATTTATACATTACCAAAATATTAACAGGCTCTTTAATAGAACATTTAAAATTCTCTAAGTGCAATGTGTTAAAATAAGCTTAAAAAGGTAGCCAAAATTCATACTCTGGAATGAGTTAATTTTATGGGAGCTGTGATTGTTATGATGAATTAATGTTGTAGATTTAATTTATTTTTATATGGATTACATAACATTTGTGCCTTTTATGAACTGTGCCTATCCTATTTGTTCTCATTAAGGTGTCTCATTTCCTTGTTTAGTGTGTGGGCCTTTTATCTAGTAAACCCGTTTCAAATTCTCTATATGTAATACATAGTATTGTATCATAAAATATTTCTTACTGGGATTTAGAAGGGAAGTGTGGAATAACTGGAGGTTGCTTTAAAAGTATGTTGAGAAATACTGGATTACTTCTCCATGGGGTAATTGCAATAAATTTAGTTATTGTAATGGGAAATACATAGCATATTATTTTACAAAAAAATCTGTCATAGTTACTATCACCAAAGATGTGTGAACCTTGAAACTACTTTAAAAAGCTCCTTACAAATAAAATAACCTGTAGTGATTAGTGCTGAAATATAGCATTTCCCTTTAATCAATGAAGATGTGTAGTTCCTTTTTGGATCTGTTTAATGTGAATATAAATGTTGAACACACTACACAAGAACTAACAATTTAGAAATATACTGTAAATTTTCAATTTGATAGAAAAAGCATTGCCATTCCTGTGCCTTAATTTTACCAAATTAATTGCTTGGGGTTTCTTTTACCAAGCCATGCTAACAGCTGCTGTACAACAAACACACCGCCTTCCATTAATTCCCTATGGATGTCGGAACGATTACTGCAGTAGTAGCCGCTAGTGCAGCTTTGTAAAAAGTGGGGCAGGTGTTAGAGTTGCACAGGTTTCCATGTTGGTAAATGTTAAATATGCCATTGATTTCACCCTAACATAATCCAGACATAGGAAAGTGATTTGAGGAAAAACATTAGTAGATGTAATATTACAGTAAGGACCTTGTTTAATAGATTTTTTTTAAAAGGACACAGAATTGGGAATAAGGCCCAAAATTGCTAACATAATCTTATATTTGGGCCACTTGAAGTAAAACCCTTAATATCCTGCCAGTAGAAAATTATGGGCTCCTTTTACTAAGGTGCACTAGCGGTTTTAGCGCACGCTACAATGCTGCGTGCTAAACGCTAACACCTCCATAGAGCTTGCATTAGTATTTTTCATTTAGCGCGCGCTAAAAATGCTAGCACACCTTAGTTAAAGGAGCCCTATATTTTACAACTGAATGCAAATGTCTATCCCAGATATTGTTACAAGCAATAAGTTTTATTAAGAATGATTACCATAAATCTACTCTTAATTGGACTTTTTTAACTTTAAATACACTTATTATAAACAGTTAATAAAAATAGTAATGTATGTTACACTTATTAATGATAAAAGTCTGCATTGTTAAGCAATATCTATGCTTTCTATATTACTAACTGTTAGAACCAATCTTAATTTAAATGTAACTGGATTTGCTAAAATGATAATCTATTTCTGAATGGCAAACAGCCACAATTTCTATCTATTATAGCATCATTTCAAATGCTCATAACAAATTTTTCTGGAATCCCAACTATAAGTTCTTCTGCAATAAAGCTTCATGTTTAGCAAGCAGTTAAATTTTCTTACTAAAATCCAGAAATAATTTTACTGCCCATGGAATTATTTTTTTAATCTTCTAATCAGATTGAATAATTTTCATTATTTTTAATGCTTTGATAACAAGTCTTGGAGCATACATTTATAATGGGTGCAGGTTAACAGTTTTGAGCCTATAGCATTTATATTGACTTCCTATTGAGATTCCTGAACTGGGTAAACCCTTAAGTAGACAGATACTGGTATCTGACATGAAATGTATTTAGCAAGCTGGTTCTTGCTTTTGTATACAATGGTATTCTTTGTAGCTTTCTCTTGTTATTAAAAAATGAATTCATAAACACTGAACTTTAAAGGATCTGAGTTTTTATGGAATGTTACTCCTTCTGGGTATAAATTAAAACAATGCAAGTTTATCTTTCAAAAAATCTGTAAATATTTTTTGATTTTTTTTCATAAATGTAAATGTTACAAATATGATTGCACCCATAATAAACATGTAATATATAATTTACAAATGTGTATTTCTCATTTTTTCTAGTTAAAGCTAATTTTCTAATTAGATAAAATATATCGTTAAACTAGTTCAGTAAGTACAGCTCTTAATTATTTAAGTTTTGATTGAAGATTTTTAGTGTTAAACACTGGCCATTTCTATGGCACCTAGGCAATAGCAGATAAGTTGAAATAATGTCCATTATAGGTGGTTTCTCAACATCAGTGTAACAGATTAAGGGTTTTTCCCTCCCCTATGTAAATATTATACCCCCAGACAGCAGGAGATGCTAATCAA
This sequence comes from Geotrypetes seraphini, assembly GCF_902459505.1. Lineage (NCBI taxonomy): Eukaryota > Metazoa > Chordata > Amphibia > Gymnophiona > Dermophiidae > Geotrypetes > Geotrypetes seraphini. The sequence continues at coordinate 24,633,282 of NC_047084.1, forward strand.
ATGTGGAACTACAGTACCAGCATGCACTAGGCTATAGAGCTCAGTGTTGAGTCACAGGGGTGGAACTCAAAGGAGAGAGATATTTCTACCCAGGCTTTCATTCTTGAGAGGTCCCCGAGGGAGAAAGATGAACTCTCAAGTTTTCCCTAGAGATAGATGGAGGCAGGCCTTGGGAAAACAGGCTGATGCCTGCAGCAGTTTGGCTGAGGTAAACCAAATTCATTCCGTTTTGTGTGAGGCAAATAAAAATTTTCTTTATATGCAATTCTGTCTTGGCTATATATGTATTGACCTCTCTGGGCAAGCCAGGCTACCCAACCAAACCAGGCTAGTCTCCCACACTCAGCTACTAAAATAATGGGGCAGTTCTGTAAACTAATGCCTAGAGTATGTACTACTTATGTGTACCATAAATTGACAGACACCTTTTTATTTATTTTATTTATTTATTTATTTATTTGGATTTCTATCCCGTCCTCCCAGTAGCTCAGAACGGTCTACAAATGAACATACACAGTGGAGAGTAAATAGACATATAAGTAATACAACAGGTTTAGTAATTGGATTTATAGATTTTGGAGAGAATTAAATACAGGGAGAGTATAGCAGAAAGAGAGAAGGGGGAAATACAGTAGTTTAGTTTAAGGAAAGTTATATGCGTTTAGATACAATTTGTTGGTGGAGAGAGTAAGAGAGGGTTATATTGGAGTTTTGGGGAGGAGATAGGAGAGTGGAGGGGGGCGTAAGGGGGGGAGAAGACAGAGGAGATCTTTAGTTGAAAAGGAGGGTCTTTACCGATTTCCTGAAAGTTAATAATGAGTTCTGTTGTCTAAGTTGGGGGGGGAGTTGGTTCCAAAGGTGTGGAATGAAGTGGCTGTAGGATCGTTTGTGGGCTGTTTCTGTGAGCAGGGATCTTCCGGGGTTCACTAGGCACTTTTCTCTAAGATAGTGCAATAGTATCTAACTGCAAGGGTACATACATATACTACAGACAAGAGCATGGGTTGGCCATAGGTGTGTCTCCCAGTTACAAATACAGTTTATAGAATACTTAAGGCTGCTGTTGACATGCTATTATAGAATTGGTGCTATTTGCACAATTTTGCGGTGCCTAAACCAGCAATTCTGTCCTCGGTAGCAGGAAAGATGGTAGAGGTGCTGATGAGGACCAGCCAGCACGGTTTCAGCAAAGGCAGATCCTTTTTGACGAACTTGCTGCACTTCTTTGAGGGAGTAAACAGGCAGAAAGACAAGGGTGACCCGGTCGACATTGTATATCTGGATTTTCAGAAGGCGTTCAACAAGGTTCCTCATGAATGACTACTTTGGAAAATTGCGAGCCATGGAATCGAGGGTGAAATACTCACTTGGATTAAAAGCTGGCTAGAGGATAGGAAACAGAGAGTGGGGGTACATGGACAATACTTGGACTGGAAGAATGTCACCAGTGGGGTGCATCAGGGCTCGTTGCTTGGACCCGTGCTCTTCAACATCTTTACAAACGATCTGGACATTGGTACGATGAGTGAGGTGATTAAATTTGCGGACAATTCGAGGTTATTCAGAGTAGTGAAGACACAGGGGGATTGCAAAGATCTGCATCGTGACATAATCAAGCTTGAAAAATGGGCAGCGATATGGCAAATGAGGTTTAACGTGGATAAGTGTAAAGTGATGCATGTCAGTAACAAAAATCTCAAGCACGAATACAGGATGTCCGGGACGGTACTTGGAGAGACCTCTCAGGAACAAGATATGGGAGTTCTGATCGACAAGTCGATGAAGCCGTCCGCGCAATGCATGGCGGCAGCAAAAAGGGCGAACAGAATGCTAGGAATGATTAAGAAGGGGATCACGAACAGATCAGAGAAGGATATCATGCCGCTGTACCGGGCCATGATATGCCCTCACCTGGAATACTGCGTCCAGCACTGGTTGCTGTACATGAAGAAGGACACGGTACTACTTGAAAGGGTCCAGAGAAGAGCGATTAAAATGGTTAAGGGACTGGAGAGATTGGAGAAACTGGGCTTCTTCTCCCTTGAAAAGAGGAGACTGAGAGGGGACATGATCGAAACATTCAAAATACTGAAGGGAATAGACTTAGTAGATAAAGACAGGTTGTTCACCCTCTCCAGGGTAGGGAGAACGAGAGGGCACTCTCTAAAGTTAAAAGGGGATAGATTCCGTACAAACGTAAGGAACTTCTTCTTCACCCAGAGAGTCTTCCGGAGTCTGTTATAGGGGAAAACACCCTCCAGGGATTTAAGACAAAGTTGGACAAGTTCCTGCTAAACCGGAACGTATGCAGGTGAGGCTGGAGTCATTTAGAGCACTGGCCTTTGACCAAAGGGCCGCCACTTGAGCATGATGGACCACTTGTCTGACCCAGCAGCGGCAATTCTTATGTTCTTATAGAATTACACCATTACCGTATTTTCTCGCATATAACACGCGCGTTATACATGGTTTTTACAAACCGCGCATACCCTTGCACGTTATACGCGCGTTATACGCGTGAGCGCGTTGTACAAAAATTTTTTTACATAGTTCCCCCCCCCCCGACGCCCGATTCATCACCCGGAAGGAGCGCTCGCACTCCCATCTCGAAGGACCGCTCGCACCCCCACCCGAAGGATCGCTCGCACCCCCACAGCCTCCCCCCCTCCCCCATGGAGAAGCTGTCTACCTTGTTTCCGGATGCCAGCCCAGCTGCTTCCTCTGCCGGCGGTCCTGCCCCTTCTCAGAGCCCTGTGCTGCGCTGCTTCCTCTTCAGGCTGTCCCGCCCTTTCTCTGATGTCAGAGAAAGGGCGGGACCGCCAGAAGAAAAAGCGTGCGAGCGGTCCTTCGGGGTGGGGGTGCGAGCGGTCCTGCGGGGGGGTGAATCGGACGTCGGGGGGTGGGGGGGCATCAGGCTTTCAGGGTAGGGACAGGACTTCAAGGAGGAAAGGAGAGTCGGGGCGGGCGAAAACAGAGTCAGGGTCTCCAGAGGAGAGTCGGGGCGGGCGAAAGGAGAGTCGGGCAGCATGCGCGGTATACGGGTGTGCGCGGTATATAAAAATTTATGTACATAAATATGTGTTTTTTGCGCGCTATACCCGTGTGCGCGTTTTACACGGGTGCTCGTTATCTATGTGAAAATACGGTAGTCATTTTCATTTTTAGATGTTGTTATTACACTGCAGAAGGAAACACATAACCCTTTCAAGGTCATTTTTCTGAGCAAAATACAGATTTCAGAATTAAATGCATATACCAGTGGTTCTCAGCTTAGTCCTTGAGGACACCAGATCAGTCTGGTTTTCAGGATAATCATAATGAATATTTATAAATTATATAGGGCCTGATTCTGTATAGGACGCACGGTCTCAGCAGCTGCCTAAGTGGCTTTTGAGAATTGCACACAGGTGTCCTATATAGAATCGCATCTGTCCTAACAGACAGATGCCTGACCCCATCTAATCCCACCTAACCCCGCCTAACCATCCCGATTCTGCAACTGGCGTCTGTCACATGTGGCAGTTAGAGAATCGCGTTGCCGCTGAGCTGGTTACAGAAGTCAAAAAATCACTCAATAGGTGTAATAGTGAAATTAATACTTCTAGAATACACACTTAGAATTCAAAAATATGCTCAGAGACACAAAGGCAACAACATGGAGCCACAGCCCCAAGAGAAAATTGCCTCACCACCCAATCTGCTATATAATGCTTATTGTAAATTTCAGTGGAAAACAAAATTCATTGCTGCAAACTAGCATAGAAAAAGTTCTTATACTTTGAACTGTCACAAGCAAACACTTAGTTTGATCAAAGGTTCCGACGGGGCCCGTTTCGATCCTGAGTCAGGGAACCAAATGGAGCACTCAGCAAAGTTCTCAAAAAGTTGGTGGTGTCTCTGAAAACATAAATAAAATACTTCAATTGTTATTCAAAACAGTCATGCAGTGTAAAAAAAAAATTGATTAATTACTAATTCCCAGCAAACCAGAGGGTAATCACCAAAAGTTCAAGTTTCATTCATATATATGAGCCTCCTCCACTGATTTCTCCAAGGCCGAAAAACCGGCAAGACTACTGATTTTAAAGATAGCAGAACAGCTGGTGTCAGGACTCAGGGGCGTCAGGGACGTGTGGAGCACGTAAAAAAGCATATCAAAAACATAACAGCTATTCACATGCAAGCCATTTTCCACTAGAGGGCACCCTTAATCTAAAAAAACTGGTAGAGCTGTTAAAAGACATCTAAAAACATACCAGTTTCCAGCGTCTTGACAACTGCTGCTATCAAAACTTTCCTACCTTACCAGAAATAAATCAAAAAGTGTAAATCTTAAGATAAAGAAAAAAAAACTAATAATAATTTTAAAAAATGAATGAATGAAATAAAAAAGGAAAAGAAAAATCAAAGATTGGGTCAGCATTTACAGAAAGGCATGCCACTCAATTTCACTATTCAACCCTCCAGGAAAGAGTTCCTAATCTGAAAATCCAACTTTGTTCTTTGACCAGTAATTGTGTTCTAGAAGTATTAATTTCACTATTACACCTATTGAGTGATTTTTTTACTTCTATGTTTCCCTTTAATCACTCATAGTAGAGTACCAGTTTTTTGGTTTTCCTCATATATATTTGGACTTAGTCTGTACCTATTACAAGGGGACTTTCTAAGTCATGGCAAATACCGGATGGGATATTACATTATCATATAATGAACAACAAGCTACGGATCTCCTAGCTGAATTTCATCTGTTCTCAACTTTTTCTGATTGGGACCAGCTTGACTCTACAAAAAAATGAATAGTACGTGCTGAATTGCACGCAGCCACGTTGGCTGAGTAATGTAGGGTCAAACGTATCCCTAGGGGGTTACGAATGAGAACTGAACCATTACTATTTTTGGAAAATACTACATTTTTAAATAAATGGAATGCCATTCTTAATAAATGTTCATATGATTTGATGCTCTTAATTATAGAGACTACAAAAGTAGAATTAGATCTATATAAGACTTATCTTCAAAATCATGTTGACTCTTTGAAAACTACCGTTCCAGAAGATACTTATATAGTACAAATGCAGGAGTTAACTAAGAAAATTGATGATTTTAGAGCAGAACTAAGGGGTACTAAAATCAAAAAATTTCATAGGGATGAAATAGATTACCAAAAGGGTTTTGTCTACAGTTGGATGGACAAATCAAAGCACAGATCAATAAAATGCCCTACCTACACACAAGCTTCCAGCGATACATCTGAGGATGATGTACAACATACAGGGCGTTCTGTTACCATCCCTGGAAATGGACACCAGGGGGTACAAAAGAAGCCTTTTTTATCAGGGACGTCCAAACCTACCAATCAGCATCCAATGAGACACAAGAACCAGAAACCATAGTAATTCCATCAGATGTCTTCAATTTGTCAAGCAGAGTCCTGACGAATATTGAATTAGATGTTTTAAATAAAGGTTTAAGCCCTCTTCTGTCATCCGATTTGATTAAAGATTATTTAGATTCTTCAGGGATGCCACGTCTCTCGGGGGAGGCAGCAAAGCAGCTTAATTGCCCATTACAAGCTTTAGAGATACAGAAAGCTATCAGGGCTATTAGGCCCGGCACTGCTCCTGGCCCCGATGGTTTTTCAGGTGAATTCTATCGAATCCTAGAGACATCGCTTTGTGGCCCTCTATTGTCTTATTTCAATGAGGTTATACGAAGTGGTGCATTTCCCAGATTTGCTAACGAGGCATCTATAGTTCTATTACTTAAACCTGATAAAGCTGCAGATCTTCCAGGTTCATATCGACCTATTTCTCTACTTAATGTGGATCTCAAGCTCTTTTCTCGTATTTTAGCAAACAGATTGCTTCCCCACATTTCTCTATTAATCCATAAAGACCAAGCTGGCTTTGTCCCAGGAAGGCAATCAGTGTTAAATATACGTAAGATATTACTGGCTTTGGCCCACGCTCAACAAAAGGCGCTTCCAACTTTATTTGTGAGCCTGGATGCGGCCAAAGCATTTGACAATGTCTCCTGGACTTATATGTATCAAATGTTGGATTACATTGGAATTTCGGGATTTTATCGTCAAGCCCTATCCTCTTTGTATAACAATCCTATGGCTTCTTTGCTGATTAATGGAACTTCTTCTGATAAATTCTCTATTTGTCGAGGAACCCGTCAGGGTTGTCCTTTATCTCCACTATTTTTTTTTCTTACATTAGAACCACTTTTATGTACTCTTTGTAATTTTACAGAGGTACAAGGACTTGAGATAGCAGATCAAAATCTTAAAATATTGGCATTTGCAGATGATTTACTGCTTATATTAACAAATCCAACATATTCTCTCCCAGTGGCTTTGGATCTAATAGCGGAATACGGGTTCTATTCAGGACTGGTTATTAATCTTGACAAATCAGTGGCTATGCCTTCTCATGCCTTCTTACGTCATCAATGGAAGGGTGTTTTTCCAGTGCAATGGGCTGACACTCACATTAAATATTTAGGAGTTTTGATCCCAATAGATCTTTCTACTTTATATGCAATTAATATAGAACCCTTGTTCCGCTCTTTGTCAGCAAAGTTAAGAATGTGGCATAATTTCCCTCTCTCGATTATGGGTAGAATCGCATTACTTAATATGATTGTGATTCCCTCCTGGATATATATATATTCCAAACCCTACCTTTATATCTTTTGACTCGAGATGAGACCAAGTATACCCGCTCTCTTCAATATTTCCTATGGAGGGGCCGCCGGGCACGATTATCTTACCAACAGATAGCACGACCACTTCCCAAAGGGGGCCTTGGATTACTTAACCTTCGTTACTTAACTATTAGTTGTGGTATGCGTCACATAAATGATTATTTTAGGGGAACATCCACTTTTTCTAATACTACCATAGAACTTACCTGTTTTTCGGGAGACCATTTCAGTGCATATCTACACTCCATTCCTTCATCTCTCCCCTCTCACCTTGGACTAAAGTTATTTGGCACACCTTTGAGAGGGGTTTGGATATGGATATGTAGATTTCATGGAATAAGTCATCATGAATCCCCCTTTCTGCCTATTTGTTCTAATAGTCATTTCCCGCCTGGAATGGGGATCTCACGATTCACTTATTGGGAAGCCAAGGGACTAGTATATTTGTTTCATTTAGTCCACCGAGATGGCACCATTAAAACATTCGCTCAGTTATGTAGAGACTATGATCTGACTGATAGGGATTGGTTTGCATATTTGCAGATTCATCATTATTTGAATTCCCTTAACCGATCTAATTTGGATACTACTAAACGCGAATTATTGTCTACGGTATACACGTTAGACTCTCAAATGGTGGTGCCTTTAAAATTTCATCATCGTTATCTGAAAGATGAGACCCCACTCTCTGACTATGCAAAATACCAGATCGCTTGGGCTAATGATCTCAATATTATATTGCCTGATGATATTATTCTTACCGCTGTAAGAAAATATATATACTTTTTTGAAATGCAATATAAATTGTTATTTCGATTATTTGTTTCACCCAAGTGGGCGTATCGAGCCAAATTACGCCCTTCTCCAAGCTGTATGACATGCGGATTCCAGGAAGCTACTCTTGGCCATATGTTTTGGTCATGCCCGGATGTTCAATCCTTTTGGACCAGTTTATTTGTTTTCATTGAACATATTTGGAAAATGAAAATACGTCTCACACCAGAACTACTTTTTGGGGTTTTACCCTCTTATCATCCTAGACTACCTGGAGCTAGGACCTTTTTGCGATGGTCAATTCTGTCTGCCTTAAAATGTATTTTACAGCTGTGGTTAGAAACAACCGTTCCAACGCTTTCCTTGTGGAGGTCTCAGATGATTATCCTGCTAGCCTGGGAACGTCGTAGTGTTCCTGACCTCTCCTCAACAGGAGGCCTTCACTTTACGGCTATATGGAACCATTTTGGAATACTATGACATCTGTGTCTAGAAGTCGTATTTTGAACTACTGATATATGTCTAATTAGTTGATTGTATATTTGAGTTAGTTTCTTTGGGACTCCGGACAGGGGGGGGGGAGTTAGGGTGGGAGGGGATAATATAAAAATGTATGATTGAGTTTTGTTTATCATAAGAATACTGGATCAAATAGTTTTCTGCTCAATAAAAATTATTTAAATAAAGGTTTAACATTTGTGCCCACGGTGGGGTATGACTAAGGTAACCATACGTCCAGTTTTGAACAGGACTGTCCCGTTTTTAGATCCCCTGTCCCGTTGTCCCCACACACAGATTCGGGACGCCAAAATGTCCCATTTTCGGGGACAACGGGACAGGTGATTGCTTCCTGTTGCTGCTGCGCAAAAAAAAAAAAAAAAAACGCCTCCCTCCAGGCCCGATTTAACCCCCGCCCCCCCCCCCCGGGTCCGCTGCCGTTGCTGCTGTCCTTCATGTTGCTGCTAATCGCTGCCCAGAAGCCTTCTTCCCAACGTCAATTCTGACTTCGGAGAGGATGTTCTGGGCCAGCCAACCGCCTGGCTGGCCCGGAATGTCCTCTCTGACGTCAGAATTGACATCGGGAAGAAGGCTTCTGGGCAGCGATTAGCAGCAGCAAGAAGGTAAGGACAGCAGCATCGGCGGTGACTGGGTGGAGAGGGGGTAAATCGGGCCTGGAGGAAGGCTTTTTTTTTGGGGGGGAGGTAGGCAGGCAGGCAGGCTGGCTTCAGGGGTGGGGGTGGGACAAAGTCTGGAAGGCAGTGAGGGGGGACATAGGAAGGAGAACCTGGGGGCACTAAGGACAGAGGAAGGAGGCATGGGGGGCACTAAGAACATAGGAAGGGGCACTAAGGACATAGGAAGGAGGCACTGGAGACACTAAGAACATAGGAAGGAGCACTAAGGACATAGGAAGGAAGCACTGGGGATACTAAGAACATAGGAAGGGGCACTAAGGCATGGGAAGGAGGTACTGGGGCACTAAGGACATAGGAAGGAGGCACTGAGGGCACTAAGGACATGGGAAGGGGCACTAAGGACATAGGAAGGAAGGAGGGAGGGAATAGAAAGGGATAACTGTTGGACCTGAATGCAGAAAGAAAGGATACACAGTTGGAAGGAAACATAACCAGAGACTCATGAAATCACCAAACAGCAAAGACAGAAAAAATGATTTTATTTTCAATTTAGTGATCAAAATGTGTCAGTTTTGAGAATTTATATCTGCTGTCTATATTTTGCACTATTTGTCTATTTTTCTATAGTTACTGAGGTGACATTGCATATTTTAAAGTCAAATGCCTTGACATCTTTGAAACCCCCAAATATAAATGATAATTAACATTTTCTCTGCGTATAGTGTGCTTTGTAGTTTTTGTAAATTTCATGGTTATCATTATGAATTGATAAGATATTATGGGGCTCATAATCGAAAGAGAAAATCGTCCAAAAACCAGCCTAAGTCAGCACTTGGACGAACATTTCTCAAATACGTCCAAGTGACGATAATAAAAACGGGTTTTAGACGTATTTCTAAACGACCTAGGCCTTCATAGTGCCGCTGAACGACCAAAGCTAAATGGGACATTTTGGGAGGAGTGTTGAGGGCGGGAGTTGGGCGGGACTTGGGCCGGCTTAGACTTAGTTGTACAGCATGTATAACCAAAAGTTATACAGGCTGGGATCGACGGAACTTGGACGTTGTGACTTAGACCATGTAAAACATAATCTAAGTCACAAAAAACCACTTAAAGTCACCAGATAAGCACTGCAAACGCATAAAATAGACACCCACACACTACCCCAGTGATCACCGACCCCCCCCCACCCCCATAAAAATATTAATCATACCTTTAAAATTCAGCCTCCAGTCCATCATCACCTGGCATAGGAAAGCTTAGTCATCCAGCACAAAGGCAGCTTAAGTCGTCTTGGGGGTGGGTTAGGGACCCATAGAGAAGAGGACCCATGCCCTTAAGCCCCTGTAATCACTGCATTGATATTGAAACATGTGTACTGCCCTATACACCCCCACAACCCTTTTTTACTGTCATATAAGTGGCTCCTGCAGCCATAAGGGCTATTGGGGTGGTAGATAAGTGGGTCTAAGGGATTCTGGAGGTGATTTGGGGGGCTCATCATGATCTATGAGGGAGCTGTAGTGAGGAGAAGCCATGGCACCGTTTTTGTGAAGTTCACAGCAGTGCCCTGTAAGGTACCCCACTATTTAGGTGTCATGTCTGGGTGTTCAGTCCATCATTTTTGCAGATCCCTCCCACGTCCAACAGGGCTTGTTCTAGGTAGTGACGTACCAAGGGGGGGGGGGGGGCGGTCTGCCCCGGGTGCACGCTCCAAGGGGGTGCACAGCCGGCCGGATCCGGAACCTCCCGTTCTGCTTCAAACAGCACTTCAGCGTGGCTGCCGTACTTAGAGCAGAGACGGCAGCCGCGCTGAAGTGAAGAAGGTCCCGCGATGACTGGGAAGAGGTAAGTGACGTCGGGGGGGGGGGGGGGACCGGCAGTCGCAGTCATCACGGGATCTTGCCACAACTAACTGCGTCTGCCAGCCCAGCCCTTTCCGACGTCACTTACCTCTTCCATCCGAGCAGAAGCAGTCATCGTGGGACCTTTGGGATGGAGAAAGAAAGGAGGTCAGAGTGGTATGGAATCACGCTGAAGGGTGACAAAGGGAAGTCAGGGTGGTATGGAATCATGCTGAAGGGTGACAAAGGGTGGTCAGGGTGATATGGAATCACGCTGAAGGGTGACAAAGGGAAGTCAGGGTGGTATGGAATCACGCTGAAGGATGACAAAGGGTGGTCTGGGTGATATGGAATCACGCTGAAGGGTGACAAAGGGGGGGTCAGGGTGGTATGGAATCACGCTGAAGGGTGACAAAGGGGGGTCAGGGTGGTATGGAATCAGGCTGAAGGGTGACAGGGGGTCAGGGTGGTATGGAATCACGCTGAAGGGTGACAAAGGGGGGTCAGGGTGGTATGGAATCACGCTGAAGGGTGACAAAGGGTGGTCAGGGTGATATGGAATCACGCTGAAGGGTGACAAAGGGGGGTCAGGGTGGTATGGAATCACGCTGAAGGGTGACAAAGGGGGGTCAGGGTGGTATGGAATCACGCTGAAGGGTGACAAAGGGGGGTCAGGGTGGTATGGAATCACGCTGAAGGGTGACAAAGGGTGGTCAGGGTGATATGGAATCACGCTGAAGGGTGACAAAGGGAAGTCAGGGTGGTATGGAATCAGGGTGACAAAGGGTGGTCTGGGTGATATGGAATCACGCTGAAGGGTGACACAGGGGGGTCAGGGTGGTATGGAATCACGCTGAAGGGTGACAAAGGGGGGTCAGGGTGGTATGGAATCATGTTGAAGGGTGACAAAGGGGGGTCAGGGTGGTATGGAATCACGCTGAAGGGTGACAAAGGGGGGTCAAGGTGGTATGGAATCACGCTGAAGGGTGAGAAAGGGAGTCAGGGTGATATGGAATCACGCTGAAGGGTGACAAAGGGGGGTCAGGGTGGTATGGAATCACGCTGAAGGGTGACAAAGGGGGGGTCAGGGTGGTATGGAATCACGCTGAAGGGTGACAAAGGGGGGTCAGGGTGGTATGGAATCACGCTGAAGGGTGACAAAGGGGGGTCAGGGTGGTATGGAATCACGCTGAAGGGTGACAAAGGGGGGTCAGGGTGGTATGGAATCATGCTGAAGAGTGACAAAGGGGGTCAGGGTGGTATGGAATCATGCTGAAGAGTGACAAAGGGGGTCAGGGTGGTATGGAATCACGGTGAAGGGTGAGAAAGGGAGTCAGGGTGATATGGAATCACGCTTAAGGGTGACAAAGGGGGGTCAGGGTGGTATGGAATCACGCTGAAGGGTGACAAAGGGGGGTCAGGGTGGTATGGAATCACGCTGAAGGGTGACAAAGGGGGGTCAGGGTGGTATGGAATCACGCTGAACGGTGACAAAGGGGGGTCAGGGTGGTATGGAATCAAGCTGAAGGGTGACAAAGGGAGGTCAGGGTGGTATGGAATCATGGTGAAGGGTGAGAAAGGGAGTCAGGGTGGTATGGATGCATGATGGAGGGAGAGAAAGGGGCAGATGTTGATGGAATTGCAGGGAAAGAGACATAAGGGGGAACGATACTGCATGGAATTGGGTTGTAGGGAGCGAAAGGGGGCAGATGCTGATGGAAGTGTGGGGAAAGAAAGAGAAGGGGCAGATGATGGAAGTGGAGAGAAGAAGAGAGAAGAGGGCAGATGATTGAAGTGGGGGAAAGAGAGAGAAGGGGAAGATGATAAAAGGAGGGCGCATGATGGGGGGAAAGGATTGAGTTAGGGAAAGAGGTGGCGAGCTGTAGGTAGACAGTAAAAAAGGAAATTGATGAGAGGGTAGTAAGAACGTAATCTAGATGGATGCAGAAAATAAATTGAAAAGGAAAATGAGGGAAGAAAAGGATTGCATTAGAGAGGTGTGGGAGAGGGAAGTAGAGGAGAGAGATGCCAGACCAGTGGGGGTGAAAGGAGAGATGGAAGGGGGAGGCATACAGTTTCTGGAAGGGGCATCGAAGGAGAGAAGATGCCATATAGAGGCAGAGAGATGGCAGACAGTGGATGGAAGGAAGAGAGTAACAAGAAGATGAGGAAAGCAGAAACCAGAGAAGACAAAGGTAGAAAAAAAAAATTTCTATTTATTTAGGAGACATGTGTCACTGTTTCTGTGGTGTTGCATTGTATGCAGAGTCCAGCTTCTTGCTGGTTCAATTTAACCTTTGTCTATGTATTTCTATTTTATCCCCCCTTTTACAAAACTGTGGAGCGTTTTTTAGCGCCAGACGTGGTGGTAGCAGCTCTGATGCCCAGAATTCTATGAGCATCAGAGCTGTTACCACCGTGGCTAAAATCCACACTACAGTTTTGTAATAGGGGGAGGGGTTAGTTTGTGATGACATATTCCATACTAGGCAAAGGTGTGTTCTTGTGTTCGAAAGACATGGTTTTCTGTTAGATTGACGGTGTAGGATTGATCGATACTAGTTTGGCTTGTTTAGTTTTACAATGGGTGTATTGATGTTGTACTGCTCACTGCATATGTAAGATGCTGCCTTTTCCTAGGTACTCATGTGTGACGTGTGGCTTGTTACTAAAAATCATGTTTTTCGTACAGATGGGGGGGGGGGGCAAGAAATGATGGGCTCCGGGTGTCACATATGCTAGGTACGCCACTGGTTCTAGCCGTTTTTGACTCTGATGAAAAGTTGGACGGAAATGTGGTATAAAGATGGACGATTGATCCAAGATGGCCGAACGCTAGCAGGTCTGAGCACACTCTTCCCCAAGCTCGTCTCATTTATTTTACTTTTCTTGGTAAAACCTTACCTGTCTAGCCATGCCGAAGAGGAGAGGACGGAGCGCTGGTGGAGCCTCACAGCGCTCTAGAATGGCTGTCTTCAGCAACATTGAGGAGCTTGTCAGGAGAATGCAGCAAACACCAACAACACTGTCGGGGAGTTTCCTGCAGGAGGCGCGCAGCGGTGGCAAGTCTGCGGTGTTCTCCTTGGGGCCGGAGACATCTCTAAGCCCTGACAGGAGAGCACCTCCCCCACGCCCTCAGTCCACCAGTTCGCCGCGAGCAGAGGTACTCCCGGAAGTTGGAGTTCACTTCCTCCCTGAGGCTCAGGAGATCAAAGGGGGAACTGTGTTGCCGGGGCCCTTGCTGCTGCAGGGAAGCCCGAATGCGGAGACTGAGGAGGAAGCGGAGGGGGAAGCAGGAACCGAACAGGACGTTGGAAGAGACAGTTTGCCAGAGGGTGAGCTAAATAAATCTAAGTTACACTTTCTTCAAATAGAGAAACCCCAGGAGGTAACATTGGACTCTTTGTGGGATTTAGTGGCTAACTTGGCAAAGTCCATAAGTCCACAATTACAACAATTTGAAAATAAAATTAACAAACATGAGACTGATATTAAAGATTTGAAAAGTGAAATTGAGGACTCTTAAGACCTCAATACAGAATGTACTTCAAGAAATAAAGGTCTCTAAACAAATTACTGAGACACTAATTAAAGATAACACTGATTTAAGAAGGAAAATGGAGGTAATGGAAAATTTTTCCCGGAATAACAATCTTAGATTGATTAATTTTCCTAAGGTGCCTATGATAGCCCCTAGAGAAATGCTTAAGCGTTATATGATTGAAATATTGGAGCTTTCTGAAGAAACATTACCACCATTTACAAAAGTTTATTATCTTCCAAATAAGAAATTGCAACAGCAACAACAACAACAGAATATGGGACAGGACTCTATGAATTTATCTAATATTCTGGAAACATCTGGCAAAGAATTGGCGGAACCAGCAACTTTACTTATAACAGTAGCGCTCGCGCCAGATAAAAACTGGTTGCTGAGACTTTTCTTTAAGAATAAACAAAAATAATTTTTAGGTTGTAAAATACAGATGTTCCCAGATTTGGCCAAGGAGACCCAGCGAAGGAGACGCAAATTTTTGTTAAGGAAATCTGGTGTTATGGCTCTAGGGGCTACATTTTATCTGCGACATCCATGTAAATGTGTAATTAATTATCGTTCACATAAATTTGTCTTCTTTGAGCCATCTCAACTGATAACCTTTCTATCCATGTTTGGAGAAAGATGGAACACGAGTGCTTAGTTTAAGGAAAGGTGTATTCTCAGTCTACTAGTAATATTTACTTAATTTAATTTTTCTTATTATTACTTGCCCATCATCCACTTTGGATCCTATTTGTGGACTTGAGTAGAGATTAAGCTTATATTTGATGTTTGATTGAAGTATTATGTTTAATTATTAATTCTTTTGCTGAATTTCCTTTCTGTACAAGTTATGCTTGATTATATTGAAAAAATTCAATAAATATATATAAATAAATAAATTAAAAAAAAGATGGACGATTTAGTGGCTTGGACGATCAGATCGGCAGGACGTATAATTAGACGATTTTCGAAAGAAAAAAAATTTTGGAAATATTTTTTTAAAATGTGTCCTAGGCTGTTTTTTCCTTTGGACGACTTGCGACTTAGACGCAAACGGACTTAGACGCAAACGGACTTAGACGTCCCTTTCGATTATGCCCCTCCACGTGTACATGAAAAATAAATGGAAGAAATTGGGGGTAGGATTGGGGCAGGGCTAGGGCGGGATTGGGGGCAGGGCTGACAATTAACAGATGTCCCCTTTTGATGAAAAAAATAAATGGTCACTTTAGGTATGACAAACTTGATACCAGGATATATTTATATAAATTAATGCGCAAGTTGAAATTATGACATTTCTTCCAGGATGTAGATGATAATCCAGATTATGTGAAATCAAAAAGACATCAATCAACGTGGTGTCCTCCTGGTTCCACCAATCCACATATTAAAGCATTTGAACAACTGGTGGAGAAAGATGTTCAAATCATGGAATCATCAGATAATCACTTAAGATACAATTTAACAGTTAAACAGCGAGAAGCATTGAACGTTCTTTCAACAGATAAGAATATAATTATCCGTCCCGCGGATAAGGGAGGTGGAGTTGTAGTTATGAATGCTACAGCATATATCCAGGAAGCCCAATGTCAGTTATGTGATACCAATTACTACTCACCTCTGGATCAGGACCCCACATCTGAGTTGGCTGAGATAATTTCCCACGTATTATTGCAAGCTTTGGAAATGAAAGTTATAACTGAGGGTGAATACAAATTTTTGAAATGTACTCATTCTATCATTCCGGTTATATATTTTGTGCCTAAAATTCACAAATCTTTAGTGAATCCTCCTGGATGTCCTATAGTGATGGGTATTGGATCCATACTTGAACCCTTGTCTGAATTTTTGGATTTGCAACTTAAGGAAGAAGTTCCTAAAATTACATCGTATGTCAAGGACACAACTGACATGATAAACATATTGAATGAGTACAATAATGTTCCCCATCAGGCAATTTTGGTATCCCTGGATATAGCTGTGTTATATACCAACAATTTTCAGTTAATTCTCATCAAACACAGTTAGCTTTTTTGGACATTAATATCTCTGTTCATGAGGGGATTTTTTTATACCACCATTTTTAGGAAAACCACTTATCGAAACATCTTGTTGAGGTATGATAGTCATCATCCCAGGCACCTGCATAACAATATCCCCACAGGGCAATTTTTATGTTTAAGTCGCCAATCTTTGATTTTTCTTTTCTTTTTTTTATTTCATTAATTCATTTTTTTAATTATTATTATTTTATTTTATTTATCTTGTGATTTACACTTTTTGATTTATTTCTGGTAAGGTGGGAAAGTTTTGATAGCAGTAGTGTCAAGACACTGGAAACTGGTATGTTTTTTGATGTCTTTTTAACAGCTCTACCAGCTATCAGTCCTGCCCCCAATCCCGCCCTAGCCCTGCCCCAATCCCACCTCTAGTGGAAAACGGCTTGCATGTGAATAGCTGTTACGCTTTTTATATGCTTTTTTATGTGCTCCACACGTTCCTGATGCCCCTGCGTCCTGACACCAGCTGTTCTGCTATCTTTAAAATCAGTAGCCTTGCTGGTTTTTCGGCCTTGGAGAAATCAGTGGAGGAGGCTCATATATATGAATGAAACTTGAACTTTTGGTGGTTTGCCAGGAATTAGTAATTAAGGAAATTTTTTTTACACTGCATGACTGTTTTGAATAACAATTGAAGTATTTTATTTATGCTTTCAGAGACACCACCACTTTTTGAGAGCTTTGCTGAGTGCTCATTTGGTTCCCTGACGCAGGATTGAAACGGGCCCCATTGGAACCTTTGATCAAGCTAAGGGCTTCTTTTATAAAGGTGTGCTAGCGATTTTAGGGTGCGCTAAAATGTCATGTGCGCTAGCCGCTAGGCGGTAATTTTTCAGCTAGCACACGCTAATCTTGTGTGCGCGCTAAAAACGCTAGAGCACCTTTGTAAAAGGAGCCCTAAATGTTTGCTTGTGACAGTTCAAAGCATAAGAACTTTTTCTATGCAGCAATGAATTTTGTTTTCCACTGGAATTTACAATATGCAATGATTGAGTGGTGAGGCAATTTTCTCTTGGGGCTGCGGCTCTATGTTGTTGCCTTTGTGTCTCTGAGCATATTTTTGAATTCTAAGTGTGTGTTCTAGAGGTATTAATTTCATTATTACACCTATTGAGTGATTTTTTTGACTTCTGTATGTTTCCCTTTAATCACTCTTCTTAGTAGAGTACCAGTTTTTTTGGTTTTCCCCATATATATTTGGATTTAGCTGAGCTGATTACGGCAAGGGAATCTCCCTGACACAATCAGCTCAGCGGCAACCGCAGCAGCAGAGGATCCCCGAACCCCCTCCCCCCTTAAGGTGGGTGGCAAGAAGGATGAACAATCAAAAAAATACGTGAAAAATCAATTTGCCAAAATCTCATAAACTCCATAGAAAAAGCAAATTAATGAAATTATTCATAAATGTAGAGGATAATGTCTCAGAGCACCACTAAAGGGAACATAGGTCTTTTAATCTATTGCAACATTCTCTACCTCCCTAAACTTCTGAAAAGAAAATTACGAAGGGATGAGACGCATGGTGGAGAAGAAAATTAAGAAGAGGATAAACGCTATAAGAACGCTGGCGCAAGCTTGGTCTCTTTTTAAGGATACGGTCACCGAGGCGCAAAATCTATATATACCACGTATCAACAAGGGATCAAAGAGGAAAAAGAATAAAGAACCGGCGTGGCTCACTGTAGAGGTTAAGGAAGCAATCAAAGACAAAAAAAAACCTTGTTTAAGGAATGGAAAAGATCAAAAACGGATGAAAACTCGAATAAGCACAAACACCACCAACGCAGGTGCCATAAGGCAGTAAAAGTGTCAAAAAAAGACTACGAGGAAAAAATAGCCAAAGAGGCGAAAAACTTCAAGCCGTTCTTTCGATATATTAAAGGAAAACAACCCGTGAAGGAAGCTGGATGACCAAGGAATAAAGGGAGCGCTAAAGGAGGACAAAGAAATTGCTGATAGACTGAACACATTTTTTTGCATCTGTATTTACCAAAGAGGATATACACAGCATTCAGGAACCCATCAGGCTATATGCTGGAAGCAAAAACGGGAAACTGACAGGGTTGACGGTCAGTCTAGAAGAGGTATGCAGGCAGATTGATAGGCTTAAAAGCAATAAATCCCCGGGACCGGATGGCATCCATCCGAGGGTCATCAAGGAACTGAAAGGGACCATAGCTGAACTACTTCAACTAATAGTCAATCTGTCAATCAAAACAGGAAAGACTCCGGAGGACTGGAAGGTGGCGAATGTTACGCCGATCTTCAAAAAAGGTTCGAGGGGAGATCCGGGAAACTACAGACCGGTGAGTCTGACCTCGGTACCGGGAAAGATGGTAAAGGCGCTGTTAAAGGACTGCATCATTGATCATCTTGACGGACACAGTCTGATGAGGACCAGCCAGCATGGTTTCAGCAAAGGCGGATCTTGTTTGACAAACTTGCTGCACTTCTTCAAGGGAGTACACAGGCAGATAGATAAGGGCGACATTGTATATCTGGACCTTCAGAAGGCGTTCGACAAGATTCCGCATGAACAACTACTTCGGAATCAAGGGAGAAATACTCACGTGGATTAAAAACTGGCTGGAGCATAGGAAACAGAGAGTGGGGGTAAATGGGCAATACTCAGACTGGAAGAGCGTCACCAGTGGGGTGCTGCAGGGCTCGGTGCTTGGACCCGTACTCTTCAACATCTTTATAAACGATCTGGACATAGGTACGACGAGCGAGGTGATTAACTTTGCGGCCGACACGAAGTTATTCAGAGTAGTGAAGACGCAGGGGGATTGCGAAGAGCTACAACGTGACATAACCAGGCTCGAGGAATGGGCATTGACATGGCAGATGAGATTCAACGTGGATAAATGTAAAGTAATGCATGTTGGTAAGAAAAATCTCAGGCAAGAGTACAGGATGTCTGAGACAGTACTTGGAGAGACCTCCCAGGAAATGGACTTGGGAGTTCTGATCGACAAGTCAATGAAGCTGTCCACACAATGTGCGGTGGCGGCAAAAAGGGCGAACAGAATGCTAGGAATGATAAAGAAGGGGATCACGAACAGATTGGAAAAGGTTATCATGCCACTGTACCAGGCCATGGTGCGCCCTCACCTGGAGTACTGCGTACAGCACTGGTTGCCGTATATAAAGAAGGACACGGTACTACTAGAAAGGGTCCAGAGAAGAGCGACTAAGATGGTTAAGGGGTTGGAGGAGCTGCCATACAGTGACAGATTAGAGAAACTGGGCCTCTTCTCCCTCGAACAGAGGAGATTGAGAGGGGACATGATCGAAACATTCAAGATACTGAAGGGGATAGACTTAGTAGATAAGGACAGATTGTTCACCCTCTCCAAGGTAGGGAGAACGAGAGGGCACTCTTTAAAGTTGAAAGGGGATAGATTCCATACGAAAACTGGAACGCTCTTCCAGAGTCTGTCATAGGGGAAAACACCCTTCAGGGATTCAAGACAAAGTTAGACAAGTTCCTGCTGAACCAGAATGTATGCAGGTAGGGCTAGTCTCAATTAGGGTGCTGGTCTTTGACCAGAGGGCCACCGTGTGAACGGACTGTTGGACACGATGGACCATGGGTCTGACCCAGGAGTGGCAATTCTTATGTTCAAACTTTTCAGACTAATAAATTAATTCATTTTATTCATTTAAAACTTTTTGTTGTTTTTTAACTTTTAAAACTTTTTTTGAAATTTTCTTTTTCTTTAAACCAACCTCTAATTCACATCGGGGGAGGTTATGGCTATCTTACTGCCTCACTTGCAGTGCTGTAATCATAATGCTGATTTTTTAAGCACAAGAACAGAACTTTTTTTACTTATCTTGCTCTTAGCATTCCTTGAGCAATTGCTTAGAAAGGCCCAAACTGCATTTTTGCCAAAGTGCTCAGGATCATAGCTGACACTTGTTGTACTAGATAATACCACTGACGGGTCCAGTTTTGCCACACACAGTGGCTTCTTCAGGGTTTTGTAGTCGGGTTCTAAGAACAAATACAAGTAGTTCAGGACAAAAAATACATAGAATATCTTCAAACTACAGTGATCATATACACTCACTTCTTAGCATAGGACTCTTCTCATTCAAGCTTAAAATGAAACATTTAAAAATGACGCTTATAACACAAAGAATACCAGCACATGCGCAATCTCTGCCACTGACATTGATGTTCCTGATTGGTGTAACAAAAGCAAATTCATGTTCGCAGAAACTCCTCCTCTCAAATGTCAGATAAACACTGGCCAATCAGAAATGGTATTTAAGCCATACGGATACATAGTTTTTAAATTTGTAGATCCAGAGTAACTCTCGCTGTTTGAGTCTTTTAATTCTGTCTCCACCCCTATACATTTTTGGCTCCTGATCTATCACAAAGCAACATAGGTC
This sequence comes from Geotrypetes seraphini, assembly GCF_902459505.1. Classification (NCBI taxonomy): domain Eukaryota; kingdom Metazoa; phylum Chordata; class Amphibia; order Gymnophiona; family Dermophiidae; genus Geotrypetes; species Geotrypetes seraphini. Next base: position 24,653,755 of record NC_047084.1, read on the forward strand.
ACTGAACTTGTGTCCTTGCAACTGACAGTGTTCTAACACAACTTCAGAACTTCGTTCGCGTTTAAGGTTTGACTTATGTTCTCTCATCCGTGTACACAAATTTCTCGATGACATTCCCACATATATTTTTTTACATGGGCACAGAATGAGATAAACAATAAAAATTGTTTTGCACTTGGCAAAATTTTTCAATTCATATTGTACAACATCATTAGGATTCACAAACTGAAAGGCTTAAAAAAATATTGATTCCAATGAAGTATTAAATTAGCTACGATAGAGTAGTAAGTATTGTGGAGGTTGTGTCTAGGAAAGAAAACATCACCACGGAAATTAAGGGTAAAACCTATATGATCCCTTTAGTGGTGCTCTGAGACATTATCCTCTACATTTATGAATACTTTCATTAATTTCACTCCCTCCTGCCACTCCCCCTGGAAGCATCCATCAGCAGGAGGAATGCCCAATTCCTCCTGCCAGAAACCCCCGGTAGGAGGAGTGCCCAATTCCTCCTGCTGGAACATCCCCCCCCCCCAAGTCACATTTAAATATGTGCCCAATTTCACCATGCATACTTTAAAAAAGCCTTTTATGTGCAAAAATTAGTCTTTGCACAAAAAGGTTAATAAAATTACATCCTATATGTCAATGCTATCAGGCTGTTCAAGGCTACCATTTCATCAAAATCATGACAATCGCATTTACTTCTGAAAAAAATATCTTTATAGTTGGTGTTCTTTGTGTGCTTTTGAGGCTTGTTTGTTTTTTTAATTTAATAACTATAATGTTAGCATTTGACTTTTATTAGGTATAGTTAGGGTTTACAAATAATATTATGAAATATGCAGAACTGGTTTGTGGCAGTAATTACTCACTTTCAAATATGAGATTATGTTTTGATAATTTGAGTTCTTTATTTTTGTCCATAAGCAGATCATCAGATTTCCAAATAAAAACCTCATAGGAACTCATTTCCTTGTTCTGGGGGATCATTGAACTGTTAATTATAAATTAATGCTTTTCAACAAATATTTCTAGAATGAAAAACCCAGACTTTGATATAAGATTTCTTGTCACTCAATCTGAATTGTGTATCACTCAACAAGACTGAGGAGGGGCCCGGACTTCTAAAGGAGAGCAGCATGATACTCCACATTATCAGGCCCCAGTTAAAATTTTCACAACACAAAGGTTAACAGATAACTGTTGATTGTGCAAATTTTTGAAAATGAGCATGGATAAAGCAGCACTGCCCTTGAGGAAACAACTATGTGAAACGGTTAAGCTACCGTTGGGCTAATTAAGATAAGAGCTGAGAAGGGAAGGGAAGCAGGTTGGGCACCACTGCTCTAGACGAGCCGCGATCCGCACTCTAGGGAGAACAGTGGAGGGTGGCCAGCTGTGCACCCCCTTGGGCGTGCATCTGGGGCGGACCTCCCCCCCTTGGTACACCACTGGAGCAGCAGCGTGTCTGGCCGGCTCGTTCCGTTCAAAGCCGCGGGTGGCGGCTCCTTGCGAGATCCGCGCCTGCGTCTGAAGCCTCTCTGATGTTGTGATGTCAGAGAGGCTTCCAAAGCAGGAGTGGATAGCGCAAGGAGCCACCAACCCGTGGCTTTGAACAGAACGAGCCGGCCAGACACGCTGCTGCTCCAAAAGGAAGAGAATGATCCATTCCAGACTGCGGGCCGCAAATAAAACCTGGAGAGCCACATGCGGCCCATGGGCCGCGTGTTTGAAACCGCTGGCATAGACCAAACTCAATCCAAAAAAATGAAGGAAAAAGCCTCAGAAAGGGCCCTCCCACCTCACCAAAACGGCTCAAAGAGGTGGTCGAGCGTTCACCTCACTGGCAAAAAACCTTCATTGTATGATAAAGTCTTATGCTGTGCTGTAATATGCCAACGAAAACAGCACAGCATAAGACTTTATCATACAATGAAGGTTTTTTGCCAGTGAGGTGAAAGCTCAACCACCTCTTTGAGCCGTTTTGGTGAGGTGGGAGGGCCCTTTCTGAGGCTTTTTCCTTCATTTTTTGGATTGAGTTAGGTCTATGCTGTTCCTGTCTTACATTTTTGGACATCTTCACACTCAGTGTTGAAAGTGTTTACTCTATTATACATTGGTTTTTCATCACATCTGGGTTACCAGTGGGTACCTAGCATATGCAACACCCGGGGCCCATCATTTTTGACACCCCCCCATCTGTATGAAAAACATGATTTTTAGTAACAAGCCACATGTCACACATGAGTACCTAGGAAAACGCAGCATCTTACATACTGCAGTGAGCAGTATAACATCAATATATTGTAAAACTAAACAAGCCAGACTAGTACAGATCAATCCTGCAGTCAAGCCTAACAAAAAACCATGTCTTTTGAACACACAGAACACAGAAAACACCTTCGCCTAGTATGGAATATGTAATCACATACTAAACCCTCCCTCTTTTACAAAACTGTAGTGTGGATTTTAGCCATGGTGGTAACAGCTCTGACGCTCATAAAATTCTGAGCATCAGAGCTGCTACCACCACGGCTGGCACTAAAAAACGCTCCACAGTTTTGTAAAAGGGGGTGATAAAATAGAAATACATAGACAAAGGTTAAATTGAACCAGTAAGAAGCTGGACTCTGCATACAGTGCACCACAGAAACAGTGGCACATGTCTCCTAAAGCAATAAATAAATAGAAAATTTTTTCTACCTTTGTCTTCTCTGGTTTCTGCTTTCCTCATCTTCTTGTAACTCTCTTCCTTCCATCCACTGTCTGCCGTCTCTCTTCCCTTATATGGCATCTTCTCTCCTTCTATGCCCCTTCCAGAAACTGTATGCCTCCCCTTCCATCTCTCCTTTCACCCCCATTGGTCTGGCATCTCTCTCCTCTCCTTCCCTCTCCCACACCTTTCCTCTGCAATCCCTTTCCCTTTTTTCCCTCATTTTCCTTTTCAATTTATTTTCTGCATCTGTCTAGATTACGTTCTTACTACCCTCTCATCAATGTTATTTTTTACTGTCTACCTAAAGCTTGCCACCTCTTTCCCTCACCAAACTATTTAGTGGAGCTCGGACTAAAGAGGACTGTGAAGAATTGCAAAGGGACTTGAACAAACTAGGGGAATGGGCAACGAGATGGCAGATGAAGTTCAACGTTGAGAAATGTAAAGTATTACATGTGGGAAACAGAAACCTGAGGTACAACTACACGATGGGAGGGATGTTATTAAATGAGAGTACCCAAGAAAGGGACTTGGGGGTAATGGTGGACATGACAATGAAGCCGACGGCACAGTGCGTAGCGGCCGCTAAGAAGGCAAACAGAATGCTAGGCATAATCAAGAAGGGTATTACAACCAGAACGAAATAAGTTATCCTACCATTGTATCGGGCGATGGTGCGTCCGCATCTGGAGTACTACGTCCAATATTGGTCGCCATACCTTAAGAAGGACATGGCATTACTCGAGAAGATTCAGAGGAGAGCGACGCGTCTGGTAAAGGGGATGGAAAACCTTTCATACGCTGAGAGATTGGAGAAACTGGGTCTCTTTTCCCTGGAGAAGAGGAGACTTAGAGGGGATATGATAGAGACTTATAAGATCATGAAGGGCATAGAGAGAGTAGAGAGGGACAGATTCTTCAAACTTTCGAATAATGAAAGAACAAGAGGGCATTTGGAAAAGTTGAAAGGGGACAGATTCAAAACGAATGCTAGGAAGTTCTTCTTTACCCAACATGTGGTGGACACCTGGAATGCGCTTTCAGAGAGTGTAATAGGGCAGAGTACAGTACTGTGGTTCAAGAAAGGATTGGATAATTTCCTGCTGGAAAAGGGGATAGAGGGGTATAGATAGAGGATTACTGCACAGGTCCTGGACCTATTGGGGCACCGCGTGAGCGGACTGCTGGGCACGATGGACCTCAGGTCTGACCCAGCAGAGGCATTGCTTATGTTCTTATGTTTCTCTAACTCAATCCTTTTCTCCCCATCATGTGCCCTCCTTTTATTTATCCCCTCCTTCCATCATGTACCCTCTTTCTCCAACTCTTCCATCTAGTACCTTCTCCTCTCTCTGTCCACTTCCATCCAGCGTCTGCTCCCCTCTTTCTCTCCTCCCATTTCCTTCCTGCATTTCCAAGTTTCCAAGTTTATTATATAATTTGATTAATCGCCTATCACAATTTCTAGGCGATGTACAATTTCATAAATAATCAAATACGGGTAACAAATCAAGCAAACAATAGTCATATCCAATTAATATAACAAATACAAACATTCCTATACATAGTTTAACCTATGCATATAATATCAAAACAAAGGGGAAATTATTAGTGGGTTACAATCAATATTTAATTTAAATATGTTTAAGGAAAAAACAATAGGAGGGGAAACAGATAAAATTTATAATAAAATATAAAGTAAAAAGAGACCGAATCTTTGAATTTATTCACTAAATGCATCTATAAAAAGGAAACTCTTAAGTTTGGACTTGAATTTGTCTAAGTGCTTTTCCTCTCTAATAAATAGTGGGAGGTCATTCCAGGATTGGGGAGCTGTTATTGAGAAAATGGTGTGACGCCTCGTATTGATAACTTTCAATGAAGGAATGGCCAATAAGTGTTGATCTTGTGATCTTAACTGTCTTGAGGTAAAATGAGGAATTAGGACTCTAAAAATAAAAGCAGGGGTTTTAAATAATAATGATTTAAAAGTAAGCAAGCATAATTTGAATAAGATACGGTGTGCAACTGGGAGCCAATGTGCCTTTTTAAGTAATGGAGAGACGTGATCAAATTTTTTGGCTTTATAAATAATTTTAATAGAGGCGTTCTGAATAATTTGAAGACGTCTGATTTCTTTTTGTGGTAGACCTTTAAATAGTGCATTACAATAATCAATTTTGGAGATTACTAAAGAATGAATTAAAATATTCAGGGATTTTGCACATAAAAATTTAGCCACTGAATGAATTTGGCGGAGTCTGTAGAAAGTAGATTTGACCACATGGCTTATGTGATCATGATAAGTTAATTTATTATCAAATATTACTCCAAGAATCCTAATATTGTGTGCCATCTGCAAAGGAATGCCTTTAATAGAAATGGGAGAAAGAAGTCTATAGCAGTCCTTCCATGGAAAGAGCATAACGTTAGTTTTATTGATATTCAAGGCTAGTCTATTGGTATCCAGCCAATGATGAATTTGATCCAGCTTTCCGTTTATTGCTGCTATTTCTTGTAAATTATTGGAATCAATTGGATGTATCAACTGTATATCGTCTGCGTATGCGAATACCGAGAATCCGATAGACTGGCATAGTTTCATAAGGGGAGCAAGAAAAATGCTCCCTTATCTCTCCCATCTGCACTTCCATCCAGCATAGGCTCCCCACTACCATCCAATGTCTGCCCTTTTTCTTGCCATCCACCCCTCTTCAATCAGCATCTGCCCCTTCTTTCCCTCCAATATCCTTCCCCCTTATGTCTTTCTCCTTTCTCTGTACATCAATTCTATCAGCACCACCCTTCCATACCACCCTGCCCCCTTTCTTTCCCTCTACCACTCTTCCATTCCAGCAATCCTGCTTTCTCTCCCTTCATGCAGCAAGGTCCCACGATGACTGTAGCTGCCGGCTGCCAGTCCACCCCACTCCGACGTACTTGCTCTGCAGCGGACTCAGCAGCCGCATGCTGGAAGGTCCCGCGATGACTCGTCTACTGGCTCTGCTCTGGCAGACGCAGGAAGTTGTGGCAAAGTCGCGCAATGACTGCGTCTGCTGGGTCCATCCCCTCCTAAGTAACGTACTTCTTCCGGAGCAGAGCCAGCAGACAAGTCATTGTGGGACCTTCCCGCACCTCAGCGCGGCTGCCGACTCTGCTGCAGAGAAAGTAAGTCAGAGGTAACGTGACCATTTATTTTTTTCATCAAAAGGGGACATCTATTAATTGACTGTGCATCCTTTCTTTCATTTATTTCTTTCTGCACTCAGGCCCAACAATTGTCCCTTTCTATTCCCTCCCTCCTTCCTTCCCGTGTCCATGGTGCCCCCAGTGCCTCCTTCCCGTGTCCATGGTGCCCCCAGTGCCTCCTTCCCGTGTCTTTGGTGGCCCCAGTGCCTCCTTCCCGTGTCCTTGGTGGTCCCAGTGCCTCCTTTCCGTGTCCTTGGTGGTCCCAGTGCCTCCTTCCCGTGTCCTTAGTGTCCCCAGTGCCTCCTTATGTCCCCCCCCACTGCCTTCCAGATGTTGTCCACCCCCAAAGCCAGCTTGCCTGTCTGCCTACCTATCTCCCTCCCTCCCTGCTATGCTAAAGCCAGCCAGCTTGCCTGCCTACATCCTGCCCTCCCTGCAGCAGATAAAAGAAAAAGAAAGCGCCTCTCCCCTTCCTTTCCCCCGGTCCGCGCCTGCAATCTTACCTCCCCCCGCTGACAAGAAGTCTTTCCGAAGTCAATTCTGATGTCGGAGAGGACGTTCCGGGCCAGCCAATCACTGCCTGGCTGGCCTGGAACATCAGAAAGACTTCTTGTCGGTGGGGGGAGGTAAGATTGCAGTGGGGCGGGCCGGAGCATAGGAAAGGCAGGAGGACCCGGACCTGGCCAGCTGTGCACCCCCCCAAGCCGTGCACCCGGGGCGGATGCTCCCCCCCCTCTTGGTACGCCACTGACTGCCTCAAATACATTTACAGTGCTTCCCTCATGTGATGAATAGCCTGAGACCTAGGAAATCTATTTGGTGTAAAAAAAAAAAAAAGTTATAGGGGACACTTGAAGTTACTGGGAAATACTTTTAAAACCAATAGGAGGAAATATTTTTTCAGTCAGAGAATAGTTAAGCTCTGGAACACATTGCCAGAGGTTGTGGTAAGAGTGGATAGTGTAGCTGGTTTTACGAAAGGTTTGAACAATTTCCTGGAGGAAAAAGTCCATAATCTGTTATTGAGAAAGACATGGAGAAGCCACTGCTTGCCCTGGATTGGTAGCATGGAATGTTGCTACTCCTTGGGTTTTTGCTAGGTACTAGAGACCTGGATTGACCACCGTGAGAACGGACTACTGGGCTTGATGGACCATTGGTCTGACCCAGTAAGGCTATTCTTATATCCTTATTATTTTATGGTGATCTTTCTATCTATTTTTAGTATGGTCCATTGCAGGAAAATACATTTTTGTAGTATACTGTATATAGACCCTTGTTTTAGAAGCTCTGTTTGTGTTTTGGGCTTCTGAAAACTGGCTTTAAACATCTATATTGCATGGACATTTGAATTCTGTTTTTTATAAAGCCAGGATATGGATGTCTATCTACTACCACTACTACTTATCACTTACATAGTGCTGAAAGGCGTTGCAGCGCTGTACATTCTGACATATATATAGACTGTAAGCTATAAAAGCTTACAGTCTAACTTGGATAGACAGACATGACATATAGGGTTGGGGATGCAGAACACAAGGTGAAAGGAGTTAGGAGTTGAAAGCACTATCAAAGAGGTGGGTTTTTAACTGGGCCTTGAACACTGTCAGAGACAGAGCAGTATGTCCATATGGCAGGGGAGGGGAGCTGTGTGTGTTTTGACTGGGACTAGGAAGTTACCAACTCTGATTTCTGAAGGGGAATGGTGTTTCAAATTAGCAGTTCTCCACTGGAGGGACTAAGGGAAGTATGTTGGTATTTTTCTGTCTCTAGAGGGCTCACAGTTTAAAAAGCACAGTTACTTACCGTAACAGTTGTTATCCAGGGACAGCAGGTAGATATTCTCAACATGTGGGTGATGTCATCCACGGAGCCCCTAGTGGAGAGCCTCGCAAGCAACTTGCTTGTAGAACTTCAAAGTTTGCGAGTGCCACACCGCGCATGTGCAAATGCCTTCCCGCCCGAGTCAGGGCGTGCGTCTCCTCAGTTCAGATAGCTAGCTAAGAAGCCAACCAGGGGAGGTGGGTGGGTTGTGAGAATATCTGCCTGCTGTCCCTGGATAACAACTGTTAAGGTAAGTAACTGTGCTTTATCCCAGGACAAGCAGGCAGCATATTCTCAACATGTGGGTGTCCTCCAAGCTAACCAGAATGGGATGGTGGGAGTGTTGGCAATTTAGGAAAACAAATTTTGTAAAACTGCCTGGCCAAAAAGGCCAGCCTGTCTGGAGAAAGCATCCAGACAATAATGAGAGGTGAATGTATGAACCAAGGAGCAAGTGGCAGCTTTGCAGAGTTCCTCAATAGGAGTAGATCTAAGGAAAGCTACTGATGCCGCCATAGCTCTAACTTTATGGGCTGGAACTCGACCCTGCAGATGCAGACCAGCCTGAGCATAGAAAAAGATGCAAGCAGCCATCCAGTTGGAGATGGTTCACTTAGAAACTGGATTTCCCAACTTGTTTGGATCGAAGGAGACAAATAGTTGAGGAGAAGATCTCTGTGGCTTAGTCCTTTGCAAGTAGAAGGCTAAAGCACATTTGCAATCCAGAGTATGAAAAGCTGATTCTCCAGGATGAGATTGAGGCTTTGGAAAAAACACTGGAAGGATAATGGATTGGATGATATGAAATTTGGAAACTACTTTTGGGAAGAATTTTGGATATGTACAAGGGACCACCTTGTCATGATGGAAAACAGTGAAAGGTGGATCTACAACTAGAACTTGTAGCTCACTGACTCTGCGAGCAGACATGAGAGCAATGAGAAAAAAAACACTTTGCAAGCGAGGTACTTGAGGTCCCCTCTTACCCACTAACAAGCAGGCTAAACACACTCACAAGCAGGCTAAACACACTCACAAGCAGGCTAAACACACTCACAAGCAGGCCAAACACACTCACAAGTAGGCCAAACACACTCACAAGCAGGCCAAACACACTCACAAGCAGGCCAAACACACTCACAAGCAGGCTAAACACACTCGCAAGCAGGCCAAACACACTCGCAAGCAGGCCAAACACACTCGCAAGCAGGCCAAACACACTCGCAAGCAGGCCAAACACACTAACAAGCAGGCTCATTCTCAAGCAGGCCAAACACTTTAACAAGCAGGTTCACTTACAAGCAGGCAAAAATACTCTGACAAACAGGTAGACCTCTCTAACTATATAGAAGGCAGCCCGACACAGTCACTCTCACACTGACCTTAGGCAGACTTTTCTAATTTCTCTTTTTATTTATCCAACTTGGATATGGCAGGGAAAACAAGAAGCGTTAAGACTACCATCAAGAACAGCATTCCTGTCACCGAGGGGTTGAAGGGGGTGGCCACGGCCTGCGCTCAGACAGAGGAGGACCCGAGACGGTGGACAGAGGTCGCTGTGCAGACTGAGGCCTTCCCCCAGCAGTATACCATAGTCTCTATGCAGACAGAGGAGGTGGAACATCTGGACGGTGACATCTTGCAGGAACTATGGAACCTGAGGGAGGAGGTGAAACGCTTGCGGAGCATCCGAGAGGATGAGGCATTCATCGATGAGGTCGTCCAGGAGCTGTCCCACATCACCGTGCCGGCGCACAACGAGTCCATCCTCGAGACGCCCAAACCTTCAGCTTTGAGACCAACGATTGGGGTGCAGGAGATGGCCGGAGACGCCAACTCATGGCAGCTAGTAACCTCCCCCACAGGCAAGCGCAGAAGGCCCCCCCCCCCCCCTTATTTAGTTTCATCTTCTTCTCTTTCTCGTACACAGGATAGCTTCACATCAACCCCACAACTCACCCTGAGGAACAGATTCCAGATCTTACAGTAAGGAACGGCCGACGAGAATCAGGAAGACGCCCATCACACGACTCCAGTTCCAGGGACATCTGATAGACATCCCCAAAGGAAGCGCAGAGTAATAGTCATCGGGGACTCCATGTTGAGGGGCACCGAGGGACCAATATGCAGACCAGATATGCAGTTGAGGGAGGTCTGCTGTCTGCCTGGAGCCAGAATACGAGATGTGACAGCCTGTCTTGATAGGCTTCTCAGGCCCGAGGACCACTTCCCAATGCTGCTCATCCACGTCGGAACGAATGACACTGCCAAGAACACTCTGGAGGGCATAGCTAGAGACTTCGGAGCTCTGGGGGAAAGGCTGAAGCAGACAGGAGCACAGGTAGTATTCTCTTCAATTCTTCCTGTTAGGAGCAAGGGAAGAGACAGGGACGAACGTATTCTGAAGACAAATGAGTGGCTACAACGATGGTGCTGGAAAATGAACTTCGGATTCCTGAATCACGGGGAGGCACTACAGGGACTCCAGGGATCAGACGGACTCCACCTGACCAACAGAGGTAAGAACGTCTTCGGACACCGAGTAGCCCGCCTGCTTCGAAGGGCTTTAAACTAGGTAAGTTGGGGGAGGGTACCCATTTATATACCGGAGCAGTAAGTAACAATCCTGATGAGGTGGACCAAAACTCCACTTCTAAGTCAGAGGTAAGTACCCTTGCTGCAAAAGATTCGCTAGGGGACACTCTAATTCAGATGGGTAACTCTCTAAAGGAGATTAGTAGACACAAAGAGTGGAGAGCTATGTATGTAAATGCACACAGCCTAGGGAATAAATTTCTAGAACTAGAAACAGAAATAGTAAATGCAGACCTAAACGTGGTAGCAATATCCGAAACATGGTTCACAGACTCTCATGGGTGGGATATAACTATACCAGGATACAACCTGCTTCGCCAAGATAGAGAGGGTAAGTTGGGAGGTGGGGTAGCACTTTACATCAAAGAGAACATCAAGACAACTAGGATCACAGATGTCAAGTACACTGGGGAATCCATCTGGGTAAACCTGGCCAGAGGCGGAGAGAAATGCCTATACCTCGGTGTGGTATACAGACCTCCAAGACAATCGGAGGACAAGGACACAGAATTAATTGAAGACATTGAGAATATCACCTTACGGGGGGACGTTGTCCTGTTAGGGGACTTCAACATGCCTGATGTAGACTGGAATACATTCTCAGCAACAACTTGTAGTAGCAGGAGGATATTAACATCCATGAAGGGAATACAGCTCAAACAAATGGTACTAGAGCCTACTAGGGCCCAGGCCATCCTGGACCTGGTACTTACGAACGGGGAAAGCGTCACGGAAGTCTCGGTGGGAGAAACGCTGGCAACCAGTGACCATAACATGGTATGGTTCAACCTTAGAAAGGGCTTCCCTAGATCACAAACAAAAACGAAGGTACTCAATTTCCGGGGCACTGACTTCGCAAGCATGGGTGATTTCGTCCATCAGACGCTACAGGCTCAAGAAACAACGGATGATGTGGAAGCTATGTGGTCAACACTGAAAAGGACACTACACGAAGCAACTATCCGCTACATAAAATCGGTAAATAAACAACAAAGAAAGAAGAAACCCCATTGGTTCACTAATGAGGTCTCACACCTAGTCAAGGACAAGAAAAGAGCATTTCTTTCATACAAACGCACCGGGGAGAAAGAAGCTAACATTGAATACAAGACAAGGTCTGCAGTGGTCAAAACAGCAGTCAGGGAGGCCAAACTTCGAGTGGAAGAAACTCTAGCAAAGAACATTAAGAAAGGGGACAAATCCTTCTTCAGGTATATTAGTGACAGGCAGAAGAACACAAACGAGATAGTACGCCTTAGAACAGCAGATGGGATTTATGTGGAAACAGATTCCAAAAAAGCCAAACTACTGAACGATTACTTCTGCTCAGTCTTTACCTGCGAGGCACCTGGACACGGGCCACAGCTGGAAGCAAAGCCAAGCAAGGAAGACCCATTTCAGAATTTTGGGTTCTCACCAGCTGATGTTTACAGCGAACTGTCAAGACTCAAGGTGAGCAAAGCCATGGGACCAGACAAACTGCACCCATGAGTGCTCAGGGAGCTGTGCGATGTCCTGGCGGAACCGTTAACCATGCTCTTCAATCTCTCCCTAAGTACGGGGAGAGTCCCCCTGGACTGGAAAACAGCTAACGTCGTTCCTCTGCACAAAAAGGGTTGCAGAGCGGAGGCTGCAAATTACAGACCAGTGAGTCTCACATCAATAGTGTGTAAACTCATGGAAACACTACTTAAATGTAAATTAGACACGATTTTGGATGAGGGGAATCTAAGGGATCCTAGTCAACATGGATTCACTAGGGGTAGGTCATACCAATCCAATCTTATCAGCTTCTTTGATTGGGTAACAGGAAAGCTGGACTCGGGAGAGTCTCTGGACATAGTGTACTTGGATTTCAGTAAGGCTTTCGACAGCGTCCCACACCGTAGACTATTAAACAAGATGAAATCGATGGGGTTAGGTGAGACACTGGGTCAATGATTGGCTGAGTGGAAGAGGGTGGTGGTCAACGGCACCCTCTCTGAGACATCGGAGGTGACCAGTGGAGTGCCACAGGGCTCGGTCCTGGGTCCACTCCTTTTTAACATATTCATAAGGGACTTGACCCAAGGGCTTCAGGGTAAAGTAACTCTATTCGCTGATGACACCAAACTATGTAATATAGTAAGTGAAAGCAATCTGCAGAATAGTATGACGCAGGATCTGCTTACGTTGGAAAACTGGTCCACGACATGGCAGCTGGGCTTCAACGCTAAGAAATGTAAGGTTATGCATCTCGGTAGCAGAAATCCATGCAAACCTTACACTTTAAATGGAGAAACACTAGCTAGGACTTCAGAAGAAAGAGACTTGGGAGTAATCATCAGTGCAGACATGAAGGCCGCCAAACAAGTAGAGAAGGCCTCATCCAAAGCAAGGCAACTTATGGGATGTATCAATAGAAGCTTCGTTAGCCGCAAATCTGAAGTCATAATGCCACTGTACAGAACCATGGTGAGACCTCATCTGGAGTACTGTGTGCAATTCTGGAGGCCACATTACCGTAAAGACGTGCTTAGAGTTCAGTCGGTTCAGCGGATGGCCACTAGGATGATCTCGGGGCTCAAGGGTCTCTCGTACGAAGAAAGACTAAACAAATTGCAGCTCTACACTCTAGAGGAGCGCAGGGAGAGGGGGGACATGATTGAGACATTTAAATACATCACGGGACGTGTCGAGGTGGAAGAAGACATCTTCTTTCTCAAGTACCCTCGGTCACAAGGGGGCATCCGTTCAAACTCAGAGGAAGGAAATTCGATAGTGACATAAGGAAGTATTTCTTCACAGAAAGGGTTGTAGATCACTGGAACAAGCTTCCAGAGCAGGTGATCAAGGCCACCAGCGTTTTTGACTTTAAGAATAAATGGGATGCCCTAGTAGGATCCTTACGAGGGTCGAGTTAAGGAACTAGGTCATTAGTACTCAGACTTAATGGGGTGGGTCAGTAGAGTGGACAGACTTGATGGGCTATAGCCCTTTTCTGCCTTCATCTTTCTATGTTTCTATGTTTCTATGAAATGGAGGCTGCATCAATCGAGTAAGAACAACAATGAGATCTGAAACCACTGGAGGCGGTTTGAGAGGAGGGTTGGTATTGAAAAGTGCTTTCATAAACTTGGAAACCACAGGATGAACAGACAGAGGGTTCCCCTCCAAAGGCTGATGACAAGTAGCAATTGCACTGAAATGGACTCAAATGAATATTGAATTGAGGCCTGATTGAGACAAATGCAACAGATAGTACAAAACTGAAAACAAGGAGGTAGACTGAGGTTTCTTGTGATGAATGGTGCACCAAGCAGAGAATCTAGTAGATTTCTGATGGTAGCATTGCCAAGCAGTAGGCTTCCTGGAAGCCTCAAAAATGTCCTTGACAGATTGAGAAAACCGGGAAGGAGCTATGTTGTGAGGTGCCAAACTGTCAGGTGTAGACACTGCAGGTTGAGATGAAGCAGAGACCCTTGATTTTGTGCAAGCAGAGATGGAAAAACATGGCACCCTGCAGCTGAGTTGAAGTAGAAGGGAGAACCACGGTTGTCTGGGCCACCGAGAAGCTATGAGAAACATGGTGGCATGTTCTTATTTGAGCTTGACAAGGGTCTTGAGAATGAGGGGAAATGGAGGAAATGCATACAGAAACAGATTTGTCCATTCCAGAAGAAAGGCATCTGCCTCCAGTCGGTGAGGAGAGATCTGGAGCAGAACTGAGACAGTTAGTTGTGGGGAAAAGCAAGAGATCTATCTGCAGAGTCCCCCACAGAGAAAAATGTGATGAAGAGACGAGGAATGGCGTGTCCATTAATGAGGTTGCAAAAGATAACTCAATTTGTCCGCCAGCCAGATTTTCTCACCTTGAATGGAGACGGCTTTCAGAAAGGTGTTGTGATGAATTGGCCAGTCCCACACCCTCTGAGCTTCCTGATAAAGGGGGAGAGATCCCGTGGTCCCCAGCTTGTTAACGTAGTACATGGCGACTTGGATGTCCGTACGAATAAGGACCACTTGAGCATGGAGAAGATGCTGAAAAGCTTTGAGAGCATTGAAGCTTGATGTGATACTGACGCTCCTTGCTAGAGCAATGGCCTTGAGTACAGAGACCGTCAAGATGAGCCCCCTCAAGCGTAGGTCAAAGCGTCTGTCAAGAGGACTTTCTGATGAGGGGGTGTTTGAAACAGTAAACCTCTGGAGAGATTAGAAGAGAGCATCCACCAATGGAGAGACTGTCTCAACGAAGGAGTCACAACGATTCTTTGAGAGAGTGGGTCACAAGCCTGCACCCACTGAGACGCCTGGGTCCACTGAGGAATTCGGAGGTGAAGTCTGGCAAAAGAAGTCACGTGAATTGTAGAGGACATGCAATTTGTAGTACCATCATGTGCCTAGCTGACAGTGAGGGGAGAGATGATACTTTTCAACAGAGTTAAATGAGAGCATCCTGATGACGTTGAGGAAGGAATGCCCTTAGTCGAAAAGTAACCAGGACGGCTCCAATAAACTGTAGTGTATGAAAGGGCTGTAGCTGGGATTTTGGAAAATTGATCTCGAAATCCAGACTTGGTAGAAAAATCCAGTTGTTGGAAAAATAATGGAAGTGTTGCTGAAAGAAAGGATAGTGTATTTCCTTGAATCTAATGGGTTACAGGATCCGAGGCAACATGGCTTTACAAAAGGTAAATCGTGCCAAACGAACCTGATTGAATTTTTTGATTGGGTGACCAGAGAGCTGGATTGAGGACATATGCTAGATGTAATTTACTTGGATTTCAGCAAAGCCTTTGATACAGTTCCTCATAGGAGGCTGTTGAACAAACTTGAAGGGCTGAAGTTAGGACCCAAAGTGGTGAACTGGGTCAGAAACTGGCTGTCGGACAGACGCCAGAGGGTGGTGGTTAATGGAAGTCGCTCGAAGGAAGGAAAGGTGACTAGTGGAGTCCCTCAGGGTTCGGTGCTGGGGCCAATCCTGTTCAATATGTATGTAAGTGACATTGCTGAAGGGTTAGAAGGAAAAGTGTGCCTCTTTGCAGATGATACCAAGATTTGTAACAGAGTAGACACCGAAGAGGGAGTGGAAAATATGAAAAAGGATCTGCAAAAGTTAGAGGAATGGTCTAATGCCTGGCAACTAAAATTCAATGCAAAGAAATGCAGAGTAATGCATTTGGGGATTAATAATAGGAAGGAACCGTATATGCTGGGAGGAGAGAAGCTGATATGCACGGACGGGGAGAGGGACCTTGGGGTGATAGTGTCCGAAGATCTAAAGGCGAAAAAACAGTGTGACAAGGCAGTGGCTGCTGCCAGAAGGATTCTGGGCTGTATAAAGAGAGGCGTAGTCAGTAGAAGAAAGAAGGTGTTGATGCCCCTGTACAGGTCATTGGTGAGGCCCCACTTGGAGTATTGTGTTCAGTTTTGGAGACCGTATCTGGCGAAAGACGTAAGAAGACTTGAGGCGGTCCAGAGGAGGGCGACGAAAATGATAGGAGGCTTGCGCCAGAAGACGTATGAGGAGAGACTGGAAGCCCTGAATATGTATACCCTAGAGGAAAGGAGAGACAGGGGAGATATGATTCAGACGTTCAAATACTTAAAGGGTATTAACGTAGAACAAAATCTTTTCCAGAGAAAGAAAAATGGTAAAACCAGAGGACATAATTTGAGGTTGAGGGGTGGTAGATTCAGGGGCAATGTTAGGAAATTCTACTTTACGGAGAGGGTGGTGGATGCCTGGAATGCGCTCCCGAGAGAGGTGGTGGAGAGTAAAACTGTGACTGAGTTCAAAGAAGCGTGGGATGAACACAGAAGATTTAGAATCAGAAAATAATATTAAAGATTGAACTAGGCCAGTTACTGGGCAGACTTGTACGTTCTGTGTCTGGTTATGGCCGTTTGGTGGAGGATGGGCTGGGGAGGGCTTCAATGGCTGGGAGGGTGTAGATGGGCTAGAGTAAGTCTTAACAGAGATTTCGGCAGTTGGAACCCAAGCACAGTACCGGGTAAAGCTTTGGATTCTTGCCCAGAAATAGCTAAGAAGAAAAAATAAAAAAAAATAAAATAAAATTTTAATTGAATCAGGTTGGGCAGACTGGATGGACCATCCGGGTCTTTATCTGCCGTCATCTACTATGTTACTATGTTACTAAATAGTCCGTGGGTCGCTACAATGAGACTCATATATGTGCTGCTTGCTTTACTCACATTTTTTGGAAGTTTTGTAATTTGGTTAGAGTTTTTTTGAGGTGTTTCCTTCGAGGGCTACTATAGTGTTTCTCACTGCTGAGTGACCTGATACATTTTGGACCTTGCTTATAAGTGGAGTTTTTCGCCATATGAAGATGAACTGAGGCTTTTTATCCACTTTTTTCTTCTTTTTTGTGTGTTAAGTGAATGAGTGGGTCTTTGTATGAGTGCAGTGGGTAGACCTGGTAGTGTCTAGGTAGGTCCCTCATATGGTTTCCAATAGGGCATAATTTATTAGTTTTAGGAGTTTTGTATGTCCTTCCTGAGATTTTTTTTGGGTTGCTACAATAACCCCCTGCTGCAACGAACGATGCTTTGATGAGCCAATCGTCCAGATATGGAAAAACCTGAAGGTCGGGGTTGTGTAGAGCTGCCACAAGTACAACCAGGCACTTGGTGAAAACTCATGCAGAGAATGCCAGGCTGAAAGGCAGGACTCTGTACTGGAAATGAAGATTCCCCACCCTGAATCTGAGAAACCTGCGAGAGGCTGGTGAATTGGAATGTGAGTGTAAGCCTCTTCGAGATCTAGAGATCATAACTAATCTCCGTAATCCATCAGGGGATACAGGGACGCTAGAGAGAGCATTTGAAACCTTTTTTTGAGAAGAAAGTTGGTGAAAGCTCTGAGATCCAGGATAGGCTGCAGATCGCCCGTCTTCTGTGGAACCAGAAAATAACGGGAATAAAAATCCCATGTTCCCTTGAGCTAAAGGAACCTCCTCGATGGCACGGAGGTGAAGAAGGGCTTGAGCCTCCTGAAGAAGGGGGAGTTACGAAACACTGGAAAGACACTCTGTTGAAGGTAGATCTGGTGGAATTTGAAGAAATTGATGCGAGTAACCCTCCTTGATGATGGTAAGAACCCAGTGATCTGATGGAATCTGCTCCCATCATTGAAAGTAATGATGGAGATGACCTCCTATGGGAAAAGGAGATTCTAGGGTTTAGGCTGATGGTGTTGCTGAGGATGTTTCCAAGGTGGAGGCCAGGAACAAGCTGAAGCAGATTTCTGTGGATACCGATGTGGAGGAGGCTTATAAGGCTTAACCACTGGCGGTTTAGGCTTAGGACGAATCAGAGAGGGAAAAGATCGCTCATGCTCTGAAAGGCATTTGGTGGCAGCCTCAATGGATTCATCAAACAACTCATTTCCCTGACAGGGAATATTGGCCAGTCGATCTTGAAGATTGGAATCCATGTCCACAATCCATAACAAAGCTAGACATCCCATTACCACAGAAAAAGCAGTGACTCTGGATGAAATTTCAAAAGCATCATACACTGCCTGGACCATGTGTATTCGCAACTGGGACAGGGTATGGTACAGCTGTTGAAATTCAGGCAAACGATGTTCCAGCAAGTCTGAGAAGAAATAGGGCATGGTGTTTATGCAGTACTTCAAATAAGAGTTGAAGATAATGGTGTAATTCAAACCCCTATTTCCTCTCATGGAAGTTTGATAAAGACGACGGCCAAACTTATCCATGGACCGTCCTTCTCTCCCAGGAGGGACTGCAACATAAACCTGAGTGGGATGAGTCTTCTTGATGGGACAACTGAGGCTTGTCAAACCCTGTACAAGGAACCATGCAGTAATAGGATTCCATTTTCGAGGGTATAGCTGGGATGGAATATGGTGTCTCCAAATTCCTTAGGAAAGCCGGACGCAAAACAGGATTCATAGGAAGCCTCAACGACTCTTCTGGTGGATGGGGCAGCTCCAACTCTGCCAAATAATCATGAGTATACTTCGATTCAGCTTGCAAATCAAGGTGAAGAGCCTTACTCATATCACAGATGAATGTGTAGCTGCAGAATATGATGGAGAAGCCTCCCTGGAGTACTGATAATGAAGGGCAGAATCCAATGAGAAGTTCTGCTGCGTGATACAGGAGCAGTCAGAGAATACTTCCGTTTAGAAGGAATCAGAGAGGCAGGAGGAGAATGAGAAACTGAGTGCCTCGATATATGCCTCGTAGAAACTGGAGAACGAGAATCCTCTGCAGCATGCCTCGAAAGAGGAGTCCAGGGCCTCAAAGAGCCTCGAGGTGGAGTGGAACGAGGCTGATGAGGATGTTTATCATGAGACCCCACCTGGGCCTGGAAGGATCCCCTAATAGCCTCGAAGCACGAGGAGAGGGATCCGTATCCTGCCTTGAAGAGAGGTTCCTCGATGGAGAGGAGTACCTCGAGGAGGAAACAGATCGAGGCTTCTTGACTGTCTCGAAAGCTTGATAGCTAGAGTACAAGGCCTGGATTGATGAGGCGAGGACTCACTCGAGGACGAGGCACGAGGCCTCACAGACTTAGCAGGTTGCGCCTCAAGTACATGCTCAGACTGGCTTGCAGGGAGCAGGGTCGAGGCCAGAGCATATTGAGCAAACAGTGCTAAGCTCCTTGTGTAGAATAGCTTCCAACATAGTCCTGGAAAGCTGGCACCATAACCAATGAAACTGGTATTGAAGGTGCAGCAGTGCGCTCCATAGAGAGCGACCTCGAGGATGAGTATTCCCTATTATTGGAGGCACGCTTCAAAGCAGGTCTCGTAGAGGCCGGCATGACTGTACTTGTTGCCTGATTGCCTGAGACTCTGGTTGAAGGGCTGGAGACTTCCTAGCCAGTGAACCTGTAGAGGACAAAGAAAACTTGCCTGAGGACGAGATCTTTGGAGGAGCAGCAGACGAGGACTTCCCCACGAAGGAGACTTGCCTGGGGTCGAGGATGAGGCCTTTTCAGCAGACGGTTCCACGAACCCCGAAAAGTTGCTGAATCTGGACCCGACATCTCTTGAGAGCCTGTTTCTGAAAAGTAGCACAGTGGGCGCAGGACTCGGGACACTGGTCGGGTCCTAAGCAGTTAATACACCAACGGCATAGGTCAGTGAGAGAAAATGCATGGTTACACTGACTACATCATTTGAATCCCGTAACAAGCTGGGACATGAAAGAAAACAATGGCCACAGCCAAAATGAAGACCCGTGGCTAGGGCCGCAGCCCAAGCCAGTCAACGGAAGAAAGAAGAAAAAAAGGTTATCTTTATTTTTATTTTACACGCGCCACATAGCGACTTGAAAATGAAAGAAAGAAGCAAAGCCACGGTGTGAGAGGGCAACGGACAACGGGGCAGAGCTAGAAACAGGTGCTTCTCAGCTTCACTGAAAAACAATAACTAAGCAGACGCACGCCTTGACTTGGGCGGGAAGGCACTCATACATGCGCGGTGTGGAACTTGCGAACTTTTAAGTTCTACAAGCAAGTTGCTTCCGAGGCTCTCCATTATGGGGCTCCGTGGATGATGTCACCCACATGTTGAGAATATGGTGCCTGCTTTTCCTGGGATAAAAGAAAATTACAAACAGCAAATGGGATTACAGCCTGTGACTTCTAATCTGTATGCTGGTTCATAGCTGGTTGCTCTAACCATTAAGCTACTTCTCCACATGGATGCCTAGGTTATAATTTGGATGTTCCTATACTTCCACAAAGATGTTCATAACCCTTGATTTGCCCAATTCATAGTTTTAACGTTTCAATTTGTAAATTTTATTTATTTAATTATTTTTAGTCTTTATATACCACTTATGGCCTAAGTGGTTTACATTCAAGTACTCAAGCATTTTTCCCTGTCTGTCCTGGTGGGCTCACACTATGTACCTGGGGCAATGGAGGATTAAGTGACTTTCCCAGGGTCACAAAGAGCAGCAGTGGGATTTGAACCCATAGCCACACACTCCGATGTAGCCAGCACTTGTCTGTTTCTCATGTAGTTTAGAATAGGTCATATGTCAGCAGATCCTGTTCTAACATACATGAGAAATAGACATCCATATGTGACGTTCACACTTGGACATCCATATTCTGAGTTGTATGTCCTATTTAAAATTCTGCTCTACGTGTGCAAAACCAAAAAGGTGAGCTGCAAATAGTAATAAAGTTCATAACTTGTACAACTGTCTTTACCTCCAGTGGTTAGAGGTGGAAGTGAAGTCTAAATCACACCTGAGCTAGTAGTGATCTAGCAAATATACCTGTAGATTTCTGACTTCTACATGCAATAATTCATTCCAAGGGTCTCATAATTTATTACATTAATCTCATGGTAATCTAGACTTGACCTTGTAGCTTCTCCTCAGATAATTCTAGTGTGTCAGAATGAAGGCTCCATGCAGTTTGTATTCACCAAACAGTACATGAAACATTTACAGCTTTGGAAGCATTTGATAATCTCTTTAAAAAAGGATAGTTAAACAGGACAGAACCTGATTTTTATTAGGGGATACTAGTACAGATTTTGTCAACAAAGCTCTTATTATGTGTATTTTTGCCCTTTCAGGTCACATTGTTCAAGCTTGTTTGATTAGGTAAATGCGAGATGTTTTTTGGGGATTTTTTACACAACTGTCAAATTTGAATGCCAGGCTAAATATCTGGATCCAAAAGTAAGTCATAGAGGACTTGTATATAGATTGCTGGACAAAGTACTATGAATAAAACAAAAAGAGTCAAACACAAGGCATTCAGATGCAGCCTCTTAAAATCTATCAGAAACCCATAGCAAGTCGAGAAGATTTATTTATTCAGCTTTCTATACTGTTCTCCCCAGGGAGCTCAGAACAGTTTACATGAATTTATTCAGGCTCAAGCATGTTTCCCTGTCTGTACTGGTAGGCTCACAATCTATCTAATGTACCTGGGGCAATGGGGGAATTAGGTGACTTGCCCAGGGTCACAAAAAGCAGCGTGGAATTGAACCCACAACCTCAGGGTGCTGAGGCCATAGCTTTAACCACTGTGCCACACTTTTCATCATAATTAGTACCGTAGCTGTTGCCATCAGGATTTAGTTGTTTCTTTCATCAAATGTCAAAGTCAAGATAATGTTACAGTGCCATGCAAACATACTGACCCTTCTCCCTTTGAGTGTTTCTGGAACATTAATTCTACGTAGCTGTGGAGAAAAAAAAATATGAGTAACAGACATTCCTGAGATTCAAAAATCAGATGAAAAGACATAGGCAGGAAGGAATGAATGCCATTCTCTTAGAAACTACTGCTGTCTATAAACCCTTTTGATCTTATACCTATTCAAGAGCTTTAGTTCCATAGGGATAATTCACCACCTTTTCTGTGATGCAGCATAAGCAAAGTTTGTCTGTGCTTTCCTTGTCTGATATCATTGCAGTTCTTTTCTTTTATGTGGCTTGTAGATTGTGAACTGCTTTGCTCCAATTTTGCAGCTAAAATGTTGTCTAGAAAGTTCTCACTAAATAAATAAATATTTCAATGTTACCATTTTTAATACTTTGTAAACCGTTTAGATATTGTTCCAATGTGCGGATTATTACAGTATAATAAATTTGAAACTTTAAATATTTCTTCATAAAAGGTAGTGGACAAATGGAGCAGACCTCCAGGAGGTGTGAGCAAAAGTCTTGTTGGAATTCAAGAAATAGTGGGATACCAGAGAGATCCAAGGCAGCATCCACTTACTAACACTGTACACTTTTACTTCATGCCTTTTTCCTTGTTTTCAATGGGGAGACAATAGAGATGTCATTGGCTATAGTCTGTTAAGCTCCCTGCTGTAAGGTTACCAGATTTTTGTTTGGGAAATCTAGGAGTCAGTTGAGGTCAGATGAGTGGGACAGGGCAGAGCTTTCCTGTTGCAATTTTTCACCATCAAAATTATAATCTTCGCCTTCCACCCTTTCAGTCCAACCATTTCTACCTTTTCCCACTCTTCCACTCCAGTCATCTCCACCCCTCTCTCCTCTGCCCTTCTAGGAAACTATTTCCACCTCTCTCTCCCTTCTTCCAATTCATCCATCTTCACCTCTCTCTCCCTCCTTCCAGTCCAGCTATATCCATCTTTCTCTTTTTCTGCCCTTCCAGTAAATGTTCTCAACCTCTCTCTCCACTTCTGGACTCAATCCAGCACTTGCATCTCTCTCTTTTCTTTTCCAGCCCTACATCTAATTTTCTCCCATCCCGCTAATCTCTCCCCCAAGCCCCTCAAACCTCCCTTTGCAGCTCGCAGCTCCTTCCCTTCAGTCTCGGCATTAGAAAGTGCAGTGCTGTGACAAGGACACTCTCCTCAACCACCCTGTGCATCTCTGCTGGGTTCTGCCCCCTCTAACATACGCTTCCTATTGTCATTGGGGTGGGACCCAGCAGAGATGCACAATGTGATTGGAGCAGAGCCTCTGTATCACAGCACTGCACTTCCTAATGCTGACACCAGAGGGAAGGGGTTGGAGGGCAAAGGGAGGCTTAAGGGAAAATGCTAGCACTGATAGTAGTTGGTGGCAGGAGGCGAGCTGAGTCATGTGAGAGGAGGCAAACAGGGCATTGTAAAACAAACTGCCTAATTCAGTACTTCAAGCTCCATCTCTGGCAGTATTCAAATCCAGACTCAAAGCCCCTTCTTTGAAGATGCTTTGAATTCCAAGCTCCTAACCACCTTCTAAGCACCAATACCTGTCTTATCAATACCTTTGTAATTCCCTTACCTTAGCACAGCATATTGATGCTCCTTCTTGTCCAGTTTGTTTGACTACATTGTAAACTCTTTTGAGCAGACCCTGTCTATTCTGTGTTTTGATGTACAGCACTGTGTATGTCTAGTAGCACGAAAGAAATAATTAGTAGAAGTAATAGTAATGTAAAACTACACTATAACACCTCTGTCCCCATTACTAAAATCGGGGACAAGGGTCTGAAATCGAGAACAATCCCCCAAAATCAGGAACATCTAGTAACCCTATCCTGCTGTCCCTATTGTGGGGCCAACTGACTCCTATATGACCTGAGCCAGAGAGATGGATGAAGATCTGAGTGCAAGCTCATTGGGTCTGAATCTCCTGAGAAGAGAGATTCATAAATCAGAGGTCACGCTGAATCCAGATGAAAGGACCTCACCTCTACAGCCCTGAATAGCAAGTTCTTCTCACCCCATTATGCAATGTTTGGAAGTGGAAAGGCTTCCAATGGTTGTAGGTAGGGGAAGACAGGGAGCCAGCCCAGGTTTTTGGTCAGGCTAAGCATGCTCCAGGTCAGCATCAGAGCGCAGAGGCAATGATGACACCGAGTGGGGAACAGCTGATTCAGGATGCCCTTGGAGAATCAGTGAGGGGAATTGCTGACAATGTTGCTGTTTCTCTCCTGTTAACTCTCATGAGTAAGCCACCTACAATGAAAATGGACTCTGGTTAGAAATTTTTGATTTAGCTAAAGCTATGCTTCTGGTAGTGAACCCTTTAACTTCTCAAGTTAGACTGGAATAAAAAATATCCCAACAAGAGACTGATATTTTTAAGATTAAATCTTTGGAAATGAAACTTGGGACTTTGGATCAGCTATCTGTACAAACTCGAGAAGTCCAAGTGGTTTTGGTTAAAGATATCTCTGCAGTCAGAACAAAATTGGAATATCAGTGGAAAATTATATTAGAAGCGTGAATTTAAGACTCATTAATGTTTCCCAGATAAAAGGGTGTCTCACTTAAGGAAATGACTATAAGATATTTTTCTGAGATTTGTCTTATTACACAGAATGAAATGTCATCTATTCTAGGGGGGGGACCATAAGAGTAGACTCTGGAAACAATTTCTGGAAGTGTTGCTAACTCAGATCTATCTCATGCAACATTGGTGGTATCTTTTGGCAACAGTTATGATAGAGGCTAGATGCTTAAGCAATATTTTAAAAATAGAGGAAAATCATTTATGGGATGCAATTTGATGATATTTCCTGATGTCTAAGACACAGAAGAGGTAGAAACAAATTTTATTATTTTGGCCTGGTGTTCTTCAGTTGGGTGCAACCTATTTAAATTTCCCAAATATATTATTTGCTACCAGCCAAATAAATATGTTTTTGGGACCCTTCTCATTTATTTTCTTTTTTGGCTTCTAAGAGACTTAGGGCTCCTTTTACAAAGCCGTGCTAGCCTGCTCAAAAGGAGGCGGTATCGGCTAGCATGCACAGCAATTTAGCATGCACTATTCTGCGCATTAAAGCCCTAGCGCGGCTTTGTAAAAGAAGCCCTAACTATTTGTATTTATTTATCTATACCCTGCCTTTCCCAAGGTGGGTCACAATAGAATACATACACAAACAGAATCGCATACAGTACAACAAATTGAACATGAATAAAACATAACAGTGATAATGTAAAGCCTCCTAAAATTACAGAGGCTACCAGCGCCTCGCATCAAAAAAAACAACTATAAATCAAGTCCCATATTTCATCTTACAGAAGAGGTGTTTCATCAACATTTTAAAAAAACTACTCAAACATGTTTGCTGTCGTAAAAATCCCGGAAGCTTTATGCCACTCCCGAGGAGCCCTATATTGATATAGGGCTTAATGCTGTTGTAATATGGGTTTATCTCTCTCTTGCCTAGCAGGAAGTTTCCTTGACTAATTTTTGTTAAGATTTCTCGTTTGTTATTGGATCTCCTAGTTATGGACTGGAGCTGTTATAGTTAATTTCCTGCATTGAAATGTTTAGTATTTCATTAAGCAGTGAAATTTGTGATGCTTTTCTGTAATAGTATATTGCTTGATTTGATTTGTATTATTGAAATTCTCTAAACAAAACATTAAAAAAAACAACAACCACCCTGGGATAAACAGATCTGTAGTTGTGAGGAAATGAAACTAAAAGCAGTGGTCAAGTGGGTTCAGCAGTACTGCAACAAGAAGGGTAAAGGGAAGAAATAGATAGGCCTTATTTTTCACTACTGTCATAATTATGTTTATATTTAATAGAACCTTTTGATAACAAGTTGAGTCACCTATTTCTGAAGCTGATATTCTCTTTAGTTCCCAGTGACATAACTTGGATCCTGGTGCCTTGTTGACTTCTCACTTTTGCATACAAGCACTTGGGAGAGATCCCCATCCTTTAAATAATTGGTAGATGCAGGGGATAGAGGTGGCATCTCCCAGATCACCTCTGCAGAAAGATCCTTCTATCACAGCTCACCTCCATTCACTGTGGTCTACAGCTTGTTATCCTCGGTGGCACAGCATCCACAGCAATAGCAGCCCCATCCATAAAATTTATTTATTTAGATTTTTATCCCATCCTCCCAGAACGGCCTACAAGCAAACATTTGGACAATACAAAGACTATACAGTAGTTTAAGTACAAGGACTATACGGCAATTTAATTGTGGTAACAGGCCTCGTAGCATCTTCATCCTACCTCAAGCATAGAAGGAAACCTTTGCGAGAAAGGGGCACAACAAAGCCTGTCAGAGCACAAGACCTGGCAGGTTATGTGCACAATTTTATAAGAACATAAGAAATGCCTTCACCGGATCAGACCGAGGTCCATCTAGTCCGGCGATCCGCTCATGCGGCGGCCCATTTAGGTTCTCTATTATGAAAACCTGAAATTACCGTATCCCTCAAAATGATTTGCAAGAAGGTGTATATCCAACTTGTGCTTGAAACCCCGAAGAGTAGTCTCCGCCACAACATCCTCAGGAAGAGAATTCCAAGCGCCCACCACTCGTTGTGAGAAACAAAACTTCCTGGCATTTATCCTGAACCTGCTGCCACCCAGTTTCAGGCTGTGACCTCTTGTCCGTGTCACATCTGAAAATGTTAGTAATGCTGCTTCTTGGTCTATTTTATCAAATCCTTTTAATATTTTAAAAGTCTCTATCAAATCGCCTCTCAGTCTTCTCCTCTCGAGTGTGAAAAGTCCCAGTTTCCTGAGGCGTTGTTCGTAGCTCAAATTTTTCATTCCTTTGACTAGTTTCGTGGCTCGCCTTTGCACCTTCTCCAACAGAGTTATGTCCTTCTTGAGGTAAGGAGACCAGTGTTGGACACAGTATTCTAAGTGTGGTCTGACCATTGCTCTATAAAGTGGCATTATGACTTCTTCCGATCTACTCGTGATCCCGTTCTTAATCATGCCCAACATCCTGTTTGCTCTCTTCGCCACCGCCGCACATTGCGCCGATGGCTTCAGGGTTCTGTCAATCAGTACCCCCAAATCCCTTTCTTGTTTGCATTTTGCTAATGTTACCCCAAACATTCTATACTCGTGTTCTTTATTCTTCTTTCCTAGATGCATCACCTTGCATTTATTTATGTTAAAATTCATCTGCCATTTTGTCGCCCATGTTTCCAGCTGTCTCAGATCCTTCTGAAGCTCCTTGCAGTCCCTTTGAGAGCCAACCGCCCGACATAATTTTGTATCATCGGCAAACTTTATTATATTGCATGTTGTTTCCTCCTCAAGATCGTTTATAAAAATATTGAACAAAATAGGCCCAAGAACCGAGCCCTGGGGCACTCCACTAGTCACTTTCACCCAGTCCGAGAATTTCCCTTTTATGCTAACCCTCTGCATTCTGTTCTCTAGCCATTTACCGATTCATCTATGCACTTCTCCTCCTATTCCATGGCTTAGTAATTTCTTCATAAGCCTTGCATGTGGGACCTTGTCAAACGCTTTCTGGAAGTCCAAGTAAACTATGTCTACTGGATCACCAGTATCCATATGTTTGTTCACTTTCTCAAAGAATTGTAGTAAATTTGTCAAACAAGACTTCCCTTTCCTGAAGCCATGTTGACTAGCCCTTATTAGGTTGTGATCCTCCAAGTGTTGCACAATGCTGTCTTTAATAAGTGTTTCAATTATCTTCCCAGGAACCGAAGTGAGGCTCACAGGTCGGTAGTTTCCTGGATCACCTCTTGATCCTTTTTTGAAAATCGGGATGACATTTGCTGTCCTCCAGTCTTCTGGTATTTGCCCTGTTCTAATTGACATATTAGCTACGGTTTGCAATAGTTCACCAATTTCCACCTTAAGTTCCTTTAATGCTCTCGGGTGAATTCCGTCTGGTCCAGGGGATTTGTCATTTTTTAGTTTGTCAATCTGAACGTATATCATGTCCAACGTCACATTTACTGTTGCGAGGTTGTCCTCTATGCCTCCGGTTAATATCCTCCCTATGTCTGGCACTGATGAAATGTCCTCATTTGTGAAGACCGAGGCAAAGAATGAATTTAACCTATCGGCAACCTGTTTGTCCTCTTTAATTGACCCCTTCATTCCTTGGTCGTCTAGAGGGCCCACTGCCTCTCTTGCTGGTTTCTTTCCTTTTATATATCTAAAAAAGGGCTTGAAGTTTTTGGCTTCTTGTGCTATCTTTTCTTCATAGACTTTTTTGGCGTTTCTTACCACTCTGTGACACTTTTTCTGGTCGATTTTGTGACAGTTCCAGGCCTCTGTTATTTTTTCCCTTTTCCATTTTTTAAACGAGTTTCTCTTCTCCCTCACTGCCTCTTTCACCTCTTTGGATAACCAAGCTGGTTCACCTTTGTTCTTTTTTCACTTTCCTTTGGATATCCTCATAATGTGTAGATTCTGTGCTTCTGTGATGGTGTTTTTCAGTAGAGACCATGCTTGATCGACTGTTTGGTATTCCTCTTTGCCCTTCTTGAGCCGTTTTCTATAGATAGATTAGCTACAGGACCAGTGCATGGTACATAAGAAATGGTGCAACAATGGTAGTGGGCCTGGGTTGAGGCAACAATTGAGCGTTATCTGTATAACCATTTTAATAAGAGATACTAATAAGATTATGAAGGATATGTTGTTTCAAGACTCTAGGGGTCTATATACAGTGTGGTCTCTTGAAGAGATGTAACACTGAAGGATAAAATATGTGCATGCAGTCAGTCGATCCTACTTTGCTCTAGTTTGTGAAATATCTGAAGTTATTATCTGTTTGTAATTAAGAAGCCCTCAAATTTTCTTGTTACTGCAAAAGAAGTTGAGTTTGTAACTCCTTGTAACTGTTCTTGATAGAAAGGCACTTGAGCTAACAATACATTGTGAATGAATGCTTATAGAAACATGATGGCAGATAAAGGCCAATTGGCCCATCTAGTTGCCCATCCACAGTAACCATTATCTCTGTCTCTCTGAGAGATCCTATGTGCCTATCCTATGACTTCTTGAATTCAGACCCAGTCTCTATTTCTACCACTTCTTCAGGGAGACTGTTCCACGCAACTACCACCCTTTCTATAAAAAAGTATTTCCTTAGATTACTCCTGAGCCTATTACCTCTTAACTTCATCCTATGCCCTCTCATTCCAGAGCTTCGATTCAAATGAAAGAGACTCGACTCATGCGCATTTACACCATGTAGGTATTTAAACGTCTCTATCATATCTTTCCTTTCCCACCTTTCCTCTAGTCTAAAGTATACACATTGAGATCTTTAAGTCTGTCTCCATACGTCTTACGACAAAGACCATGCACCATTTTAGTAGCCTTCCTCTGAACCGACTTCATCCTTTTTACATCTTTTTGAAGATGTGATCTCCAGAATTGTACACAATGTTCTAAATGAGGTCTCACCAGTCATATACAAGGGCATCAATACTTCCTTTTTCCTGCTGGCCTAACCTCTTCCTATGCACCCTAGCAACTTTCACCATCGCCTTTTCTACCTCTTAGGCCACCTTAAAATCATCACATACAATCACACCCAAGTTCTGCTCTTCTGTTGTGCACATAAGTTCTTCACCCCTAAACTGTATGGTTCCTTCGGGTTTTTGCAGCCCAAATGCATGACCTTGCATTTCTTAGCATAAATTTTAGCTGCCCAATTTCAGACCACTCTTCAAGCTTTGCTAGGTCTTTCTTCCACTAATGCTACTATTCCACCTCTATACAGCAGGCCCAAGACTGAGCAGACTACATGTCCCAGGCCGCACTGGGTTTTACAGCTCATTGCTGAGCCACTTTAACAAGGTGGGGTCAGGGGGGTGGGACTCACAGAGGAGAATCATTCATGGATGTCCCAGAGTGAGAGCAGATCCTGAAGGAGAGACACTTTCCCTAGCCATGGCTGCATTCAAACCTTGGGGAAGACTGGAGTGAGAAAGCTAGCCGAGAACCCATCCAGGAAAATACTAGATAGGTGAGCCTCTAATCCAAGACCTCTGTAACCTGAACCTGCTTGCTTAAAGGTAACTGTCTGTGTTTGAAGAACCTGTGCACAGAAGGATCGTCCGCCAATTCCCAGAACCCACACGAATCTGGATCGTGGAGCTCCGCTAGGTTAGCTACATCACTGGACGCCCCCAAGTTGTCCTTGGGAGAGCAGGGGAATGGAAAGAGTTGCGGACGCAATTGAAGGCATCGCCCGCTTGCGCTCCGGTGTTCCTGTCTGAGAGCAAAGAGAGAGACGTATCCAGGGGAGGGGAGGACCCCACGGGCAGACTAGATTTTGGAGGAGATACCAGACTTTTAACCAAGTATGCCTGATAAAGCATATTCATAAATTCTGAGGGAAAAAGATCTCCCGCGGCCAGAGCCGCCCTATGCGCCAAGACTTTGAGTGCTTGGATGATTTATGAGACTTTTCGCCGGATATGTACTTGCGTTTCGCTGAAATACTGCCAGCATTCTTCTGAGAGTCCTTGCTGCGATTTTCACGGCAATTGAGGCAGAAGACCCAAGAAGGGCCTCTCCTGAGGTGGAAGGCACCACATCTGTATATACCTTGCCCTCCCCCCCCTTTGTGGGCAGTGGTGCAAGTGGAACACGGCTGTGAATCTGAGCCATCCACTGCAAACGAGGCATGACATCTGAGACGTTTGGAGCATAAAAGAAGCTCCTAAGTGTAAAAAATATACTTTTAAATAATTTGGAAAAAATTCAAGATGGCCATCGGTGGTGCCAATTTTGCCCTAAAACAGCCCAGAAAATGAACAGGAACCCCTGGAAAATAGCGATTTTACAATTTTAGAGGTGGGGTGGGAGTGGGGGTAGGGCATGCAGGGAAACCTCCCAAAAAAACCCTTTTGAGGACCCCTCACAATCACTAAACCAGGCAATCAAGCTGTTACTCACTGTTCTATGGTGCTGTATGGGAGAAATGGCAGGCAATGCTGAAACAGCATATAGGGAGCTCTAAAGCCTCAGGAAGCTGGGAAACTGGATTTCAAATCTTCTTTTTTTTAGTTCAAAATTTTTATTGAAAAATTTGGGGATAATAACAAAGGTCAATAACTTCAAATACAGTGAGAATACATAGCACTAATGGTGATTAATAATAGCAATTGCAATCCACTGTACAATTAGCCCCTAGAAACCAACCAATTTGTAAACAAAGTCATGAAAGAAAAGGCTAAAAAGAAGATAAGGGAAGGAAGGAAATTGAAAGAAAAGAAAGGGAAGGAGATAAGAAAGAAAGAGGGTCCGAAAAGGATGTGTCATCAGATGGCAGGAGAGGTCAACTACCAGATTGCATAAAAGAGTTCAAGAAGGGAAGGGGTAAAACACGGACCTGACGGACCTCGCGGATCTAAACCCGTACGGCCTTAAAAATCTGAGGTCCGTGTCGGTCCGTGTCCCTGCCGCTTGTAGTTTCTGTCGCTGACAGATCTTGATGAGATTTTAGCACTGACAGATCCGTCTCAGCATAGGGAGGGAAAAGTGTTAGGATCCGTCAGCGCTAAAATCTCTTCGAGGTCTGTCAGAGCCAGAGACTAGTGCTGGAGCGGCAGAGCAGAAGCCAAGAGAGCGGGGAAAATAAGTCTCCAAACTCCAGCACTAGTCTCTGGCTCTGACAGACCTCGAAGAGATTTTTAGTGCTGACGGATCCTAACACTTTTCCCTCCCTATGCTGAGACGGATCTGTCAGCGCTCAAATCTCAATCAAGATCTGTCAGCGATAGAAACTACAAGCGGCAGGGACACGGACCGACACGGACCTCAGATTTTTAAGGCCGTACGGGTTTAGATCCGCGAGGTCCATCAGGTCCGTGAGGTCCGCGTTTTACCCCTTCCCGTTAAAGAATTTCCATGGAAAAGGAGGATGAAAAGTTTGCATAGACATTCTAGAGAAACAGCGTTTTTCATAAGCATATGTTTGATATTTATTATAAAGGCAAAGCAAATTCCACCAGAAAGTGTAGTCCAACAAGGAGGCTGATTTCCAATTCTTCAGGATCTGCATAAGAGCCATTACAATCATGGCATCGATCAGTCTTGAAGGGCAGTCCGATTGGGCAAAACATGGATGTTGGGATCGAATAATGATAACATCAAAAGTTAGTTCAGAGGTGCAAGATGTGACAGATTTAATGGTAGTCCATATGCGGGACCAAAAGGAATGGACAGCTTTGCAGTGGAACAGCATATGATCCAGTGTACCATCAGCTTCAAGGCAATGCCAACATAGGGGATCCGGTTTAAGTTTGGCTTTCCACATATGGAATGGGGTCCAGACAGCATGCCATATAACATAGAACATGGATTGGGAAACTCTCGATAACATCAAAGGACAATTCGTTGCTGACCATAATAGTTCCCAGTCAATGTCTTGTAGAGGTGTAGATAGCATATTTCCCCAATGTTTTATGGATTGGGTAGAGAAGGTGTAGTGATGATGCCTTAGAATACGATAGAAGATAGATATAGCCTTGCCACCAGATAGAACAAATTTGCACCAAAGTTGAACGGTGTTGGGGGAAGCTTTATCATCAAATATCAGTGAAACATTAGATAAAGCGGAGATAAGGTGAAGCCATTGTGAGTGGCATGAATGAAGTAATGGATATTGGGTACATAATGAGGAAAAAGGTATGATCGAGTCAGAAGTCCTCAATTGATCCACTTTCCAGAGGCCAGCCTGTTGCCACTTTTTCCCCCAAAAAAGTTTGGCCCTTACATTTGAGTCTTGAGTTATTCCAGATTGACATATCAGGTCTATTATATACTGAAATATCAGCTGCAGCATCCAGATTACGTAAAGCTAGCTGTGTTGCACTCAGTAAGGCATACACCTTCAATTGTTTAGGTAAATTCATTGTACAAAGGACAAAGATAGGATATGGAGAGCAAATGAAGTGTTCCATCTCAAGCCATGCAGGAGAATCATGTAAAATAATCTTTTGAAACCAGTGAGCTCCATATTTAGCGAGGGAAGCAATGTAATACAAGTGAAAATCAGGGAGATTCATACCTCCTCGAGTCTTGGAAGCCATCAATCTTGCAAGAGCAATACGAGGTTTTATTGTTCCAAATAAATCCAGAAAGTTTGTGATTGATCCATTGGAATACGGATTTGGTGCAGTGAGAGGGGAGCATGGACAAAATATATGTAATTTGAGGGGCCAAGGTCATCTTAATGGAGGCAATTCTACCCCACCATGATAGGAAGAGAGGAGATCACTTAGATGTTGATTGTGTTACCAATTTTTTTTATCCTGGCCACATTAAGTTCCATGACAAGAGAAGGGGCTTTATGGATCAGTATACCCAAATATTTAAGGGGTTCATTGGACCATTTAAATGGGAAGTGAGATAATTCAGAGAGAGTTATGTGATCATTTAATGGAAAGATTTCAGATTTTTCCCAATTAACTAAGTAACCAGAGAGCAAGGAATACTCAGTAACTATGGTTATGAGAGCAGGTAGAGAGTTGAGAGGGTCTCAAATGAAAAGAAGGATGTCATCTGCATAAGTGGCAAATTTGATTTGCCTAGATAGGACATTATTCCTTGGATATTGATACTTTGCCGAATTGCAGCTAAAAAGGGGTTCAAGGGCTAGATTAAATAATAAAGGGGAAAGGGGACAACCTTGCCAGGTTCCTCTATGTAAGGAAAATTTGTTAGAGAGAGAGTTGTTGATCAAGATACGAGAGGAGGGTTGCCAGTAGATCATTTTGATCCAGTTGGTGAAATACGGTCCAAAATTATACCAGTGTAGAACCCTGGTAGCAGGAATGGCCATTCAACTCGATCAAAAGCCTTTTCAGCGTCAATGGCAAGACCCACCACAGGATCCTGAATCCTGAATAGATTTAACATGTATATTAATATGATGGAAAAGTCTCAGATTGTCTCCAATGTAGCGGTTTCTAATGAATCCAACTTGGTCTTTATGTATAAGAGAAGAAATTACTTTATTGAGCCTGAGAGACAAAATTTTGGCCAAGATCTTATAGTCTAAATGTAAAAGCTCTATAATTTTTAACAAGGGTGGGGTCCCTATCTGGCTTAGGAAAAACTATGATGGTAGCATCAGCAAAATTAAATTGTTTATCGGGAGTTTGGTGTATAAAGTTGTAATAGTTAAGCAGATGAGGAGCTAAGAGATCATGGAAATGTTTAAAAAATTTGTAGTGAATCCATCAGGTCCGGGTGCTTTGTTGTTGGCTAAGGAGGAAATTGCAGTTGCAATTTTCGAGGAGGAAATGGGAATGTCTAGGTCAGCTTTAGTGGAATCAGTCAATTGAGGATGATCAATCTTATCCAGGAAGGAGTTGATAGTGAAATCTGTTGAAGAGAGTTCAGATTGATAAAGATTGGTATAAAAACATTCAAATTGTGCCGAGATTAAATCTTTCATAGTGACAGTTCGTCCAGAGGAGTTTTGAATAGATGAAATATGAAGTTTCTTAGATTTAGTTTTTAGATATTTGGCTAAAGGTTTTCCCATGATGTTGTCACCCATATAATGGCCAGAGGTATGAAGGAATAGATCTTGTCTGGCTTTGCATGAGAGGATATAATTATATTCATATTTAAGTTTCAGAATTTGTTGATAAGTTAAGGGATTATTTGAAGGGTCAGACATGTGACTTAACAGTTTGATAGATTTTTCCAGGTCTTTTTCTTTTTGGAATTGGAGTTTCTTTTTACAAGAGGAAAGTTTGATCAGTTCACCCATAAGGGAGGCCTTATAGGCTTCCCATATGATGGAAGGGCAGATATCAGGATCAGTGGAATTAAGAGTAAAAAAAATTCAACAGTGAAAAGTTTAATCTTTTCAGAAATCTCTTCATCAAGAAGATGATTATTTAATCTCCACGAGGGGGTGCCAGTGGAGGCTGAAGAAATGATAAGATGAAGAGAAATTGCCGCATGATCAGTGAGAGTAATTGGATGAATGATAACATTGGTCAGAATATGGGTTAGAGAAGAACTGATGAGGAAAAACTCGATTCTGGAGTAAGTATTATGTGGAGGGGAGAAGTGTGAGTATTCCCTGCCCTTTGGGTTAAGTAATCGCCATGGGTCAACAAGAATAATTATTTTTAAGATTGAGTAATTCCAGGAGGGATTTAGATTTGGAAGGTTTGCAAGAGGACGATCTGTCTAGATAAAGATCTTGAGGTTAGTTGAAGTCATCTCCAATGATTAGTGGATAGGATCCAAAAGCTAGTAAGGAGATCTGAAGCTCCCTGAAAAATTCTGGATGATCTAGGACGGGGACGTAGATGTTTAGAAAAACATATTCAGTTGAGTGCAACACAGCATGAATCAGGCACCATCTTCCCTCTGCATCAGTTTTATGGGACAAGATAGTAACCGGTAGATTATTACTAAAAAGGATGGAAACACCATTCTTTTTGCGGTGAGTTGCTGGGGAAAAGAGGTGTGTGGAATAACCATGCAAGTTCAGTTTGGATGCAGTGGCAGAGGGAAGATGTGTTTCCTGAAGGAAAACTACATCAAGATGCTTACCATTAATATAATGAGCAATCTTCTTGCGTTTGATGGGATGATTCAACCCGTTAACATTGTAAGAAAAAACATGTAGATCAGCCATTATCTATAATGAAGCAAATCATAGTATAACAATCAAGCAAACATAGCATCATAAATACAGTGCAATTAACAATGGTGAGAGGACCTCCTCCTGCGAAGTGAAAAAGATAAGGAGAAACATAGAGAGAAAAGAGATATACTAAGCAGAGAAACACAAGGCATAGCTGAAAAGGAAGCCATGCTGATGTGCATGTGCACATACAGCATGTGGGTGTTCCTGAAGGAACGGGTGATGGCGCAAGGAGCAGCCTAAAACAGCTCCACACCCAACAATAACAAATGATGTAGATGGGTATTCAGGTGAATGTAGAAGGAAAAAACCTGCAATACAAGAATTAGAACATGTAACATGCATCAAGTCATTGCATTCTCAGGGAATCGAGAAATGAACTAAGCTCTTCAGGATCTGAATAAGAGGTGGTGCGGTTAATTGTATGTCACTTCATTCTGGCCATGTACATGAGGCCGTATTTTGCGCCGATATCCTTAAGCTCTTGGCGGTGAGAAAGAAATGCTTTCCGTTTGAGCGCTGTAGATTTGGCCCAATCAGGAACAATGAAAAATTTCCTTCCTTGATGTAGTAATTGCGGGTGGGATTTCGCTGCGTTGATAATTTGTAGCGCATGCTGAAATCTGAAGTTTCCCCCACAATGGGCCTTGCTGTTGTTAAGTGCGGAGAAGGCTTGGAAAGCACGCGGTGCACCCGCTCTATTTCAAGCGGGACTGCGAAAGAGAGGCAGGAAATCAGCCAAGAAAGCAGCAACATCAGAGCCCTTTGAAGTTTCAGGTAGGTCGATGATTCTAATATTGCATTGTCTGCTATGATTTGATAAATCTTCAAGATCGCGTTGTAGGGAGATGAGTAGTTTGTCATGTTTATCAATCAAAGATACTTTTGACTGTAGGGACACGGTTTGTTCTTCAAGTGCATCAATACAATGCCTCGCATCCACAAACTGGGCATTGAGCGATTCTATCTCCACCCGCAGAAGTTTTGTTTCTTTGACTTGCTCCTGCATAATTTGTTTGACAGAACGCATTTCTTTAAGCAAGATATCAAGTTGCGTGTCTTCATGTTTCAGCGCCATTTTGTCCGGGGAGCCCGGATAAGTTTTAGGCTGTTTTCCGCCTAGTGGAGCTGTTAAA
Source organism: Geotrypetes seraphini (assembly GCF_902459505.1). NCBI lineage: Eukaryota > Metazoa > Chordata > Amphibia > Gymnophiona > Dermophiidae > Geotrypetes > Geotrypetes seraphini. Next base: position 24,690,070 of record NC_047084.1, read on the forward strand.
GTCAGATCTCCTTTGTTGTTTTTCAGAGGCGTCATGAAGGCAGATATGATACAGATTTGAGTGTTCTGAAGTACGAGAGTTACCTGAATACACCGCAATATCTGCAAATAGGTATCAGTGTGGAGGAGCGATTACCCCATGCGTCTGATCACCGTGCCTGTCAGGCTCCGCCCCCTCGGCTTTCAAGTCTTCTGACTACCCCACTGACCTGACCACCATGGTCAGTGACCTCTGCCACCTCCGGAGCACTTGGGGATGGTATGCAGTCTGGCCCTGGCCCAGCATAAAGTGGGATTGTACAAGAAATATATATATATTTACAGAATGGATAATAGCTTTATTTATATCCCGTCATACCTTTTCAGTTCAAGACGGTATACAACAAGTGGAACTGTAAGGATAGCAAGGTTACATCAGTTAGATTTGGGAGGGATAGATAGACAGATAGGTGGACTGGCGGATCCCGGTGGAGGTGATAGAGATAAAGACTGGATGTGAATTCATAAAAAGCATGGGACAAACACGGGAGCACTTAGGGAGAGGAGAATGAATGGTATGGATGGATGGACTGAATAGAAATGCCATTTGGACTTTATCAGCTGCTGTTTCTCTTGACCATTGTTGGTTAATAAATGAAATTCCCAACATTTTTTTGTGTTGTGTATGTTTTGCCTTGACTAGAAATAAGATACACGACTGCAATATGTAATAGTAATGTTGCTTCAGGAGGCCTCTCCTAAGGCTTTCAGGTATATCTTCCCCCCAAAAGATCATAGAACAGTGCGAGCTATTAAAAAGTTCTAATGAGTTTATTTTACGAATAATTTGTAGAGCCTTCTGTACTTCCGAGGCATTATTAGTTCAAACAATGTCGAGAAATGTTGCACAATATGGGCGACACTGGAACCAGAAACCAGATTATACTTTATAATTCGTGTTGCAAGGTAACGAGAGTTCAAATGTAAACTAAAAGCCCCTTCAGCCGGCTTCGGTTGGCGCCTGCTTTAGGCGCCCCACCGCATACAGCCTGCCCCGCCCCCTTCTCCTTGCGGAAAAATCAGTATCTCGGGGTTTCCTCCTCACCTATTCCCCTCTTGTGTTGAAATAAATGTCTCAGACCGTCGGGGATGTCTCTTCTCTAGTCCTTTCGGTGCACACACCCCTCTAGAGCTGCTCATTGCCTCACGCGCAACCTATCTCCGCCCAGGTATATACACACACGCCTACAGGCCGGGCGGCTATTAATCTGCAAGCAGCAGCTGTGGGGATGAAAGGGACGAGGCGCGTGAGACGGGGCTGCAGTAGAGGCGGACAAACAAAGGTAAGAAGAAGTTAGGAAGGGGTTATGGAGCGAGCGAGCGTGCGTGGAAAAGAAAGAAAAGCTGTGGAAAGCATTTCAGAGCCTCGCTTGGTGCCGTTTTGGTGTGGTGAAGCGTTGTTCTGGCGCATGATGAAATGACCTGCTCTTGTGATAGCATAACCGCCAATCCGTCTATTACTTTTTGCAGTGAGTTGTGACTCCTTCAGGCCTGGGACTTTGAGAGTAAAACCGAAACCCATCAGGAGCCGACCAGATATGAGATATCCCAGGTGAATCAGTGCGCTGGGTCATGAGAGAGACGTGTAAAAAAAAAAAAAGTTTTCTTTATGCTTGGCATTCCCAAAGTTCAAAGACCTTTATTGTTGGTAGTAACTCTTATAGACATAGAAACAGACTTTTCAAAATGATGTGGGGAAGGGGTGCTAAAATCAGTAGTTATTACTCCTCTCTGTACATAGCCCCATTTCCACAAAACTCGCTGTGTGTTTAACGATGGTGCAGTGGCGTACCTAGGGTATGTGGCACCCCCCCCCCCCCCACGTAAAAAAATATTTTTTGTAATAACCATGAAACGGAATAAATGGTCAGAATAGAAGCAAGCAGTGAAAATTTTCTTTTATTGAACCTCATATATGGAACCATTATTCCAAACATAACATAAATTATGTCTGAAATGTCATGACATCAGAAGTACATATGGGGAGTAGTTGCAGGTGATGCTTGGGACAGTTCTTATTGTGTTAGTTAGGTTATATGTGTTTTTTGAATAGAAGGATTTTTATTTCCTTTTGAAAGTTTTGTAGTCTATGGTCGCGGTCAATAGGTTGTAGAGTTGGGGGTCGAGTGTTGCAGCTTGAATGGCTAGGAGATTGTCAAACAGTTTTTTTCTCTTGATGTTTTTGGTTGGAGGGTGTGTGAATGATGCTTGAGTTCTCCTATGTCTGGTTGAGGTGGATTGAATTATTTAGATGAAGAAATTAGTTCCCCCCCACCCAATTCCACACACATTAATTCTCTTCCATTTTTTGTTCCCATTATAAAAAACACTGATAAGTTCCCAGAAAAAAAATACATTAAAATGCCCCTACAGATGAGAACATAACATAAGAATAGCCTAACTGGGTCAGACCAATGGTCCATCATGCCCAGTAGCCCATTCTCATGGTAGCCAATCCAGGTCACTAGTACCTGGTCAAAACCCAAAGAGTAGCAACATTCCATGCTATCGATCCAGGGCAAGCAGACACTTCCCCCATGTCTTAATAACAGACTATGGGCTTTTCCTCCAGGAATTTGTCCAAATCTTTCTTAAAACCAGCTACGCTATCTGCTTTTACCATAACTTCTGGCCACTTCATTTTTAAGCTTAGATCTTTCCTTACAAACAGAGACCTTGCTAGATGTCAAATACAGCACAAGGTAACTTCACACGGACTTAGCTGTGCAGGAAATGTGAATCTCCTCATACACCCACCATATAGTGCAAAAATGTGCAAAGGTCTATTTTTTTCTTTCGATCACTACATAGCCTAATGCCACACAAGCGGCGCTGTTATAAACATATTCTGAAGGTCAATACTAAGGTTAACAAAGTTTCCTTCCTTGGACCACAAGGAAATACTGACAAACCACTGGAAGAGATCTCAAAACAACTACCCAGAAACACCTTAAGACCCACTCAGTGTGTGAACTAGTTGAGTGGAGTGGACTAACTTGGGGGTGGAAATGGGCCCGGAGTTTGCTCAGCAGAATTTACCTGACCACCTCTTCCTCTCAACACATTGACACGCTGCCACCACCACCACCACTAGGAACACCTCACCGAGTAGGCCAGCAATGCTTATAAACTTTATAAAACACATTATTATATTTTCTTATAAAGCACATATTTTAACTGAACTTTCTGACATCCTCAGCCTTGCCATTCACAAAATAGAAGGAAGAAAAGTTCCCATTTCCTGCTGTCTCATGTCCCCGGCCTATACAATATTTTTCTTCTGCAGACTCTTCAAAGGTCTGACCAAATCCTCATTTCACTCAGTGGCGTACCAAGGGGGGGGGGGGGGGGGGGCGGTGCGCCCCGGGTGCCAGCCCTAAGGGGGTGCTCCCGGCCTTGCCGTTCAGTCCCCCCCCCCCGAAGGACCGCTCGCCCCACTGACCTTCCTGCACCACCTGTGAAGCAGCCCGCAGCAGGATCGCGAAGTCAGCGTCAGCGATCCCTGCGCTGCTTAGGCGCTGCTTCCTGCGCCGCGATCCCGCCCCTCCTCTGATGTCAGAGGAGGGGCGGGACCGTGGCGCAGGAAGCAGCGCAGGGATCGCTGACGCTGACTTCGCGTTCCTGCTGCGGCTGCTTCATAGGTGGTGCGGGGAGGCCAGGGAGGCGAGCGGTCCTTCGGGGTGGGTCGGGGCATCAGGCCTTCAGGGTGGGGCGGGCGGGCAGGCAGGCAGGCTTTCAAGGGGGAGGGGGTGACAGAGAGGCAGGCAGGCAGGCCTTCAAGGGGGGACAGGCCTTCAAGGGGGGACAGGCCTTCGGGGGGGGGTGCAGACCTTCAAGGGGTGCAGGCAGGCCTTCAAGGGGGGGCAGGCAGGCCTTCAAGGGGGGGCAGGCAGGCCTTTGGGGGGGGCAGGCAGGCCTTTGGGGGGGCAGGCAGGCCTTTGGGGGGGGTGCAGGCCTTCAAGGGGGGAAAGGCAGGCAGGCCTTCAAGGGGGGGTGCAGGACTTCAAGGGGGGGACAGGCCTACAAGGGGGGGACAGGCCTACAAGGGGGGGACAGGCCTACAATGGGGTGGGACAGGCCTTCGGGGGGGGTGCAGACCTTCAAGGGAGTGCAGGCCTTCGGGGGGGGTGCAGGCCTTCAAGGGGGGACAGGCCTACAAGGGGGGGAGAGAAGCTACAAGGGGGTGGGACAGGCCTTCAAGTGGGGGACAGGCCTTCGGGGGGGTGCAGGCCTTCGGGGGGTGCAGACCTTCAAGGGGGGGACAGGCAGGCAGGCCTTCAAGGGGGGGACAGGCCTATAAGGGGATGGGACAGGCCTTCAAGGGGGGTGCAGGCCTTCAAGGGGGGACAGGCAGACCTTTAAGGGGAGACAGGCCTTTGGGGGGGACCATGATTTAGAAGTACACGGAGGGAAGGGGGTGTTCAAAGAGACGTGCAAATGCCAAACTTTGGGGGGGGGAAGAAATAATGGATCTGAAAATAGAGGAGAGGGAGAGAGATGATGGACCATGGGATTTAGGGAGGAAAGGAACAGAAAGGGAGAGAAATTGGACACAAGGGATGGTGTGGAGGAGGGATAGAGATACTGGATAGGAGGGTAATTAGGAAAAGAAAGGGAGAGATGGTGGACTCTGGGGTGGTGGGGAAGGAGGGAGAGATGCCGGATGAAAGGGTATTTAAGAAAAGGTGGATCTGTGGAGGGAGATGAAAAAAAGGAAAGATACCAGACTTCCTGGGAAGGAAAGGGAGGACAGAGTTGGCAGATGGATGGTTAGCATAAAGAAAGAAGGAGACCCTGGCAAGCAAGTTATCAGAAGAAAACCAGAGCCTTGGACCAACAAGATTGGAAATATAACCAGACAACAAAAGGTAGAAAAATTAATTTTATTTTCTGTTTTGTGATTATAATATGTCAGATTTGAAATGTGTATCCTGCCAGAGCTGGTGTTGGACTGCAAACGTGAGCTAGAATTTAACAGAGAGAGGAAAAGTCCTTTTTGTTTCTTTATTTTATTTACACCACAGCGCCAGTGTGGTTAGGAGAAGCCAAAGGGGGTGAAAAAGCTATAAAACCCACCAGGAGTTTTGAAAAAAAATCACCCAACTGGGCAGGAAAATTGAATTGAAAAAACCAATTCAATAGGCCAGGGGTGTCCAATGTCGGTCCTCGAGGGCCGCAATCCAGTCGGGTTTTCAGGATTTCCCCAATGAATATGCATGAGATCTGTGTGCATGCACTGCTTTCAATGCATATTCATTGGGGAAATCCTGAAAACCCGACTGGATTGCGGCCCTCGAGGACCGACATTGGACACCCCTGCAATAGGCTGAATCGAATCAAAAATTTTTTTCCTGAATCTGGCAGCATTAGTTTGCGCTACTGTCTTAGACTTTAGGACCTGGGATTGGGGAGAGATGGCATCCTCAGTACTTTATAATGCAAGTGAAACGAGGATTTGGTCAGACTTTTGAAGGGTCTGCAGAAAAAAAATATTGTATAGGCCGGGGACATTAGACAGCTGGAAATGGGAACTTTTCTTCCTTCTATTTTTGTGAATGGAAAGGCTGAGGATGTCAGAGAGTTCAGTTAAAATATGTGCTTTATAAGAAAATATAATCCTGACATCAGGGTTTATAACCAGGCTTGTTTGCTTCGTCATATTAGTGATTGGGTGTTGGGTACCTCTTTTTATACGGATCTTGCCCTGGAGCGGGATCACTTCTCTTGTATCTCCTCCATGCCCCGTTGTCTAAACTGCCGCGTCTCTGTAGGCGTAGTATCTTGTTTCGGTCCTTGTGGACGGTGTGGCATCAAGTCCTTCGGTTGTGGAATCAGGACTCTCATACTAGTGTACTTCTCCCGTTGGTGGGGAACTTAGCTTTCCCTCCGGGGGTTGGACCTTCCGTGTTTGGTCGCTGGAGGGCTCGGGGGGTGGAACAGTTACGGCATGTTCTGCGGGATGATGGGTCTCTCTTAACTTGTGCTGAATTAGTGGGGAGGGGGGTTCCTGAGACTGGATTTCCTTTTGCTTATTGTCAACTCAGTCACTACGTGGCTTCCCTCCTGGGGACTTCTTTGCAAGGGGATTTTGGGACCCAGCTCATTACTTTTTTGACTGCAGATCCTGATTCCAGGGTATCTATCTCTGTTTTGCATGGCCGGATCCTGGCTCTTTGCCCGCCGAGGGTTTTCCCTGGTATTTTGGAGGCCTGGCAGCGGGACTTGGGTAGGGACTTGGGGGAAATTTTTTTTGTTAACTGTCCTGAGACGCACTACGGGCTTGGTATTCAGTGCTGAATTACGTGAATGTCATTTTCGCACTGTTCTGAGGGCCTATGCTTCCCAGAGTCAGGCTTACCATATGGGTTGTATTGATACTCAATTATGCATCCGCTGTTCAGTGGAGGTAAATTCCTACTTTCATGGCATTTGGAGTTGTGAGAGGATTCAGTTATTCTGGACGGAGCTGGCCTCCTTTTTACAGGGCTTGTTGCAGACCCCTGTGCCAGTCTCAGTGCAGTCTATGCTGTTTGCCCATTTCTCTTTCTTGAATATGTACACTTCTTATGAAAAATTATTTCTTAGTAAATGCTTTATTTTGGGGAAGAAATGTATCTTGTGTTGCTGGCTTTCTTCTGAACCACCTTCTTTCTGATATTGGAGGAATCGCCTTCATGAACTTCTGGGTTGGGAGGCCCGCTTGGCATGTTCTTCTCGACGCCGGAGCAGAGACTTTGTTCACACGTGGACTCCGTATTTGAACATTTTGACTCCTGAGAGTCGTAGTCGTGTTTTGAATAGACTTCACCTCTGATTCAATGCTTTACTGTGTCTTCGCTGTTCCCTGCCTAAGCATTTGCTGTTTGTATCTGGGGGGGGATGGGGAGGGGAGGGCGGGGGGTTGGGGATTCTTTGCTGTGGGGTGGGGTGAGGTGGGTCCGGGGAGGGCATAAGAGTCCAGTCCTCCGCGGGTGTTTGATGAAAATGCATATCTTGGTTGTCATTGCTTTTGTATTTACTATTGCTTAATAAAATAGATTTAAAAATAAATAAGAAAATATAATAATGTGTTTTATAAAGTTTATAGCATAGCTGGCCTACCTAGTGAGGTGTTCTAGTGGTGATGGTGGCAGCGTGTCAATGTGTTGAGAGGAAGAGGTGGTCTGGGAAATTCTGCTGAGCAAACTCCGGGCCCATTTCCACCCCCCAGTTAGTCCACTCCACTCAACTGGTTCACACACTGAGTGGTTCTTTGGGTGTTGTTTTGGGATCTCTTCCAGTGGTTTATCAATATCTCCTTCTGGTCCAAGGAAGGAAACTTTGTTATCCTTAGTATTGACCTACAGAATATGTTTGTAACAACGCTGCTTGTGTGGAATTAGGTTATGTAGTGATCGAAAGAAAAAAACAGACATTTGCACATTTTTGCACTATATGGTGGGTGTATGAGGAGATTCACATTTCCTGCACAGCTAAGTCCATGTGAAGTTACCTTGTGCTGTATTTGACATCTAGCAAGGTCTCTGTTTGAAAGGAAAGATCTAAACTTAAAAATTAAGTGGCCAGAAGTTATGGTAAAAGCAGATAGTGTAGCTGGTTTTAAGAAAGATTTGGACAAATTCCTGGAGGAAAAGTCCATAATCTGTTATTAAGACATGGGGGAAGTGTATGCTTGCCCTGGATCGGTAGCATGGAATGTTGCTACTCTTTGGGTTTTGACCAGGTATTAGTGTCCTGGATTGGCTACCATGAGAATGGGCTACTGGGCATGATGGACCATTGGTCTGACCCAGTTAGGCTATTCTTATGTTATGTTCTCATCTGTAGGGGCCTTTGTTTTCACTTCTTATTTTAATGTATTTGTTTTCTGGGAACTTATCAGTGTTTTTTATAATGGGAACAAAAATGGAAGAGAATTAATGTGTGTGGGATGAGGGGGTAACTAATTTCTTCAGCTAAATAATTAAATCCACTTCAAACAGACATAGGAGAACTCGCGTACCATTCACACACCCTCCAACCAAAAATGTCAAAAGAAAAAAACTGTTTGAGAACCTCCTAGCCATTCGAGCTGCAACACTTGACCCCCAACTCTACAACCAATTGACATCGACCACAGACTGCAAAACCTTCAAAAAGAAATAAAAACCCTTCTATTCAAAAAACACATAAAGCCGAACTAACACAATCAGAACTGTCCCAAGCATCACCTGCAACTACTCCATATGTACTTCTGATGTCATGACAATTCAGACATAATTTATGTTATGTTATGTTTGGAATATAAGAAAATTTTCACTGCCTGTTTCTATTCTGACCATTTATTCTGTTTCATGGTCATTACAAAAAATATTTTTTTACATAGGGGGGGGTTTCAAAAAATGATGGGCCCCGGGTGCCACATACCCTAGGTACGCCACTGATTTCACTTGCTTTATAAAGTACTGAGGATGCCATCTCTCCCCAATCCCAGGTCCTAAAGTCTAAGACGGTAACGCAAACTAGTGCTGCCTCATTCAGGAAAAAAAATTTTGATTCAGCCTATTGAATTGGTTTTTCGATTGGATTTTCCTGCCCAATTGGGTGTTTTTTTCAAACATCCTGGTGGGTTTATTTTATAGCTTTTTCACCCCCTTAGGCTTCTCCTAACCACACTGGCGCTGTGGTGTAAATAAAATAAAGAAACAAAAAGGACTTTTCCTCTCTATGTTAAATCCTAGCTCACATTTGCGGTCTAACACCAGCTCTGACAGGATGCACATTTCAAATCTGACATATTGTAATCTCAAAACAGAAAATAAAATTAGTTTTTCTACCTCTTGTTGTCTGGTTATTTTTCAAATCTTGTTGGTCCAAGGCTCTGGTTGTCTTCTGATAACTTGCTTGCCAGGGTCTCCTTCCTTCTTCTTTCTGCATGCTAACCATCCATCTGCCATCTCTGTCCTCCCCTTCCGTTTCCCTCCCCTCCCCAGGAGGTCTGGCTTCTTTTATTTTTTTTGCATCCCTCCACAGATCCACCTTTTCTTAACTACCCTTTCATCTAGCATCTCTCCCTCCTTCCCCACCACCCCAGGGTCCACCATCTCTCCCTTTCTTTTCCCAACTACCCTCCTTTCCAGTATCTCTATCCCCCCCTCCACACCATCCCTTGTGTCCAACTTCTCTCCCTTTCCCTAAATCCCATGGTCCATCATTCTCTCCCTCTCCTCTATTTTCAGACCCATTATTTCTTCCCCCCCAAAGCCTGGCATATGCACGTCTCTTTGAACCCCCACCTTCCCTCCGTGTACTTCTACACCATGGCCCCCCTCTTGAAGACCTGAACCCCCCCCCCTTGAAGGCCTGCCTGCCTGTCCCTCCCTTGAAGGCTTGTCCCCCTTGAAGGCATGTCCCCCCGAAAGCCTGTCCTCCCCTCCCTAGAAGGCTTGTCCCCCTTGAAGGCCTGTCTCCCCACCCCTTGAAGGCCTGCCTGCCTGTCCCCCTTGAAGGCATGTCTCCCCAAAAGCCTGTATCCCCCTATGAAGGCTTGTCCCCCCCCCCTTGAAGTCCTGCATCCCCCCTGGAGGCCTGTCTCTCCCTCTGAAGGCCTGCCTGCCCGCCCCACCCTGTGAAGGCCTGCTGCCCCACCCTAAAGGACCCCCCATTCAGAAGGACCGCTCACCCCCCCACCCCGAAGGACTGCTCATCCCCCTGGCCTCACCGCACCATTTACCGTAGCGAAGCAGCCTGCAGCAAGATCATGATGCCAGCGATCTTGTGCTGCTTCATGCTGTTTCCTCCGCTGCGGTCCCATCCCCTTCTCTGATGTCAGAGGAGGGGTGGGACTGCGGCAGAGGAAACGGCACCGAAGTAGCGCAAGATTGCTGGCATTGCGATCTTGCTGCAGGCTGTTTCGCTACGGTAAATGGTGCGGGGAGACCAGGGAGGGGAAATCCGGACGCCAGACGCCAGGGGGGAGAACTGGACGTCGGGGGTGGGGGGCAATTGAACGCCAATGACTTCAGGCTGGGAGCACCCCCTCAGGGCTTGCACCCGGGGCGGACCTCCCCCGCCCCCTTGGTACGCCACTCCCCAAGGGTTGGGACACTCTGCTTTGTAACATATTTATCAATGATCTAGAGATGGGTATAACTAGTGAGATAATTAAATTTTCCAAGTTAATTTAATCATGTATTTTTTAATGGGTATAACTTATTGGCAGACTGGATGGACCGTTCAGGTCTTTATCTGCCATCATTTACTATGTTTGAAAGTTAAGGGATAGTATTATATGGAGTTGGAGGACTGGTAGTTTTGGGTTTGTTTTTTTTTTTTCTTTGAACTTTTATAACTTGGTCCCTTATTCTGTGGGGAGGGGGAGGGAGCTTTTAAGGGACACTGGTGGGGGGGGGGGGAATGGATGATGAAAGTTGTACTGTTCTGTTTTGTTTATTGCAATGTGTTGTATGGAATCATCAATAAAAATCATTATAAACCTAAAATGCATTGTTTAAGCATTGTGGGAGATTTACTCCCCAAAATCATGGACTGAAGATGGAAGTAGCTGACTACTTAAAACTCTTCCATTTATTTAGGGTCCTTTTATTAAAGCTTAGTGTGCAGTAATAGACATTAGTGGGTTAAAAGCTACATGTCCTATCTTTATACTTATGGGTTACGTGCACTTCCCATAGGTGACATGACTCCTTTAAAATAGGATGTACAGCATTTAGCGCACACTAAGCTTTAGTTAAAGGTCCATTTAGCGAGCAACTTTATAAGAATGCATGTATATACTTGAAAGGTCTAGGGTGGAAAATGTGATAAACTAAAAATCTCTGATCATTTTTGCAGTGTATGTATTTCATTATTTCCTTTATTATAAACTGTTTCTACATACTTTGTGCATAAATGCATTCTTTATGTGGTACCACCTGCTCTCCCCTGTAGATCTTAATCTGTCTGAGTACTTTTTTCATGAAAGTTTATGAAAATATGCATACAGCTGTTTCGACGTTCACAGAGTGCACTCTGCTCAACTTGACTTCCCCCTCATCTTCTGGTATATGTTGGGCTGTTTTTTCAAAAGCCTTTGAAAATTGTTCTCAAAAATCTCCAACCTATTTGGTCCCATGGCATGATTATAAACTGAATTGCAGTCAAGTGCAATCCCATAGAAAGTATGAATGTGTTTTTTGCCTTCATCTTTATAGCAGGGACCTATCATAGTAGTTGGTGGGAGAAATCTAAAAAGAAGAAAGTGTGCAGGCAGTAATAAAGCTATGGCATTTACTTTTATTCACTTTTCTTCTATAGGTATTGGAGATTTAATGAATTTGTGCTCCAGTGAAAGATCCTCTTTGCCTTTTTGGTGATGAATCCTTTTACCAATTCCCTCTCCTATTGGAATGGAAGCCGTGACTGCACTAGCAAGCTTATCTTTTTCCTTTTTGTTTTTGGAGTTGTGCTGTTATGTACTGGAATTCTGCTCTCAATTTTTGGTTTCCAGGCATGCCAATCTGAGAATCTCACAAGCTGCAATGTGGCACTGAAGGTTATTGGGCCCTCTCTTGCTGTGATTGGTCTGGGCTTGATCTTGCTGGCAAGATCGAGAGCAAGGCTTTTTGTCAGTCAGAGGCAGTTGCGAGGTGACCAGGTGGACCCAGACGGTACCTTTTTATGTGGGGAGAGTCGCCAGTTTGCACAGTTTCTTATTTTTGGCTTTTTATTTCTAACTAGTGGCATATTAATTAGCGTGCTAGGTGTTTGGGTTCCTGGATGCAATGCAGTATGGCAAAACGAACAGTTTAACAGCAGCAGCTCTTCGGAAGCTGACCTCAAGCACTGTGGATTGCTTTCGCTCCAAATAATGGGACCTTTGATTGTGCTTGTTGGGTTAAGTTTCTTTGTAGTGGCTTATATTAAGAAAAAACAAAGAGAAGAATCATCTGAGGATGAAGAACAGCAGTCACATATTCAGGAACCATTCCACATTACAGTAGGTAGGTATATAGATTGTTTTTCTCAAAATATGGTGTTTACTGCACCACTAACCTAACGCTAAGCATCTTTGCCTGGCTTCTGCACTCGGGTGCCTAGATGAAAAAATCTGATCAAATGTTCTGTAGTTCTATATCCACCAAATAGAATAAATCTTTCACTTCTTTCTCCCTCCCCCTCTTTTTTGTTCTCAAAATGAATGAATCTTAATCTTTCACTTCCATGTGTTGGATCAAAATGTGTCCGTTTTGAGAATTTATATCTGCTGTCTATATTTTGCACTATGGCTCCCTTTTACTAAACCGCAATAGCATTTTTTTAGCGCAGGGAGCCTATGAGCATCAAGAGCAGCGCGGGGCATTCAGCGCAACTCCCTGTGCTAAAAACTACTATCGCGGTTTAGTATGGTTGTTACTGAGATGGCATTATTGCATAGAGTCATCTGCCATGACCTCTTTGAAAAAAACCCGGAATATAAATGATAATTAACATTTTCTCTGCCTTTCAGTGTGCTTTGTGTTTTATTTTTTTAATTTCATTGTTGGTAGATCATTTTGACTTGGTCATTTTAAAAGAAGCTCGTAAGCCCAAAAAGTGTGGGCACCCCTGCTCTACAGAGTTTTGTGGTAATTTTGCCTCTCTTTTTATGTGTTTGTGTGCTTTAAACTGCATGTAACTTTATTTTCTTTTCTTGGGAGCATGGTAGAGAATGCATTTGGAAATGTTAGCCAGCCTTAATATGTGCTAAGTAGCTAATGCAGCATTAATTTGGGACCATTTACTGCCTCCTAAATTGGAAATGATTAGTGCTTCCACATTAACTGAGATCAGGTATAGTGTGTTAATGTTAATGGAAAATCTGCATTGGGGGAAAACAGTTTTGGACTTTCTGCACACCGTTCTAGGCATTAAGCTAAAAATGTAATGCATTTCAATAGAAGGGCCCATCAGTAATCAATTTTATTAGTATTTGACAAAGGTTAGCTGTAGCATAACTTGCACACACTATTGAGGTTTCAAACTCATAAAGATATTTATTCTGATTATAATCTTGTGACTGGGTTTCAGCTGGCTGCTCCAGTCTAGAAGGAGCTGTGCTTTGTTTTTCTTGCACCAGTTTTCACCTGCCTGTTCAGGTTAATCGCAGATTCCAGGAATAGATTTTCCTGCCAGCAATTGTTTTGTCTTTTTTTTTTTTTTCCATCTACTTTGTTCATTGTCCTTAGAATAAGCATATTTTATAAGAATGGGAGGAGAGAGAGGGAGAAGTATTTGGTAACTTCACTGGGGGGATAGAAATCGGACCGTGATGATTTTTCCAAGCCAGAACTAAAGTTATTACATTGGTGACTTTTATTCCGCCTGTACCTTGCAGTTCAAGGCGGATTACAAAAGAGCTAACTGGACATTTCCAGGAACGTTACAATTTTTTTTATTACAAATGAGAATAAGGTAGCTGGATATTTCCAGGAAATCTTGCAGGTTAGGCATTACGAAGACTAAAACATTTCTAGGCAATATTACAGATAAGAAACAGATAGGATAGCTGGACATTTCTAGTTTTATATTTAAGTAACAGTGTACTTGGTTGATATTTTGAAGAGGAAAGGATTACCAAAGAAGTGGAGGCTTTGAGAGGTGATTTTATCGTGGTGGAGAGGGAAGAGGGGGAGGGTTAAGGTATCTGGATGTATTTTTTGAAAAGAATGGATTTGATTTCTTTTCGAAATGATTTGAGGTTGCAGGTTGTTGTCAACAGGTTGGTGATGGACCGGTCGAGTTTTGCTGCTTGCGTCGCAATGAGGGTGTCAAACATCTTCTTGCGCTGGATACCTTTGAGTGGAGGGTAAGCAAAAGGGGTCCGAGTTCTTCGTTGTCTAGTGGTGAGGGTCTGATTTAGGCGGTTGATTAGGTAGGAGGGGGCAGAGCCATTTAATTCTTTGAATAGTAGACAGTAAAGTTTGAATTGAATTCGTGTTTGTATTGGTAACCAGTGTGAGTCTAGGTATGCAGTGGTGATGTGGTCATATTTTCTCAGAGAGTAGATCAGTCTGAGAGCAGTGTTTTGTATAGTCTGAAGTTGTTTTAGCATGTTGGCAGGACATGGCAGATAGAGGGAGTTGCTGTAGTCCAGTATACCTAAGACTAGGGATTGGACAATGAGCCTGTATTGCTCTGTCGAAGTATTTTCTTATTTTACGTAGATTTCTCACAGTTAGGATAGCTTTCTGGGTTGTCTTATTGATTTGGGCCAGCATTGTGCAGCAACTCCTAGGAGTTTAAGTTCAGGCTGGATTGGGTGTTTGGTGGCCTTAAATTCCAATTCTGTGATGGTGGGCCTAAATGTAGTGTTCTTTCTCTACAGATGCCATCTCCCACAGGGTGGATTTGATTTAATTCAAATCTATTTAAATCAATAGTCAGACTTGATTCCTCAAAACAAGAACATACAGAGTAAAAACAAAAGATCTTATATCGGACCCCTGGACCAACCCCTGCGGAGTACCTCGAGGGTCACCACTGTCACCCATGCTCTACAACCTCTTCATATCCTACCTTGCTACCATTCTAGACAACCTAGAAGTAACTTAATTCAGCTACGCAGATGACATAACCATACTCCTCCCCTTCGACTCACAAGACCCCACTACAACAGACAACCTGAAAAAACCACTAGAAGCAGTGGAAAAATGGATGATTGACCACAAACTGAAGCTCAACCCGGACAAAACAAAATTTCTATTGCTTGAAAAGGACAAAACTCCATCTATAACCGAATTAGAAATAAATGCCACCAAATACCCCATACAGCCCGTTCTCAAACTCCTAGGAGTAACAATAGACAGATGCTGCATCCTGCAGGTTCAAATCAACAAAACCACTCAAAAAGCATTTTTTACCATGCGCAACCTATGAAAAATAAGAAAATTATTCGACAAAGAGCGATATAGACTCATAGTCCAATCCCTAGTCCTAAGTCTAATGGACTACTTCAATATCCTCTACCTACCATGCCCCACATACTTAATAAAACAATTACAGACCGTACAGAACATAGCCCTCAGACTGATCTATTCTCTTGGAAAATTTGATCACATCACCAAAGCCTACCTAGATTCACACTGGCTACCTATATAAGCCCGCATTCAATTCAAACTATACTGCCTATTATTCAAAGCATTAAATGGAACGGTACCCACCCACCTAAACAACCGCCTAAACAGGAACCTCTAATCCAGACAAAGGAGAACCCAGTCCCCATTCTCCTATCCCCCTTTCAAAGGAACTAAGCACAAAAAGATGTATGACCAC
This sequence comes from Geotrypetes seraphini, assembly GCF_902459505.1. Lineage (NCBI taxonomy): Eukaryota > Metazoa > Chordata > Amphibia > Gymnophiona > Dermophiidae > Geotrypetes > Geotrypetes seraphini. The sequence goes on from NC_047084.1 coordinate 24,705,399, forward strand.
CTACTAGTAACACAGGCAGCAAAATTGGACCCCTCCATCTCCAACCTTCTAACAGCAACAACTGACCTCAAAACTTTCCGAAAAGAAATCAAAACCCTACTTTTCAAAAAATTCATCCAGATATCCTAATCCCCCTTTCCATTCCCCCTTGCTATTCTCCCCTCTCCCTACCTGTAATATTCCCCTAAGACCCAACAAAGTAAACAGCATCCACTCTAACTATCTCGTAAATTTCCAGCTCCTTCTGACATTCCCCTTATTTTTCTACTTATCTTGTAACCTCTCCTCAAAATTGTACTATGTAACCAGCATTGTGATTTTCTACAGAAAGACTCAGTCTTGCTGTAATATTTACAATCAGGTAATAAAGGTGAACCTGTTATCGTGTATTTGGATTTTCAAAAGGCATTTGATAAAGTACCCTTATGAAGACTTCTGAGGAAATTAGAGAGTCATGAAATAGAAGGTTATTTCCTAATTATGGATTAAGAACTGGTTGAAAGTCAGAAATTCGAGTAAGGTTAAATGGTCAATATTCTCAGTGGAGAAGGGTAAATAGTGGGGTTCAATCCAAAACTGAAAATGGCTCTTTCAAAAAAAATATCAAAAAGAGGGAAAGTTCATATAAATTAAAGGAGGAACAGCCTCGGATCCCTGTCTGATGCAAAACAGAGTTGAAAGGGAAACCACCTCATTGGCTGAAAAACCTCTTTCCTGCCAAAAATTTTCAGTGTGGTAAAAATATTAATTCTGAATGCTGTAAATGTTCAGTTGTTTAATTTCAAATTGTTCAATGTTCAAATAAAAATCATATGTGAAGCTTGTTTTCACTCATTAAATGACAACTTGAATGCATGCAAAAACTTTATAATCAATAATCCAATTAAGAAGTTACTTATCTTCTCAATGGAACTTCATTTAGATTTTCTACAGTACTTACAGTTGTACTTGGAATTCAGCAATTTCTTTTGCTCAAATGTTATCTTTTTCTTTGCAATCCAACTGATGGTGGCCAGCCAGCATTTCGCTGTGTGCTACGTCAGGGTAAAATGATCCATTCATATGAAAATGAGTGAAAGCTGGTAAAAACTTAAAAAAAAAAAAATTCTCAAAATAATTATTTAAACATTCCCTTCTGCCCCTTCATGAGGATTTATTGTGCCGGCACACAAACTCCATACTCACAAAATGCAAAGATGGCCGCGAGACTGCCATCTTTGCATTTTGACAGCTTAGTAGGGGACGTCACCCTCAAAATTGAATGTTCTCCACTGTTTACCAAATCAGTTGTCATCATCATTAAAGAGCATCAAAAGAGAAAACATACAGCCAGGAGTAATACATATATCATATCATAATAGGATTAAGTTCCAAGCCTTATATCCCAGTTGTTTCAGACATAATCAGTTGTACAGTAAATTGATTAAAGGTTAAACTATTTGCCAGGACTGATTTTAAATTATAATCTTGCCTTAGATAAACTTTGGGTGTCATTTCTCTGGATCTTTAAATAGTTAAAGGATTTTATTTTATTTCTAAAATTTCTAGACCGCCTATAACTAAACATTCACAAAACATTCACATTTTTTTTCCTGTGCAGAGTTTAACTGTCCTCTTAATTATATTGTAACATAAGAATAGCCTTACTTGGTCAGGCCAATGGTCCATCTAACCCTGTATCCTGTCTTCATGAAGGCCAATCCAAGTCACAAGTACCTGGCAAAAACCCAAATAGTAGCAACATTTCATGCCACTGATCCAGGGCAAGCAGTGGCTTCCCCCATGTCTGTCTCAACAGTAGACTATGGACTTTTCCTCTAGGAACTTGTCCAAACCTTTTTTAAAACTAGCTATGTTAACCACTCTTACCATATCCTTTGGCAACACGATTCAGAACTCAACTATTTTCTGAGTGAAAAAATATTTCCTCTTACTGGTTTTAAAAGTCTAACTCTAACATCATTGAGTGTCCCACAGTCTTTGTAAATCATGGTGCAGTAAAAAATCGATCCACTTGTACCCATTCTACACCACTCAGAATTTTGTAGACTTCAATCATATCTCCCCTCAGCGGTCTCTTTTGCAAGCTGAAGAGCTCTAACCTCGTTAGCCTTTCCTCATACGAGAGAAGTTCCATCCCCTTTATAATCTTGGTTGCTCTTATTAGAACCTTTTTCTAATGCCACTACCTCTTTTTTTGAGATAGAGACCAGAACTGAACTCAAGGTGAGGTCACACCATTGAGCAATACAGAGACATAACATTCTTAGTCTTCTTTACCATACCTTTCCTAATAATTCCTAGCACCTTGTTTGCTTTTTTTGGCCACCACTGCACATTGGGCAGAAGCTTTCATTGTATTGTCCACGATGACACCCAGATCTTCTTTTCTGAGCACTGACCCCCCCCCCCTCCAGTGGTCTCTAGCATCTGATAACTATGATTTGGATTATTCTTCCCAATGTGCATCAATTTGCATTTGTCCACATTAAATTTCATCTGCCATTTGGACGCCCAATCTTCAAATTTCCTAAGGTCTTCCTACAATTTTTCACAGGTCCATATGTGTTTTGACAACTTAACAGCTTAGTGTCATCTGCAAATTTAATCATCTCGCTCTTAGTTCCAATTTTTCAGATCATTTATAAATAAGTTAAATAGCAATGGTTGGTCCTGTGGCACACCACTATTTACCCTCCTCCATTGAGAAAAATGGCCATTTAACCTCTACCCTTTGTTTTCTGTCCAATAACCAATTCGTAATCCACAATTGAACATTGCTTCCTATCCCATGACTCTTTAATTTTTTCAGGAGTCTCATGAGGAACTGTGTCAAAAGCATTCTGGAAATCTAGATATACTACATCAACCGGCTCACCTTGATCCACATGCTTATTCACATTTTCAAAGAAGTCAAGTAAATTGGGTGAGACAAGACCTACCTCGGCTGAACCCATGCTGACTCTGTCCCATTAAATCGTGTTTGTCTACATGTTCCACGATTTTATTTTTTATAATTGTTTCCACTATTTTGCTGGCATGTTTCTCTAATGTCAAGGCACCTAAATCCTATAGTGCACAATTCAAAAGGGGGCATGACCATGGAAAGGACATGAGTATGCCAAAAGCCTCTTGAAAGTTGCGTGTGTAGAATAATGGGTGAGTGTGCCCAACTTGGGAGTCGGCATTTATACCAGGTTTTAGCAGGTGTAACTCCAGCATCCAAAATTAGGACACAGGAATTGGTGCTAAGCATTATTTTACAAATGGCGGTTGTCCTTCATAGAATAGTGCTTTGGGCGCCAGAGAAAGTAGGCACTTTTTGAGCACCATTTATAGAGTCTCGCCCTAGGCTCATACCATGTGGCTTCAGGGTGCCTAACTTGAAGCACCTGGTTTTAGAAGTGCCTCCTTTTTGTGTTTTTCATACATACAGTAGTTGGGTTATTAAAGAGAACTGCTTAAATGCACAGTGCCTGCACCAGATGTCATTACTATTGTGTGTTTCTAAACTGTTGGACTTTATGCAAACATCACTGCCTCTGATAACCCGTAAACCATGCTAACGTTCTGTTTTGCAGACCTAGCTACCTGCAGAATACTAAACATAGACTTCTTTTTGCCTTGCATAACTTGTTTTGCTTGGATTTAGCTCAATTAGTTTTAGTCATAGTTAAAGATTAGTTACATTCAGGCAAACTAGGTATTTTCTGTGCTATGCTTTGTGTATAGTTTTTAAGAGAGCAATAGTTGGATTAAATATGTATGGATATAACTGGTTTCTTTCTTGACAGGAGATGCAGTAATAATATTTCCACCACCTCCTCCACCTTATTTTGCTGACACTTCAACATCTGGAGCCTATAATAGCACTAATAGTTTGCCTACGAGTGAGAGTCCTCCACCTTACAGCAGTATTTTTAATTACAGGTGAGATTCAGCTTCATTTTAACTTATTGAAAAGGCTCCTGTGTGCAAATGCAATATTATCCAGTATTTTAAAACATTGTGTATAGCTCCTCAGTGTATCCTTCTTTCTTTTTTTTCCCCTCTCATCCCTCGAATTTAAGGAATATAATGGTGATAGCACATGGTCTGGTATTTAAAGTAAGCTATATTAGGCATTTCTTTTTGTGAATAACAATTTTGACAGAGTTCCAGATGTAGTAAGAGCTTTGTATTAAGAACTAGTTAAGAGAAAACAGAGTAGGGTTAAATGATCAATATTTTCAATGGAGAAGGGTTGAAGGTGGAATTCCACAGGTGTCTGTGCTGGGACTGGTGCTTTTTTAACTCATCAATAAATGATCTAGAGATGTGAATAGGGAATAATCAGCCTTGAGTCTTTCCTCTGCTGCATCCCACCTCCCTCTGATGCAAAATCCTGTTGGTAGGATGCAGCGAATGGAAGACCTAAGGCTGGCTGAAAGCAGCCTGCTGTGCATGCTATTGCTACCAGTAATGTTGAAGGTTGTGGGGGAAGAGAGAGAGCAGTGCTGGACTAGGGGCTGAAGAGTGGAGGGGAGGAGAAAGCATTGTTGAACTCAGAGGCTGGAGATTTTGGTACTCTATCTCCAGCACCCTTGACCAGAGCCTCACCATCCGGTCCAGTGATTGAACCAGCTCTGGCTGCTGTTTTGGATACTTAAGCACAAAAATGGCCTGCTCATATTTTTGAAGAAGAAATCCAGATGTCTTTCTGGTTTGAAAATAGCTGGTCAGGTTTTGTGATGGGGGGGGTTGGGGGGTGGGTTATGAGCAAGACATCCCATCTGACTAGTATGTTCTTTTAAAAATGCCCCATCCTCATCTCCTTTGTAATTGTTTAGCACCAGCAAGCAGCTTTCCACTTTGACTTGAAGCCCATCTCATCAGAATAAGCCTGTTTTGTACCCCAGTTAAAAGTATGGAAAGCTCTTCTTGCGCCATAACTTCATCCATGCATTGAAACTCCAGAGCTCAGCTTTCCTCCAGAAACCTGGACATAAAATTGGGAGCATTTCTGAGAATACTACCTTGGATATTCTTGGTATTAATTTCCTCCTTAAGACCAAATTAGTGCAGAGGGAAGGCCCTGGAAAGCATTCTTAGCACAGATGCTCAATCTACAAACAATAAAACAAGCAATGATAAGCATGTGACATGGTTCCTGGTTCCAGAAAAGTGAATAAATGAGGCTGGTGGCACTTTTAAGACTAATCAGTTTAAAGTGTGATTTAGGGAACCATGATGGATTCATGTGTGATTCCTGTGCAGTCTCAGTATGTTGGGTTTTTTTTTTTTTTTTACTAACTCTTCATTTTAACATGATGCTCATAAACAAACACCCTGTTGTAGTTATGAAATATTTAATTAGTGTATGCTTTGTTTTGCTCTCTGTATTTTGATTCAAATGTTGCACCATTTTTGGGGTGCTTATTTATTATAATCTGTCTTTAACTTGGCTGAGTTGTGGAAAGAGTTGAATATAAAATCCTAATGACTGGTCAAAGCTAAACCAGGGTACACAGATTGTGGATGGTTAGAAATCAGCTCAGGGTTTTTCCACTAATTTTTAAAGCAAGGGCCATGACACCAATAATGCTTTGCAACATTCATACCAGAATACCTGGCCTTGATTAAACGTGCAGAACACAGATAAAACCCTATGCAAATACAGGACCATAAACTAAACTACCTAATATACACAAACAAAACCCTAAGATAAGAGTCTGCATGCAGTACAAAACCAGAGAAATAGAAACAAATGCATTTATTCCTGAACAGTGCAAAATATAGACAGCAGATGTAAATTCTCAAAACCTGACACATTTCAATCAGTAAATTGAAAATAAAAATCATTTTTCCTACCTTTTGTCTGGTGGTTTTTTGTGGGGTTTTTTTTCTTTCTTTCCAATTATTTTTCCCATTCTCTGGTTGCACTTCCTTCTGTCTGTGCTTTTAACTGTTTGAGGGCCTTATCCATTTGTTATTTTTCTCTCTCACTTTCTGTTCTATATCCATCTTTGGTACTTAACTTTTAACATTCAACTTTCTTCCATTTTTCTGATTGCTTCTCAATCTGCTTTTCCATGCCTTCCCTTCCCATCTATCTTTGTGCACCATCTCCCTCTTTCCTCTCCCCTATTTCCATCTATCCATAAACAGCATTTCTTCAATTTCTCTGCCCTTCCCCACCTCTCCTATCCCTGTGTACCATCTCCTCTTTCCCTCTCCCATTGTCTGACATCTGTCTTCCCCCTCTTTTAGTCTGTAATCTCTCTTCCCTCCTTCCATCCTCTCCCCCCCTTGTGGTCTGGCATCGGTTATCAGTTTCCCTTCCCCCCTCCCCCTACCGTATTCTGGAATCTCTCCCTCCTCTCTCTGGTCTCACATCTCTCTTTTTCCCTCCCCCTCCCCATCCAGTGGTCTGACATCTCTCTCTCCTTCCCTCCCCATCCAGCGGTGTGACATCTTTCTCTTTCCCCTTTTCTGTGGTCTGGGATCTCTCTCTCTCCCCCATCCAGTGGTCTGGCATATCTACCTTCCCTTTCCCCTGGAAGTTTAGCAGCTTATTTCCCTTTCCTCCCCATTCCTGCAATCCAGCATCTCTTACTCTCCCTGTATTCTTTCCTTATTCCCTTGCATCCCCTTGTCTTTCACCTCTCTCCTTCCTTCCCCCCCATCCCAAAGTCTGGCATCTCTTTCCCTTTTCTTTCTTTCCCTGGAGGTGTGGCATCTTTTTTTCCCTCTCTTCCCAATCCCTGCAGACCAGCATCTCTCTATTATTCTCAACCAATTTTCTAACCCCCACCCCCACTGCCAAGATCTGGTGCTTGCTCTCTGTTCTTATTTCCTTCAGTGCTGCTCAAACTCTTTGGGCTCCTGGCAGTGTGAACATGCTGCTTTTGGTGGCCTAGAAGGTTTCTCTCTGCTACTGCTTCCACCTATGTGGTGACAAGAAATATTAGCAGAGAGAGCTTCCAGGCTATTGAAGGTAGTGTGTTTACTTCACTCACTCTACTGGCAGCCTGAAGAGTAAGAGCAGCACTGCTAGGAATGAGAACGATGACTAAGCACCAGATTTTGCCAGGGAGGAGAGTCATGGATATATGCGCAGACCATTCAGAAAGTCTTTGCGGGACGTCATTGGCTCGTAAGCCTTGCATTGAAGACCACTGAATTAGCTCAATTATCACTAGATGGGACTAACTAGCTAATGCAGATTCATGACTTTAAATTGAATTGTGGTTCTACTCTGTTGCAGATCTAGTGTTGCTTTTCAGTGTGAATGAAATCTGGTTGGGCTAGGTTCTTGCACTGGAAAATTATGTAATGCATATTGCATAAGAACTGAGTCTTCAGGAGAATAACAAATTGCACCAACAACAAGCCTCCAATTAAATGTATAATGTATTACTTTCTAATAAAGTTGAATTATTTCTTGTTTAATTTCTATAGCTTGAGTTGGTCCTTTTTGGCAAATGAGCACATTTTAAAAATATATTTAATTCTCGATAGCTTTAGTCTCTGAATAACAGGGTAGGTTAGAAGCAACAAACTAATGTCTCCAAATTGTGAAAGTTTAATACAGTGGTGCCTCACACAACGAACTTAATTGGTTCCAGGAGCAAGTTTGTTATGTGAAACGTTCGTTATGTGAAACGCGTTTTCCCATAACAATACATGTAAAAAAAAATAATTCGTTCTGCAGCATAAAATATGCTAAGATGACATAAAAAAAGATAAATTTTTGGTTATTATTTTTATTTAGATACATCTATAAACATAATTGTTTTTTAAAACAACACACATTTTTTAAATTTAAAGACAGACTAAGTAGAGTCTAATTTTACAGTGAGAGAGGGCAGAGTCTCAGCGGCAAAAACTGGGACTTAACTGTTCATTTTTTTTTTTTTTCTACCGTGTTTCCCCGATAAGGCAGGGCCATCAAATAAGACAGCCCCCCCTTTTTAGAAAAAAATGTAAAATAAGGCACCCCCCCGCAAATAAGCCACCCACCGATACCTGCGCTTACCCGAATCGGGTGGTACGGTGGGTGACTCCGTGTGGTCCCTGGCACCCCCGACACGATCGGGGCAAGAGGGAGCTCAAGCCCTCTTGCCCCCCGACTCCCCGACACGATCGGGGCAAGAGGGAGCTCAAGCCCTCTTGCCCCCCCGACTCCCCGACACGATCGGGGCAAGAGGGAGCTCAAGCCCTCTTGCCCCCCCCGACTCCCCGACACGATCGGGGCAAGAGGGAGCTCAAGCCCTCTTGCCCCCCGACTCCCCGACACGATCGGGGCAAAAGGGAGCCCAAGCCCTCTTGCCCCGCCGATTCCCCAACTCCCCGACAATATCGGGCCAGGAGGGAGCCCAAGTCCTCCTGGCCACGGCGACCCCCTAACCCCACCCTGCACTACATTACGGGCAGGAGGGATCCCAGGCCCTCCTGCCCTCGACGCAAACCCCCCTCCCCCCAACGACCGCCCCCCCCAAGAACCTCCGACCGCCCTCCCAGCCGACCCGCGACCCCCCTGGCCGACCCCCACGACACCCCCTTCCCCGTACCTTTCTGTAGTTGGCCGGACAGACGGGAGCCAAACCCGCCTGTCCGGCAGGCAGCCATCGACGGAATGAGGCCGGATTGGCCCATCCGTCCCAAAGCTCCGCCTACTGGTGGGGCCTAAGGCGCCTGGGCCAATCAGAATAGGCCCGGGAGCCTTAGGTCCCTCCTGGGGGCAGGGCCTGAGGCACATGGTCGGGTTGGGCCCATGTGCCTCAGGCCCCGCCCCCAGGAGGGACCTAAGGCTCCCGGGCCTATTCTGATTGGCCCAGGCGCCTTAGGCCCCACCAGTAGGCGGAGCTTTGGGACGGATGGGCCAATCCGGCCTCATTCCGTCGATGGCTGCCTGCCGGACAGGCGGGTTTGGCTCCCGTCTGTCCGGCCAACTACAGAAAGGTACGGGGAAGGGGGTTGGGGGTGTCGTGGGGGTCGGCCAGGGGGGTCGCGGGTCGGCTGGGAGGGCGGTCGGAGGTTCTTGGGGGGGGGCGGTCGTTGGGGGGAGGGGGGTTTGCGTCGAGGGCAGGAGGGCCTGGGATCCCTCCTGCCCGTAATGTAGTGCAGGGTGGGGTTAGGGGGTCGCCGTGGCCAGGAGGACTTGGGCTCCCTCCTGGCCCGATATTGTCGGGGAGTTGGGGAATCGGCGGGGCAAGAGGGCTTGGGCTCCCTTTTGCCCCGATCGTGTCGGGGAGTCGGGGGGCAAGAGGGCTTGAGCTCCCTCTTGCCCCGATCGTGTCGGGGAGTCGGGGGGGCAAGAGGGAGCCAGGCGGAGAGAGGGCAGTTAAGCAGTGCCTGCGCGGAAGGATGCAGCTCGGGCGACTTCGTTGTGTGAAACGAAGTTCGTTGTACGGATCAAGACATAAAGTTCGTTGTGCGCAGCGTTCGCTGTGCGAGGCGTCCGTTATGCGAGGCACCACTGTACTTTTTATTTTTGGAAAACTTTTGCATAAATTAACACTGGTCTTTGGGACTCCAGAGGGAGAGTGTTGGTAAGTTTTTGTGAAGAGGCTTGTATAAAGGAGCTGCTTTTGAGTGGAGCAGAGAAATGGTCTTAAGTGCAGTGGTCTGAGAACCAGGGGAGCCAGATCCAATTCCCTTTGCAGCTACTTGTGACTCTTGGCAAGTCACCTAACTCTCCATTGCCCCAGGTACAAAATTGCATACCTGTATGTAATATATAAACCGTTTTGATTTTAATCGGAGAGTGACAATATATCAAATCCCATCCCCTTTTCAAGAAAATTTTAAGTATTCAAGAAAGCATTGTAAGCTAGTATGAGGAGGCAAAGCTGCAAAAGGTACTCTATAAGCCCCCTCTGCTCAATCAAGGCAGTGACCCACACAGGGGTTTATCCATATTCTATATTGGGTTGTGGGTATGGTGTGGTTTGTTGGTCTAGGAGTATGATTTTCGGAGTATGATTCTCGCAATTTCCAGACTAGCCCCTCCCTTTGCAGGGCAGATTCAAAGTGGCAGAAGCGTGTGGCTCAGTATTAGTTAGACTTTTGAGGTCTAGCTAGATACTTGGAACCTGGGCCGGCCACTGTTGGAAACAGGATACTGGGCATGATAGACCTCCAGTCTGTCCCAGTATGGCAATTCTTATGTTGGTCATGCCTCTGTCTTGCACCTAAAATGTGTATACTAGAGCAGCCTGATTCATGAAAAAATTTCAATGTGATTAGATTCATTTTCTGTGATATACCGGCAGCTTTAAAATTAGCTAGCAGGTTAATTTTGCAGCCTCTTCACCTACCCCAACTCCCTTTGTCCTCTCCATGCTAGCGCTGTCAAGTGTAACATAGTAACATAGTAGATGATGGCAGATAAAGACCCGAATGGTCCATCCAGTCTGCCCAACTTGATTCAATTTAAATTTTTTTAATTTTTTCTTCTTAGCTATTTCTGGGCAAGAATCCAAAGCTTTACCCGGTACTGTGCTTGGGTTCCAACTGCCAAAATCTCCATTAAAACCTACTCTAGCCCCTCTCCACCCTCCCAGCCATTGAAGCCCTCCCCAGCCCATCTTCCACCAAATGGCCATATACAGACACAGGTCTGCCCAGTACTGGCCTTAGTTCAATTTTTAATATTACAGTGGTACCTCGGTTTACGAGTGCACTGGTTTGCAAGTGTTTTGCAAGACGAGCAAAACATTTGCAAACTTGGTGCCTCGTAAACCGAGCTTGCCTCGCTGTACGAGCGCCCCTCCCTGCGATCCGGCTTCCTCCCCCCCTCCCGCTCACGTCTGCCCCCCCCTGCGATACTACATCCCCCTCGAGCACGGCAATGACATCCCTTACCCCGACTGGGCACCAGTGCCGGTGCCCGAAGATCCTCCCTCTTCTGGCGTGGCCTGGGCTGGGCGGTGCTTCGTGTCGGAAACCCTCCCTCTTTTGGCCTGGGCCGGGCTGGACTGGCTTTGAGCATTTGCGCATGCTCAAAGCCTTCTGGTCTCGCTCTCTCCGAGATTCTGAATATGAGAATCTCGGAGAGAGCGAGACCAGAAGGCTTTGAGCATGCGCAAATGCTCAAAGCCAGTCCAACCCGGCCCAGCCCAGAAGAGGGAGGATCTATGACGCGACGCTCCGCCCAGCCTAGGCCGCGCCAGAAGAGGGGAGGATCTTCGGGCACCGGCACTGGTGCCCAGTCGAGGTAAGGGATGTCATTGCCGTGCTTGGTGGGGGGGATGTAGGATCGCAGTGGAGAGGGGAAGCAATGCGAGTGGGGGGAGGATGCCGGTTCTCAGGGGGGGATGCCGGATCGCCGGGGGGGGGGGAATGGAGCAGCGCTGGTAGCCTCGGGGGGGGGGGGGGGAGGAGGTGGAACCAATCAAAGCGAGTTTCTCCTATGGGGAAACTTGCTTTGATGTACGAGCAATTTGGTTTACGAGCATGCTTCTGGAACGAATTATGCTCATAAACCAAGGTTCCACTGTATTTTCTGATTCTAAATCTTCTGTGTTCATCCCATGCTTCTTTGAACTCAGTCACAGTTTTACTCTCCACCACCTCTCTCGGGAGCGCATTCCAGGCATCCACCACTCTCTCCGTAAAGTAGAACTTCCTAAAATTGCCTCTAAATCTACCACCCTTCAGTCTCAAATTATGTCCTCTGGTTTTACCATTTTCCTTTTTCTGGAAAAGATTTTGTTCTACATTAATACCCTTCATGTATTTGAATGTCTGAATCATATCTCCCCTGTCTCTCCTTTCCTCTAGGGTATACATATTCAGGGTCTCCAGTCTCTCCTCATACGTCTTCTGGCGCAAGCTTCCTATCATTTTCGTCATCCTCCTCTGGACCGCCTCAAGTCTTCTTATGTCCTTCGCCAGATACGGTCTCCAAAACTGAACACAATACTCCAAGTGGGGCCTCACCAATGACCTGTACAGGGGCATCAACACCTTCTTCCTTCTACTGGCTACGCCTCTCTTTATACAGCCCAGCATCCTTCTGGCAGCAGCCACTGCCTTGTCACACTGTTTTTTCACCTTTAGATCTTCGGACACTATCACCCCAAGGTCCTTCTCCCCGTCCGTGCATAAAAGCTTCTCTCCTCCCAGCATATACGGTTCCTTCCGATTATTAATCCCCAAATGCATTTCTTTGCATTGAATTTTAGTTGCCAGGCATTAGACCATTCCCCTAACTTTTGGAGATCCTTTATCATATTTTCCACTCCCTCTTCGGTGTCTACTCTGTTACAAATCTTGGTATCATCTGCAAAAAGGCACACTTTTCCTTCTAACCCTTCAGCAATGTCACTCACAAATATATTGAACAGGATTGGCCTTAACACCGAATCCTGAGGGACTCCACTACTCACCTTTCCTTCCTCCGAGTGACTTCCATTAACCACCACCTCTGGTGTCTGTCCGACAGCCAGTTTCTAACCCATTTCACCACTTTGGGTCCTAACTTCAGCCCTTCAAGTTTGTTCAACAGCCTCCTATGAGGAACTGTATCAAAGGCTTTGCTGAAATCTAAGTAAATTACATCTAGCATATGTCCTCGATCCAGCTCTCTGGTCACCCAATCAAAAAATTCAATCAGGTTCATTTGGCACGATTTACCTTTTGTAAAGCCATGTTGCCTCTGATCCTGTAACCCATTAGATTCAAGGAAGTACACTATCCTTTCTTTCAGCAACACTTCCATTATTTTTCCAACAACTGAAGTGAGGCTCACCGGCCTGTAGTTTCCTGCTTCATCCCTGGGACCACTTTTATGAATAGGGACCACATCCGCTCTCCTCCAATCCCCAGGAATAATTCCCGTCTCCAGAGATTTGTTGAACAAGTCTTTAATAGGACTCGCCAGAACCTCTCTGAGCTCCCTTAGTATCCTGGGATGGATCCCGTCTGGTCCCATCACTTTGTCCACCTTCAGTTTTTCAAGTTGCTCAAACACTCTCCTCTGTGAACGGCGCAGAATCTACTCCATTTTCTCGTGTATCTTTGCCAGACAATCTCGGTCATTCTCCAGGATTTTCTTCTGTGAACACAGAACAGCAGTATTTGTTTAGCACATTTGCTTTTTCCTCATCACTCTCCACATATCGGTTTCCAGCATGTTTTAATTTAGCAATTCCATTTTTCATCCAGGACTTGCCTTTATGATTACTACGTTTGTATAGTCAAATTTTTATGTATGTTTTTTTATGTGACAAAACAAAAAAATGGAGGAACTGGAAATAAAATGCACAGTCAAACAAAACAAAGTTTCCAGTTTAAATACACACTGGTAAAACATATTCAATGCCTTTATCCCTTATAAACTTATAAACATACTAATATTTAAACATTAACGGATGCTAGAATATATGTCTGTCTGCCATTCTTTATTTCCGTCTCTCTTCCTCCCGCTGTCTTTCTTTCTGTCTCTCTTTCTCCCTGGCCCCTTTTGTCTGTCTTTCTGTGTCTCTCCCTGCGTCTTTCTTCATTTCTTTCTGTCTCCCTCCCTCCTGCTGTCTGTCTTTCTTTCTATCTGTCTCTCCCTGCCCCCTATGCAGCAGCATTCCCTCCACCTCCATTTCTCTCCTCCCACTCCACTTCCCTGTGCAGCAGAAACGGCATTTCCCTTCCCCCCACCCCACTTCCCTGTGCAACAGCATTTTCCTCCCCCCCCACTTCCCTGTACAGCAGCTGCAGCAGCATTCCCTCCCACACCACTTCCCTGTGCAGCAGCGTTTTCCCCTCCCCCCCCTTTCCCTTCCCACGGTCTGGCCTGCTCCCTTAGTCCCTTGCCACCCCCCCTTCCCGCGGTCCCAACAAACCTGCTAACTCCAGCAGCGTCCACAGCACTCTACACACGCTGCTTCGGGGCCTTCTACTGCCCTGATGTACTCTTGCACGTCCATGATGACATCACCAGAGACGCGGCAGAGCAAATCGTGGCAGTAGAAGTCCCCGAAGCAGCGTGTGTAGAGTGCTGCGGACGCTGCTGGAGTCGGCAGGTTTGTCGGGACTGCGGGAAGGGAGGGGCGGCAAGGGACTAAGTGAGCTGGTCAGACGGTGGGAAGGGATGGGAGGATCAACGGGGGTTCAGGTGGTTCTTTTTTGAAGTTTTATTTTTAAGTTCAAAGCCGCCACCGCGGCTTCTCTCTCGATCCCCGCCTGCATTGGAAGCCTTCTCAGACGCAGGTGCGGTTCGAGAGAGGAGTTGCCACTGCGGCTTTGAACTTCAGCCGTGTAAATAAAGAGGGGGCAGTGTCTCTGCTGTCCAGTTTTTTGCCTCCCCCCCTTCCCTCCAGCTCCAATGGAGGAAATGCGGTCACTGGAAAGCTAAGCGCGCATGCGCACTCTGCCGACCACAGAACTACAGATCAGGGAACACGGCGGTAAGAGTGTGCATGAGCCCTTAGCATTTTATTATAGTAGATAGCTACAAGCTAACATTTAAAACACAGCACTCCTCTTGCTTGTAGCTATATATTTATAAGTTTATAAGGGGTGAAGGCATTGAGCATGTTTTACCAGTGTGTATTTAAACTGGAAACTTTGTTTTGTTTAGTTTGAATGTGTTTTTTATGTGAACTGCGTAGGCTATATGAGGTATATAAATTTTTAAATAAGTGAGATGTTGGTGAAATCGGCCAGCGAGTGGAGAAGGTGGAGGTAAAGTTGGAGTCCCATGGGGGAGCCTGGAGCAACTGAGGGATGGGCTGCAACAAATGTAGGAGCGGAAGCAATGTTAAAGATGGAAGATCTTAAGAGTAGCTCACAGAGATGCAGTTTTTGCCCCTGTGGAATTCCTGAAACGATCGTGGATTCCCAGAGTATGGAAGTCACGGGACTTATCTTGGAGTGAATTTTGCAACAAGTTGGTGAAACTAACGGCCTTGCTTCTCCAGATCTGGATCGGGTGCACTGAGCATTGGGCCTCTCTCTGGGGAACAGACTACGGGACATAATAATCTGCTTCCATAAATATGTACACCACATATATAATTGTTACCCTAGTCAATTCAAAAGTAATAACTTTTTTAATGAAACAAAAACTTCAAAATAAATAAACATATCAATGTGTTAACATATGCTCAGAGACCTGGAGACTCTGTGAGGTGAATATCTCAAATTGAAGTCTCGCCAACCAATCAGTGAATATTTACTGTGAAAAATTGTGCAATTACAAAATTCAAAAGACACAAAACATATCTTATATTCTCAAATTTTGTGGGGTCCCAACAAGGACCCTGCTTCATGTCTGCATCAGGGAAACCCAAATACAGAGTTCATATAAACAGATTTGGTCCTTATGAGTCAAAATACAAAAATAATCCTTCATAAGCACCATTACAAAATGTGGTGTATCAAAATATGCAAAACATACTCTAATGAAGAGCCTAAAAAAAAAAATTGTGAGGGGTACCAGTACACTTTCATAGAAATCTTCAGGCACAGTAACAAACCTGCACGTTTCTTCACTGCAAATGAAAAATGGCACCAATTCAGTTTGGCTGAATAGATTTGTGTGTCTACGTGGTGATGTCTCCCATAGAATGAACTTACAGCCAATGAAATGTAAAAGGGATGATATCATGCACAAAAACTTGTTGACTAGTGAGCTTAACTTAAATCACTAATAATAAAACCCTAAGCGCGCATGCGCACTCCTACCTGCGTGATCCGTAGCTCCGTCGCTTCACATACGCAGTGAGGTCCGATGATCTGCAGCCCTCTCCACCGCCCGTTCCTTCTGCACCGGGGACAGGATCCCTGTCAGCATCCCTCCCCAGCGCTGCTTTCAACGTCTGCTGCACAGGGCCCACGCTGTTCATACCAGCCATCAGGCAAGGGACTCGCTGGGGGGAGGATGAAAACTCAAAGCCCCTGTCTAGAGCAGTGTTTTTCAACCTTTTTTGGGCAAAGGCACACTTGTTTTATGAAAAAAATCACGAGGCACACCACCATTAGAAAATGTTAAAAAATTTAACTCTGTGCCTATATTGACTATATATAAAGTAATTCACTTGAGTGCCACCGCCGCCATCGGGAACAGGCCGGTGCCAAGTTCTCCCTGCTTCTCTTCCCCGAGGGGCCGACCAACTCTCGCCACCCGTCGTCAATTCTAACGTCGGAGAGGACGTTCTAGGCCAGCCAGGCAGCGATTGGCTTGTCCAGAACGTCCTCTCCGACGTCAGAATTGACGCGAGTGGCGAGAGTTGGCCGGCCCCACAGGGAAAAGCAGAGAGAACTTGGCGCCGGCCTGTTCCCGATGGCGGCGGTGGCACTCAAGTGGCTAAAGAGCCACAGTTTGCCGGCCTAGGGACAACACTGGAGGGTGGCCAGCTGTGCACCTCCTTGGGACGTAAACCCGGGGTGGGGCAGACCGCCCCCCCCCCCACCCTGGTATGCCACTATCTGTACCTCACTCCCTCCCTATGACCAAAAATTCTCCTTTCTTCTATTCCCCGTGTACACAACCATCTCTTTCCCTCCCTTCCTCTCTCCAAAGTCCATGCCTTCTGTGTCCAAACACTCATTCCCTCCCCCACCTCAGCATCTCTTTCCCTCCCTTCCTCTCTCCCAAGTCCATGCCTTCTGTGTCCAAAAACCCATTCCCTCCCCCACCTCAGCATCTCTTTCCCTCCCTTCCTCTCTCCCAAGTTCATGCCTTGTGTCCAAAACGCACTCCCTCCCCCCTTTTGTGTTCCGTGTTTGCCTCCCAGCCCATCTTTGCAACTTTCTCAGCAAAACGAAGCTCATGCCGCGAGGCTTGTCTTCTGCTTCCTGCCTGCCCTGCCGCGCACAAATAGCCGAACGGAAGTATTCTCCGACGTCAGCGCTGACGTCGGAGGGCAGGCTTTGCTTAAGCCCTCCCTCCGACGTCAGCGCTGACATCGGGGAACGCTTGCGATCGGCTTTATGTTAGCTGCAGGGCAGGCAGGAACAGAAGACGAGCCTCGCGGCTCGAGATGTATTGAACTCCGCGGGTCCCCCGTCCAGCTCTCTCCTGTCCACGTGGGGCGGACCGCCCCTCTCCCTAGACTGTGGCCTAGGACCCTGGGGGAGTGCGGGCCCCCTGTCAGCTCCGGGCCCCTGAATGCAGGACTGGTGGTACTGCCCTGATGGCGGCCCTGACCGTACGGCACACCAGGCAACATCTCGCGGCACACTAGTGTGCCGCGGAACAGCGGTTGAAAAACACTGGTTTAGAGGAACCAGCTAGGCTGAGCCAGCCAACAGTACCGGCGGGACTGACGGGCTCATGCATGGCACGCACAGATGGCGCGGGGATCCAGCGAGAGGAGGCCAGCATCAGCGACCCGACTACCGCCGGATCAGATACCAGACCCTCCCCACCCAAGGCCCTATGCCCGCTGCTCACCCCTACCCCTAAACTTCCACACAGCCGACCTTGGAATTGCGCACGGGAGCCCTGCCCGGCTCCTCCAGGCCAACGACGCGCAAGGGATTAAGACAGCCGGCCGAAGCAGCCGATCTGACCCTGCAAAAATGGGGGATCCCCTGCTGCGCCAGTAGCCCTGCACGCCGCTCCACCTCCGATGCGAGGACCAGCAAGCCAATGAAGAGGAAAGCACTGAGCACCGCCCATGGCGCCTGATGTACAGAACCGGCCCTGCGCACTGCACAGGGAAGTGGAGGGGAGGGAATGCTGCTGCACAGGGAAGTTGGGTGGGGGGAGGGAAATGCTGCTTCACAGGGATATGGAGAAGGATGGAATGCTGCTGCACAAGGAAGTGGGGGGAGGGAAATGCTGCTGCACAAGGAAGTGGGGGGAGGGAAATGCTGCTGCTGCACAAGGAAGTGGGGGGGAAGGAAATGCTGCTGCTGCTGCTGCACAGGGAAGGGGGGGAATGCTGCTGCTGCACAGGGAAGGGGGGAGAGGGAAAGGGGGCCAGGGAGCGAACTTGCTTTGCTTTGGGGGGAGGGGTGAGCTGGGGTGCAGGGAGCAATCTTGGTTTGCTTTGGGGGGGAGACAGAAGGGGGCCACAGAGAAAGACAAAGAAAGGCAGGCAGGGGGTCATTGAGAGAGAGAGAAAGACAGGCAGGCAGTGCATGGAGAGGCAGGCAGGCAGCGGGCAGGGAGAGAGAGAGAGACAGAAAGATAGGCAGACAGGGGGCCAGAGAGAGACGGACAGACAGAAAGAAAGAGACAGCAGGAGGGAGAGAGATAGAAAGAAAAAGACAGGGGCAGGGAGAGACACAGAAAGAAAGACAGACAGACATATATTCTAGCACCCGTTAATGTAACGGGCTTAACACTAGTGAATGAATAAATAGCTTGCAACTTAAATCACAATTTGAGTGAATCAAAGCTAACCCAGGAAAGTCCTCCATTCAATTTAACTGCTCAACCCATGAGGACATATTGAGGTTGAAAATCCACTATTCTCTTTGCCATAGTTGAACTACAAAATTGCCCTCTCCAATGAAACTGGGAGCTTCCAAGACCGAAAAACGTAAGTCTCCTGAGGTATGATTGTTGTCAAGCCAGTGTTGCACTAGAGGGGCTTCCTGAACTTTATTGCCCCTGCTTAGATGGTCAGCAATCCTGAACTTAATTTGTCTCGTCGTTTGCCCCACATACAATTTAGAGCAGGGGCATTGTATGACGTATCACTCCTGCAGTGTTGCAATTAGTCGAGCTCCGCTGGGAGATGACCCAGTATATAAATCGAAGACTAGATTAGATTAATAGCCCAATGTGGTACCTTAATGGAGTCCAATGCTACATTTTTACACTTTGTCACATGGATTGTGACCTCTCATAATAGGCTCTGAAGACTCTGCAAGTTTGAGAAATTGTGATTTCACTAACTGCTTTAATTCCTCCCACTAGAAAACTCAGACCTAACTATTCCAGCTGCTTTTACCACATTTTCTAGCAACCTCTTCCCTTCCAATCTTGCTTGCTCACATTCTCTCTCTTGCATACATATTCAGCTACATACCAATCATATATACTTCCATTATACAAAAAACAAATCATTCCATTAAGGGAAAACACCCTGAAATGTAGATCCTGGATGTCAGGACTCTGAGGTGGACTCCCCCCCCCCCTCTACACACACACACACACACACACTTTGGCACTTTTGAACTTGGTTTTCTCCAGCTCTGCCAGTGAGCATATAAATTCTTGATAAAGCAAGGAAGGCAAACCAATTATGCAATACAGACGGAACAAAACACAAGAAATCTAAAAGCAGGACAATATCACATTCAAAAAGGCCATATGTTCCAACAAGAATATTCCCCCAATTAGTCTATGTACACATATCCACTGGTTGATCTTGACCGGGGAAGTCATGGTGTTTACCAAATGGTTAGAATATCAACATCATATATGAATTTTAGAAAGCTATTAAAAACCCATCTGTTCTCAAAATTCTTGTAATCCCTTCAAAGCAGAATACTGATGTGAAACTATTGTTAAATCGTTGATGCCAATATTCTATCTATTGTAGCTCACTGACAATGGTCGGCCCATCTCTTTTGTAAACTGCATAGAACCGAAAGGCTTTTGTAGTATATGAATAAAAATTTGTTATGTTATGTTTACCTGCTGTTGCATGATATCTCAACCAGATTCAAGAAAACATCTTAGGAAACTACAAAACTAATATGATTTTATTCTCTTCTGTATATATATCTTGATGTATGTCCTTGACTTTGTCTTGCAATGAGGTTCACTAATGATTAGCGAGACTGTTTGTCTACTGGACAGCTTATCTTACTCTATCTCTTTGTATATAAATGTACATAGATAAGTTGTTCAGATTTTAGTTTTTCTATTTGTTAGGGAAGGTTGGGACCAGGACCACAAGTTTTATTCGACTGAATGTACCTTGAGCATATTTGCTACCATTGTATCATAGACTGTGTATTGCTTTTACAGTGGGTTGTAAAAATAGTCACATTTTTGCATTGTGCACTTTTCACATTCTACTGCCTAAAAGCTACATGAAAATATTTCTGACCTCTAGATTTGACCGAGGCCTACTTGCACATTCCTATTCGGACCTCCCATCATCGCTTCCTGCGCTTTTCAATCTTGGGGTAAAATTATCAGTTCTATGCTCTTCCCTTTGGTCTGGCCACGGTTCCGCTGACGTTCACCAAGGTGACGGTGGTAGTTGCGGCAGCGTTGCAAAAAGAGGGCGTTCTTGTTCATCCTTACCTGGACAACTGGTTGATTCGAGCCAAGTCGTTCTAGGAGAGCACTCGGGTCATGGCTCGGGTGGTGGAGTGCAGTCAACCTTGTCAAGAGCCGATTGTCTCCATCTCAGCGCCTGGAATATTTAGGGGTCCGGTTCGACACCTCCTTGGGGAAGGTCTTCCTTCCGGAGGCCCAGCTAAGCAAATTGCAGTCTCAGATTCGCCTGCTTATGGCGTCCCGGTGTCCTCAGGTGCAGGATTTCCTCCAAGTCTTAGGGTCGATGGCGGCCTCCTTCAGTGTAGTGAAGTGGTTGCGGGCCCACATGTGTCTTCTTCAGTATGCTCTTCTTCAGAGGTGGTCGCCTCAGAGGCACAGTCTGGATCATCTTGTTCCGCTTCCAGGCTTACCTCGGGGCAGTCTTCGTTGGTGGTTCAAGACCCCCCTTCTTGTACAAGGGGCGAGTCTGGATTTGCCGCAGTGGACAGTGCTGCTCACGGATGCCAGTCTTCTCAGTTGGGGGGTTCATTGTCTAGGTCACTCAGCTCAGGGCACCTGGTCTATGGAGAAGGCTTCTTGGTCGATCAATGTCTTGGAGACCAGAGCCATCCTTCTGGCATTGCTAGCCTTCCAGCTGTTTCTGATGGGCAAGTCAGTCAGGGTTCTGTCAGACAATGCCACAGTGGTGGCCTGTGTAAGTCATCAGGGGGCACCAGGAGCACTTCAGTGGCACAGGAGGCGGCTCTGCTCATGGTCTGGGCGGAGTCACCTAGATGCAGTGGGACTCTCGGGCTGGTTTCAGGGTTTTCTAACAAAAAGATCATATCAAGTGGTTTGTGATGGGAAATACTCTAGTTCCTGGAAAAACCCTTCAGGAGTACCTCAAGGTTCCCTGTTATCACCCACTTGTTCAATATTTACATCTCATCCTTAGGACATTTATTACAAAAGTTAAATCTAAGATACTATATATATATATATATATATATATATATATATATATATATATATATATATTCTGATGATATTTCTGTTTTAATTCCTTTGAATAGCATAACCAATGAAATTTTAGAGCACATTTCTTTCATTATGACTGAAATTGAACAATGGACAATCAATTTTAAATTGAAATTAAATACAGAAAAGACAAAAGTTTTCTTAGCAAGCCCAAATGATAAAATTATTAAAACATGTTACATCTAAATGGTCATGATTATCCGATTTCTAAAACTATAAAAATATTAGAAGTAGCATTAGACACCCATTTATCCATGGCTGAAGACACAAACTTAGTGGTGAAGAAGTGCTTTTTTGCACTTTGGAAATTAAAAAATATTTTGACCCTTTATCTTTCAGATTATTGGTACAGTCATTGGTTCTATCTATATTGGACTACTGTAATATCATTTACTTGGGTGTACCAAAAAAAACTGTGAAAAAACTAAGAATATGGCTGTCCATTTAATATTTGGACTGAAGAAAAACGATCGTTAGTTCCTACTAGTGCTGCCCGATTCAGGAAAAAAAAATTTGATTTGATTCAGCCTATTGAATGAATCGATTTTTTTTTTTTTTTAATTTGATTTTCCCTGCCCAAATTTGGGGGTTTTTTAAATTTTTTTTTTTCCAAACATCCTGGTGGGTTTATTTTATAGCCTCTTCACCCCCTTTGCCTTCTCCTAACCACACTGGCGCTGTGGTGTAAACAAAATAAACAAACAAAAAATATTTTTCCTCTCTCTGTTAAATCCTAGCTCACGTTTGCGGTCTAACACCAGCTCTGGTAGGATACATGTTTCAAATCTGGCATATTGTAATCACAAAACAGAATTTTATTTTTTTTTTTTTTTAACCTTTTGTTATTTGGCCATTATTCAAATCTTGTTGGTACCAGGCTCTGGTTGTCTTCCGATAACTTGCTTACTAGGGTCTCCTTCTTTCTCCGTGCTAACCATCCATCTGCCATCTCTGTCCTCCCCTTCCCTCCCCCGGAGGTCTAGCATCTTTCCTTTTTTTTCATCTCCATCCACAGATCCACCTTTTCTCAACTACCCTTTCATCCAACATCTCTGTCTCCTTCCCCACCACCCCAGGGTCCACTATCTCTCACTTTCTTTTCCCAACTATCCAGTATCTCTATCCCCCCCTCCACACCATCCCTTATGTCCAACTTTTCTCCCTTTCTGTTCTTTCCCTCCCTAAATCCCATTGTCCACGATCTCTCCCTCTCCTCTGTTGTTTAGACCCATTATTTCTTCCCCAAAAAGTCTGGCATATACACAATCTCTTTGAACCCCCCTTCCCTCCCTCCCTCCATGTACTTCTACACCAGGGCCCCCCCCCCCCGAAGGCCGGCCTGTCCCCCCATGAAGCCCTGTCCCCCCCCCCCCTGAAGGCCTGCATTCCACCCCTGAAGGCCTGTGCCACCATCCCTGAAGGCCTGTCCCCCCCCCTTGAAGGCCTGCCTGTCTCCACCCCCCCCACCCCCGGAAGACCTACATGTTCCCCCTGGCCTCCCGTGCACCGCTTACCTAATATGAGCAGCCTGCAAGGATGACGGTGCAAGCGATCTTTGCATACTGCTTCAGAGCTGTTTCCTCTGCCATAGTCCCGCCCATCCTCTGATGTCAGAGGCAGAATCGGAGGGAACAGCTCTGAAGCAGTTTGCAAAGATCTCTAGTACTGCGATCCCTGCAGGCTGCTCATATTTGGTAAACAGTGTGCGGGAGGCCAGGGTGGGAAGCCAGAAGCCAGGGGGAAATCCGGACACCGGGGGGGACCGGACACCAGCACTAACCGACTGATCCTCCCCCCTCGCTCTCTAAAGCAGGTGCGGCAGCGGCTGGCCAGCAAGAGCAGCACTGCTGCTCATGCTTTAGGGGGCGAGGGGGGAGGGTCAGCCGAATTGGGAAGCCAATTTTTTTTTTTTAACCGATTCAAATCGTCAATCAAACAGCAGAAGTTCCTACTATAGACTACTGCATTGGTTACCAATGGAGGCACGAATAATATTTAAGTTTTCTTGCATTTGTTTTAAATCGGTTTGGGGAATAGCCCCTACCTATCTTTTATCTCATTTCATGCTATACAGCCCTACTAGGATAACTAGAAAATGTAATTTATTTGCCTATCCAAGGATCACTGGTTGTAAATACAGGTCCTTTTTGGATAGAACATTCATGTTTCAAGCAAGTAAACAGCAATCTTGGTTAGGCAATTACATCAATGGAGCTAGGTTGACTTATGGCGCTTTTCGGAAAGAAATTAAGACTGCATTGTTCGACAGATTCATTTTCTAAACAGAAGTTTTACTAAATTTAATAATTTTATACTGACTATTCTTGAGAAATATGTTCTACTTTTACTATGTGTATTTTGTAAATCGCTGATTGTCCAATTCTCTTCAGTGTAAACCATCTAGAAGTCGTATGATTGTGGCGGTATAAAAGAATTATGTTATGTTATGTTCAAGAAATATCAGCATCCCACATAGCCAGAGTGGAGAATGTTCAAGCGGACTTCCTAAGTTGTCACGTGCTAGATTCCGGAGAGTGGTGTCTAAGCCCCGTGGCCTTTCAGTTGATAGTGCAGTCTTGGGATCAGTCCCTCACGGACCTGATGGCCACAAGTGTCAACGCCAAAACATCCCGCTTCTTCAGTTGTCACAGAGAAGGTTAGGCTGAGGGCCTGGATGCTCTGGTTCAACCATGGCCAACGGAAAGGCTGTTGTATGTGTTCCCTCCATGGCCATTAGTGAGCAGAGTTCTTCTCCACATAATTCGCCATCTGGGCCTCGTGGTTCAGTTTAACTTTTGTCTACATATTTCTGTTTTATCTCCCCTTTTACAAAACTGTAGAGCATTTTTTTAGCGCTGGCCGCAGCGGTAACAGCTCTGATGCTTATAGAAATTCTATGAGCATTTGAGCTGTTACTGCCATGGCTGGTGCTAAAAACCATGCTACAGTTTTGTAAAAGGGGGAGGGATTAGTTGTGTTTTCTCTGTTGTGTGTATGAAAGACATGGTTCTCTTTTAGCATTGACTGCAGGATCAATCTGTACTAATCTGGCTTGTTTAGTTTTATGATAGGTGTATTGTTCTACTGCTCACATTCATGTTGTGCGACGTGTGGATTGTTACTAAAAATCATGTTTTTTTAAATATAGATGAGGGGGTGTCGAAAAATGATGGGCCTCGGGTGTCATACACGCTAGGTATGATATTGGTTCTCTCCCTTCTCCACGCCCTGACCCTTTAATATTCCTCCTCCGGGCCTACCGAGGTACCTGGTAGTCCAGTGGGAATCTTTGTGTTAGGAGCGCAGCCCTCTTGCTCCTGCCTCCTCGCGGTTGCCTTCTAAAATGGCTGCCATGATCTCTCATGGCAGCTTGCATTACTACAGGAAATGTGAGCAGCTGTGAGAGGATATGGCAGCTATTTTAGAAGGCAGGAGCAAGAGGGCCATGCTCCTGCCACAGACTCCCACTGGACCACCAGGTACCTTGGTAGGCCTGGGGGGGTGGGGGGGTGGATTGTGGGATTGGTAAGGATTTTAAAGGGTTGGGTATGGAGAGCGATTCCATCAGGCAGCCTTGGGGCTGACCCACATCTGATGATGCAACTTCCTCTTTCCTCAGAGGCGGCTGGCCTAGCAAAGTCCCCGAGGCTGCATGATGGAATTGCTAAAGTAATGCTAGCAGCAGCTGTGTGTGTAAGTTAAAAGTACAGTGAGCTTGGAAGGGCTAGGGAGAGAAAACAATGGTGGATGGTGTGAGACCTACAGCGCCGTGCCATGTACCCCTGGGGTATGCGTTACCACGTGTTGAGAACCTCTGAGCTACAGAATGTGAAAAATCTACAGCACTTTCAAAGCACTGCATGCATTGTATCAGTAACTGAATAATTGATGTAAGTGGACCAGCTTTCTTCTTGCAAAGCAAATTTCAAGCTTAATCTGTAACTACTGAAAAAACTGCAGCCATTTAACTAGAGCTTATTGCAGTGTTTCTCTCAAGATAGTCCTCAGGGCACACTTTGCCAGGCAGACTTTCAGGATATCTGTGATGAATATATCTGAGAGATTTGCATACTGAAGAGGTAATGTATACAAATCTCTCATGCATGAAGTCATAATGCCATTATACAGAACCATGGTGAGGCCTCATTTGGAATATTGTGTGCAATTCTGGAGGCCACATTACCGAAAAGATGTGCTGAGAGTAGAGTCGGTGCAACAGATGGCCACCAGGATGGTCTCGGGCTCAAGGATCTATCGTACGAGGAAAGGCTGAAAAATGTACGGCTGTACTCACTCGAGGAAAGTAGGGAGAGAAGAGACATGATCTAGACGTTTTAAGTATATTACCGGCCGTATCGAGATGGAAGAAGAGATTCTCTTTCTCAAAGGACCCTCAGCCACAAGAGGGCATCCGCTCAAACTCAGGGGCGGGAAATTTCATGGCGACACCAGGAAATATTTCTTCACTGAGAGAGTGGTTGATCCTTGGAACGAGCTCCCGGTGCAGGTGATCGAGGCAAACAGCGGGCAAGAATTTAAGAGCAAATGGGATGCCCATGTGGAATCCCTTAGAGGGTTAAGCCAAGGGAACCTGTCACCAGGAGTGGGATCCCTAGGATAGTAGACTTGGGGGTGGGTCAGTGGAGTGGGCAGACCTGATGGGCTATGGCCCTTATCTGCCGTCATCTTCTATGTTTCTATGCATACTCAGTTTAGAGATTCTGAAAACTGGACTTGCTTGAGAAGCACTGGCTTACTGTGTATGCCTAGTAGTTACATAGAACAGTGTTTCCCAAGTCGGTCCTGGAGTACCTCCTTGCCAGTCAGGTTTTCAGGATTTCCACAATGAATATGCATATGAGAGTTGCATATAATGGAATCAGGTTATGCAAATTAATATTGTGCATATTCATTGTGGTTTCCTGAAAACCTGATTGAGTAGGTGTGTCCAGAGGACTGTGTTGAACGCCTGTTAAAGTAACATCTTCCAAAAGTTAGTATACATGTATTTTCTCCCCAAAAAGTATTACCTGTATGTTCTTGTTTCTATTTATTAACTTCATTCCTATGTACATTGTTGTGTGTGTAAAAATAAATTAGTTTATTCTTGAGCAGTCTTCAGTAGATTGACTCGGACCTGGTTGCAATTGCAAATTGTTGTGCCAGTGATTTGATTACATTTAACTGCCTATCTCTAATCATAAAATTATCTATAATTAGCAAATTCAGACTGAGAAGAATTTAATATTTTTGTCTGGTCATGGGATTTTCAAAGCCATAAGAGTGTGATAACATAACATGAGGCTACAGATACTAACAATTTTTCTTTTCCTTTTTTTTAATTTCAGTGATCATGTTAATATTGCTTCAGGAATTGCTAGTACTGGAAGGCAGGAGCATGTATACACCATTTCAGTGCCTAGCTTATCTTCTGAGCCTTTGAGAAGGCCATATGTCGGGCCTGAACCACCTCCAGAATATGAAAACCCATCCTCAAGTAATTCATCATCTTCTCCGGCTTCTACACAGAGAGCTAAGACCTAACTTGTGAAGACTTAAAACACCCCCCCCCCCTCAAAAAAAAAAAAAAAAGTTTATATGCAGTTAACATTTTTGATATTTTTAGACCTCATTTATTTTTTAATAAAAACAAATAAAATGTATATGCCTGTTCTTTTTTTTAATATGGTGCATAAAGATTAAACATGTTTTCTCAAATCAGCATTCAGAGAGTCCTGAAACTTATCAGAGTTCAACTAACAGGAACATTAATGTTTAACCTGTTTTATGACTAGCACGTGGGCATTCATGTTGAGGATTACGTTAAAAAATGTAATCTGTAGTCTTATGCCTTTTGATATGAGGCAGAATTGAAGGTGGGGTATTGATTTACATAGGAGATGAATTTCAGACCCAACCAGTTTATTCAAGGATCCCCTTACTAAACTGCAGTAAAAGAATAAGGCCTTGGCGTGCCCTTATGTTGGTCTTTCCTGTAAGCTATGGCCATTTTTACTGTGTGCATAAAACCCTTAATTTTCCCCATTAATGGCCATGTGCTAATGTTTCCTTTAGCATATGGCCATTTTTTTTTGAAAATTACTTAAACATTTTGTTGGTGATAAGGATTTGTGTGTTATCCATACATTAACCAGGTAGTGCATCTGTGTTACCTTATGCTAACTGGTTAGTGCAGGAATGCCCACTCTACCTCAACATGCCTCCTCAAAAATTGTGTGGCACGTGGTTAGGACACACACATTCAAAAAAATACCATGTGACACTGTAGTTGTCCTGCACTAGTCCATTTTATTTTGCTGTATCATTCATGCATTAACATCTTAAGCAGCTTAGTAAAAGGACCTCTCAGTTTGCTCAGTTGCATTGTCCACATGAGCTAGTGCAGGACTTTATTTGGTCTTTCCTCATTTTGTGTTCTTAGCTGAACATCAATATTCATTTTGTTGCCTGTGGCACTTATATTTTCCTTATCTAACCTAGTGGTGTAGCCAGACTTGACATTTTGGGCTTTCCCAGAGCTAATATGGATATCCTAAAGCCTGGAATCAGCATCAGCCTACCTTTCCCTTGCTCCCCCCCATGGCCCAGAATCAGCCTTACCCTTCCACCACCATCCATCCCTGTAGTCTGGAATCAGCCCTACCCTTCTCTACTCCCCCACTAGTCCTCTAGCCTAGGGTCAGCCATTCCCTCTCCTCAGTCCCATCCCCCACTAAATATATATATATTTTTAATCTGGATACTCCAGAGCCCATCAGCATTACATAATTGTGTATTTGTTTTACCTGTCCTCTACACACACTGGTTCCTTCACTTGTTGAGGCGCAAGGGAGCCAGGGGAGAGCTGTTAGGCCTCAAGTAGTGGCTCCTTCCTCAGTTCCTGAGACTTGGAGAGAGGAAAAGGAAAGTGCCCCATTTGCCTGCTAGCCTGAGAAGTTTAGGAGCCAGAACGACACGGGGCATTCTTTACTCACTGGCTTGTCCTATAAGGATATGCACGGCTGCCTGGGTGGGGGAAGAACTGCATCGGCAGTCAGGTTGAGCGGCTCCAGCCTGACACCCGATGTGCTGTGCCACAGTGCCAGTGCTAAAATGGAGGTTGCCTTACACGTGGCTGAGGCTGACTGCCTGTGCAGGCAAAATTTGTGGTGGGAAAGACTGGGTGGGGGAGGCCCACTTGTAGCTACATCTCTGATATAACCACAAAGCTCTGCAATCTAAGAAGCCAGTAATTCTTAAATGGCTGTCATACAAAAAGTTCTTTAAATTTTGATTGTAGTAGAGATCTTGCTCTGTTTGAATATTTAATCTCTAAGCTTTCCAAGAACCAGGGTTTAACCTTTATACTCTAAAGCACAGGAGATTGGAATGGGTGAAATATTTCAAAAGCTGAAATCCATCTGGGAAGCTATTCAAAACTTCACTTTACACTCTCATTGCAGAGATTCCTTTCAAATGAAAGAGACTCGACTCATGCGCATTTACATTATGTAGGTATTTAAACGTAATGTAAAATGAGAGTAGTGATAAAGTTTGCAACATGAAAGCATTTTCAAGAGTCTGTTTATTGAAGATTATTACAAGCAGTCCTCGACTTAAGAACATTTGACTTATGTCGGATTTCTACTTACGAATCAGGGTCCTGTCTCTCCCTTCCTGTGCCAATGTGCCCCTCTTCTTCCCTTCTTGTCCAAACGCAACTCTCCTCACTTCTGTGTCCCAATGCACCCTTTATCATCCTTTCCTCCATTCTGCATCCCAAATTCATGCCTCCCTCCCGTGGCTGTTTATCTCCTTTGGCAGGCTCCCTCCTCCCAGTTACACTTATCTTTGCAAAGGCATGAGCAGTGGCTTCTGCATGCGGTCTGTGGCTGACTCAGATGCCTTCCTACCTGATGTCAGAGGGAAGGCTTCCAGGTCAGTTGCAGGCTACATGTATGAACCGCGGTTACGGCTTTGCGAAGAGAAGTGCAGCTAGGAGGAGGGCACCATCCACCGGAAGTAAAGACTCGCGGGAGGACGGAGGCACAAATTTGGGATGCAGAAGAGAGAAGGAGGGTTGTGTTGAGACATAGAAGGAAGGAGGAGGGTCACATTGGCACAGGAAGGGAGAATCAGCGTCGCGTTTACATTGTAAACCGCTCTGAACTGTTTGTGGTACTGCGGTATACAAAAATATTATTATTGTGACAGAAAGGAAGGGAGGGAGCAAAAACTTTGGAGAAAAGCTGGAGGGAACGAAGAAAGGAGGGGGAGAAAATGAACTTGGGACATAGGATGGAAAAATGGAGGGAGTGAGGGAAAGAGATGCTGAGGAGGGGAGAAAATAGAAAGGGAGAATTGGTAGGCATCGGTGTCCAAGTGAGAAAGAAAAAAGAGATGTGCGTATGGAGGAAATGAAGAAAGAAGTGAATTGTTGGGTAAAGGGAGGGAGAGAGAAATATTGAACATGGTGGTGAGAGAAGCATGCAGTACAGATGCATGGGAAAGAGATATGAGAGGGAGAAATGGTGGATGTGGTGATGGAGAGGGAACAGCGGGATGGATGAAGAACAAAAGTAAGTGTAAACCTTTCCTTCTGTTTAAACTACAGTACGTTAAACATTAAAGAAACAGTCCTCAAAATAATGTTTTTATAGACTGTGTACTGTACAGGATCTGAGTTACATATAAATTCAACTTAAGAATGATTTTTTTAAAAAAATGGTGGTGGTATCCACTGTAACATCTTCATCTGACAGACCATTTAAGAGGAGAGGCAGTGATCCTTAGAGGTCTTGTGACATTTAGTTGCCAAATAGTATCATCAGGCTTAGAGTTGGAGCAAACCTATTTCTCTTTTCCAGCAATGACGTCTAGCCACTTGCCATGATTCTCTAGATCTCAAATGTGTTGTATGTGACCCTACCATTCAAAAGAGCAACAAAAAAAGAAATCCAACCGAATCTGCAGAAAACCCACTGAAACAGGACAAATTGCAGACAATGTACACGATGCAATAATTTATTGTACCAAAGTTAAAATGCAGTAATAAAAAACCTTTTTACCAACCAAGAGACCCAACACGGTCCGTGTTCCGGACAGCATGCTTTCGTCAGGGGTCCATGGTAAATAAGGTATACAATGTACTGCAAAAAATGAAGGTAACAACAAATGCCTGGGTATTACACCAAGAGCTGCTGCCAAAAACCAAATCACTCAAAAGCAGAAAATGCATCGTGTACATTGTCTGTAGTTTTTGTTTGGTTTTCCTGCCATTCAAAAGCCAAAATGAAAAGAAATGTCCAGTTTTATTTAATTTATTAAGCAGCTGAGTTAAGGGACATAAATTTCTCCTCTGCTGCAAAGCATACTCTATGAGCGTTGGGAGCAGCATAGAGGGGAGGGGGGGGGGAATTAATTAAGATCCATAATGAGTTGATGTAGGTTTTGGTTATCTCATTCAGGAACTCCCAATATGCGTATATTGCATCTTCTCTGTTTCCAATATCATCTTGCTTTTCTTTATTTTAGGCGTGGGCTTACTTGCTGCCACCCATTTTGTAAGTAGTAAGGGCTCAAGCGCTATTCTTGTGCTAACCAGACAACCCACCTTCAAAGAAATCACAAATATTGTAGTGTGCAGATAGTGTGCACACGTTTGGCTGCCCAAGGACTTCTCTTGGTGTGCCATTTAAAGCTGCATTAGGCTCTCATTGATGCTTAATACAACTTAGTAAAAGGGTTCCTTATTTAATGGGATTTATTAACCGCTTTTACGAAGAGATTCACTAAAATCAATGTATGATTTTGTTAATGGCATAACAATAGTAAAATGACCAAATATAAACATACTGAATATAGTAGAGGGTGTGTGTAATCGTAGCTTAAAGAAGTCAAAGAATTGCTGTATAACTGGATGACTTCTCAGTATGCAAATAAGCAAAATATATATCTGACTTGTAAAATAAGTAAAGTGTTCACATACACTCAGAATTGTGAAATTTGACCAAGAGCATTAGCTCCTATAGCCAAACCCACTGCCCCATCACTGTGTATGACTTATTTTGAAAAAGGGCTTGAAAAGGACATACTGTTCAAGTGCTCAATTTTCAATGGCAAAAGAGAGAAAGAAGTTCCCACTTAGCTTTCAACTGTGTCAGCAGGTCCTGACATGGACCACTGCAGTGAAACAAAGTTACGTTATGTATATGATTATAAGATGTTTTGCCTGTATCACACTACTCTTATTTCCTTGGCATTTTGAGCAGTTTATATCACCCTCTGGGTCCCTTGAGAAAGAATTTCGAAACACGGTCCATGTTGGGACCTGCTGACACAGTTGAAAGCTAAGTGGGAACTTCTTTCTCTCTTTTGCCATTTAAAATTAGTTGAGCACTTGAACAGTATGTCCTTTCCAAGATCTTTTTCAAAATAAGTCATACACAGTGATGGGGCGGTGGGTTTGGCTATAGGAGCTATAAAGTGCTACCAGATGCACACAGCGCTGTACAACAAACATGCAAGAAATGGTCCCTGCTCAAAAGACCTTACAATCTAATTAAGATGGACATAGGACAAAGGCTTTTATACATGTTACTTAGGTGAGAAAATATAAAGGACTAGAGGTAGGGGAGTAAAGAGGGAATGGCAACAGATATGTGGGCTTTACAAGTTGGGAGGGTAGGGCATAAACGGAGTTTCCAAAAAGCACTGAAATGAAACTACTGCAGAATACTGCGTCAAAGTTAATTTTTGGAGAAAGTAAGTTTGGAAAGAATGTACCATTGTTGGTCAGTCTTTCCTGGCTTCCAGCGAAGGCAAATACAAATGATAACATAATAGCATGGATAATAAGTGTAATCACATCTGGGAAGTGAATCATATATAATATTAGCTTTCTATAATGGTAATAATAACTAGGAAACAAAGAGTATGAGTGAATAAACTAGTTATAGCAACTGATAAAATTCAAAGTATGGGCTAGTATGATCTAATTATATGTTTGTGATTATATGTTTATCCTGTAATAAGTAGGAATATAATTTTTATTGTGAGCCACTCTGAACCTATTTGTAGGGAGAAAGTGGTTTATAAATACCAATTTAGATTAGATTAGATTTAAACATGTAAGGAATTAATGTTTTGGATATGATGAATTCTACTTCTTCTTTTGACCACATGGTGGCACTATAACTTCTCCAAACAGAGATGATGCTCTGGAGTAACATGTGCTAAAGAATATTCTGAAATGAATGTATGATTTGCAAAATTGACTGAGGCGTATCCTTGCAGAATCCGTCATAATGCCAAAGTCCCAACCATCCCACATAACCCTATGTGGCACATGTTGCTTTTATCGGGTCCTCTTTCATTCATACACATTCAACTTGAGTTAGGGCAAATAGCTAGAATCTGCTAAACAGCTAACCTCATAAAAGCAGAGATTAAGATGTTCAGCTGAATATCAACAAAACCATTCAACAAAGACTCAAATGAGGATTCTAGACATGGAGGAGCAGGAGAAGGTGGAGGAAGAGGCTGTGAGACACACTTGAATATCCTCTCCTCTTTCCAGCAACCCTTTCCACAAGAACTGCTTCACTCAAAAACTTACTTGGACAACTATTTGTATTGAAAAAATAGTGCTCACTATGTATGCCCTGACACGCCCAAATGCCTGCTGTAGGGGCACCTGTAAATACCATGATTACCTCCTCTAAGATTCAATCCATCATCCATACCCAGTGGCATAGCGAGTGTGAGAGGTGCCCGGGTTGGAGGCGCCCCTCCCTTCCCCCATCGGCTCCTTTCCTGCTGCATGTGTGTGTGCACCACTTCCCTTCCCCCATACCTCTTTAATATTCCCAGCGCGAGCAGCAACCCCAGTCTGCTGCTTGCACCAGCGTCGGTTCTTCCTCTGATGTCACTTTTTAGGCATGGGTTCAGGAAGTGATATCAAAGGAAGAGCCGATGCTGGCGTGAGCAGCAAATTGGGGTTGCTGCTCATGCCGGGAACATTAAGGAGGTATGGGGGAAGGGGTGCGATAGGGGTGGGGAATGGGAAAAGAGCAGGGGGAGCAGAGAGGAGAACAGGTGCCATTACCCGGGGCAGACTGCCCCCCCCCCCCTCCTTACTATGCCACTGTCAATACCTTGAAGTCATCCATCCCTCCTGATACCAGCCCTACCCCCCAAATGAAGACACCCTTTTGGCACCTCCCCCATATGAGCTAACTCTACAGCACAGACTCCCTTGGTCGACACCCCCGCAGTATAGACACCCATTTGAGCCACCCCATGATAACCCCCTCTTTCAGCCCCCTTACCTTAAAAGCCCTCACATGTGTGCAGCAGCCCAAAACATTGTATCAGACCCCAACCACCCCTGAGCATAATCTATGTAAATGTTTCTTCCCAACAGCCCTCCCACTTCTCAACTCACTCCCTAGGCATATCAGGGATCTCTGGAGGTCTAGAGAAATGGGAAAACCAGTAGAGAGGAGCATATGGGACTGGGAAAGGGAGAGCTATTGGACTCAGATGAGGGAAGGAGGGAGAGATATGAGGAATTGAGGGAGGGAGGGAATGATGTCAGATGTGTGAGGCACAGGGAGAGATGGATTTGGGATGGCAGAGGGGGATAGAAGGAGGACAGAGGGAGAGGTGGCAGAGGGGGACAGAAGAGGGACAATAAGAGATGGATTTGGAGAAGGACAAAGGGAGTAAGAGAGGGAGAGATGGATATGAGTGAAGGCAGGGGGGGCGGGAGAAATGGATTGGGGTAAAATGGGGAGAGGGAGAGAGAGATTTGGTGGAGGGGGCAAGATAGGGAAAGGGAAAGAGATTCAGAGAAGGATAGAAGGGGGAGGGAGAGATGGATAACTCTGAGAAAGCATAGAAGGAAGAGAAGACATGGCTAGGAAAAGGCGGAGGGGATATGGACTGGGGGCCGGGAGAGGTGAGAGATGTCATATTTGGGAGAACACCAGGACCTCTGGCCATACTCTGCTGCTGCTACCTGTGGCTTTGTGAAGAAAGAAGTGCAGCTGGAAAAAAGAAGGAGACCTACTTGGATGTTTTAGAGCCAGCCAGAACACAGGTACACACTCTTGGGAAGGGGCATGAACTTGAGACACAGAAGGGAGGGAGGAAGAGAGGCACATTGGGTCACAGGAGGGAGTGAGTTAGAGGGGCATGGATTTGGGACACAGGAGGGAAGGGCACATTGAGACAAGGAAGAAAGGGAACGTGTACTTGGACAAATGAGGGAAGGGGCATGAATTTGGGACACAGAATGGAGAAAGGGGATGTGTTAGGACACAAAAGCAAGAGAGGGGGCACAAACTTGGGACAAAGGCTGGAAAGGGAGGAGGGAGCACTAACTTGGGACACAGAGGGGAAGGAGGGGGCATGAACATGGGACATAGGATGGAAGGATGGGGGAAAGAGATGCTGAGGTGGGGGAGGGAATAGAAAGGGAGAATTGTTAAGCATGGGTGTGAGTGAGAGGAAAGAAATGGTGTACATGGGGAAAGGAAGAAAGAGGAGAATTATTGGACTTGGTGATGGGAGAGGAGTGAGGTAGAGAGATAAAAGGGAGAAATGTTGGCTGTGGTGGTGGAGAGGAAACAGTGGGACAGACGGATGGTGGTGGAGGGAATGGAGGAAGAGATGTGGCATGGAGCTGGAGAGGGGTGATAGAAGTAGAAATGTTGGACATGGGGCTGGTGGGCAGGGGCGAAAGACGCTGCACACAGTCCGGGGGATAAGAGAGGGAGAAATATTGGATGTGGCAGTAGAGGGGTGGGAGAGAGGCACCCTGGACCCCTCTCTCCCTCTCTCTCTTTCCCTACTCCCTTTGCAGCAAGGAAAGGAATGAGAGAGAGAGAGACCATAACATAAGAACATAAGAATAGCCTTATTGGGTCAGACCAATGGTCCATCAAGTCCAGTAGCCCGTTCTTACGATGGCCAATCCAGGTCACTAGTACCTGACCAAAACTCAAGGAATAGCAATATGCCATGCTACCGATCCTAGGCAAGCAGTGGCTTCCCCATGTCTCTCAATAACAGACTATGGACTTTTCCTCCAGGAAATTGTCCAAACGTTTCTTAAAAACAGCTACGCTATCCGCTCTTACCACAACTTCTGGCAATGCATTCCAGAGCTTAACTATTCTCTGAATGAAAAATATTTCTTCCTATTGGTTTTAAAAGTATTTCCCTGTAACTTCATCAGTGTCCCCTCGTGGACAGTGAGAGAGAGGAAGACTTTGCACATGGGGGTGGAGAAGAGAGGAAGAAATGCTGTGTAGTGGTGGGGAGGGGAAAACGACTGCACTTTGTGTAGTTTAATTTTGTAGTTACCATTGTGTATTATTAATAAGATTATATTGTGTGTATATGAAAAATGAATGGAAGAAATGGCATTTACAATTAGTACTATTATGGGGGTGAGGTCTGGGGAGGAGCTTGGGCAGTTCTGGGGCGGAGCTTTTGGGCCCCCGCAAACAAAAAAGCATTCTGCTGCCTAGGCACCACAGGAGAGGTGTTCTAAGGTAGAAGATAAATAACTGATAACAACTGTAAATATGTGAGCTTGGAGGAATGAGGTAAACTGATGAAGGACCCATACTAGAAAGCCTGTCAGTGTTACTCAAAAGTGAGTGTCAGATCCAAGATGGCTGCTGGAAGGGAGGCATGGATCAGAACTGCTCTCAACCTACAACCCATATTTCTATGGCCCGGGAAGCATAAAAGGAAGACTAGAGACTTTCCCTCCAAGTTCCAAGTAGCTTCATCTTTTCAGCAAGCAACAATTACAGATCTTCTGGTTTGTAGATAGAACATTCAAGTAAACACAATATCTTGACCCCAATTAATTAAACAAATAGGTCATCAAATTGAAACTGTAAGCGCTTTTTAAAACCTTTTTTTCTTTAAAAAAAAAAAGGCTGTTAATATATAGACTGTTCAATTAATCTAAACAATATCCTCATATTCTGTCTGAATTCATTACAAATGATTAAAGCATCTTCAATCAATTCATTCTATACTTCTTAATTGATCCCATCCTTTGTGTTCAAATCTTACATGTTTCTTTTTTTTAATAAATTGTAGTTCTTCCCATTACCCATTTGTACCAGTTTGTACTAATTTGTAATAGAACAAAATGATTTGTATGTAATGTCTTATCTTATTTTATTTTGTCCACCCTGCTCTCTTTATGTATTGGAAACATGCAATACGCATTGAAATATATGATATTGCATAAAAATCAAAATCTATTAAACTTGAAACTTATACATTTCCATTGACTCTGACTCCTGTAACCCAAAAATTGCATCTGAATCTAACGCCACAACTCCAGCTCCAAAGCCCGTTGTTAACCACTATCAGGCACTAGCAAGCCTTAAATCTATGACCTACAGAAAAGCAATTCTGCCTCTTGGCCCACGTCTAGATGTAGCTTTTATTTCTGGCAACAGTCCATTTTCCCTGATTGGCTTTTTGGTATCACTGATCCTAATATACTTCTTTGTGCTGCAGGATGCACTTTAAGGCAATGCAATGACATTAACCCCCTAATTCTATAAATAATACCAAGAGTTGCATGTGCAATTGAATTGAATAACAAGCTAATATGTGCTAATTGACATTTTAACAAGCAATTATTGTCGTTAATTGGAATCATTTAAGAGCTACATCAATGTCTCGCAAACTTTCTGAAGCCGCAGCACACTAAACTTGGGGCGGCGTCTGGAGGGCGCAGAAGTTGACGCGATGACATCACGTGCATATGGGATGTGATCCTGTCGACATTCACGCATGTGTGAAGGCCCTCTAGACTGGGGGGGGGGGAGGGGGCTGCAAGAAGAGGAGAAGCACTGGCACCAGTTGACTGCCTACAGAACATGGCTCTTATCACAAGAGGCATATCCTGTAGGCAGTCGGCCGGTGCCGGCACATCTCCTCCTCACGGGCATCTCGCGGAACACCTGGAATCTCGCCGCAGCACAACTTTATGGCACATCTCTGACATGCCCAGATCTCTTCCATGGCTTCACCCCCTTCTCAGATGCATGCCCTGGGAGTAAGGCACCCTACCTTATAGCAAAGCGTTCAACCTGTTGCACACATTGATTCTAATGGATGCCAATTAACCTCAATAATTGGTTGCTAGCGCCCAATTAATTGTGGTTCAGAGCTCATTATTCAATTAATTTGCATGTGCATCTCTTGTGCAAATCTTGGCACCATATATAGAATCTGGGGGCTAGTGCATACCTGCAAAAGGGTATGCATAGGGGGTGTCACCGTTCAACTTATCGAAAACCATCAATTGCAAATGTTGCACACAACTTATACCAGTCATCAACTGCTTTAAGTGGACATGCCGATGAGCCTTTATATTATAGTGTTCTAGAACTGCACAGATGTACCAAAGGGCTGTTATAGAATTGGCATTAAGTATGCCCCATTATAATGGAGAACTAGTCTAGTGTGTAGTACAGTGGCCTGGAGAAATGGCCTCGATTCCCACCGCAGCTTCTTGTAACTCTAGGCAAGTCACTTAGCCCTCCATTGCCCCAGGTCCAAAATAAACACCTATATATAATATGTAAACTGCTTTGATTATAGCCACAGAAAGTCCCGTCCCCTTTTCCTATATTGAAATGCCAAGTTCTAGAATCGCTCCATCAGTGCTTAAGAACATAAGAATTGCCATATTGGGTTAGACTAAAGATCCATCAAGCCAAGTATCCTATTTTCAACAGTGGGCCCATCCCAGGTTCCTAGCACCAAGCTAGATCCCAAGTAGCTAAACAGATTCTATGTTGCTTATCCTAGGAATAAGCAGTGGATTTCTCCAAGCCATCTCAATAATGGCCTATGAACTTCTCTTTTAGGAAATGAGCCAAACCTTTTTTAAACCCTGCTAAGCTAACTGATTTCATCACATTCTCTGGCAACAAATTCCAAAGTTTAATTACATGTTGTGTGAAGAAATATTTTATCCAGTTTGTTTTAAATCTACTATTTCATGGCTTCATTGGATGCCTCCTAGTCCTAGTATCTTCTTTCCATTTTAATCTAATCTTCAATTTATGAGCTGCTCTATGTCTAACTAGATTCACGAAGACGTGCAATATAAGAGATATACAATAGGTATAGAAAAATATGGCAATTGCGTTCAGTAGTTTGGGCTGATTTTTTCATCCCTACAGTGAAGCAGTTGAGGCTGAAAGTGTCTAAAGTCAGTATGTTTTCTTGTGTAGGCCCCTAAGAGTGGAATAATCTTCCTCTATATAACCTAACATAAGATTTTATTTATATTCTGTTAAATACCTTTCAGTTCAAAGCGGATACAAGAAAAATAGGTTCAAGAAAGAAGAAGAAAATTTTTAACATTAAAAATTAATAGAATATTAAGGCACCTAGAATTTCCCAAATTGGGATCACAGTTTAAACTAAGTGCCAGAGAAGTCTATACGTCAGCAGACATATTTATGCAGTTTTAAAAAATTGTTAAAAATATCTTTTCTGTAAGATGAAATATGGGAATCGAGTATATATCTGATAGAATTTGTTTGGGCGCTGGGCGCTACATGATATTTTGATATTGTTTGAAAATGTTACTTTGGATGAGTTCTGTTTGTGTATGTATATCATTGTGACCCGCTTTGGGTAAGACGGGATACAAATAAATAAAACTATGATTATAAGAAGACAGAATTCTAGGTGGAATGAGAGGAAAATACAAAGGAAATGAGTTTATTACAAGCAAAATATGGAAAGACATTAGAGGTACAATATGAGAGAGGGGACATATGATAAAGACATTTAAATACCTACGTAATGTAAATGCGCATGAGTCGAGTCTCTTTCGTTTGAAAGGAAACTCTGCAATGAGAGGGCATAGGATGAAGTTAAGAGGTGACAGGCTCCGTAATAATTTGAGGAAATACTTTTTTACAGAACGGGTGGTAGATGCGTGGAACAGTCTCCCGGAAGAGGTGGAGGAGACAGAGACTGTGTCTGAATTCAATAGGGCCTGGGATAGGCACGTGGGATCTCTCGGAGAGAGAAAGAGATAACGGTTACTGCGGATGGGCAGACTGGATGGGCCATTTGGCCTTTATCCTCCATCATGTTTCTATGTTTACACTGATTGAAGCTATGATTTTCATTGTTGTTGAGCACTCTTTAAGCATGCCTTAAAAATCTCAACAAGATTCTCTTTGTTTAATACATTTTCTTTCTCCTTTTGTCGAGCAATCCTGAAAACCATCATCACAGTCGCAGAGATTTATAGCTGTTACAGTTTACATCAACTCGTTTTTTTTTCTAGCATGGTTTGCCAACCGCCTGGCTGTACTGACTGGCGCTTCATGTTTTACATTAGTCTACAATAAATTTAAATTATTGCTATGAAATGATTTACGGGAGATTACAAAATCTTATATGGCATTTGAAGTTAATGATTAGGCAAGGCAATAAATCCTGAAAATGATAGACCACATGTGTGTTTTACTTAGACGTAGCAAATCCACTGGCCATATTTTGCAGGAGGGCTCTTTTCCCAACGATCCTACAAGAGAATTTCCAATTGAAGGATTAAGAAATGTAGTGGAAGAAATCCCTCTCTCCCTGTCCCACTGCATTAACTTAGTGCGTGTGTATATACTGGCGGAAGGGAAAGCAGACTGACTAACAAAGGTTTTAGGGTTTCAAGGGGCACCTGACACAGCTGGATATTTATTGTTGAATTGGTGCAGAGGCTCAATGAGAATATGCTATGCAGGCTAATGGTCATATATCAGGGCTTTATTCACTGGCAAAGTCTTCATCAATCAATCTAATAGATGGGCCCTTTTACTAAAGTGTACTACAATTTAGGCTTAGCACCTTTTAAAATAGGACTTTCCTGCGCGCTAAGCCCAGATGGAATGTGGTACTTTTTAGGGCTTTTTCTTTTTGCAAGCCACGCACTCATGTTCACAAGAGGGCATCCGCTCAAACTCAGAGGAGGGAAATTTAGGGGTGACATTAGGAAGTATTTCTTCACGGAAAGAGTGGTAGGGCACTGGAATAAGCTTCCGGAGCAGGTGGCCAAGGCCAACAGCGTGCTTGACTTTAAGAATAAATGGGACATCTACGTGGGATCCCTACAGAGGCCTAGTAAGACACTCAGACTTGATAGGGCGGGTCAGTAGAGTGGGCAGACTTGGTGGGCTATGGCCCTTTTCTGCCGTCACCTTTCTATGTTTCTATGTTTCTATGTTAGTGCGTGAGACCGGCAAAACTTTGCATTACATTGCATTACAGTAGTGCCTTTTATTCCGCCCTAGCCTTGCAGTTCTGATTACAGATCTGTGATTTATTCAGAAATTTGCAAGTTCAGGTATAATTAAGGTATGGCATTAGTTTGTCTTGACTAATTTTCTGAAAAGCGGGGTTTTTTTCATTTCTCTTTGGGGAGTGTTTTGTACTCGGGTGTTATTATCAGTAAGTTGGAGAGGTGGTGGTCAAGTTTCGCTGCTTGAATTGCTAGTAGGCCATCGTACATCTTCTTGCGCTGTGTGCCTTTGATTGGGGGGGGTAAGTAAATGGAGTCTGAGTTCTCCTTAGCTTGGTTGATTTATTCTGGATAAGGCAATCGGTCAGGTAGGTGGGGGCAGTGCCATTCAAGATTGAATAAGAGACAGCAAAATTTGAATAATATTTGTGCTTGCATTGGGAGCCAGTGTGTGTCTAAGTATGCAGTGGTGATGTGATCATATTTTCTTAGTGAGTAGATCAGTCTGAGGGCCATGTTTTGTACGGTCTGTAATTGTTTTATCATGCTTAAGGGGCATGATAGGTAAAGGATGTTGCAGTAGTCTAGAAGTCCTAGAGCTAGGGACCAGGAGTCGGAATAACTCCCTATTTAGGAGGTTGTTGTTAGGTACCATTGACTCGTGTTAGGTACCATTGACTAGCGACTTGATAATGATATCAAGATTATTTAGTAACCCCCAAATTCTATAAAGTGTGCCTAAAGCTAGGCCCTACATCGGCGTGCCTAGCCGATGTAGGCACCTAACTTAATTGAGCAATAATCAGCACTCGAAACCCTCCCTCTTAATTGGCACAAATTGGAGTTCATTGAAAGTTAGACGCCTAACTTGATAGGCGTGATTCTACAACAGGTGCCCAGTGCAAAGTACATAGTTATAAGTGGGAGTGGTTAGCGGGGTGGATCATGGGTGAGTTTTTGAGTTTGGCACCTGTTTTTG
This sequence comes from Geotrypetes seraphini, assembly GCF_902459505.1. NCBI lineage: Eukaryota > Metazoa > Chordata > Amphibia > Gymnophiona > Dermophiidae > Geotrypetes > Geotrypetes seraphini. Next base: position 24,746,868 of record NC_047084.1, read on the forward strand.
AGTTAGGAGCTGTTGGGCACCTAACTTAGGTGCAGGCATCTAGGCCAAAAAAACCTTGACCTAAATAGGGTGTGCTTAAATGTTAGAATGTTTATTGTTTATTGAAAGCTTCTATACTGCTACTAATGACTGGGGAGTCATTTCAGAGTGGTTTACATGAGCTTCTGTAATAGTGTTACAATATAAGAGCTTCTGTAAAGTTATAACAATACAGAGTTAGCGTTTTCTGAGATGGTTTTCAATACAGGCACTTTTATTTATTTATTTAATTTTCTATCCTGTTGTCCCCAAAGAGCTCAGAATGGGTTACAGTTAATATACAGTTAACAGGTTATGATTTGCCATAATTTTAGTACAAGATTACGATACAAGTTTTTCTCCTAACTTGACACATACTAGGGGGTTTAATACTAATATACATGGAGGGGCATAAACAAAAAAGTGCCTTAGGGTTCCTTTTACAAAGGTGCGCTAAACGTTTTAGCGCAAACTAACCTCGTGCTAAACACTAACGCATGCTTGTTAATCTATGGACGCATTAGTGGTTAGCGCGCACGTAGATTTAGCGTGTTCTAAAACGCATAATGCACTTTAATAAAACAGGGGGTAAGTTTGAGGTTGGATGTTTTGTTCAAGATGTCCACAAACCCAGCAGGAAAAATGTCCATTTTCAAAGCAGCCAAACATCTATCTTTTATTTTTGAAAATGAGCTAGGTATAAGTTTTGGTCCTTAGGACATCTACCTTTTTAGCCCATTTTCAAAAATAAAAACATCCATGCAAAAAAAACGAACAAAGACAAGTTTTGTACCCACCAACTACCTTGTCTGATCACGGCAGAAGGAATCCCCATCAGCTGAGCCAGTGTCGGGGATACCTAGTTGCTCAGCTGATGAGGTTTCCCCAGCCAGGATCAGCTGAGCCGTGGAGCCCTACACACATCCCCCTGACATCCCAACATCCTGGACCTTCCTCTGATATCCCCGATATCCCTCTGACATTCCCCACATCCTCCTGACATCCCTGATATCCCGCTGATGTCCCAGACCTCCCCCGACATTTCTGCCCCCCCACATCCCTCCCACATCCCTGGAACCCTCCCATACCTTCAGAAGAGCAAACAGCAGGAGGGAAGCTCACTCTCTCCTGCCTACAGGGCCGTGTGCTGCAAATGATGGGGCTTCCCCCTCCCAATGCATCTTGGGATGCAGTGGGAAGGGCTGAAGGTCCTGATTGGCTCAATATGCATTGGGAGGGGGAAGCCCCATCATTTGCATCACATGCATCCTGTAGGCAGGAGGGAGTGAGCTTCCCTTCTGCCTTTTGCTCTTCCAAAGGTACGGGGGAGGGGGGGGGCAGGGATGTAAGAGGCGGGCCCAGGAATGTGGAGGGGATGTGGAGGGGCCGAGATGTCAGGGCATGTCAGGGGAGGTCCGTGGGATATCGGGGATGTCAGGAGAATGTGGGGGATTATCAGCGAGATATTGGGGATGTCAAGAGAATGTGGGGGATGTCTGAGGGATATTGGGGATGTCAGGGGGATTGGTATAGGGCTCCATGGCTCAGCTGATCCTGGCAGGGGGAATTGCCATCAGCTGAGCCACCAGGAATCCCCGAAACCGTCTCAGCTGATGGGGATTCCTTCTGCTGCAATCAGCTGATGGGAAGCCTTTGGGTTTTGGTGATTTTGATTTTGCTCTTTGGGTGGTGAGAGGAGGTTGTGACCATGGGGGAGGGGGGAAGTAAGGGGGGGGGGGTCATGCCTTAAATCCTCCAAAATTTTCTTGTCAGTTTGGGCACCTGTGTGGAACTTAGATGCAACTCAAACAGATATAACTATCGGCGCCTAAGTTCCCTCTAGGAAAGCTTTGATTATAGCTGGGGTATAGCAGGTTGAAGCCTGCTCGATTCCCGCATATAACACACCTCCCAACATGCCCCATGCTCTCTGGACACACAGCAGCTTAGAGGTGCTGCACAACTAGAAAGTTGGTTTTGATTATCGGCACTTGGACGTCCCTGCTATTAGGACGTCCAAGTGCCAACAGGCTGGTGTTTTGGATGTTTTAAAGTTTTGATTATGAGCCCCATAATATACAATTTACAGGTTACAATTTGCCATAGTTATCCTTTAAACCTCAATCATCCTACATACGTACTATGTGTATTATGCTCATACTAAATCCTACTTTTAGCTAGAGCCATCAGGGACTTGAATAGGTTCTATACACTCAAGCGGGCAGTGTGGGCTGGGCAGATAAGGACCTAAAAGACTAGAGTTTGTGAATAACAGCTCAGTCCTCTAAAAACTGCTTTTGTGTGGCATCATTTAACTAGTAGTTAAAAATTACACAAGATCCTCCTAACAGTTAAATCATAAGAATGTAAGAATAGCCATAGTGGGTCAGACCAATGGTCCATCTGTTTACAGCAGAGGTCAATCCAAGTCACAAATACCTGACAGAAACCCAAAGAGTAGCAACGTACCATACTTCCAATCCCAGGGCAAGCGGTGGCTTTCCGCATGTCTGTCTCAAGAGCAGGCTACAGAGTTTTCCTCTAGGAATACCGCGTCAAGCACTGGTCGCCGTACATGAAGAAGGACATAGTACTACTCGAAAGGGTCCAGAGAAGAGCGACCAAAATGGTTAAGGGGCTGGAGGAGTTGTCGTACAGTGAGAGATTAGAGAAACTGAGCCTCTTCTCCCTTGAAAAGAGGAGACTGAGAGGGGATATGATCGAAACATTCAAGATAATGAAGGGAATAGACTTAGTAGATAAAGACAGGCTATTCACCCTCTCCAAGGTAGGGAGAACGAGAGGGCACTCTCTAAAGTTAAAAGGAGATAGATTCCGTACAAACATAAGGAAGTTCTTCTTCACTCAGAGAGTGGTAGAAAGCTGGAACGCTCTTCTGGAGGCTGTTATAGGGGAAAACACTCTCCAGGGATTCAAGACAAAGTTAGACAATTTCCTCCTGAACCAGAAAGTACACAGGTAAAGCTAGACTCAATTAGGGCACTGGTCTTTGACCTAAGGGCCGCCGCGGGAGCAGATTGCTGGGCACGATGGACCACTGGTCTGACCCAGCAGTGGCAATTCTTATGTTCCTCTGTTCTTACTTATTTGCACACGTAATACCTGTTTTGTGTTCTATGTTCATCTTAGATTTACATACATCCTGATAATTCTAGTTAGCTGTACTTTGTTTATCCTATCCTCAGTAATTCTGGGTGTCTCTACTGTGTTCATCCTATTGTATTCCTAGTGGAGACTAGCCAGCTATCTCCTATTTCATGCTACTAATCTAGGACAAGCAGTAGCTTGCTTCCCCCATGTCTGTCTCAAATAGCAGACTATGGACTTTTCCTCTAGGGACTTGTCCAAACCTTTCTGAAATCCAGCTAAGCATATATTTTATTTTCTAATTCCACTATGAATCCTATGGCATCCATAAGAACAAAATAAAGACATAAGAATAGCTATGCTGGGTCAGACCAATGGTCTATCTAGTCCAGTATCTTCCTTCCAACAGTGGCCAATCCAGGTCACAAGTACCTAGCAGAAACCCAAACAGTAGGAATATTCCATGCTACCAATCTCAGGGCAAGCAGTGGCTCCCCCCCCCCATGTCTATCTCAATAGCAGACTATGGAGTAAAGCCACAAAAGTGTATTTGACTATATTTAAACAAGGCAATATGGTGGCAGATGTGTAGGAAGCATTTTCACTTCTTGCCTTTTCTCATTTTGCTATATCTGTCCTGGCATATTGGGAAAGGGATAAGGGAAGTCAAGCAATTGTAATGAACCTGATAGTATACTGCACTTTTTGCAATGGAGCTGGTCCAAAAGCCATGTGTTGGTGGTGGGGTTTAGGGTCTCTTGAGAAAAAAAATTTTAACAGATGACCAGATTTTTTTAATTGCTTTGATGAATCCTGCAAATTTTGTAAATCCCTAATCCAGAAGAATTGCTTCTTAAGTGAACAATAGTGAAGGACTTGAGTATAAAAATTTGAAAGTATGTAAAAAATCTTTGGCTTTCTGCATGCTGCCATTATAATTACTACTCATATGCTGATCTGAATTTCTTCTTAGGATCATAAAAGGAGAGGCCACATATTTCATAATATTTGGCTATTTTCATAGCTGAGGAAATTGTTCTGACTAGAGGTCAGTATGAAAAATAAATTATCACTGGAGCTGGTGGGAATCAAAACATATAAATCAATATTAACAGTAAAAAAAAATCACAAAAATCATTTAGAGGCCATTCATGAACTCTTGTTATCTTGCATGTGTACTTCTGTTCTTATACTGTGAACTTTTTAATACTGGAATTCTCTTACTCTTTCATTCCTGCTTAGTGCATATGTCTTCCTTGTGCTCCCCCTTTCTGGCATTCCAGATGTTACCCAAACCTATCCTCTGGACCAGTGTCTCTCAAACTTTCTCGAGCCGGGGCACACTACAGGTAGTGGCCATGGCTTGAGGCACCCAGAAGTGCGCGGATGTCGCTGTGATGACATCACGCATATGCGCAACATTATCACATCAACATCCGTGCATGTGCAGAGGCCCTCCAGATGGGCCCTGAGTAGGGGGTGCCAGCAGGAAAGAGGGCTGGAAAGAAGGAGAGGCACTGGCACCAACTGATTGCCTACAGCAGCGTTTCTCAACTACTTCAAGCTAAGTACCCCCTAAGTCTAACAAATATCTACTGAATACCCCAACCACAGACCTCCCTGGGCCCGCCCAAGCTCTCCCCCAGATCCCATCCCCTTTACTAATTGTAATGCAATGTTTTCCATTCATTTTTCATATACAGCAGATATAAATTCTCAAAACTGACACATTTCAATCACTATATTGAAAATAAAATAATTTTACCTATCAGCGATCCTCTGCAGGCTGCTGTAATTGGCTTTAAAGATGAGACCGGGAGGCCAGGGATGGAGCTTGAGGACTCTAGATAGAAGGGGGAAACATGTAGGCCTACGGCGAATCGGGCAGCGCTGGCATGGTACTGCTTAGGGACGTCAGCTGGCAGGCGCCTCTCTTCCTCCTCAGTGTGCCGCGGCATACTTGGAATCTCAGGAGGCACACGGTTTGATATACACTGCTCTATATGGTACATAATTTTATATAGGAAAGCAGAAAATGGTCTAAAAAGCATGTGAAGGCCAGAAAATTATTTTGTGACCACTCTCTAATTTCACACTGCTATTTGCTGTGGTTGATCTCTTCTTTGCTTTCACTCCACAATTTTGTATTTTAGGCCATTGCTCTTTGTGTCGTTATCCCTCTTCCCCACTGAAAAATTCAAGTGGACAGCATGTTCTTCAAGTAAAATGATAATGATCACTGGATTTATTTATTTAATTGGTTTTCTATCCCATTCTCCCCACAGAGCTCAGAACGGGTTACAAGTTAACATACATAATATACTGTACAGTTAACAGGTTACAATTTGCCTTAGGGTTCCTTTTACAAAGGTGCGTTAGGGCCTTAACGCGCGGAATAGCACACGCTAAAATGCCACGCGCGCTAGCCGCTACCGCCTCCTCTTGAGCAGGCAGTAGTTTTCCGGGTAGCGTGCGCTATTCCAGTGCGTGCGCTAAAAACACTAGCGCACCTTTGTAAAAGGAGCCCTTAGTTCAAAATTTTTATTAAATTTTTGAAAATACAAAATAGAAAAAGTGATGAGAATAAGATGCAAAAGGAAACAAGGGGATGCAAAGAAACTAAGCATATGCATCTAGAAGACAATAAACTCTACTATAAAAAAAAAAAAATATATATATATATACGCAAATAACCCAGCATCAAAAAGGGTGAAAGGAGGAAGGAAGAAAAGAAGAAGAGAGAAAGGAAGAGAAATGGAGGAAGTAAGTATATGGTCAGCAGAAGTTGGAGCAGTCATGGAAGAGAATGAGATTGAGATTGCATAAAGGTGTCCAAATATTGCCAAGGAGATTTTAGAGTGGAGGTCGAGGTAGCGAGTCTCGATAGTCTTGATATATGTAATTTTTCAGAAGCAAATTGTTCATAACGGTGAGAGAGACATAGTGAGTTCCACCAGAAAGTGTAATCCAGAAGAGAGGCTGATTTCCAGTGTTTAAGAATGTGCATAAGGGCCGTGGCAAACATTGTGTCAATCAGCTTAGGAGGACAGATCGAGTTAGCATAATGAGGATGTTGTGAGCGCAGGATAATCATATCAAAATGGAGATCGTGTGGACATAAGGTAATAGCCTTTATAGTTTTCCAGATACGAGACCAGAAAGGTTGGAGTGTGGTGCAATGATATAACATATGATCCAAAGTTCCTTCGGCAGACATACAATGCCAGCAATTGGGATCCGGTCTCAGTTTCGCCTTCCACATACGACGAGGAGTCCAGACAGCTTGCCACAGGAGCCCTTAATTACAGTTCAAGTTTGTTTGATACAAGTTTTTATCCTAACTTGACACATACTAGGAATCTAATACCAATATACAAGGTCTAGTCAAAAAGTTCCAGGACTGATTTTATAAAAATGTATTAAACAATCTTACAACTTATATTCCATTGGGTCCCCTTCAAAGTACTCCCCTTCTCTATCAGTACAATTTCCCCAATAACATTTCTACTTCTGGAAACGGTATTTAAATGCATCTTCAGGAATCGCCAAAAGTTACTGCGTCAGATTTTGCTTTATGTCTTCAATGGTGTCGAATCGCTTTCCTTTCGGCATGGATTTAAGTTTAGGAAACAATTAGAAGTCAGCAGAGGCCAAGTCAGGAGAGTAAGGTGGCTGCGGAAGAACTGCCATCGCATTTTTTGCGCAACATTCATGAATTTTGTCGCATTCAAAACACCCTCCATGACTCATGACATGTTACTCATAAGCCACTTTCAACATTTCATAAGTTTCTGTAGCGGTCTTACCCAATTTAAAACAAAACTTCACGCTGCAACGCTGCTCATTGAGGTCGCACATGAGGAAAAATAGCCGATCATGAAAACATATTTTCACAAAACAGATATCAGCAAACGGAAAAAAGAACGTTACTCATGGGGTGTCAGGCTACTCAATGCTGCCTAGCGCATCTCATAAGAACTTCCCATTGGTGCACAATGAAAAGTGTCCTGGAACTTTTTGAACAAACCTCGTATATAATATACAGTTTACAGTTTAAATTTGCCATTGTTACAGTGCAAGGTTTTTCAATGCAAGTAATTCGCAAATTTATACTTTACACACCCCAAAAGATATGAACGAGGTTGACTGGAAATTCTGAGCTCTTTATCGTTCTGAAGAAATGCCATTAACTTTTCTCACTTTCAACTCTCTGAAGTTGTAAGTCTCAGGCGCCAACAGCTGTATTTAAGTTAGTGTTAGTGGAAAACTCTTCAAAATGAGTTTTCCAAACAATTGTGGAGCACCTAATTATTTCCTTAGCGTGGATTTGCTTTGCTGAAGAATTTATGAGTCAGCGCATGAAAGACCAGGCCTTCTCCAAAGGTACTTAAAGGGTCATAGATATAAAATAGTGTTAGTGACTAGAACTAAGAATGGAGCATTTTGGTCCATGCTATAAAATAGACACACTGTCAATAGACTACAACCTGCAATAAACTATTAAAAAGGAATTTATGGTGGCTGCTTATTATCATCCTGAAATAATGTTGTTACAAGCAGTCCTCCTCAGTCTTCTGCAAAAATCACATGACATCTAAAAGGAAAAGATGTAAATTGGGTGCAACCGACTGCTAATATCCCCAGTGATTGTTCTCCATATTGTGGTTTTAGATTTTCAAAGCACAGGGATAATAGTAATCCAGGAATTAGAATCTGTGGTTATTAAACTGGAGGAATGTATTGAAAAGCTGGCATTATAAATATAGAGAAGTTGAACTTCTTTTCATGACTGCAATACTGAAGAATTATCTGGTGGTTACTACATAGCATTATGATGTAAATGCAGTAAATTATGGGCGATTAGTTCAAGACTCCTCTCTACCACTGACTCTCTGTATAACTTTAGATAAGTTACTGTGGGGCTCTCTTACCAAACTCAGCCAGAGCAGTGTGGTGCAGTGGTTAAAGCTACAGTCTCCGCACCCTGAGGCTCTGGGTTCAAACTCATGCTGTTCCTTGTGACCTTGGACAAATTACTCAATCTCCCCCTTTGTCCAAGGTACATTAGATAGATTGTGATCCCACCAGGACAGAGAAAAATACTTGAATAAATTCACATAAACCATTTTGAGCTCCCCTGGGAGAACAGTGTAGAAAATTAAATAAATAAATTCTAATATGGGGTCATTCCTGTACACTAAAGCCATTTTTACCATTGGGATAAAATGGCCAAATTTTCTAATTTTCCTGTTAATAGCTATGTGCTAATTTTCCCATTAGTACATGGGCTAGCACCCAAGAAAAGGATCTGGGTATCATTGTGGACAATATGATGAAACCTTCTGCCTAATGAGCAGCGGCAACAAAAAAGCAAACAGGATGCTAGGAATTATTTAAAAAGGGATGGTTAACAAGACTAAGAATGTTATAATGCCCTTGTATCGTTCCATGCTGTGACCTCATCTGGAGTATTGTGTTCAATTCTGGTCTCCTTATCTAAAGAAAGATATAGTGGCACTAGAAAAGGTTCAAAGAAAAGCGATCAAGATTATAAAAGGGATGGAACTCCTCTTGTATGAGGAAAGACAAAAAAGGTTAGGGCTCTTCAGCTTGGATAAGAGACGTCTGAAGGAAGATATGATTGAAGTCTACAGAATCCTGAGTGGAATAGATACTGTATACCTAAACCGGAAATGGTTTTCAAGGGTGATATTACAGAGGTACTGAAAGAAATCTCGGTGAATCTGGAAGATGTACTAAGCCAAATCGACAAGTTAAAAAGTGATAAATCACTTGGACCAGATGGTATACATCCCAGGGTACTAAAAGAACTCAAACATGAAATTGTGGGTACAATTGGATCGATTTTTCACTCTCCATTAAAAATTACAAAGACTAGGGACACTTAAAAGTGCAGGGAAATACTTTTAAAATCAATAGGAGGAAATATTTTTCACTCAGAGAATAGTTAAGTTCTGGAACGCATTGCCAGAGGTTGTGGTAAGAGCGGATAGCATAGCTGGTTTTATGAAATGTTTGGACAATTTCCTGGAGGAAAAGTCCATAGTCTGTTATTGAGAGACATGGGGAAGCCACTGCTTGCCTGGGATTGGTAGCATGGCATGTTGCTACTCCTTGAGTTTTGGCCAGGTACTAGGGAGCTGGATTGGCCACCGTGAGAACAGGCTACTGGGCTTGATGGAACATTGGTCTGACCCAGTAAGGCTATTCTTATCTTCTTATGTTCTCTACTGTCACCCATTATGTAGGTGATAAGAGTTCACGAGCACACCATGCGGTAATCAGTTAGTGCACAACAATGTAGCTGCACTGATCAGCACCGGAAACACCCACTTTCTGCCCCCTGACCCACCCCCAGCACCTGGGTAGCCCATGCACATCCAAACATTAATGTGGGATGTCTTTTTTTGCTGCAGTAAGCACACATTAACACTTAAAACATCTTAGTAGAAGGATTTCTTAATTTTATTGTGCTACTGAGAAAAAGACACTTGGTTTGAGCTGACCTTCCTGGATAATAATGAGCCTCTTTACTATTAATGCTCACATAACACAAGAAAATGGCCTAACATAGGACGTAGCATTTTGCATTAGTTTTGCCATTTGCACATTCTAACTGTGAGATATTTATTTATTTACTTACTTATTTAATTCATTTTCTATCCCGTTCTTCTCCAAAAGTTCAGAATGGGAATGGGTTACAGGTTAACATACCTAATATACCGTACCCTCTCTTTTTCAAAACCGCAATAGTAGTTTTTAATGCAAGTCCTATGAGCGTAGGGAGCAGCGCAGAGCATTCAGCATGCCGTCCTGCGCTATAAACCGCTATTGCAGTTTTGTAAAAGGGGATACATAGAAACAGAGAAACATGATGGCAGATAAAGGCCTAATGGCCCATCCAGTCTGCCTATCCACAGTAACCATTATCTCTTCCGCTCTCTAAGAGATCCCATGTGCCTATCCCAGGCTTTCTTGAATTCAGACACAGTCTCTGTCTCCACTACCTCTTCCAGGAGACTGTTCCATGCATCTACCACCCTTCCTGTAAAAAAAGTATTTCCTTAGATTACTCCTGAGCCTTTCACCTCTTAACTTCATCCTATGCCCTCTCATTCCACAGCTTCCTTTCAAATGAAAGAGACTCGACTCATGTGCATTTACATCACGTAGGTATTTAAACATCTCTATCATATCTCCCCTTGCCCGCCTTTCCTCCAAAGTATACAGATTGAGATCTTTAAGTCTGTCCCCATAAGCCTTATGACGAAGACCACACACCATTTTAGTAGCCTTCCTCTGCACTGACTCTATCCTTTTTATATCTTTTTGAAGGTGCGGTCTCCAGAATTGTACACAATATTTTAAATGAGGTGTCACCAGAGTCTTGTACAGTCAATACCTCCTTTTTCCTACTGGTCATACCTCTCCCTATGCACCTAATATCCTTCTAATTTTTGCTGTCGTCTTTTCAACCTGTTTGGCCATCTTAAGATCATCACATACTATCACACCCAAGACCCACTCTTCTGTCATGCACATAAGTTCTTCACCCCCCAAACTGTAACTTTACCTCTGGTTTTGACAGCACAAATGCATGACCTTGCATTTCTTAGCATTAAATTTTAGCTGCCAGACTTCAGACCATTTTTCAAGCTTTGCTAGGTCTTTCTTCATGTTATTCACACCATCCGGGGTGTCTACTCTATTGCAGATTTTGGTATCATCCACAAAGAGGCAAATCTTACCTGACAGCCCTTCAACAATATTGTTTATAAAAATGTTAAAAAGAACAGGCTCAAGAACAGAACCTTGAGGCACACCACTGGTAACATCCCTATCCTCAGAGTGATCTCAATTGACCACTACCCTCTGTCATCTTCTACTCAACCAGTTCTTGACTCATTCTGTCACTTTGGGGCCCATCCCGAGGACATTCAGTTTATTTATTAGACGTATGTGTGGAACACTGTCAAAGGCTTTGCTAAAGTCTAAATACACCACATCTAGTGTACTCTCTCTATCCAATTCTCCCAATCAAAGAAATTGATCAGATTTGTCTAACAAGACCTACCTCTAGTGAATCCATGTTGCCTCCAATCCATCAGATTCCAGAAACTTCACCATTCTCTGTTTTAAAAGCATTTCCATTAATTTGCTTACCACAGTAGTCAAACTTACCACTTTTGTGTAGAAGGACCACATTTGCCCTTCTCCAGTCCTCTAGTACCACTCTGAATTCTAGAGAAGCATTGAAAAGGTCAGTCAGCGGGAACCAGAACTTCCTTAAGTTTCTTCAGCATCCTCGGATGTACACCATTTGGCCCCATCGCTTTGTCTACCTTTAATTTAGCTAGTTTCTCACAAACACAACCCTCTGAAAATTTCGATCAGGGTCTACCTTGTTTGTCTTTGTTAAACAATTCAGCCTTTTCATTATCAGCTTCTACAAATTTCTCCCCTTATCTTTGTCTCATAATGCCGCTTTTACACTTCTTCCTATTACAGATATATCTAAAAAATGTCTTGTCTCCCCGTTTTACCATGTCAGCTATTTTTTCTTCCATTTGTATTTTTGCTTTCCTGACTACTCGACCAGCATCTCTTAACTTTTCCACATATTTTTGCCCGTCTTCCTCTTTCTGCAGTCTTATTCCTTACCTTCTCAGCTATTACTTTTGAGAACCAAAGTGACATTCTTTTCCTCTTACTTTTACTTACTTGCCTCACAAAAAGTTTGTCACCCTTACAATAACTTTCCTTTTGCCCACTGCATTTCTACTCCTTCCAGATGTTCCCATTCAGACAATTCCTTGACATAATCCCCCATCTGAACAAAGTTAGTTTTTAAAAAAGTCTAGAACCTTTACTTTTGAATAAACCCTCTCTATACCCGTCTTAATAGTAAACCATACCATGCAGTGATCACTGGACACCAGATGATCACCCACTGTAATATCAGAAACACTTTCCCCGTTTGTAAGCACTAAGTCCAGTATGACTCCAGCCCACGTGGGTTCCATTACCAACTGCTGGAACAGCTGTCCTTGTAGAGAATCCAGGATCTCCCTATTCCTAGAAGACCCCACAATAAGGATGTTAAAATCCGGTATGTTAAAATCACCTATTAGTAAAACTTCCCCTTTTTTAGATATACAGTATTCTGAATGTCTACTATTAAATCTCTGTCCACTTCTTCCTTCTGTAAAGGAGGCCTGTACTGTATATCACACCAAGAAGAATATTTATTTATTTACCATTTCCTCTTTCCAAACTGATCCAAAGTGCCTCTTCCTTGCCCTGCAGATCCTGAAATTTTGTGGCTTTAATAGAAATCACTAATGTAATTTAATGTAATCTCCATGATGCGAGCTTCTCTGCCCTGGCCTTGACCCTCAACAGGTAGGATGGATGAGAATACCACCTGCATATCTGACTGCTTCACCTTCTCTCCCAAAGCCACAAAGTCACTTTTGATAAGTTTGCAGGGGTACTTAGCTGTATCATTAGTGCCAATGTGGATGAGCAGCATTGGATAATAGTCATCAGGCTTGATGAGTCTTGGCAAGCTCTCCATAACATCTTGGAATTGGCACCAGGCAGACAGCATACTTCCCAGGACAACATGTCTGGTCTGCAGATGGATGCTTCTTTACCCCTCAGACCGTTCAAACCATTATTTGAAAATGAAGATTTGCGGATTGATTCAAAGGATTGATTGAATGGCACAGAAATTTAAACTTCACTTCACTTTGGCAATTAGGGTGTTGGTGTGGACCCAATTTGGAGACGTCATCAACCCTTGACATTTCCATATGTTTAAACTGGATATGCATAAAAGTAATGAACATTTAACAAACTAGTCTTAATGCAATTTATTTTGATCTCGAATAGGTGAGGGAACATGATTGTGCTATGATTGTTCCTTACAAATTGTGATCCTTTTAACTTTTTGAGATATGACCGTGGTGGAGGTTACTGAGCACATCACATATTATTATTTTTAATTAAGTGTTTATTCATAAAAAATATAGAGAGGCATTGAGATTTAAGTTGAAACAATTTTTTATTATAAAAGTATACAAACCAGGGAAAAACAGCAAACACTCCCCCAGCTAATGCAACAACCAAATCCCTAAAAGAACAATACAAGCAGAATGGTCTGCGCATGCGTCGGGATTGCACACCAGCGATCCGAGCTGGCAAATGGAGGCGTTCCTTCGATTGCCCCATCTGCATATTGGATGTTCAAGAATCCCTTGGGCCTGCCCGGATCGGACACGGTTCAGTCCCGATTGGCCAGGTTTGTGAATCTAGCCCTTAGTCCAGTGAGATTCCAGTGTTTTCATAAGCTATTTTTCCTGTAATATGAAAATGGAAACTCGCTGGACTAACCCTCTCTTTTACGAAGCTGCTCCCGACGCTCATAGGAACTCAATGTCTCAATCCATCCTCCTTTTTCTGGAGCCATAAGGTAACCCTACTAATGTCAGACAATATTCATCACTATTACTGTTAAGTAAATTAAGAGACATTGAAGTTATGGACATAGTTCTAACATGATCCCTGCAGATGACCAGTGTCTGTTGGTACTGTGTATATGTTCATTCGTTTTTACACTAGGAAGAATTTTTAATAATAATAATAGCTGTATTTGTATCCCGTCATACCTTTCAGTTCAAGACGGTGTACAAGAGGTGCTGATAACAATGAGTTAACATTGGTTGGAATTGGGAAGGGGTAAGTGGGTGGTTATGTGGTTGGGCAGCATAGGGAGGGGGAGGGGGAACGTGTAAGAAGAGGTAGGTGTTGAACTATTTTGGAGGTTCAGACAAATTTGTTGAATAAGTATGTTTTAGTGATTTTTTGAATATGTGGTATGTTAGTGAATTCAGGATTAGGTCGGCATCCTTTGGGGGAGGGGAATGTAAACAGGAGTGTTCTGTGTGGGAAGCGGAGTTTGTCCTGTAGGATGAAGTGTTTCAGGAGGTAGGTGGGAGCGGTGCCGAAGAGTGTCTTGTAGCAGATGCAGCCGAATTTGAAGATTATTCTGGCCTTGATGGGTAGCCAGTGAAGATTCTTGTAATATGGGGTGATGTGTTCGGATTTTTTCAGGCCAAAGATTAGTCGAACGGCCTTGTTCTGGATTAGCCTCAGTTTCTTGATGGATTTTTTGTGCAACCCTAGGTAGATTATGTTGTAGTAATCCACTGAGCTCAGGATCAGGGACTGGACCAACAGTCTAAATAATGCGAAATCAAAGAATGATTTTAGTGTGCGTAGTTTCCATAGTAAGTTGAAATTTTTTGATTAGGATGTTGGTGTGGGCTTCAAATGTCAGTTGTTGATCTAAGCTGACTCCCAGGATTTTAATGGTAGGATCAATTGGGAAATTTCTTCTATTTAGGTTGATGGAAGGTTCAGCGGAATTGTTCGGAGGGGAAGCCATAAATATTTTGTTTTTTTCTGGGTTTAGTTTTAGTTTGGAATTTGTGGACCATTGTTCTACTTGGTTGATGATTGAAGAGACGAAGTGTCTGGTTTCAGTTGATATAATGGAGATGGGACTATGATTGTGATGTCATCTGCGTAGATGTAAGATTGGAGGTTAAGCTTGGATAGTTCTTGGCCTAGGGAGGACATGTATAGGTTGAATAGGGTGGAGGATAGTGGGGAGCCTTGAGGGACACCAGAGGGGTTGATCCATGTCTGGGAGTAGGTTTATTCACTGATGACTTGATAGGATCGTTTTTTTAGGAAGCCTTTGAACCAGTTATGTACATGGCCCAAGATGCCTATGGCGTCAAGATGGCTGAGTAGGATGTTGTGGTTCACCAGGTCAAAGGCGCTGCTGAGGTCGAATTGGAGTATTAGTGCATGTTTCCCTGAACTGAGTAGGTGTGAGATGTGGTCAATGATGGAGGCTATGGCTGTTTCGGTGCTGTAGTGTGAGTGGAATCCAGATTGGTATCCAGGTCTGTAGTTGGAAGTTGTGGATATGGGATCTTTGCAGTTCTTTACAATGGGTGTAACACTTTCTTCCCTCTATATTCCTCCTGTAACCCTTTCTACGGTGTTCCCTCTTTATACTAAGTTCCTTTAAACCTTCTTTATACTAAGCTCCTGTAACCCTTACTATGGAGTTCCTTCTTCTTCTTAAGCTCCTGTAAACTGTGCTGAGCTCTACGATTGTGGAGATGATGCGGTATATAAACTTAAGGTTTAGTTTAGTTTAGTGTGATAAGGATGTGGCCGAGGTTGGTTGGAAATTCGCCGTTTGCCATTAGTTGAGAGATCCAGTCATAGAGCATGGCCTTGAAGGGGGCGGGGCTGCTCTCATGATGATTGGTGGGTAGTTGTCTAGGTGGCAGAAGGTTTTGGCGTATTTATTAGAGAGCTGGAGAAATAGGAACCAGTTAAGAATTTTGGCATTTATCAGCTAAAATCTTCAAACAGAAGCACGAATAGGTAGTTTCATCACAGAGTAACTATGGATTCTATAAATGGCACCATAGGTGTCGGCTGCCTTAACAAACAGCCACCGATCATGTATCAATCACATGACAGCACTGTTTATAGAATTGTGGCTTCAGGAAAGGCAGGCGCTGGAAATATAGGCCAGGGTTTTCAAGGTGCCTATCTTTCACTTGAATCACGCCTAAAGAGGCACTTTATGAGGCCTAATACCACATCCAGCATTAGCCACACCTACAGTGGCATTAGGCATCACATGTGTTTCCTGAGGCGCGATGCAGACACCATATTTTAAGGACCAGTAGGTGTGTACACATTTTTTGTTTTAAGTTGCTTTTAATTTTTTTAAGTGGCGCTTTCAACTTAAGATAGGTGCCGGTAGGGTGCCTACTGACTCCTAATTTGAGGCGCCATTTATAGAATATGGGCTTATGTGATTATGAGCAAACATAATTTTGTACATAACAACTGAGCATGCACCCTGGTGTAGTATTGAATAATTTGGTGATAGACAGCAGGGACTGATGAGAGGAAGCCAGATGCCTTAGAAACTGGGCAATTTGCGTGTTCAGTGCAGCAGGATCCCAGAGATGACCTTTGGAGTGCTGGTTGCACACTTAACCTTTTCAAAATGATCCACATTACTACTAAAGCAGGCGAGCCCCTGATAATTTGAAAACCTTAGCAAAAAGCCTCAAATCAGGTAGACTTAACTTAAGCCAATCAACAGAGCAGGGCTCTCATACAGACTCGATAATACCCAGATTCCTTACCAGATCCCAGCCCTATGATCTATAAACTTGAAAGCTACAACTGAATCCCACATATCATCAGCTATGGCCTTTTAATTGATGCTGTATTCTAAAGCTTTTGTTTGATAAAACAGCCCAAATGCATCCAGGTCAAGCCCAGAATCAGCATGCCATCATTCACCCAAAAAAGTAAAATCCTGGACAAGATAAATATTCACTGGGGCTGCTGATAGACATCTGCAATTTCTGCTTATAGAAGCGTTTCCTAATTTCATCCACTAATAAGCAATATTCACCTAACTAAAACGTTTTCTAATTTACCCTGTGATTTATACCATTTTCTTTCTAGCAGGCCAAATTGGTATTTTTTGTTACCACCTAGTTCCAAATTGATCCAGGGAGCAGATTATAAATTGATCTATAAATGAATTAGTAACCTAAGAGTGCAGCAAAGTTCGATTCAAATCTCATAGCTACTTATGACCTTCAGCAAGTCACTTAACCCTCCATTACTTCAGGTAAAAAATTTAGACTTTGAACCTTCAAGGATGAGAGATATCTCCCACTATACCGGAATATAACTGGCCTTGCATTACAGCTGAAAAAAAGGAGTGAGCTCAATCTAAATAAATTTATTTTTTAATCCCACTGTATTTTTGTTAATTAACTAAAAAAAAAAACACACATAAATATACAAACAAATATAATTCTGTACAAATCTTAATATTGGCCACCTTGACGAAAGCATCCATGCACAGCTGAACGCGCCTGTTGGAGTGGTGCATGCCAAATGACTTTAAATTATCCCCAATACTCTTAATTAAACCATTTTAATCAAATTTATTATAAACGAAAGAGGGGCCGCTGAAAAGTTCTCAGCCCAACCAAGAAGAGAACGATGTGGAGCCATGAAACTTGCAAGTTATTCCACGCTTTTCTTGACACTTTTCGTTTCATTTCAAATCATTGAAACGAAAAGTGTCAAGAAAAGTGTGGAATAACTTGAAAGTTTCATGGCTTCACATCGTTCTCTTCTTGGTTGGGCTGAGAACTTTTCAGCGGACCCTCCTACATCAGAGATAATGTGTCTCAGGAAGCGTAAAAGACAATATGGAAAGACAATTCAGATAGACTTCAACAGAGGCAAATCTTTTTTTGGTTAAAAAATAAGTGAAATATATTTTTCTTCCACATGGATTTTGCTAAATTATAACATTTTCATGGCAGTCAAAAAAGATTCATAAGTAATCAGATTAGATTGAATCTAGAAATTGGTGAATGTTATGTCTGTTTTAATACTCATTTAATAATAGAATGTTTTTCATATCGTTTAGGTAAATCAATTAAATATAACACGGAAACCGGATGCATTAGCCATATTTTCAAATTTCATGTGAATTTTTTAAAAAGTGTTTTCAGATGTTCCTATAGTGTTGTTGTTTGGCTTCAAATAATATTTTTTATTTATCTATCTAAGTCTCCTCCCGCAAATGTTGAGATTTTTGTGGTGAAATGCCGATAACAGATTCGGATCCTTTCTTAGATGACCTCTGCATTTTCTGTTTTATTTGATTTCATGCCTTTGAAACATCCACCATATTCAGAAAAAGTAACATGCAGCCCACGCAAGATTTTCCACTTGCCGCCATTCTGCCCTTTGGTTTAGCACATATGTGGCTATTAGAACAAAGATGATACTTTTTACCTTAGATTTCCATTGATATTCTTAGTTCAATGTAGTATTATGATATTATGAAAAATGTGTAATTAAGATCAGACATATTTTCATATTTTTTTAGGGGGGGAGGGAAGGGGAAAGGAGAAGGTGTTTGAGTTGTCTCCGTGCCTGTTTACAAATTTCTGTATCTTAAACTTGAGATCCTCCGACCATAAAAAACAGTAAACTGTGAAATCTCTAAATTACAGAATATCCATAAAAGAAGAAAATTACTAGTTCAATAATTAATTTCTTTTGGCACAGTGGTTAGCAGCAGAGGTGGGAACTCCAGTCCTCAGGGCCGGAATCCAGTCGGGTTTTCAGGATTTCCTCAATGAATATGCATTGAAAGCAGTGCATGCAAATAGATCTCATGCATGTTCATTGGGGAAATCGTGAAAACCCGACTGGATTCCAGCCCTCGAGGAGGGACTTTGACACCCCTGATTAGTAAACACTTTGAGTGTGGTTGTATAACTACAAAACGGCATTATACACATCCCAATCCCTTTCCCTACTTAAATTGATTACACCAAATATACCGATTACATCATACATAGACCATAATTAACAGAAGAATTATAAGATGCTCTTTGATTTAAAAAAATATATATATTTTCAAGGCGAGCTTGAATCTTTTGCCTCCTCATATTTTGGGAATTAGGTTACTCCTTTCTGGAACGTTGCTGCACTGGGAACATCTGAGATCATTGAAAGACAAGGAAATTCCAGTTGTGACTCAATAGCATCTGTAACAATCAATTATGGATCTTCTAAAGTCCTTTTTTTTTTTTTGTAAATCTTTATTAATTTTAAAATATAAATAGTGCAATACAATAAATTTAAACATAAACAAATCAAGAAACACACTTTAAATATGCAAATAATTAGAAAAACACTCATTTTCTCCCCCTTCCCCCTTAACTAATAAAAGTAGATATACATTTATAATTTCCATACAATAAATAAAATAGGAATAACAAACAATAATACATTTCCCACCACCCTCCCACCCTAGATGTGTAAAGAGGTCAGATAAATAATAGGATCTTCTAAAGTCTTAACCCACAGAAGCAGGTCAAGAAAACCTTGTCCGCCAGTGTAACAATGTAGTAACTAGACTATGAATATTCGCACACGGGTGTGAAAAAAAAAATCTTACAAGAATTTAGGAACGTATCACCTTATTTTTCGTTTCCTATCCTGTCTCTTCCTGCATTTAAACGGTCTAAAAATAGCATCCAACATAAAAAATATGAAGAACTGAACCACAGGTTAATAGAAGCAATAAATACCCTTTAATGTAACGAAATATAAGTTCTGACTAGATTTTGGGATTATCCATACTGGCTCCCATTTTTTTTTTTTTTTTTTTAATGTTACTGTTTCTGCTTGAAGCTCAGTTTCGATTTATTTCAGCTTCACAGTTTATTTGCATTTCAGAAACAAAGGGTATTTTATTTCTATCACAAGTTTACAGATCTTCCAGGCAAGTGGGATATATAAAATTTTACTACTACTTGAATCTTGAAATAAAAAAACTATAAGCTGATATATTTCTTTGGTCATAATTCAGAGGTAGGCTATTCCTCGAGAGTCGGAGCCAGGTAAGGTTTTCAGGATCTCCACAATGAATATGTATGAGATAATAATAATAATAATAACTTTATTTTTGTATACCGCCATACCCAGATGAGTTCTAGGCGGTTCACATTAATTAAACAGGTTACAAGTGGTTCCGTACAAGATTGATCAGAGTTGCGAACAGTGAAGAGAAGTAAGGGGGAGAGGGGGGAGTCGGGGGGGGGGTTCATTAGGGGAGAGGTGGAGGTTAATGAAGGGGTATTAAGATGGATGTGCATGCACTGCCTCCTTGAGATGCAAATCTATCTCATGCATATTTATTATGGATATCCTGAAAACCTGACCCGGCTCCGGCTCTCGAGGACTGGAATTGCCTACCCCTGGTCTAACTGATTACAGATTAATGTTTTCAGACCTGATGAAAGGAATGTTCACTCCAAAAAGCGAGTCAGAGAAACAAAGTTAGTCTAAGAAAAATATATCGCCCTACTGTATTGTTCTTGTGCATTCGTTTTTATTTTGTTATTTGGAGCTTTGTGTATTGATTCTCCCGGCTAAGCAGAAAATATCACTTTTCTTTCTAGTGAGCAAGGAGATTTAAAAAAACATAAAAGCTGTCATATTTATGAGAATTTAGCAGTTGGGATTAGCACTGCGGTTTTAGCTTTCTCAACTGGAAGTGTATTTATGTTTTCTTTAAACTACAGATTTATTTCTCTGTCTCCACCTGCACAACACCGCAGCTGGAAACAATTCTAAATCATCGGCGTCCATTGAAGTGCCGCAGTGTCATCCTTAAAGGTTCCCGTTTTTGAAATGCGGACCTCAGCTATCCAGTTTCGCTCTTTGGCTGTTGTTCCTATTTCCCTTCGGTGCATTGCTGTAAATGACAACCGCTGGGTTGTGCCTTTCTAAAATGACAACCGAGGTGCTTTCCGAAACATGGAGCTCTTCTATATAACAGAATCAAAATGCTGCCAGGTGTGTAACAACAATATAAATGCGTTTTTTCCAAGTGCAGCAAAATAAAAATAATCGTGCTATCGCTCAGATTAATAATAGACTAGTGTCGAGTTGTAATTTATAGGACGAAATTCTGTCAAGTGAACTCTTGTCCTAAAAATTTTATGCCACA
Organism: Geotrypetes seraphini; assembly: GCF_902459505.1. Classification (NCBI taxonomy): domain Eukaryota; kingdom Metazoa; phylum Chordata; class Amphibia; order Gymnophiona; family Dermophiidae; genus Geotrypetes; species Geotrypetes seraphini. The sequence continues at coordinate 24,767,677 of NC_047084.1, forward strand.
ATAAATTGGTCAGTCTATAGGTGCCACCTGCCTCTATCAATGTTGTCATAACAGAAGTACAGGGCCACTCCTTTTAAAATTAATGTTTATCTTTATTATGAATTTATACCCAGCGGCTCTAAAATGTACGTTTTATAATGATCATAAACCTATACATAAACGCTCTTCCGGAGTCTGTCATAGGGGAAAACACCCTCCAGGGATTCAAGACAAAGTTAGACAAGGCCCTGCTTAACCAGAACGTACGCAGGTAAGGCTAGACTCAGTTAGAGTGCTGGCCTTTGACCAGAGGGCCTCCGTGTGAGTGGACTGCCGGGCACATGGACCACCGGTCTGACCCAGCAGCGGCAATTCTTATGTTCTTCTACAATAACTCTTCTTAAGAATTATTCAGCTTTAATCGTCTCTAAAATATCTCATTTGGATAAAAGTCTAAAATGCATGTGTAGACTAGTCAAGCGCTCTTTAAACGCTTATCAGCTATTTGCACATTTACCCTCCAAACGGTTTAGAAGTCCATTTATTATCAAAGATTAAACGTGTTTAAAAAATATATATATAAAACTGAACATCTGATAAAGCTAAGCATTTGTTTAATTAATTTGGAGAGGCTAAAATCATATTGGGATGATGAATATTATAGGAGATTAGAGAGGTTTCCAGAGTGTGAGAAATGACTTTTTAGGTTAAACATTGGAACAAAGAAAAGTTTGATTACTTAGGTTTTTAACTGTTTGACGTATTCTGTGATGACAACACACGGAATGAAATGTTTAAATTAACCTGTTTCCTTACAATTTACCTGCTTCAGCTTAAAATTAATCCAGCCTTTTTATGTGCTGTAGACGCCATAAAATTATCTAAAGAAGGTATGGAAATGTCATGTCTGGCAAATCCTCATGGAAGTGTCCGTGTTAATGTGGAACACGGAAAGATTTATTTCCTAAGTATATCAGTCTGGTTCCCAGCTGCGGTTCCTCTGCCTCCCAAGTTTCTTAGAAAAAGGATAAAAACTTTTCTTGTCAGAGGTGGTTTTATATAATTAATCACTCATGTCGTTGTGTACATTACAATTCCATAGTTTAATTTTAGTGTGTTATTGTGCTGTTACCATCTGATATACATTTTAAAAATGTTGGTATATAAGAAACATATTCTCTTTTATTCTCTGAGCAAATAGAATATATATATGTATATAAATATATATATTTTTGTAATCCAAGACAAAATCGAGTGACAATGTAGGGACTGGAAAAAGATCTAACAGTTTCAAATGAAATGTTTCTGGTTTCTGGGAAAAAAAATTTGATTTGACTGCCAAGAACTGTGTCTGCTGTTCAACAGTGGACTTTGCATGGCGGCCTAAAAAAAAAAAATAAAATGACTTTTAGCCTTTAAATAATAATAAATTATTTGACACCTAGGGCTCCTTTTACTAAGCTGCGATAGCGTTTTTAGCGCATGCAGGATTTTAGCGTGCGCTAAACCCACGCTATGCGGCTAGAGCTAACACCAGCTCAATGCTGGCGTTAAGGTTTAGCGTGCGCTAAAACCATTATCGCAGTTTAGTAAAAGGAGCCCCTAATTTTTGTAACTCTCTGGTGCCTTATCCCCCCTCCTTTTTTCAGCAAATGATTTTAACACGCTAAAAATGTGCCCCTCCCCCCCCGATTATCATGTATCACTCTGAGGTATTGCTCATATAGAGTTCCTTTTACAAAGGTGTGCTAGGGCCTTAACGCGCGCAATAGCATGCGTTAAATTCCTGAGCGTGCTTTTTAGGAGGCGGTAGATTTTCAGCTACGGCATGCTATAGCGTGCGGTAATTTTGTGCGTGTGCTAAAAACCCTAGCGCACCTTCGTAAAAGGAGCCCATAGAGTGATTCTTCATTTATTTGTCATTAGCCTGGACTCCTGACCGAGCGGATTCCAAACTGAGGACCGCCGACTTCATCACACTCGTCACTGGAGACTTCTGCCACCGCCTCTTTCAGTCAAGCATCTCTTCCTGTCTCTCTGCTTTCACAAATCTATTACTTCAAAGCTGTTTGGAAGTTTGTTATATTCTCTATGGTTTTAGTTCCATTTTATTTCCTCCCAATCTCTTTTTTTTAATATTTATTTTAAAACATGCCTTAGCATTTATTAAGTGAACTTATATTTTGGTGTCGGTTTACTGATCCTCCAATTCATTTTTTTAAGCATTTGAAACGGAAACAACCCTGAATAAATAACTACACACATTTACAACATCTGTGTCCCAATTATTTCTCTTTCATATGCTTTCCATTGTCTCTTGCAACTTGGAAACTCTGTTCCATTGTCTTCCTATATTATCCCCAATCAGCACTTTACAGGGTCCAAAAAGAATGTTTGAGTTGAAATTCTAATGTTTTAGCCAATGATTGAGAGTAAATAAATTGAAGGAAGGGGAAAAGAAGATTATAGCGGTTCACTTTGCAATAGGAACTACCTGATTTCATTCTCTTGACAGACTGGGTCAGAGAAATAGGACCGTCCTGGGTGGTTTTCTCTTTTAGTTACACTCATAATATGCAAGGCGAGAATAACGCTTCCTGTTCCCTCCCCTCCCCCCCCAGTATAATAAGCAGTACTGCGACTGCAACAATATTGTGAACTCTCCCTCACAGCAGAAACCGAACAATTGTAATTATCCACTAAACCCAGCTCTCCTTCTCTCTTTTCTTTTTACATCTTTTTTCGTGCGTCTCTGAATTTTCCCTCCTCCCTACTTTCCTTCCACTCTTCTGATCAGCTCATCGTCCACCCGCCTCGCTTCCTCGCTCCTCTTTTCCTTTCCCCATGGAGCTGCTGGATCTGGGCAAATGTCTGAAGACGTCTCACTTCATCTGTCACTCGTTCTGGCCGCCTGCCCAGCTGTCAAAATAGAGGCTCTCCTCTTTCATTCCAGCGGCAGAGTACTAAAGTGGGGAGGGTCTTTAATGTCTGTGTTTGGACACGAGCAATTATCACTAATTATTGTTTTGCTGTTGAGCTTGCCCACCCTGCTGACCACAGAGGCAGCAGCTGAACAGGCCCCTAATCCGGAGTTGGTTCACCTCAGTGGGTTTAGCAGGCTGGATCTGGCGTGAGGTCCGACCTAGCCAGACTCTTTCACCCCCCCACACTTTCATCTCATTCAAAGTGCTGGAGACGGTAAAGTTAACCTGGAAGCCCGGCCTTTGAAAGTCTTCTGATAAGAGATTATACATTTTGATGACTGTCTTTTCTTGCCCAAATGGTTTCAAGCTGTTAAATCAAAGTACCAGTGAATTAGTGCAATAACTGCACTCTTTCCCCCTCCCTCTCCCCAGCCCCTAAATCGTCTGGAGCTGGGGCCTGCAGAAAGCAAAGGCAGGGTTAGGGTTATTAAAGCAAAAAAAGGACAAAAGTGGACAATGGGCTATAGTGGGCTTCAAAACTAAAGAGAGACTGAGAGTAAACTGCTTGTCATTATAGCTAACAAATAAACTCCATAAGCAAACACAACCCTCACCTGTCTTTATTGCAACCCCTGATCTGAAGCAGCTGCTTCTCAAAAATAAATTTACGTTAGGGCCTCTTAGGATGTTTTTGCTATTCAAGTGGGTTGTAAAGTGTCTGTGTGCTTTTCTTAGGATTGTGAATCTGAGACATCTAGATTAGAACAACGGATGAAAATGATACGTTTCTTCAGTGTTGTTCAAAGTACTAGGCCAAAGTATATTTTAATAAGTAAGTGAAAGTTAAAGTACAATGACCAGTCTTAATGTTTTTTTTGTTTATTGCATTGATAGGATGTTTCCTACCTGGCATTTCTTTTGGTGGCAATGACAGACAAAATGTATTCTTATTGCTATTATCTGCTTTGTGTACTGGTCATTGTTGCCAATTAATATATTTTAAAAATTCCAATAAAAATGATTGAACTAAAAAAAAAAGTACACTGAAAAGCTTTAAGAAATTTACTTAAGTAAAAACAAAACAAATAATTGCCTAATATACTATATTACATTTTGAGTAAAAAAAAATAAAAGTATCAAAACTACAAGGAATGGAACTTGTTAATTATTTTTATCCCAACAATTTTATTGCTCTGCAATTCAATCCACTTTGTATTTAGTAAAGTTAAATTTTTGAAAATGGCTGCCGCTCATGTGAGTGTGCTTGTGACTCATTAATCCAGCAGAAAGTGGATTGTTCTCTTAGGCTTTTGCAGATTGTTCTGTCAAACAACATCATTGTTGTCATTATCATCTGCATTAGAAGTAGTGATGTCTAAGGCCTGAATGCTCTTCAATCGCCGTTAAAAATCTTGTGGCTCGCTGTGGGGCCAGTAAAAGTCTGATCTGAAAATGGCAATTGATGTTCAAACAATTTCACTTGCAAATGAGTTTTCAGGATTTCCGCTGTAATCCTATCTGATCAGTCATTGGAGAAAGTGACCGACACATGTGCAAAGCTGGCAGGTGAAGAGCTGAAGCAACCTCCTGCAACTCAGCTGTTTGGGGCAGGAAGAGTGGGTTAAAAAAAAAAAAAAAAAGGCACAGATGTGTGTGTGTGTGTTACACATGTACAACATTTGTGTCCATTAAAAAAAAAAAAAAAAAAAAGTCATGCCGGGAACTCTCTAATAATAGCCCACAATTTGGCAGGATGGAAGTCCTCAGCTGCCTCAGCCACCTGGACCCACCACTCCCCTGACCCCCCACCTTTAAAGAGTGGCAGAAGGGAAGCCTACTCCCTCCTGTCATCGGGGCCCCCTGCAAACCTCTGACACCCTACCCTGAACCCCTGAAACCCCCTACAACCCCATACCTTTTAGATGAAAAATCCAGCAGGAGGGATGTCTACTCCCTCCTGCCAGCAGATCCGCCTCTTCAAAATGGTGGGCCTTCCCCTTCTTGGTGAGTCCTGTGATGCACTGGAAGGGGCCTATGACTCTGATTTGGTCAGGTGTCTAAGGCTCTATCCATAGTACATTGGATCTCGAAGGGAGAGGAGGGGATAGTAGGTGACATGGATAGGCAGACAAGACAGGTCATATGGTCTTGATCTGCCTTCATTTTTTTATGTTTGAGTCCTATCGATTTGATGAACATCATCAAGTTTTTGTGGCAGAATACAGAAGTAGATTACTGGGCTTTTCTTCTGTGCAGTATAAGTTCAATGTTGTCACCATTGTTGCATCAAATGTGATCCTCCACCTCCAACACTGCCCATCTGCTGCTGCCCAGATGGGTGGTACATCGTTAGTCTGACATCTCTGCTGAAACTTGTCCACCTTGGGAAGAGGCCTTGGGAGTGATGTGCATAAGTCCCAGTGGCATGTCAAGCCCAAGTACCATGACTGAAGAAGTTAAATAAGACATTTCAATTTATGAATGCAGTACTACATTTACTAAAATATCCCAATGGATGTTTACTCATAAATTAAAATAAACACTGAAAAGATATTACTCTGAGTTGGTGGGAAGTTCTCATGTCCAACTTTAAACCCGGTTTCATAGGGTAACACAATTCCTTTGCAATCCAAAGTTTGTGGTCTAGATCTGTGGTTAGATTCAGCCTTAGAGGGTTGCTCTCAAGTGAACCATTTGTTTTTACTTTTACGTTTTTTACACCAGATTCATTCTTTACTCTTATTAGATAATTTGCAGAAACTTGTTTTAGCTTTTATCCATTCTAGATTGGATTATTATAAGTTTTTTTATTTTAGTATTGCAAAATCACTTGCATTACATCTTCAATTATTGCAAAATATGGCTGTGAAGATAATTTTTGATAAGACCAAATGGATGGAAAACAGGTGATGTGAGCGGGGAGGAGGGGAGCTGGTGAATTGGGAGCTGATGTGGCTGTAAAGAAGTTGCTGAGGGACTCAGATGTAGTAGAAAGATGGGTGCCATTAAGGAGAGTGCTACCACAAAAGGTGGCCCAGAGTGCCACAGACCTTTAAACTGGGGAGGGGTGTTGATGCAGTAGGAGTAGTGATGCCAATGGGGGAGGACGGTGGTTCGGGGCACCACAATCTCTTGAGCTGGCTCTGACTGTAGAGGCAATGAATTTATGATCCAGGGAATGACACAAAGCAACCTCTGATGGCATAAATGAGTGGTGCTGAGGAGACTTCCCTCCAACCCTTGACCAGCATTCCATGAATCAAAAGGAACAATTTTGTAGTAGGCAGTAACACACTCCCAGAAATCTCCCCCCAAAAACAAAAATAGGGTTTGAAGGAAAACAACAAAAGTAAAGTTGCTGGAATCATTGTCCTGCATCAATTGCTTTCCCTTCCACGTTTTTATAATGATCTTGTGACTGACCTTAGACAAGTATAGGAGCAGTAGGAGATTACCAGTCTAAGCCATTCCTCCTCCTTGTAAAAGAAGTTATTGATGAATTGTAATGCCAACACTCATGCCTCTTTGCAGGCAAAGTCTATGCTCAGCATATGTATTGTATTGCATCACCATAACTAAAGCTCATATAGCGCAGCTCATGTATTGTAACATCATTATAGAAGCTCATCAGAGCTCAAGTATTGTAACACCATTACGGAAGCTCATGTATTGTAACACCATTATGGAAGCTCATGTAAACCATTCTGAATTGACTACCCAGTCAATTGCAATAAACGCTAGACCTAATAATTTACTAAGATTTATTTAGCACCTTTTTAAATGAGTTCTCTCAAGGCGGTGTACAACAAGAATAAGTCAAATAAAAGCAACAGACAATTACAACTGTAAAAAAAATAAAAAATATATTCTGTATATTCAGTGTTCCTATAATAATAACTCAAATATCAAATGGTCAGTGAAGAAAGTACACCTGAAGACCCGGAAGAGGTGGTGGAGACAGAGCTGTGTCTGAATTCAAGAAAGCAGGGGATAGGCACATGGGAACTCTTAGAGAGAGAGCAAGAAATAATGGTTACTGTGGCTGGGCAGACTAGATGGGTCATTTGGCCTTTATATGCCATCATGTTTCTATGTCTTGTTCACCTTGACAGAGAAAATGACTCCCCTCACCCAACAGTACTCTGCAGAGAGCAGCCATGAACTTCTGAAGAGCATCTTAGCTATGCTACATCATGGCCTACATGGCTAATCTAAGATACATATTATTCACGTTATAATTGATATCCAACATATGGGAAAAGATCATTATTCAACGATGACTTTAAGTTAACCCAGGTATAGAATTGGAAGGGAATCTGCCTTGATTTTGCAACTTAATTTTTTTTTTTTTTTTTTGTAAATCTATCTGGTATATTTTAATAAGTGTAGAAAGGAAATAAAATACAGAAACCATAAGCTGCTGTATGTTTCAGTACAGTGCTTTGATAATAAAATGGAAATCATCCAAGGTAAAGAAATCCAGGAAGCAAGCAGAAATAAAAGAGGGGAACATGAAAATAAATGAGCCCGCTGCTACTTACTGTTATAAATTTGGTCTTCATATGGCAGGTAAAAGGCTGTTACATGTTAAAAATAACAAGAAGCATGATATATAGGTTTCTACAGATTCCTGAGAAATCTTTTTCATCAGGAAAAATGTCATCCTTTGCAGAAGGGCTGACTTTCCCCTGTAGTGTCGTTTTAGACTTTGTGTATCCTTACATTTTTCCCTCTAATTGCAATTGAGCATATCGTATCCATCATATTTATTATTTCTGTACAAGGATAACTTTCCCATTGTAAGCTTTCTGGGCCCAAATTTAGCATGCACATGACACCTACTGCCTGATATGGAGATTCTATTCTCTGGAAAAGATCAAACCGATCAAACTTCTTAAGTAGAGTACTCAAAACTACTGTAAATAAATATACACAGTAATGACTTGTTTTGGCCTTTTCTAAGAGTCAGGTCTGTCAAATTCCAGATGCATGCAAAGGAGCCAATATCAGAATAAATTCAGCACTTGGAACCGTAGTCTTATGTTTGCAGAAATCATTCTGATATCCAGCCGTGCCTTCCAGTTACTCTCTAGTTGGCATTCTAAAATGCTCACTCTTTCGATTAGGAATGGTCTCTATAGACATTGGTTATCAGGGCTGTATAACGATTGACTCAATCAAATATTTTCAAAGGAAAAAAAAACACCCCTATGTGTTAACGAATACACAAAGTACAACAACAGAATTTTTATTTCAGAAATTAAGGTTGCAATAAGAGAACTGCACATAAAGAATTCATCATAGACAGTAATAAACATCTATACATAGCACGCACCAGTTCTCAGTGACTAATATATAATATTTTATTTACTAGTCCAAAGGTGTGCAGCATCTTTAAACAATTAGTGAACTTACTGATACCCTTGAGGGTCTATATTTATATTAATAACAGGACCCAATAATATGGATGCATAAATATTAACAGTTGTTTCCAGGCTCCCTTAGGGCTATAGTTAATAGTGAACATACACAGAATTCAATTGGAATGTGCAAAGGGATTTCCCTTCTGCCCATGAGATATGGTACTGGGAATGGGGATTAAAACTTAAATACTGACAATAACACAGGTTTAGCTTTAATCCACATGCTTATGTATGATACAGTGTCTGAAGGTGATGACAGACTCACTAATTTGTGTAGGAGCCAACCATGCACCTCTTCTGTGTGTATATGCAAAGGGTTACTCACATGTCCAAGGACACGACTTCCCTATGAGAAAAGGCTAAAGTGGCTAGGGGCTTCAGTTTGAAGAAGAGACAGCTGAGGGGAGATTAGATGGAGGTCTATACTGAATAGAGTGGAACGGGTAGACAAAAAGTGCTTGTTTACTTTTTCCAATAATGCAAGGACCAGGGGCATGAAATGAAACTATTAAGTAGTAAATTTAAAATAAATCAAGAGAAAATATTTTTTCACTTAACATGTAATTAAGCTCTGGAATTTGTTGCCAGAGCACTTGGTAAGAGTGCTTAGCTTACTGGGGTTTAAAAATATCTGTACAAGTTCCTAACAGAAAAGTCCATAAACATTTATTAAGATGGATTTGGGAAAATCTGCTGTCTCCAACAGTGGCCAGTCCAGATTACTAGTACTGTACTTTGAAGCAGTGGTGTAGTGAGGGTGGAAGACACCCAGGGCGGTGGTGCCCGCTACATTTTTCTTTGCCTTTTGTTCCTTCCCCATGTCCCCACCGCACATATGCATCCCTGTACCTCTTTACCTTCCCCAGAGTGAGCGGCATCTCTTAACTTGCTGCCTGCACTGACATCAGCTCTCCCTCTGATGCTACTTTCTGGTTACAGGAAGTGACATCAGAGGGAGAGCCGAGGCTGGCACGAGCAGCAGGTTGGAGCTGCTGCTCATGCAGGTGAAGAGCTAGAGGTACGTGTGAAAGTGAAGGAGCACGCGGCAGGGGAGGGGTGGGAAGGAATGGGGAGCAGAGAGGAGGAAATGTGCTGGTGCCTTTACCAAGATGGCACCCTCCTTACTACACTACTGCCTGGAAGAGTCCCAAATATGACAAGATTCCATGCTGCTTAATCCAGAGGATAAGCAGTGGCATTCCTCAGGTCTACTATAATAATGATGGTTCATGAACTTTTTCTCTAGGAGTTTGTCCAAACCTTTTTTTAAACCCAGATACACTAAGGCCCTGATTCTATAAATAGCGCCTAACTCCTAGGTACTCCTACTACATAAATGTATAGGCTACTGCCAGAGTCACAAATCCAAAATCTCATTCATTAAATTGAGTTCCTTCAAAGATTTATTGTGGATCTCAAGTGCTCACAGTTATACCGCCAGAAGAACAAGTCACGGCGTATAACTATCTTGTGAGCTATCATCGGTCCACTAAATCATTTATTGCACAATTTAATTTAATTTTTATCTTTTTTATTTCTTTTTATACCATTCACTAACGTTGTTCTACTTAGATTATCTTCTTATATCAATATCGTAATAGTACTTAGCTCAGGTATAGATATACTACCCGGCCATCTGGAAACAGCGGAAGATCTCCGTTTCGCTCTCTTTATACACAATAGAGCTTCCTCAGGAACAATATAATTACTTTTATCGGCACTGTTTGCTAGTGCTGGGACCTAAATTAAGGATCACCAAACTGTTTTTGCCTCGGCGATAGGCGCTGTTTATAGAATCATGCCTAGTGATGCCAAAGCGGTCTTAGGTCCCAGTAGGTGTTGAATCCTTAGGTGTACTGCCATTTAGGCCGGGGTTTTCTTGGCCTCAATGAGTGTGCTTAAGTCAAATTACATCCAAAATCCTCCCTGAATCCGCCCCTAACCATGCCTACTTGCTGGTAGGTGCCTCAGAGTAGACATCTACCTCAAAGTGGTTGGCGCCTACCAGCTAATTAATTTTTTTTAATTGTTTTTTAATGGTGCTTTCCATTATCAGCACAGATTAACCCAATTAAGAAAATTAAGTTAGGTTTCTAGATCGGCTAGGCGCGCCAATCTAGGTGCCTAACTTTGGGCGTCATTTATAGAATTTGAGCCTAACTGCTTTTATCACTTGCTCCAGAAAGAAGTTCCAGAGCTTAACTATACAATGAGTGAAAAAAAAAATATTAGTTTTAAATGTGCGAATATCCATCCAATAGTGCGAGTGTCCAAAAGTCTTTGTACCATCTGAAAGGGTAAACAATCGACTCATGTTTACCCGTTCCCCTTCATTAAGGATTTTATAGACTTCAGTCATATCTCCCTTCAGCCATCTCTTCTCCAAGCTGAAGAGCCCTAACTTCTTTAGCCTTACTCTTGCAAGAAACACTCTTATGAACATCTTTTATGGCATGCTCATTATCCTAAGATACATTCTCCTTCAGACAAAGAGGGCGCTGACATAAGAGAGGTGACACTGTTATTCCACAAGCTTCTTCTCTTGCAAATCAATCATGCTGTGATCGCATGTACGACCAGAAGGAATGGACTCCTCATAAAATGCAAACAGCGGGTAATGGAAAGGTGAAAAACAAAACTTATTTCTTCACAAAAAGAGAAAAATAATCAAGCTTCTTTCTTCACAGGTTCTGCATTCGCAATACAGTACTCTAGGTTCTTATCAGTTATAAATACTCAAGAACATATACTGAAACTGAACAACTTATGCTTACAATCCTAATACTGTACCATAGAACCCGTAGAAGCAAAGGAAGCACCAGCTCTAAAATCCAAATTCCGACAGTGTTTCGCTTCAACCCTAACCTGACCCCTGTTTATAGGATCGTATTAGATCATTAAGGGACCCTTTTATTTTTTTAATTTTCTATACCGTTCTCCTAGGGGAGCTCAGAACGGTTTACATGCAGGTATTCAGGTACTCAAGCAGTTTTCCCTCTCTGTCCCAGCAGGCTCACAATCTATCTGGGGCAATGGGGGGATTAAGTGACTTGCCCAGGGTCACAAGGAGCAATGTGGGTTTGAACTCACAACATCAGGGTGCTGAGGCTGTAGCTTTAACCACTGCCCCACACTCTCCCTAAGGTGTGGCAATATGTGATATTCAAACTGGTACCCATCTAATCTCCAAATATCCAGATACTCAGTGCCAGTAACTGGGGGCAACCTAACACTGAATATCCAGGTCTAAAAAGCCTATAGTAGCTGGCATTTAATTCTACTTGAGACTCTATATTAATTTTGGCATAAATGGGGCCAACTGACCAGCCAATCAATATCTTGTCCAAAATCTTGTGGTTCATGTTCAGCAGAGAGATAGGCTGGTAAGAATCCATCCTCTAGTGATGCTTTCCCAGCTTTGGGATCATTATAATAAGAACATCATTATTTTTATGAAAGAACTTCCCACTCAATTAACTGATTATAAACATTAGGCAAAAGTATGCTTACCTTATCCTTCAATAACTTATAAAACTCATTACTAAATCCACTGGATTCCAAGGACCAATAGGTCTCTGTTACAACCTTCTGAACATTTGTAGCCATAATAAAAGAGGCTTAGGACATCAGCTGACCCTGGATGAGTGAGGGAGTTCACAGTCTACCAGTTACTGCAGAGAACCAGCAACATCTATGTTCTTGTGGCTGTATAGCATTTGATAAAACTCCTAGAAGACCTGTATCACTTGACTCTGCTTCATTCCAATTCTCTCCTGTCCATCCCAAAGTGCCCATGTCTGGCCATTTCTTATTTGCTCTATCTGTCCCTAAACTGAAACAGCTTATTTGATACAGAAGAGATATTTTGGTGCACCCATGACGGATTGCATCAACTTGACCAGTGTGGACAATAGAAAAGATTTTGTGGGAGTGTGTGGCACAGTGGTTAGAGCTACAGCCTCAGCACCCTGAGGTTGTGGGTTCAAATGCCATGCTGCTCTTTGTGACCCTGAGCAAGTCACTTAATTCCCCATTGCTCCAGATACATTAGATAGAGAATGAGCCCACCAGGATAGGGAAAAATGGTGAGTACCTGAATGTAAACCATTTAGGTAATAGGTGGTATATAAAAAATAAATCTTAACTCTGTTAAGGAGCAGGCTGCATATTGTCTCTTTTCCCTGCAGTGTTGTTTTCCTCAAGTCAATCTCCTTTCTCCTTCAAATTGTATCCCCTCTAATTGTTCTTAAGAAACACCTTAGCTGTTTCCAGGAATAAGGATATGTTCTCCACATGCTTTACACTTGTTTCTGCAAATGCTTCTCATGGAGATCAGAGAAAATTAGAAAACCCCTCATTCCCGTAAAAATATAAGGAGAATCTCCATAATCTGGGTCCTTCAAAGCCCTCTGTTGGATACAAGCCTAACCACCCTATAGCATATGGGTGGTCAACTTTAGTTCTCAATAGTCGTAACCCAATTGGGTTTTTGGGATTTCCTCAATGAATATGAATGAGATCTATTTGCATACAATGGAGGTAATGCATGCAAATAGATCTCATGAATATTCATTGGGAAAATTCTGAAAACCTGACTGGGTTGCGGCCCATGGAGACTGAGGCTGCTCACCCCTTCTATAGCATGATCTGATGTCTGTACCAGGCCTATTCCCCACACCCTCGAGGTAATCTAGGAGCGAATCCTGCTCTATTGGATGTAGGACTCTCAATCCATCAAGTAAACTGTAACCATAACAAATATTTGAGACTTTGCGCTGCTGACGAGCAGAACCACTCTGGCCACCTGAGGATCTGTCTATGGCTCCATCTATCACATAGTTAAAATCAGCGGTCAGCATAAAAAAAAAAAAAAATGTTGACCATAATAAGCTGAATATTGGCCTTATAGATTTTTTCTTAAAACACAGGGGAGTTATACACTGGCCACCCAGAAGCCAATGCATAACTCCATTTAAAGTCAGTCCATTCCTTTCATTGACTTAGAATCCAAACTTGTTGGCACATTTCAGCTGATATCCATCCAGTACCTTAGATTACTATATGTCCTCTAAACCTTGAACTAGGTTACACTGAGAGCTCTGACCACATCTAGCAGAAGTGCAAATTCCCTGCTGGCCCCAATGACCTGCTTTAGCTCAGCTGAATCAACTGTGCCATTTTTTGGACTTGCCTGATTACTTTTCTAGTCTTTGTTTGTTCCCAGATGGAATTGTTAGCAGAAATTCAGGAGAAGACGGAGAGACAGACCACCCAAGCATACTGCTTTCACTGCCTGCCTGGACAGTCCCAATATATCCAGTGCATACTATAAGGACCTCACAATCAAGGCCTGTCCTCCGTAGCCCATGATATGGGGAATGAGAAACTAAACTGTACTATACTGAATATAAGAGCAATAGCGGACAATTTGAATGAAATGTCTGTTTCACATGCATTTCTGGTGTTAGTTTTTGAAATTAACATTTTGATGCAGCAGTATCTAACTGAATTTTTTTTATAAATCCATTAATCATGGCAGCTAATTCAAATCTCTTCCTTTTTTTGCTTTGGAAATGTTTTCTATATACTGTATTTTTTCAATCAGCTACTTGATACCATGTCTGGATACTCATCTTGCATTATGTGATTAAAAGCAAAGGCGTCAGATATGTAACCATTCTATTACAATCTTGTCTAAAGTAAATTCACTTGATTCTATCTAAAATGTCAAATTGGATAGACTCTCACCTGCATAGCCAGAGGCTAATCTAATATGGTCCTTATTCTTATTTTCCTTATAGTCTGTTAAATTGTCTAATAAACTTGACAGAGGGTTCTCTGTGTGGCTTCAAAACACTCAATAATTTTGTTAGAAAACGTTGAAATCCAATCCCAAAGTATTTGGCCCAAATGTTTAGTTAATGTAACCCTGTGGGTTAATAAACTAAACAAAGGCAAACCATGCAAAACTGAAGCAATGAAAACCAGGCTAAATAAACGGAAGAAAGTTTACAGGAATCCTTTTTGGAAGGAAAGAAAGAAGTCGGGAAACTGTCAGAAAGTATAATATGAAGCATGTGATGGACAGCTCGGTTTACAGGTATGTGGCCTTCTCTGACACCCCTGGAGACCCAAAAACCTGCTCTCATCATGTGTTCTGGTGAGCTTTTAGGATCATTTCTATTTGTAATTAATTAAAAAAGAGAGATTTTTTTTTCCTGCATACAGTCTGAGCTTTGGCTCATTGAGTCCTCTATAGGCACACTTTTACAAATGATTAATGTGGCATTATATTCAAAATATTGACTGTTTTCTGCACTGCCTTTTTTTGTGGAAATTTATTTCACATATCTTGTGCGTGTTTACTGCATAACATAACATAACATGACATAACAAATTCACTTATATACCGCAGTAACCTCTCCTCAGTTCAACGCGGTTAACAACATTCAAGAAACTACAAGCACAGTGTATTATAATCACATTCAGAAGAATCTGTCAAATAAGTAGGTCTTTAGCTTTTTTCTAAAGAAAAGATAAGAGTTGGAGTTTATTAGGACAGAAGGAGGTTTATCCCATGATCCAGCCTGAAAAGACAAAATTCTATGGAAAATTTTTTTGCATATGCAACCTTTTACAGTAGGAAATGTATATAAACTAAAATGCCGAGAAAAATGTTTTCTGCGGTAAATTTAAAGTGATCATCTTACATATAGGCAGATCATAGCTAAATTATGGAGTCAAGATTCAAAAAGCACTTGTCCAAGGTGGAGCAGGAGCAGTCCTGGAATTTATCCACATAGTGACAATATTCAGTTAGCTCTCCGGATAACTTATATGCATTACAAAGGTTAGATAGAATAATGTCCTAAGTGTTCAGATATGTTATCCAGATAGCTGACTGAGAGCTCTTTTTACTAAGCTGCACTAAGCTGTAGTGCACGCTTCCTGCAGCTTGAAAGGATTTGCCCTGAATGCATTGAGGCATCTTACAATACATTGGTGTCTTTTATTCCGCCAATACTTTGCAGTTCTAGGTGGATTGCAAAAAGAGGAGATTCTGGTCATATCCAGAAGATTACAAGATAGCTATTTGGTTTGGAACGTTTACGGTCTGGAGTTAGAATGAGGTAATCGGTTATATCATGAGCTTGTCTTGATAAATTTCCTGAATAACATGTTTTTTATTTCTCTTCTGAAGGTTTTGTAGTTTGGTACTGAGATCAGTAAATTGGAGAGGTGGCTGTCTAGTTTCACTGCTTCCGTGGCGAGTAGCCCGCCATACAATTTCTTTTGCTGTATGCCTTTAATTGGGGGGGTGGGGGGTGAGTGAAGGGTGTCTGTGTTCTCCGTGGTCTGGATGAGTTGTTCTGAATTAGGCGATTGTTCAAGTAGGCTGGTCCATTGCCATTTAGGGCTTTGAAGAGCATGCAGCGGAATTTGAAAAGTATTTGTGCTTGTACTGAGAGCCAGTGTGTGTCCAGGTAGGCGGCTGTAATGTGGTCATTCTTCTTCAGTGGGTAGATCAGTCTGAGGGCTGTATTTTGCACTGTTTGTAGTTGTTTTAACTAAACTAAACTAAAACTTAGCTTTGTATACCGGGTCATCAACCAAAAGAAGATTGACACGGTTAACAATAATTAATAAAAATATACCAAAAATTGTAAGGGAATTAATTTTTAAAATATTTTGCAAATAGGAAAGTTTTTAAAGATTTGCGGAAGTCTTGGAAAGGACTAAGACACCGCAAGATTAAAGGAAGTTCATTCCATAGTTGAGAAAATTTAAAAACCCAGGAAAGACTAAAATATTTGATTCCTTTGATTCCTTTCCTAGAAGAGAAGGAAAGCTTAAATTGTTGGGTACCTCTCACATAGGAAAATCTGTAAATGTTCCATGATAGAGGAACAAAAGGAGCAAAAATACCATGCAAAATCTTAAGAATAATACATACACATTTAAATTGAATTCTAAGATGAACCGGGAGCCCATGGAGGCTAAAAAACAAAGTTGCTCTTTCCATAGATCAACTTCGCAGTGGTATTCTGAATCAATTGCAACCTTTGGAGGCTGATCTTTGTGATGCCAAGATAGAGAGCATTACAGTAATCTAGCCGAGATAGTATAATTAATTGGACCAAAACAGAAAAATGGCGTTGATGGAAATAAGATCTAACCTTTTTCAACATTCGTAAACTAAAAAAAGCATTTTTTGACCAGAGAGTTTATTTGATCCTTAAAGGTAAGGGAAGAGTCCACAAGGATTCCCAAGATCTTGGAAGAGAACTCAATTTGCAGAGAAGCCCCAGAATCCAATAGTATAGTGGAAGGGAGACAATCTAGTTTTGGACCTAACCACAAGTGTTTGGTTTTAGTTGCATTTAACTTCATCTGGACGGACATAGCCCAAGCTTGAAGTCTGGAAATACAATGATTTATTCTAAAGACTAAATTGGTAATGTTTGAATCAATCTTTGATCAATATAAAGATATCATCTGTGTAGGTATAAAGCGTTTCCCAAGGTGACAACTTAAAGGTTTTCAGAGTAGTCATATAAAGATTGAACAAGATTGGGGAAAGCGGAGAACCCTGTGGAACCCCAACAAGGAGGCTGCCAGGAATTAGAAATATTACCTTCAATAGTGACTGAGAACGAGACAGTAAAAATTTAGAAAACCAGTCAAGAACAACCTGATTAATTCCGATATCTGAAAGTAATTGGAGCAAAATATCATGATGCACTACATCAAACACTGCAGATAAATCGAACTGAAGTAAAATTGAACATTTATTTTGCAGTCATAGTTGCTGAATTTTAGAAAGAAGAGAAATCAATAAAGGAATGGAATTCAAGGGTCTGTTGATATTGGACAATGCTCCTGGACACTCAGACCCACATGAGTTCTACATTGAGGATGTTGAGATTGTTTACATGTCCCCCAACACAACATCTCTCATCCAGCCTCTCGACCAGGGGGTAATTAGGACATTCTCGGCATACTACATAAGATATTCATTGGAGAGGATTGTGCATGCGACGGACAAAGGCCCAAATGTGGATAACATAATGAAAAAGTGTAAGGACTTCACTATTGCCAATGCCATCAAAGGGATGAATGTGTAAAAAGGGAGAACACTGTCAATATCACAGAGCCTGTCCAAGAAATTATGGAAGACATCATGGACTTGGCAAAGCAGGTGGGTGGGGAAGGCTTTGAAGATAAGGATATGGAGGATATGCAAGACTTAATAGACATCAGAGCAAAAGAACTAATGGAAGATGACCTAATTGACCTGACTGCTGCTGAAGGCAATACCAGATGAAGAGGAGGAAGGAGTAGAAGTGCTAGAAGAGAGGTTTACAGTGGATAATATTGCAGAGGGCATACACAGGTTCAATGGTGCAATCGACTTTTTCTATGACATCGACCCATCCATGGTACGTGCGTTAAAGATGATGGAGTTAGCAGAAGCAGCGATTTCTATATACAAAAATATATATAAAGAAATGATGAAGCAGAAGAGCCAGACGGAAATCACAATGTATTTCCAAAAGATACCTAGAGTCACTGCCTTTCCATCCACTGCCTCTCCCATCCACCTCTTCCACCCATGAGGAGGCATCCCACTCATCGCTTTGTCTTCTTCCTACACCTGTACCGCATACTGAAGATCCACTCCACTGCCTGAGGAGGGACCTGGTGCTCACTTTTCCTCTTTTTTTTCCTCCTCCTGCACTGCATGCAGTACATGTACTGGACAATGAGGAGGAAGACACCGATTGAGTAAGAGATAATTACTGTACAGTACTCTATACTGGTTCACCCATGTTTAATGTAAAGTACTGTGAAGGAAAAGGGGATAGAAGGGTATAGATAGAGGATTACTATACAGATCCTGGACCTGATGGGCTGCCGCGTGAGCGGACTGCTGGGCATGATGGACTTCTGATCTGACCCAGCAGAGGCACTGCTTATGTTCTTATGTTTCAGTACTAAAATTAGAATGAAATCCATGTTGGAAAGGTTGAAGTAATGAAAATTTCTCCAGATAATTGGTAAGTTGACCAGCTACAATTGATTCTAACATCTTTGTCAACAAAGGTATATTGGTAATTGGTCGATAGTGAGAGGGAATAGTAGGATCCAAGTCTGATTTTTTCAGAAAAGGAAGAAGTGTTATTTGTCCCATAGATTACATTACATTACATTAGAGATTTCTATTCCGCCATTACCTTGCGGTTCAAGGCGGATTACAAAAGATTTATGAACGGGGGTTACAATGGAAGAACATTTGTCATTTCTAGAGTTGTAAAGAGTAGGTCATTTGTCAGTTCTTGAGTGGTTAAAAGTGGTGAAGAGTAGATTGGGAAAAGTATCCATTTTCCAATGAGTGATTTAGTAAAATGGTCAACCATGTTATAGCCTGGGAAGGAATGTAAAGGAAAAGATATGATGGAAAAGGATCCAGTGAACAATTACACTTTCTCAGCTTTTCACACAGTTTGGAGACTTGTTTCAGACAGTTTGAACATAAGAGCAGGAGAGAGCAGGAGAAAAGCAGCTACAGAGAGAGGCAGAGGGAGAGAGAAGCCAAAGGGGGGAAAAACTGAAAAGAGAGCAGGAGAGAGAAGCAGAGGCAGGAGACCAATAGGGGAATTGGCGAGAGTTAGCTCCGCCCCCTGACATTGACCACCGAAGCTCCGCCTTAAAAGGGGAGGGGCCAACGGAGCACAGTTGATCTGAGCAGGAGAAAAGCAGTTGCAGAGAGAGGCATAGGGAGAGAGAAGCCAAAGGAGGAAAAAAACTGAAAAAAAGAGGAGAGAGAAGCAGAGGCAGGAGACCAAGAGGGAAATCGTCGAGAGTTAGCTCCGCCCACCCCCGACGTCGACCACCGAAGCTCTGCCTTAAAAGGAGAGGGGCCAACAGCACTCAGTCATTCGTCACGCGTCTAAGGCGAGCGTTAAAGGCGCTCGCCTTAGCGAGAGTGCTTTTGCGAAGGGCCTTGAGAAGGGACGAGCCACCACTAAAGCAGAGCCGAAAGAGACCACAACAGGTGCAGAGGGCACACAACCAGGCAGACACAGCATGTACAGAAGACACACAACCACACACCGCTATAGGAGAGCAGAAGGAGAACATAGCAGGCGCAGAGGACACACAGCCAGGCAGACACAGAGGACAGAAGGTGCTGAGGACAGCCGCAGTTAGGCAGGCACAGAGGACACAGCAAGCGCAAAGGACAACCACAGCAGACACAGAAGGCATCCACAGCAGACCGGCAGGCAGGCAGCAATGGAAGCATCAGACGGAAGCAAGATGTTGAGCTACCCAGTTTTCTGCACCATCTGCCATATGTATGACTACTTCCCCTCTGGGAGGCGGTCTTATTTATGTGCTCGATGAGGAGAACTGGAGAGCCTGAAGAGACAAGTCAGACTCCTGTAGGGTAGAATACTGGAACTGGAGGCACTTCAAGCAGCAGAGGAGGGAGACAGAGATGCAGAGAACGTCAAGACAGGGGAAGCAGAGACAAAGACAGAGGACACCATAGAGGAAGAAGTCCGAGAGCTGGAGAAGTTCATAGAGGAGGCATACAGGGAGGCTGTGGAACATCACCAGCAACAGTGGAAATGCTGAAAGACACCTACAGAGAGTGTGGACCACCAGACAGACAACCACCATGAAGAACTGGGTGACACAGCAGCGAGAACAAAGGATACGGACCTACGGACAGACAACCACCATGAAGAAATGGATGATACAGCAGCGAGAACGAAGGATACGGACCTGCGGCAAGAGAAATGGACATACACCAGGGACACAGACCTGCAGCTGGAGAATCAAGAGAAGATAGAGAGGACAGCAATCGTTGTGGGGGATTCTATCATCAGACAAGTCGACAGCCACATAGCAGGAGGAAGACTGGATCGGCTGGTGACCTGCCTACTGGGTGCCAAGGTAGAAGAAGTAGTGAGCCCCATCAACAGGATCATCGACAGCGTGGAAGAAGAAGATACAGCAGTGGTGATCCATGTGGGGATGAACAACATGAGCAACAGGAAGGAAACTGAAGACCAGAACGCAGAGGACAGCATTCTAAGAGATCCTGCCGGTACCCAGAGCTAATGAGAAGAGGAAGATGGAGCTGCAAGCAGTCAACGTGTGGATGCGGCGCTGGTGTGAGGAAGAAGGATTCCACTTCCTGCGCAACTGGACAATGTTCTGGGGGAAGAGCAAGCTATACAGGAAGGACGGACTCCACCTCAGCAGAGCCAGAACGAGGCTACTTGCAAGCAACATCAAGAGAGAAGTTGAGAAGTTTTTAAACTAGGAAGAAGGTGAAAGTTGACCAAGAGAGAGAGTCGATAGTTCGGGAACCGGTATACCTGGAGGATACCGTGCAAGAAGATAGAGGGAAAGACTCACTGGATCACAGGCAAGACAGATCGAAAAGGACACAAGAGGGAAGGAAATACAAGAAAGGAACAGGCCGCAAACTCAAGTGTATGTACACGAATGCAAGGAGCCTTAGAAATAAGATGGGTGAATTAGAAGCTATGGCACAAAGAGATAATGTTGACATCATAGGCATCACAGAAACATGGTGGACTGAGGAAAACGTGTTAAGAACATAAGAATTGCCGCTGCTGGCTCAGACCAGTGGTCCATCATGCCCAGCTCACGCGGCGGCCCTCTAGTCAAAGACCAGCGCCGTAACTGAGACTAGCCCTACCAGCGTACGCTCTTGGAGACTTGTTTTATTGTGGTGGTGGGGTAGGGTAGGTATAGGATGTTGCAATAGTCTAGGAGTCCTAATATTAGGGCCTGGACCAGGAATCTGAATTGTGTTTTATCGAAGTATTTTCGGATGTCTTAGGTTAACCATGACTGTGAAGGCTTTCTGGACTGTTTTGTTGATTTGTAGTTGCTCAAAGGGCCGGATTCTATAAATTGTGCCTAACTTAGTATGTGCCTGGAAAAGTGGCACCTACTGCATTTCAATCAAAATTAGGCAATTCAAAAAAATACTGAAAATCTAGCGCACTTGAATATTAGATCATATTTTAAAGTTCCTGTTTAAGCTGTGCTCAGAAATATGACCACTGGACCACAAAACCGGCTAAAACTTAGAATTTATATATCTGTATGATCTCTTTATGCTCCAATCTAAAGCTGTTGCTGCACTTGATAGCGGAACTTTAACCAATATTAATGTGCGCTAGATTTTTAGTATTTTTTTGAATTGTTTGCTCCTTTCTAGCGACACCTTGAGAAGATTTTTATTTTTCTTTGTGTTTTTTGTGGGAATCAAAATTAGGCGCCATTAGTAGAATCGTACCTAGTGGTGCTTAAATTACTTAGGCACCAGTAAACATGTTCAACTAAGATGCCGATATATGAAGCCAGGGTTTTCTTGGCCTAAAATACTAGTGTCTAAGGTAGGCACCCACTGATGCCTAACTCAATCCATGCTCAAACTCCGCCCCGAACTACACCTACTATCCATGTAGGTGCCTACAGTGAGGTGGCTTACTACTGATTTAGGTGCCTACCAGCTAATTAATTTTTTAAAATAGTGCTTTTTAATCAGTTTTTAATGGCACTTTCAATTACCAGCGCCAATGAAGCCAATAAAAAAAATTAAAAAATTAAGTTAGGTGCCTAGATTAGCAGGTGCTGCTCATAGAATCAGGTCCATAGTGTGCACACAAACTATGCGCTAAAAAGCTTTTCTTAATTTTTCTCTAGGTCTGGGGTGGAGAGTCGGCGTGACAGTTAGTGTTGCTGCATTACCATTTGCTGATTAGCCAGGAATTAGCGTGGGAGCTCTTACCACCTATAAAATGGGTGGCGGTAAGGTCTCACATGTACAGTTTTGGCAATGGTCACACACTAACAGTGGCTTAGCAAGGATGAGAGGCACCCGGGGCGGGGGCACCCCTCCCCCGCCCTCTTATCCGACCCACGCTCCTTACCTACCCCCTGCTGCTCAGGCATGCCCCTTCCCTTCCCCCGTACCTCTTTAACTTTCCCAGCACGAGCAGCATCATCAACTTGCTGCCCACAATGACGTTGACTCTCCCGCCGACGCCACTTCCTAGGTGCGGGACCTGGAAGTGACTTCAGAGGGAGAGCCAATGCTGGGAAAAACAGCAGGTTGAAGTTGCTGCTCGCGCCGGCAAAGAGCTAGAGGAATTGAAGGTGTGTGCACAGTGGGGGAGGAGTGGGAAGGAGCAGGGTGGGACAGAGAGAAAGATGGGTGCCGATGCCCTCACCAAGACGCCACCCGGGGCGGATCACCGCCCTCCACTCCCCTGGACTGGAAATTAGCTAATGTCATTCCTCTGAATAAAAAGGGTTGCAGGGCAGAAGCTGCGAATTATAGACCGGTGAGTCTCACATCAATAGTGTGCAAACTCATGGAAACACTAATTAAAAGCAAATTGGACACGATCTTGAATGAAGGGAATCTTCGGGATCCCAGTCAGCATGGATTCACCAAGGGTAGGTCCTGCCAATCCAATCTCATCAGCTTCTTTGACTGGGTAACAAGAAAGTTGGACTTGGGAGAGTCTTTGGACGTCGTGTACCTGGACTTCAGTAAAGCTTTTGACAGTGTCCCACACCGCAGGCTGCTAAGCAAGATGGAATCAATGGGGTTAGGAGAGACACTAACTGCATGGGTCAATGATTGGCTGAGTGGCAGACTTCAGAGGGTGGTGGTTAATGGTACCCTCGCTAAAACATCGGAGGTGACCAGTGGAGTGCCGCAGGGCTCGGTCCTGGGTCCACTCCTTTTCAACATATTCATAGGGGATCTGACTCAAGGGCTTCAAGGTAAAATAACACTATTCGCCGATGACGCCAAACTATGTAATATAGTAAGTGAATGCAGTTTACAGAATTATATGGCGCAGGACCTGCTTACATTGGAAAGTTGGTCCTCAACCTGGCAGCTAGGCTTCAATGCTAAGAAATGTAAGGTCATGCACCTCGGAAGCGGAAATCCATGCAGGACGTACTTCTTGAACGGAGAAACTTTAACTAGGACTTCAGCAGAACGAGATTTAGAAGTAATCATCAGTGCAGACATGAAAACTGCCAATCAAGTGGAGAAGGCTTCATCTAAGGCAAGGCAGATATTGGGTTGTATCAATAGAAGTTTCGTCAGCCGAAAGCCTGAAGTCATAATGCCGTTGTACAGGGCCATGGTGAGACCTCATCTGGAGTACTGTGTGCAATTCTGGAGGTCACATTACAGTAAAGATGTGCGCAGAATTGAATCGGTTCAACGGACGGCCACCAGGATGATCTCGGGGCTCAAGGGTCTCTCGTACGAAGAGAGACTGAACAAATTGCAGCTCTACAGTCTTGAGGAACGTAGGGAGAGGGGAGACATGATCGAAACATTTAAGTACCTCACGGGACGTGTCGAAGTGGAAGATGATATTTTCTTTCTCAAGGGACCCTCGGCCACAAGAGGGCACCCGCTCAAACTCAGGGGCGGAAAATTTCATGGCGACACCAGAAAGTATTTCTTCACAGAGAGAGTGGTTGATCATTGGAACAAGCTTCCAGTGCAGGTGATCGAGGCAGACAGCGTGCCAGACTTTAAGAATAAATGGAATACCCATGTGGGATCCCTACGAGGGTCAAGATAAGGAAATTGGGTCATTAGGGCATAGACAGGGGGTGGGTAAGCAGAGTGGGCAGACTTGATGGACTGTAGCCCTTTTCTGCCGTCATCTTCTATGTTTCTATGTTTCTAATTTTTTTCAGATCTCACATGCTAATGGACAAATTAGTCAAGGACTTAAAAAAAGAAAAGGCTCTATTTTACTGCATTAGTTAACAATGGGCTTAGCTCATGAGAAGTCCCACTTTAAAATGTGCTAAGTCTGGTTTTTAAAACACATTCTAGGTAAAGGGCCACAATACCCTATTATATAAAGAGAACGATAATTGTATCTTTGTCTCAGAACTCTGAATTTGATCTTGAAAACAGTCCTAAGGATTTTGATAACATGGGGTGAATATATGGTTTCTGGGTACAAGAAATTGATTCATCTAGGTCTGGAGTATGGTGAAAATAATTTTTGGGAGATCATCCAGGGCTTGGAACACACTGAGAAAGATTTTTGGAACACCAGAGTGAGATTTGAAATGCTATTGGAATGAGGCTTGGAACACACTGAGAGACTTGGAGCACCAGAGTGAGGTTTGGATTGCACTGAGAAAGGCTACTGGTGCACCAGAGTGAAGCTTGGACCAGTGTGCTGCAGTCAAGAGGTTTCCTGACTGACAGGCCCAACATCCTACAGCCATCACAGCAGGAGAAACCCAAAGTTGTGACTGCTTGACGTACTCCGTTTCCTTATCCTAAAACCCCCAAAAACCCTACAAAACTTTTTTGAAAAAAGTTGTCACCGGTTGAACTCTGGCAATGAGAGCGAATAGAATGCTTGGTATAATCAAGAAGGGTATTGAGACCAGAACGAAAGAAGTTATCCTGCCATTGTATCGGGCGATGGTGCATCCGCATCTGGAGTACTGTGTCCAATTTTGGTCGCCGTACCTTAAGAAGGATATGGCGTTACTCGAAAGGGTTCAGAGGAGAGCGACACATCTGATAAAAGGTATGGAAAACCTTTCATACGCTGAGAGATTGGAGAAATTGGGTCTTTTTTCTCTGGAGAAGAGGAGACTTAGAGGGGATATGATAGAAACTTACAAGATCATGAAGGGCATAGAGAAAGTGGAGAAAGACAGATTCTTCAAACTTTCAAAAAACAAAAGAACAAGAGGGCATTCAGAAAAGTTGAAAGGGGACAGATTCAAAACGAATGCTAGGAAGTTCTTCTTTAACCAAGTGTGGTGGACACCTGGAATGCGCTTCCAGAGGACGTAATAGGGCAGAGTACGGTAACGGGGTTTAAGAAAGGATTGGACAATTTCTTGCTGGAGAAGGGGATAAAGGGGTATAGATAGAGGATTATTACACAGGTCCAGGACTTGTTGGGCCGCCGCGAGAACGGACTGCTGGGCACGATGGACCTCAGGTCTGACCCAGCAGAGGCATTGCTTATGTTCTTATGTCCCTACACAGCAAAATACCTTAACCATGCATTTCCAGAACAGAGGGGATTCAATGTCATTCGCCATATACAAATAGTAATAAAACCCTAAAGAAGTGTTTACAAACAAGTCCAATCAGGCCCACCATAGGCCATGGAGAAAACACATAGAGAAGACTTAAAGTTACTCCAATTCATACCAGAATTTCTGAACTCCATTGACACCACACGAGCTAAAGACAAGTTGTAAAAAAAACCCCAAAACTCACAATCATCATGCTATTGTGCAACTTAGATGTCTCAGAAAGACTCTGCAATGGAACGATACTCATTGTTACTGACCTCTACAACAACATCAAAGTCAATATCACCACTGGAGAACAATCAGACTGAGAATAAGCATTCCGTAAATAACCCTAGACTCAAACAAAGGTCAACTTGGTTGTACAATGCAATTACATTACATTACATTCCGCCATAACCTTGCAGGTCTAGGTGGATTACAAAAGAGGTATGCTGGACATTTCCAGGAACATTACAGGTTTAGGAACGAAATACAAGACTGAGACTTATTCAGAAGCATGGGAAACTTTGGTATAGTATTAACTTGTTTTGACAAAGTTCCTAAAAAGCAGGGTCTATATATCTCTTCGGAGGCTTTTGTAATCCGGCGATGTTAACAAGATGACATCAGTTTCCTGTAAGACCAGTGTTCACAATCAGTATACAGGAAACCCACGGACAAACATTCGAGTTTGTTGGTGTCCACCTCCGCATATCTGTGTTTATGCAGAGAATGCTATATGCTGCGTTTTTACGAGTCATAAAGACAAAGCTGTTTGAAAGTCTGGTTACCACCACAGAATACACATCACACTCGTAATATTGTATGGAAAGAAGTGCTAACTAATTGGCAAGTTAACCCAAATATAATGCCTGTTGAACTCGACGTTTACAGCTCATTCAAAACATGGCAATAAAACTCATACATAAGTTAGGGAAATATGATCACGTTACCCCCCTTCTGAAAGAAGCCCACTGGCTACTTATCACACACCGCATTACCTATAAAACACTTATGCTAGTCTTTAAAATAAAACTTTCACGTCTTCCTCCCTTTCTGGCAAACTCCTCATCCCTTTCTGCCCCTCTCGGACACTTAGATCAGCAGATCAGAACCTACTATCGGTTCCCTCTATTAAAGAATTTTATTATACTAGGAAATCCAATTTCTCCGTTGTCACCCCAACTTTATGGAATGCCTTACCTCCCCAACTTTACCACGAAAATCTCCTAGATAAATTCAAGATTAAACTAAAAACGTTTTTATTTCAAGATGCATTCCACAGCTGCTAAACTTCTTATTGCCAAGTCCACCAACCGCTTTTAAGAAGCGACCCAATCCTTAATCCCTCTCCCTCTTTTCTTTTTAACACTATTTTTTTTTTCTTTTTTCTCTTTAACAATGTAACTTTACCCTCACCTTTCTTCTTCAATCCCCACTCTCATGTATGTCTTTGTAAAACGTCTACAATGTTCACTTTTCCCTCTTTTATAAGCATTATTTTAATTCTTCATTTTATCATAGCGTTGTAAACCGGCTAGATATTTGTTGATGGTCGGTATATTAAAAATAATAAAACTTGAAACTTGAACAAAGCAGTACCACTTATCCCAACAACATGGAAGATTTCAACACTGCAGTTCAATAGCTACACAAGAGAACCTGAAGAAGAACTGCATTATAATCACTCATCCCAGTTTCCCAAACAAAGCTTGGTCTTCCAGTTACTTATGATTAAGTACAAAAGTGAAAAACAAGTTAATCACCTGGAAGAGAAAAAATACTTGCACGTTTAATATATTGAAGACAAAAATAGAAATGGCATATAGGTGGTAATAAACTTAAGTCATATGAATAGATTTACATAAGACAGGTAAGTCATTTCGAAATGATTCCAAACTGAATTAAGAGTTTCTAAAATGGTTTTTTAAAAATATTTGCTTTCCGAAAATCTTATTTTGTTTTGAGTTGTTGTTGTTGCTGTGCAGTGAATTCCCAGGAGTGACCAAAAAGAGAAGATGGCTGGCTAAACAGGGCCCCATGAGAGTATAAGAATTGTTTTAACTTCTCCAAGTTGCTTTTGATTTTCACAGAAAGCAGAACAAACAGCCCCGGTCTCTGGTGACAGGCAAATAGCAGGGAAGCCCTGAATGAAAAGAAACACAAGTTTTTTTTGAAATCCTCTTTACAATGAACAGTTGTCTGGAACGTGCAAGGAGCACTTTAGCATGGAATGAGAAACAAATCAAACATCAAACCTCAACCATGCTGGGAATATGGATTGGACCCAAATGATAAAACACTTTCTCCTTTTCTTTACATGCTGAAGGCATCACTGCCCTGGCTTGGTTTATCCAAAGCATCTTTCTTTTTCTCCTGTTAATGGTGAAATACACTGTGTGAAAGAATTGGGGAGCTAACTACAAGACATTTATCTCTCAACTACTAAACAAGACAAAGAGGGTTTAACAACAGCTTGAAAAGAGTGGCTCGTGAATGGTTACTATTCAATTTGTATTTTATTCCCCGCTGGTCATGGAATTGAGATCAGAAGAAAAAGTGAAAACACATGGCTGAGGTCAGCAGGATCAGAGAACCACCACATACAGCAAAGGGAAGGGGAGGCAGTGGGAACTTGTGTGAAGAAATGGATTATATAAACAGAGCTTCCCATCGCCTGCGCCCCATTATCCTATAATTTACACTGCATGGGAGCATGGAAATATATTAAACTAATGAAAAGTCTCATCATTGCTTTACAAGCTTGCCTCATGCCAATCAGCTCAACTATATACTGCCAGACATGTTTAGGATTCTTCAACTAATGTGTTTATTTTAAATATCACAGAGAAATTATTACATCACCAGCAAATAATGTTGGAGAAAGCCGTCTCTCTTTTGAAGTGTGCAGCAGTGAAACATGATTTTAATTACATAATCACTTTGAAACTATAATTACACAATAAACATGGCAGATTAAGCAGGATGGATAGAGTACATTAAAAGTTGCTTAGGTCTTGAAAAAACAAACTGAACATGCAAAGGGCAGAATTGCTACGTCACAGGAACCCGTTGATAAATGTCTGCAATCACATAGGCTTCCAATTTATTCAGGGCCAGGGGCGAAGTTAACTTAAGACGGTCATTTCTTTTGCAAAGCAGCAACATAAAGGTCCATAAAGTCATAAATCTGTTATATTTATATATGGCTTAGATGAAAAAGACTTTAGTGGATTCTGAGCTGTGGATCAGAGGTTTAGAAAAGAGTATTCCACAAAAAAAATTTGACAGAGAACTAAACCAAGTAGAGAGTTGCGCGGGGACAGAAATCCCACCCATCCCCGCCAGGATCCTCTCCATCCCCACCCATCCCCGTCAGGATCCTCTCCGTCCCCACCCATCCCCACAAGGAATTACCTCCATCCCTGCCCGTTCCCATAAAAAGCAGCAATTACTTTTGACAGGATCATCAATTCCACAGTTTCTTTTGTGTTTGTGCTGCTGTTTTCCTTGTGGAATCTCTTTGGTGGAACCCTTTTTTTTGTTTTCTGTTTAGGTAATTAACTTATAAACCCCCTCTTTTACTAAGGCTAACGTGTCCATTATATTATATGGATGAACCCTGCTTCCAAAGCCTTCCATCCCTATGGGAGTCCCGTGGGTTAGGGGGGATTCCCGCGATCCCCGTTCCCGTGTAGACCTCTACTCTCAAGTCCACTAGTGTATTTCTATAAAACTCACAAGCCCATTTGAGGTGTCTTTCTGCCCTTATATACCATCCTAGGGGGGTTATAATTCTTAAGGAGGAGCACCTCATGTTATGTTATGTAAATCAGGTTTTCTATTTCATCTTTACCTATTCAGTTCAAGGTCAGATGCAATACAAAAGGTTGTGTCAGTTACCCAGGAAGTTGCAATGGACAGTTTGACATGGGCATTCAATAGAGTTGCTAGTACAGGCAGATAAGTACAGTTATTAATACAGTTAGATCATAGTTACAAATACATGGGGGCCCATAATCAAAAAACATAGATGTCCAAAAAAGCATCCTAAATCAGCACTTGGTCATCCTAATTGTCAGGACGCCCAAGTGCCAATAATTGAAATTGCTTTTCTATTCGTCTAGCCAGGTGTTCCAGCCTCTATACATTCAAAGCACGAGATGGCGGAGGTATGTTATGGGCGGGCTGTGGGCAGTTTCAAGGGCGGGTTAGACTTGGACGTCTTTCAACATTTTGCAAGACATCCTGGATGGAACTTATACGTTTGGAACTAGACCTGTCTTAGAAGGGTCTAAGTGCCACAAAGGTGCCCAAACTGACCAGATGACCACTGTACGCTTCAAGATAAGACACCCCTACACTCTCCCAGTGCTCACTGACTCCCTTCCACTAAACAAAAATGAGAACTAAAAGGTACATATCTGTCTCTAAAACAGCAGCATCTGGTATGGGGAAGTCTAGTAGAGCTGCATACAGGTGTCTTAAGTAGCCTGGTGGGTGGGCTAGTGAAATTCCAAGGAACAGCGGTGGAGCTAAGAACAGTCAGGGCGGCACAACAACATATAATTTTTTTCCTGACTGTTCATATCTCCACCACTGTTCCCTTCGGAGGGCTCAGCGGGAAACCTTGCTTGTTTAAAAGTTCCCCTTTCCTTTGGCTCTGCCATTTTGTTATTCCTGGAGCAATGGAGTATCCCCTCAGGAGTGGGAGAGCACTCTGCCCCTCACCGACGCTCCAGCCACTGGGCTCAGCGGGAAACCTTGCTTGTTTAAAAGTTCCCCTTTCCTTTGGCTCTGCCATTTTGTTCTTCCCGGAGCAACTGAGGATCTCCTCGGGCATGGGAGAGCACTCTGCCCCTCACCGATGCTCCAGTCACTAAGCCAGTTAAAAAGCTCAGCACCTAATGGCGCGCAGCCATTCAGCGCACCATCTAAGGCACACGTCCCAATCACCGTCTAAGGCATAAGTCCCAATCACTTGCCACCAACAAACGCCTAGAGAAAGATCAGCTATCTAACCCCCAGGAAATCACCTACAACCTCACTCCCACCAACCCCCTACCTCCTATCTTTCACAATGAAAGCTATACCACAAACACAAACTATCCTACTGATCATCTTGCTCCTAACCAACTGGAAGGCTGCAGCAAACAACTTCTTCCCAATACCAACTATTTCAACTACAAATAGAAGAAGAAGAACCATTACAGACAGACATATAAACTCCCAGACCTGCATACACCACATCATCACACCAACATAGAGGAGAAGACCAACAAACCCTTCCAGGACTAAACCACACCCCCAACCAAGAGCACTTGTCTACCCAAAAGCAACAAATAGTGCGCAAAGAGAATACACCACACTAACATGTGCCTACATAAACATCAGCGCTCTAGGCCCAAAGACAGAACACATAAAAGACTGGATAAAAATCAAATAACTAGTCTGCCTCTTCCTCGATGAAACCTGGCTAACCTAAGACTCGGACCCCAGGATAATGGAAGTTTGCCCAAAGGGATACAGATAACAGTGGTCTGCAGGGGGAAAAAAGAGCAGGAGGTCTAGCCATCTTAGTCAGAAACTACCTAAACTTAAACATCCTAGACAAAACATCCACCCCATACATGGATTTACTAGCCTGCCAACTTTCATGCACCACACTAAAAGGATCCATAACCCGCATGCTCTTCATCCATAACCTGCATGCACAGCAAGACCAGAATTTGACAAGTTCTTAGACCCACAAACCACACACGTGAAAGGTCACCAACTAAACATTGCAGCCTTCATGACCCAACAGCCCATTCTACCAGAGATTCAAACCTCAAATGGAAAATGGTTCAGATCCATCTGTTCAGACCATTACACATACACCTTCAATATCAAATGGGTGATTTGTAGGTTAAAATCCTAAAGCTTAACCTACAAATCACGTACATATATCGACCCCTCCAAATTCTGAAATAAAACAGATGCTACAATCCAAGAATGTGACCCTAAAGACTTCATCTCACAATGGTACAATATAAGTACAACTACCTTAGACGAGCTAGCCCCAATACAAACAAAAACTAGAATCAGCAGACGATCAGACAAATGGTTTGACAATAAACTACTCCTACTCAAAAGACAATGCAGACGACTAGAAAGAAAATGGAGAAAAAGTAACCATGAACACACAAGAGCAGCATGAAAAAAAACTAAACCAACAATACAAACTAAAACTAAAAGAAAAAAGAAAGACATACTACACAAACCAAATAGGCATAGAAGCCCAAGACACAAAAAAAACTATTCCAATTACTAAAAGAACTCACAGACACCAAACCTTACCTAGCCAAAAATGACAACCCTTCCCCTTCAGCCACTCTTTTAGCTGAATACTTAAAAAAAAAAAAAAATTACAACTGCCAGGACAAACTTTGCAGGAACCCCAACTCACCTAGAAGAAATCACAATGCGCCCCCAGAAAAAGAATTAGCTGCAGCAGATAGAACTTGGTCCCACTTCTCCACAATACAATGGTCCGACCTTAACAAACTCTATAAAAAATACAGCCACGCAGCCAATGCCCTCCATACCTATTAAAAACCTCCAGCCTAAAATTCCGCACTCTCCTCATGCAATGGATACAAACCATGCTCACAGATGGCTTTTTCCCACAAGACCTCTGCAAAATCTTCGTCACACCAATTTTAAAAGACCCAAAAGGAGCAACAGATCAACCATCCAACTACAGACCCATAGCCTCAATTCCACTATATGTCAAGCTAATGGAAGGCCTCATAGCTAAACTCCTCACCAACTACCTAGAAAACCACAATTTGCTCCACCCTACACAGTCTGGATTCAGAACCAACTTCAGCACTGAGACACTACTAGGCTCCCTTCTGGACACACCTTCTGGACACCTCAGCACAGGCAAAAAAAATGCTGATTATTCAACTAGATCTCACCACAGTATTTGACCTGGTAGTCCACGACATCCTGCTACAAATACTAGATACAATAGGAATCACAGGCAAAGTACACACATGGTTTCAAGGATTCCTACAATCCAGGACCTACAGAGAAAAGACAAAGAAAAAGAAGAACCTTGGTCCAACCCCTGTTGTGTACCCTAAGGATCCCCAACACTCTTCAATCTCTACATTGCATCCCTCAGCACCTGCCTAGACAAAATAGGCTTAACCTCCTATAGCTATACAGACGACATCACCATTCTCCTTCCTTTTGATCAGCCCATGCCCACCATGACAGACACACTACACACAACTCTAGAAACAGTGGCAACATGAATGAAAGAGCACAAACTAAAACTGAACCCAGACAAAAAAAAATTCATACTTCTAAAAAAAAAATAAAACCCCAACCATAACAAACCTAGTAATAAACTCAATCAAATACCCCATTCAACCCACTCTAAAACTTCTGGGAATGACGATAGACAGATGCTGCACCAGGCAACCACAAAACAACAAAACAATACAGAAATCATTCACGGTCATGAGAAACCTAAGGCAAGTTTGAAAATTCTTCAACAGAAAACAATTCCAGCTCATGGTCCAGTCCCTTGTCCTAGGTCTCCTTGACTACTGCAACATCCTGTATCTCCCTCTGCCCCGCAACAATGATAAAACAACTACAAACAGTACAAAACACAGCCCTGAGACTAATCTATTCACTAAGAAAACACAACCACATCACCAAGGCATACCTTGACTCACACTGGCTCCCAATTCAAGCAAGAATACTATTTAAATTCTACTGTCTATTATTTAAATAAAAAATGGTGACAGCCCAGCCTACTTGAACAACCGCCTAATTCAAACTACCACAACCAGACACAGGAGAACCCAGACACCATTCACATACCCTCCAATCAGAGATATCAAACGGAAAAAAACTGTACAATGGCCTTCTAGCCACACAGGCAGCAAAACTAGACCACCAACTCTCCAATCTACTAATCACAACCCTAGACTACAAAACTTTCAGAAAAGAAATAAAAACCCTGCTATTCAAGAAATCCATGAAGACTAACTAACACTGTATGAAACATTTCAATCCTCTGAAGCAACCCGCTCTACTCTATAACACCTCTGGACATGTCCAGAAATCTTCTTCTGTAATCCGCCTTGAACCAACAAGGTAATGGCAGAATAAAAATCACTAATATAATGTAATGTAATATTAGTGAACCATAGAGAGGAGGACCCAGGCCCATAATTTACTCTAACCACTACAATTATGGAGGAAAATGTGAGCTCCCCCCAAAAACTCTACTCTATTGTCAAATAGGTGCCATCTGCAGTCATAAGGACTATTGGGGTTGTAGCAGGTGGGTATAGTGAGTTTTGAGAGTGTTTTTTTTTGGGGGGGGGCTCACCATAACCTATTAGGGAGTTCTGGTGAGATGTTTATCTGGCATCCTTTTTGTGAAGTTCACAGTAGTGCCCTCTAAGGTGCCCCACTTCTCTGTTGCCATGTCTGGGTGGCCAGTCTATTACAGAACTGGCCACTCCCATGCCCAAATGGTCTTGTTCTGGGCGTTTGGACTTGGACAAAATTTTGTTCGAAAATGTGGTATAAAGATAGACGTTCTGATGGTCTGGGCGTCCCATTGGCCTGGATGTCCAGATAGAGGTTTAAAAAAAAAAAAAAAAATTCTAGACACTTGGTGGTTTGCCTTTTGAAAACAGGCATTTTTCTTACTGTCTAGTGCCAAACATCCAAATCGTACTTAGAAGTATGTTTTGAAAATGCCCCTCAAAGTTATAAGTTCAAGTAGGTCATCATTCGCTCAAGTGTTAGCAGTATCTTAAAGTTCAAGAAGATCTTGAAACTCAGAGGCAAATTTTGGGGAAAGTGCTTTTGAGGTAGGCAGTTTCAAAAACGACACTGCTATTTTCAAAGTAAAGAAGGCCAATTCAATTTGGAATTGAGCCCATTGAGATTTAATGAGTTTAAAAAGAAGATCCAGCTTTGCTCTTTGTAATTGAGTAAGGAATATACGTGCATCACCTCCTTCCTTACCCATAACAGTTTTATCAATGACTCTCCATCTCAAATCATTAACAGTGTGGTGATGTAGTCAATGGCTCACTAAGGTTGCTATTGCAGCTTCATTTAAGATCCTGAGCATATATTCATTTACACAGAGCTTAATAGACCTAGATGAACACTCCACATACTGCAACCTGCAGGGGCATTGGATGGCATATATCATGCAAGCAGTCTCACAGGATGTATTCTCCCATGCTATCAAAAAACACTGGCCTAAACCTACATCCCACTGAAGTCATTTGAATTGTCAAAGGACACCATCGACACTTAATGTGTCTTCTTAATTCTTCTTGCTGGTCACATGTGTGATACACATGTGTTAATGCTGCTAATTATACTTGGTTATGTTTCTAAAATAATAGTCAAGATGTGTTATACATATGGACAGTATATTAGTATTCAGCATTTTGTTTAGTATCAGTGCATAATATTCAAGATATGGAAAAGCTCAGCTACTTCCCTAAACAACAACAGATGGTGGTAGTCTTCAGAAACCCTTCCTTACAGAATAAAACGAAGTGTTCTGGCCATTCTGAACAAATTAAAATCATATGATTTCTAGGGATGTATTGTCATTTGAGAGGATGTGGGCTTTATCCCATGCTGATGCATGTCATTAAATGAAAACAAACAGAAAAAGCACATTTCCCCCTCTATTTCTAGAAGGTTGTGTGCCCAAATGTGCACCAAAAGTTAGACCGCTGTTCTTGTGGTCCTGTTTGGTTGCTTAGCTATGCGGACAACTGGCACTAAATGATGCTGGCACCAGCATAGCTGCCAGCTCCTTGCTAAAGGATGCCAAACACCCAGGGCTGTGGCATCACCGGCCCATAAGTTAAGCTACCCCATGACTTGAACACTACCCTCCACCTCCTCCCTCATCTGACACAGCTGCCCAGTCCTGACAGGGTGCAGCTTCTTAGGCCAGCTGTCATGAAGGAAGAGGCCCAGTGTCAGCGTTGGAGGAGAGGAGTGCACCATTTCTCTCCTCTGATGCTTCTGCTTCATAGCGATGCTGGCCTATGAAGTTGAATCTTGCTGGGACTGGGTGGGTGGGGGTGGGGGTGGAGGGATATGGCCCAAGGGACGGGAATTGGGCTAGGGCACCGTAATCTCTTGAGCTGGCCTCGCCTGCGGCACCCAATTATTCACCTTCCTCCATTGAGAAAAATGGCTGTTTAGCCCTACCCTCTGTTTTCTGTCTAATGACCAGTTCCTAATCCACAGCAGAACATGAAGAAGTTTGTCGAAAGCTTTCTGAAAATCTAGATATACTACATCAACCAGTACCACTGGCATCTACTCTGAAAATACTGGGAGTATTCTTAAAACAAAATTATCATTCCATCCTCATATATCATCAATAATCCAAAAGTACTTCTATAAACTACAATTAACTTGCTCAGTATGCAATTTCATTAAATAGGATGCATTAAAAACTCAGTTAATAGCCCTATATTTTACACATCTAGACTATCGCAGTCTATTATTTTGTGAACTTCCAATAAGGGAACTCTGGATCTTCAGTTAATACAAAATACAGTGATTCAGCCGCTATGGAACACATATGCGCACAACGAAAAACAACTCCTGATGCCAAATCCTCACAGGCAAGTACCTCACCTCGCATGGCATACAGCAGTTAAAGTGACAGCTTATACACAAAAAATCATCTTGTAGCATATGACATGACTAATTTTGCTGGATAGCTGGATATAAAGATTACTTCTTAAAACTCCAAGTTTCCAAGTTTATTTGAATTTACTATTCTGCTCCAGGGATCAAAAACCTTCTTGGCGGCTTACAATCTAAAAAGCCAAATAGCTATAGTAAATTACATCAAATTGTACAAAAAGTAAAAATATAATAAAATAAAGTTACACAAACTAAACAAATTAAAAACCATAATTAATACAGACTGACCACAAAATCTAATCTTCAGAAGTCTTTCCAGGATTCTCATAATGCTGAACTGCCATCTATTCTCGTAGATGTCAGAAAAAAGGAATGTTTTTTAGTTCAGATTTAAATTTATCTAGATTTCCTAACAATCTAATTGTTAACGGTATGCTATTCCAAAGTTGAGGACTCTTAATGAACGAAGTGGCACGGCCCCTGAGGAAAGTAAGCAGTGAAACGGCTGAGTAACCGTCGGGCTAACGTTACGTGCTTCTTCTAATATACAATTTTTTGGGATGCACACAACTGTTTGTCACACTGCTCATATCAGACCAATGATGAATAACCCACCCCAGCAATGGGCATGAAAGAAATTCGACTAATGTCCAGGGTGTATGAGGTCTGAGTAAATGGTATATATTGTATCAGTTTGTTCTCTTTGAGTTTGGAAACTTATGAGATTTTTTGAGTAAACTTAAAATTTTCACTTTCAGTTAGTTGGATTATCCAGATACTTCTTCCACAAACTTCTCTCTATACTCCAAAGAGAGCGTTATGCTCCCAGGATGAAATGTGCCTACATACACCCCCAGGACATGCCCTCCAGCTCCAAACAGCCCGGAAACAATCTTACTCCCATTTCCTATCAAGCCTCTGGAATAGCCTTCCTCCACACATCAGATCCCTTTAAGGACTCTTAAACTTCAGAAAAACTGTAAAAACCTACCTCTTGCCTAATCCTTCCCCTACCCTCTCTCTCTGTATTGCCTCAGCGGCATTCTCCATGGACTGCAGCATAAAGATTAGGCACTATGCCCATGCATTGAACAACAGGGTGATCAAATCATATGCCAGACTAGATAATTATTTATAGAACCTATGTGATCAGACTGTATCATGAATCCCCTTATTATACACCTTACCTGTACTACCAACTTGATTCTAAAGTGACCCTATCCAGGATTCCTCTAAAACTATGCAATATTTAGAGAACTTCTTTATCCAGTCTTGTAATTTCATAAATCAGCTTAGTTGTAACCCCTCACAGTTTTCAGAAAATAACCTTATATAACGATTTACTGTATGTATATGAATGCAATCTATATATTGTAACACTATGAATGTAAACCCATTCTGAGCTCTTTGGGAAGGACGGGAAATAAAACCAAATCAATCAATCAATCGATAGATAAATAAATAATTACCCTATTTATGCACAGATACAGTATTCCTGTGAGTGAAGTATAGGAGGGGCATGGAGGAAGTTGTGATGTACTGCATTTTTTTTTGCTACTTCAGCTTGTCTGCGGTGTTCTTTGCTCACATGTTTAAAGACAATAGACTGTTTTCAGTCCAATTATTTATATGTGAGGTTCCAAACCATTGGACCCCTGAGGAAGGCGTGTTCACCGAAACACGAATCTTGTAGGGTCCGGTTGGATTTTTATCACAGTATTTTTTATCATTGTACTTTTTTAATTGAATTTTCATGGTTTATCTCCAGAACATCTGTGTCCACAGTTTTTGTTTTCATCGGTGGATCTTTGCACCTGTATATTTTTGTGAGAGCACTGGTGATAGTTTTAGGAGTCCAATTTATAAAGGAATTTAGGTGTGCATGTGGCTCTATACAATAGACAATATAGGCACATTTAAAAAAATGTTTATTACCCTCTTATTGTGCAATAATTTTGTATAGCTAATTTGTTGCAGATATGATGTCAAACTTCTATCAATCCCCTACTCCTCCATTCCCTTCCATATTTCTTATTCCATGAGCCCATTTGTTGGATGGAAAAGATCATTTATCAGATGCCACTCTCTCCACTTCATAAATCATGTACAAGAAAAGCTATATTTCAAGCTAAACACCCCAAAGTAGTACCTGTCACTATGTTGATTTGTGAAAAGATTGTTTTAGAGATAAATCTTCATAACAACACGGAACACGTAGGATTATAAACCAAGAGATATCGGTTAAAGATTTCTTTGTACAAAATACCAGGCAGGCATCACTTTTGCAGATCATATATTCCTGAAATGTGTGAGGTTAGATTTTCGAAGCTGAAAATTAATTCAAGGGTATAGTTGGTGGGTGGTTTATGAGATACATGGACTTGCAGCCAAGTTGAATCTTTCATGTCTTTAACATTACAGTGGGGTTTCTGTACATCTTCCAGAAGCTGAGCATAAAAACAATATCCTGACTCTGGCATTCCTGCAGATTCAACTCTTGTATCATAACGAGCAGAGTCAATGGGTGTTACACATATGGGTCATATGATAGTGCTGCATACATTGCTAGAGAAATTTCTAGAGAACTTTAATTAAAAAAGAGATTATAATCATGAGAGGGAAGAGATCTGCCACTCAATTTCAAGTTGTCAATTGTCCAAGTTGGAGAGATGTAGCTACACAAATGCACTTCAGCAGATTTTTTTTTTTTAAGCATTTTCCACTGGGTTTTTTTTAACATTCTTTCTGTTTTTACTTTATTTTTTCTCACACATCATCTCTAGTCATATGTTTTTAGTATTTTCAGTTTTATTACTTCTTCCACATCCCTGAAATGCTGCTCCACATCAATTAAACAGTGGGCTCTGGATCAGGGAACTGCTTAAAGATATTGCCTGGAAAAGTCAGCCCAGCAAATTGGGATTCATCTTGTTCTCATCATTCGAGCTTGGAGAATGACTTGAGGTGAAGAAAAGGGGAAAGGAGTATGAGATAAAGACTTCAATTCTTGCATTAGTGCTCAGATTTGACAGTTTAAGCTTGGTAATGGATCCCAGTTTCAGATGCACTAGAGCCCAGAGGATCATTTGTCCTGCTAAATTGATCTTGAGATGACATGAGCTCCTATGAAGAAAACTCCTATCTTCAAAAGCCCTTTCAAGAAGTAAAACTACTTCCACTATAGTTCAATAAAGGAGTTTTAAAGAGCACTGCCAAAGACATTTGCATGTTCCCTGAGATCTTTGCAGTATCAAGTGTCTCAGCAGTGTGGATTAGGAGGGTCACCCAGAGGAAAGATCTCATATAAAGGTCTTCCCTTTGGGTGATGAATGTATTTCCTATTTATGGCTTCCTATGCTCCCCTCAGTGCAACTGGATCTTGGCATACTTAAGTCACTTCAGCATAAAAGGGAAATGGAATGGAATGGAAAAAGGATCCGAATGAAGAAAATAAGAAGAGACACAAGCACTGGCAAGTTAGATGCAAAGCTAAGAAAGGATATGAGGAGAAACTTGAAAAGAGGCAAAAATTCATAACAATTTTTTTAGGTACATCAGAAGCAGAAAACCTGTGAGGGAATCCGTGGGACAGTTGGATGATCAAGGAGCAAAAGGGGCACTCAGGGAGGATAAGGCCATAGCGGAAAGACTAAATGAATTCTTTGCTTCGGTCTTTATGGAAGAAGATGTAAGAGATATACTTGAACCGGAAATGGTTTTCGAGGGTGATAATGCAGAGGTACTGTAAGAAATCTCAGTGAATCTGGAAGATGTACTAAGCCAAATCAACAAGTTAAAAAGTGGTAAATCGCCTGGACCAGATGGTATACATCACAGGGTACTAAAAGAACTCAAACATGAAATTGTGCGAACAATTGAATTGATTTTTCACTCCATCAAAAATTACAAAGACTAGGGGACACTTGATGAAATTACAAGAAAATACTTTTAAAACCAATAGGAGGAAATATTTTTTTCACTCAGAGAATCGTTAAGCTCTGGAACGCATTGCCAGAAGTTGTGGTAAGAGTGGATAACGTAGCTGGTTTTAAGAAAGGTTTGGACAATTTCCTGGAGGAAAAGTCCATAGTCTGTTATTGAGAAAGACATGGGGGAAGCCACTGCTTGCCCTTAATCGGTAGCATGGAATATTGCTACTCCTTGAGTTTTGGCCAGGTACTAGTGATTTGGATTGGCCACCGTGAGAATGGGCTACTGGGCTTAATGGACCATTAGTCTGACCCAGTAAGGCTACTCTTATATTCTTTTTTTTTTTTAACTTTAATTTTTATTGAATTTAACATACTTTACAAGTATAACTACTTGGTTTAGAAATACAGAATCATGTTCCAAAAGAAAAACATCATTAAACATTAAAATAAAAATATATATGAAACTTAACTCTTCCTTAGACCTCAATTAGGAGGAGGAAAAAAGAAAAGATATTATAGGGAGTAATATTACAATAATACGAAGAAAAAGGTAAAGACTTAAACGCTACAACCCGGCATTTCCTTTAAGCTACACTCCCTCCACTAGATAAACCCTTGAAATCTAAAAAGGAACGTAGATGATCTGGTGTAAAGAACACATATTTCAGACCCCTAAACTTAATAACACATTTGTATGGATAAGCTAGCAAAAAAGTAGCACCTAGCTTCCTTGTCTCTTCTCTCATGCCCAAAAACATTTTTTGTCTTTCCTGGGTTATTCTAGTTATATCATGGTATAACCATAAGCATTGACCACAAAAAAGTGATCCAGACTTTTTAAAGAATAACCTCATAACTGCATTAAGATCTTGTTCAAAGATAAAGTTAACAATTAAAGTTCCTCTTTCTTTAACTTCCATAGATGATTCCTCTAATATTGCCGTAAGATTTTGCAAGTCTTTATCAGAGACCAAGTTCTCACCCTTAGGTATATCAGGATTTATTTTTGAAATAGGTAAAAAGTATACTTTATTTAGGGGTGGAATCTGATCTTGCGGAAAATTCAAACATTCTACCAGGAATTTTTTCAAAATCTCAATAGGTGATATTGCTGAAATCCTTGGGCAATTTAGGATTCTCAGGTTCAATCTTCTGTTAAAGTTCTCAATCATTTCTATTTTATGGGCAGTAGAATTTTGTTCTTTAACAATAGTAGTAATTGAATTTTTCAATGAAGCTGACTCAGTTTGTATTTTGTCCTTGCACTCTTGCTTAACTTTTAGCAAACTATCAGAAAAGTTATCCATTTTCTTAACCATTACCTCAATATCTGAGGCAGTCTTCTCCACCTTCACATCCAGTCTCTTGATAGCCTCTAGAAGTGTCTCTAGTGTCACTGCTGGTGTGCTTGTTGGTACTCCTTCTCCTTCAGCCACCCTTCCACCCAGCGTTTCTGCTAAGGCAGTAGCTCCTCCCATTGCCTGCTCCGGGGTCTCCTGCTCCTCTCCCTCGGGGTCAAGCTCAACACTCTGTGCCTCTGCTGGACATGGAGGCGCAGAGAGATGCGGTGGAGACAGTGATATCATCAGGTCCAGAGACCCAAGTGCTCCCTCACTCAGGTCCAACG
Organism: Geotrypetes seraphini; assembly: GCF_902459505.1. NCBI lineage: Eukaryota > Metazoa > Chordata > Amphibia > Gymnophiona > Dermophiidae > Geotrypetes > Geotrypetes seraphini. The sequence goes on from NC_047084.1 coordinate 24,809,411, forward strand.
CGGAACTCTCCCGCCGCGGGGATATCCGGGCGTCGGCTGGGCTCAGCGGCTGTAGAAACCGCTGAATCGTTTGTTGGGCCGGAGACGATGTGAGCAGCGATAATTGACCTGCCCTCACACTCCCCTTCCTCTTCCTATGAGGCATTCCAAAAGTGTAAGTATCTAGTTCAAATAATTGAAAAGTTGAAGAAAAACGCTAAGCCTTCCGAGCACAGCTAGATAGCATCCGACATCTTGGATTTCTCATTCCTTAATCCTACTCTTATATTCTTATGTGCTGTTTGTGATCTATAACCTGTCACTAAAATCATCTGTAGTACCTGAAGATTAAAGGTTGGCCAATGTTACGCTAATTTTTAAAAAGGGTCCAGGGGAGATCTGGGAAATTACAGACTGGTAAGCCTGACTTTAGTGCTGGGAAAAATGGTGGAAACAATTATGAAAAATAAAATTATGGAATACGTACACAAACATGATTTAAAAGGTTCAGCTGAAGGAGATCTTGCCTCACCAATTTGCTTGACTTCTATGAAGATGTTAATAAAGGTGAACCGGTTGATGTAGTATATGTAGATTTTCAGAAAGCTCCTCATGAGAGGCTCCTGAGAAAATTAAAGAGTCATGGGATAGGTGTCAAAGTTCAGTTGTGGATTAGGAATTGGTTATCAGATAGAAAACAGAGGGTTTGGTTAAATGGTCATTTTTCTCAATGGAGGAGAGTAAACAGTGGAGTGCCTCAGGGATCTGTACTGGGATCTGGAAATTAGAATGACGAGTGAGGTGATTAAATTTGCAGATGACACTAAACCGATAACAGTTGTTAAAACTCATATGGATTGTGAAAAATTGCAGGCAGACCTTAGGAAACTGGAAGACCGGGCGTCCAAGTGGCAGATGAAATTTATTGTGGACAAATGCAAAGTGATGCACATTGGGAAGAATAACCTGAATCACAGTTTCTGGATGCTGGGGTCCACCTTGGGATTAAAGCCCAAGAAAAGGATCTGGGTGTCATCGTAGACAATACGATGAAACCTTTCACCCAATGTGTTGTGGTGGCAACAAAAAAGTAAATGGGATGCAAGGAATTATTTAAAAAGGGATGGTTAACAAAACTAAGAACGTTATAATACCCCTTTATCGCTCCCTGGTGCCACCTCATCTGGAGTATTGCGTTCAATTCTGGTTTTCTTATCTCAAGTACTAGAAAAGGTTCAAAGAAGAGCAACAAAGATGATAAAGAGAATGGAATTCCTCTTGTATGAGGAAAGACTAAAAAAGTTAGGGCTTTTCAGCATGAAAAAGAAAAAGCTGAGGGGAGATATGATTGAAGTCTACAAAATCCTGAGTGGATTAGAACGGGTACAAGTGGATCTATTTTTCACTCCTTCAAAAATTATAAAGACTAGGGACACTCGATGAAGTTACAGGGAAATACTTTTAAAACCTATAGGAGGAAATATTTTTTCACTCAGAGAATAGTTAAACTCTGGAACACATTGCCAGAGGTTGTGGTAAGAGTGGATAGTGTTGCTGGTTTTAAGAAAGGTTTGGACAATTTCCTGGAGGAAAAGTCCATAGTCTGTTATTGAGATAGACATGGGGGTTTGGCCAGGTATTGGGGTACTGGATTGGCCAACATGAGAATGGGCTACTAGGCTTGATGGACCATTGGTCTGACCCAGTATGGCTATTCTTATATTCTTATGGGTGCTTCTTTTAGGTGCCCTGATGCCGTGAAATGAGAACCTATTCTATTTGATACTGTTGATCACCGCCTGCTCCATGATACGCTGCCCTCAGGGTTCTTCTCTCTCTTGCCAACTCCAGACTCCATCCTTTCTGTCTTGCTGCACTGTATGCCTGGAACAAACTGCCCGAATACCTAAGGCGGGCTCCATCTCTGGTGGTGATCAAGTCCAAGTTAAAAGCTCATCTCTTTGAGATTGCTTTCAACTCCTAACTCTTCTCACCTTGAGCTCTGCATCCCCAACCCTCTATGTCATATCTGTCTGTCCAAATTAGATTGTAATCTCTTCCAAGAAGGGACTGTATAATATCAAAATATACAGCGCTGCATATGCCCTTCAGCACTATAGAAATATTAAATAGTAGTTGTAGTATTCTATAATGGCATGTAGGTGCTCAGATTCGTTTAAGGAATGGAAAAGGTCAAAAACGGACGATAATTGGAAAAAGCACAAATAGCATCAAAGCAGGTGCCATAAGGCAATAAGAGGGGCCAAAAGAGACTACGAGGAAGTGGAAGGGCCTATAACTGAACTGCTTCAACTGATAGCCAATCTGTCGATCAACTAGGGAAGGGTTCCAGAAGACTGGAAGGTGGCGAATGTTCACCGATCTTCAAGAAAGGTTCGAGGGGTGATCTGGGAAACTACAGACCGGTGACTCTGGCCTCGGTACCGGGAAAGATGGTAGAGGTGCTGATAAAGGCCCGCATCATTGAGCACCCTGACGGACATGATCTGATGAGGACCAGCCAGCATGGCTTCATCAGAGAAAGATCTTGCTTGGCGAACTTGCTACACTTCTTCGAGGGAGTAAACAGGCAGATAGACAAGAGTGACTCGGTCAACATTGTATATCTGGATTTTCAGAAGGCGTTCGACAAGGTTCCGCATGAACGACTATTTTGAAAAATTGCGAACCATGGAATCGAGGGTGAAATACTCACGTGTATTAAAAATTGGCTGGTGGATAGGAAACAGAGAATGGGGGTAAATGGACAATATTTGGACTGGAAAAGCGTCACCAGTGGAGTGCTGCAGGGCTTGGTGCTTGGACCCGTGCTCTTCAACATATTTATAAATGATCTGGAAATTGGTATGACAAGTGAGGTGATTAAATTTGCAGACAATACAAAGTTATTCAGAGTAGTGAAGATGTGAGAGGATTGCGAACATCTGCAACGTGATATAAACACGCTCGAGAAATGGGCCACAACATGGCAGATGAGGTTCAACATGGATAAGTGTAAAATGATGCATGTCAATAACAAAAATCTTATACACAAATACAGGATGTCCGGCACAGTACTTGGAGAGACCTCCCCCCCCCCCCCAGGAAAGAGACTTGGGAGTACTGGTCGACAAATTGATGAAGCTGTCTGCGCAATATGCGGCGGCAGAGAAAAGTGTGAACAGAATGCTAGGAATGATTAAGAAGGAGATCACGAACAGATCGGAGAATGTTATCATGCCACTGTACCGGGCCATGGTACGCCCTCACCTGGAATACTGCATCCAGCACTGGTCGCTGTACATGAAGAAAGACACGCAGCTCCTGATTGGTGAGGCCCGACTTTAGTACAGGAAGAGGCAGTCGTAGCATACCGCGAGTGATTTCTTTCACTCGCCGGCGCTCCGACTGCCCTCTCCTGCCTCCCCTTCGTGGTCAGAAAATACCGCGAATGACCGGGACTGCGAAACACAAACCGCGAATTTGCAGGGGAGCACTGTATTTCAAAAGATGACTTTGTTTCTTTGGGCCCTCAGTCGCTTGCTTGCTGCGTAGGGTACCAGGATAAACTGCTGCCGAAATGCCACTGCTGGAATTGCTGACTGGAATGGACATCAAGGTCTGGAAAACCTACTATACTACCTTAAAATAAATCAAAAGGAAGCAAGACCCTGACTCCCTCTGTGTATATTAATTTGTCAGTGTCTTCTTAGGCGGGCAGGCCATGTACTTCTTGCTATTTTTTTAAAAAAAGTAATATAGTTTCTGTGTTCTAAACCTCCCAGCCCATGTAATCAGAAGAGCTACTACTCATACGCAAATATTTCCAGTCTAATACACTGGTCAACACCCCCTAGCCTTTCAGCCTATCAGAATATATTAAACTGAATGAAATTCAATTTTCTTTTGTCACTAGTTCAGCTCTGGATCACTGCCACTCAAATATGTAAAACCACTGCAGCTCAAGACTGATTACAGCAGTGCTCCTCAAGATTACATGACAGTTCTAACTTTAAAATTGTTTTTCCCTAGCCACAACTTTACTCAAGTCTTATCAAGATTAACTTTCCATATCATAATAGTAAAAATTAACTCTATTTCCCAGACAGCTTTTAAAAAGCTATTTTAACCTTAAAAATCTCATTCAGTTCCCTTAAGCTCCTCACATGAGAACTTTGGAATTTTCTTCTATCCATTAAATTTCCTCTACATAGCAAGAAAATTCACCAATTAACTTTTAAATTACAACCTTTAAACATGTGCTTCCAGAGCAGCCTAGAGACAATAAACTTTCAGATTACTCAGAAGTAATGAGAATATCTCTTTTAAAGTTTCTACCATCTCACACAGCACTTTCATCCAACTTACTTTCTGACCAAAAATGACTTTAAAATTTCCATTAACTGCTCACTGTGAGAAATGAAACAAGAAATAACTTTTTAATAAATATAATAAAGTGTATTACTAAAATACCGTATTTTTCGCTCCATAAGACTCACTTTTCCCCCTCTCAAAAGTGGTTGGAAATAAGGGTGCGTCTTATGGAGCGAATATACCCAGCTGCAGAGAGAATTACACCCTCCCGAGTCCCTGGACACTGCCCTCATGTGCCGCAGCTCTGCTGGTGTCTGGGTGAATGGGTAAGGGCGGGGTGAGGAACCCGGGATGGTGGCGCTGAGCCCTCGCAGCTGACCTTGCCCTCCATCCACGATGAGCTCGGAGGATAGCGCAAGGACCGCCACAGATGCAACCGCCAGCCTCTATTAAGAACTTCTGGGGCAACGAACTGGGACCGCGGCTGTTACCCTGCTTGGGGAGGAGGCGGAACCCAAGGACGAAGATCTGCCGGTGCCTGTAGCTGATGGAGCCGGTGACCGAGGCAGTGGCATTCCCCAACCAAAGCACCATACCAACGCCAGAGCCCCCAAAGCCAACTGCCGTCTGCAGCAGAGACATCAGCCCGACACCCATCTGTAAGATCTGCTGCCAGGGAGCCAAGCAGGTACCGGAGCATGCTCATACACAACCCCTCTCGCTGTTTCTGCTTACCGGTATATTCTTCCTATTAAGAGAGAGAGAATGGTGGGTTCGGTGGTCTCTTCTAAGAACATAAGAATTGCCGCTGCTGTTGGTCAGACCAGTGGTCCAACCTGCACAGCAGTCTGCTCACATGGCAGCCCTCAGGTCAAAGACCAGCACTCTAACTGAGACGTATGTTCCGGTTCAGCAGGAACATGTCTAAATTCATCTTGAATCCCTGAAGGGTGTTTTCCCCTATGACAGATTCCAGAAGAGCGTTCAAGCTCTCCACCACTCTCTGGGTGAAGAAGAACTTACTTACGTTTGTACAGAATCTATCCCCTTTTAACTTTAGAGAGTGCCCTCTCGTTCTCCCTATCTTGGAGAGAGTAAACAACCTGTCCTTATCTACTAAGTCTATCCCCTTCAGTACCTTGAATGTTTTGATCATGTTCCCTCTCAATCTCCTCTGTTTGAGGGAGAAGAGGCCCAGTTTCTCCAATCTCTCACTGTATGGCAACTCCTCCAGCCCTTTAACCATTTTAATCGTTTTTCTCTGGACCCTTCTGAATAGTACCGTGTCCTTCTTCATGTACGGCGACCAGTGCTGGATGCAGTACTCCAGGTGAGGGCACACCATGGCCCGGTAAAGCGGCATGATAACCTTCTCCAATCTGTTCGTGATCTACTTCTTTATCATTCCTAGCATTCTGTTTGCCCTTTTCGCCGCGGCCGCACATTGCGTGGATGGCTTAATCAACTTGTCGTTCAGAACTCCCAAGTCTCTTTCCTGGGAGGTCTCGCCAAGTACCGCCCCAGACATCCTGTATTTGTGCTTGAGATTTTTGTTACCGACATGCATCACTTTACATTTATCCACGTTGAACCTTATCTGCCATGTCGATGCTCATTTCTCGAGCCTGATTATGTCACATTGCAGATCTTCGCAATCCTCCTACGTCTTCACTACTCTGAATAACTTTGTATCATCCGCAAATTTAATCATCTCACTCGTCGTACCTATGTCCAGATTGTTTATAAAGAAGTTGAAGAGCACGGGTCCAAGCACTGAGCTCTGCAGCACCTCACTGGTGACGCTCTTCCAGTCCGAGTATTGCCCATTTACCTCTACTCTCTGAGTTAGGGATGGGTCGCAGGATGGGTTGTTTATTTATTTATTTATTTTTTAAAATAATCTTTATTCATTTTAAAATAATTTCAATAAGTGAAGAACAAGAAATAAAACATTTATACTCTAGACATCACTTAAAATATTACAAGATTCTTACAGATCAATAATCCCCCCAAACTATTCTTTATGAGACCTTAGCTAGGACTAAAGCAGAATGTGATTTAGGGGTGATCATTAGTGAAGACATGAAAACTGCCAATCAAGTGGAGAAGGCTTCATCGAAGGCAAGACAAATGATGGGTTGTATCTGAAGAAGTTTTGTCAGCCGGAAGCCCGAAGTCATAATGCCGCTGTACAGATCCATGGTGAGACCTCATCTGGAGTATTGTGTACAATTCTGGAGACCACATTACCAAAAAGATGTGCTGAGAGTTGAGTCGGTTCAACGAATGGTCTTGGGGCTCAAAGATCTCCCGTATGAGGAAAGGCTGTATAGATTGCAGCTATACTCACTCGAGGAACGTAGAGAGAGAGAGGAGACATAATTGAGACATTTAAATATATCACGGGCCATATCGAGGTGGAAGATGATATCTTCTTTCTTAAAGGACCCTCGGCCACAAGAGGGCATCCGCTGAAAGTCAGGGATGGGAAATTTCATGGTGACATCAGGAAGTATTTCTTCACCGAAAGGGTGGTTGATCATTGGAATGAACTTCCACTTCAGGTGATTGAGGCCAGCAGCGTGCTGAATTTTAAAAGGAAGTGGGATACACATGTGGGATCTCTAGGGGGCAAAATTAAGGGGGGTGGGACATTAGTGTGGGCAGTCTTGATGGGCTATGGCCCTTTTTGTCCGTCATCTTCTGTGTTTCTATGTTTCTATCAACTAAGGGGCTTTGTTAAAGTAACAAACTGGAGGACGTAGCATGTAGCATAAAGGATGAGCCTGTAATTTGAGGGCTGGATAGCCATATATGGGAAACTGTAAATAGGGTTGGAGGTGGAAGAGCAGTTGGGAAGAACAAGAAATATGTTAGAGCAGGGGATGAGAGGGAGGGAGGGAAGGAGAAATATTGGATGGGGGAGGGAGGGGAGATGGGTCATAGGGTGAGAGGAGGAAAGAACTCTTGGTCATAGGTTGAGCAGGAAAGAGAGTGGGAGCAATGGTGGACCATGAGGGGTAAGAAAGAAAGAGAAAGTGATATGATGGATCATGGGGGGACAGGAGGGAAGAGAGATGGGATAGGAAGATAGTTGAGAAAAAAGGACAGAGAGATGTCAAACCATGAGAGAGAGAGAGGGAGAGGAGATGCTAGGCTACAAGAATGGAGGGAGGGGATATACTGGAAATTGTGGAATCATGTGGGAAAGACCAAAGGACCGGGGTGGCAAGAAGATGAATGAAAGGAGGAGAGTGAGTACAGAAGCAGAAATGTGGTCGTGAGTAGAGAGGAGGATTGTGAGTGCTGAGGTAGAAATGTGGTAATGAGGAGTAGATAAAAAATAGAAGGGTATAGGAGATGAGGGAAAGTGTGAGATGGGAAATAGGAGCGCAACAGCATGAAAAAGGGAGATGGGAAGAGCAAAAAAGGAATGACAAGAGAGAGGAGAAAATACACATGAACAGCAACCACTGGAAAGGAAATGATCAGAAGAGACAAAATGGGACATGCATAATGGAAAAATAAAATGTCTGGACAACAAAGATAGAAAAAAGTGTTTTATTTTAAATCTAGGTTAGCTTTGTGATATGTGCATCACAGATCTTTGTACCATGTCCAGGACAGTTGATGGGGGAGTGAGGGGTGAGGGTGAGCAGTGAGCCCAAAGTGGGTGAGCACTACAGTTTCTTTTTGCCCTCTCTCATGCTCCCTCCCCAAATGCAAAATATAAATCCATAAACTGGTGGGGATCTCAAAGACCTGCCAAGGAAAGACCTCTTCCTCCAGTCCAGCTGATGGCAGCTCATGGACACTGCCGCTAACTACAGAGCTTGAAGATTTCTGGCTGCCTGACCGGAGGAGGTGGTCTTCAATTGACAGGGCTTCAGAATCCTTACCAGCCACAGCAAGAGGGGGGAGGGGCTAATTTTTTGAGAACCTGTGCCTGGGATCCCCGTGTGTTCAGGCCAGAACGAAGTGCATATCTGTTTTTATTTCTCCATTGTTGTGACACTTGCTGAGTATAATTTCTTGGGGTTCCCAGTTCAATGTCTATTTGTGATTCCTTGTTCTGTATTTGGTAAAGATCTGTCTGGTTTTTGTTGTGAAGAAGTCATTTAAAGTTGTATTATGTGTGGTAGTAATAGCAAGTGGGGAGATCTGGGGGCAGGTGCAGGGATAAGAAGGGTTCGGGGCCCCAGCATGTCTACTGGCCCTGATCTCCCTCATTTCCTTAGGTTGGTGTGGGGTAGCAGACACTTCAGGCAAGAGCAAATCTATTGGTTTGGAAGGCACCTGCCTGTTTGACTGGAAGCTCCAGGATATTTGGCAAGATTGCTTTTTGAATTTGTATATAGAAGTAGAGCTCCTTGTTGGGTCCCTACCACATACTGAACCGATGTCTTTCAAGAAACAATTGACACATGCATTTGGCAGAAAGTGAAAAAAAATATTAAGAGGTATTTGGCCATTTATACAGCTCCTGAACTTGGCAGAATAGTGGCCATTAGATTCCAATTGGAACATTGGGGTCGGAAACCAGGAATTTCCGAAACAACTGAAAAAGATCAAACAAATTGCATGGAGTTTTCCTTAAAGACACATATCCATCTCATTGCTGAGCATTAAAAAAAAAAAAAAAAAAAAGGTTTATGTTTAAGATTAATTCTTCAGTGCTGGCAGCCTGTGAAACCTGTATGACATAAGGTAAAGGCATTACTTTCTTTCAGAAGGATGTCAGCTTTTATGGATTAAAATTTGTAAGATCAAAATATTAATGGATTCGTTCATGTGTACAGAGGAAAAGTCGCAAATCATTAGCTAAGGAAAACTGGCTCAGTTCCCAGATGCCACAGAAAGGGGACAGAAAGGTAGTAAAGGCAATTTAACTTTTCTAAAAGGGCTGTTTTTTAATCTATAATTTATTTAGATGAAGTATGCAGCGTGTTTTTATTTGTTCGACATGTAGCTGTCTCACCTCTCTGTGAACTCCCCAAACCCTGATCTGTTCCAGAATATCGCTGCTGCCCTTCTCCACACTTCCCTCCAACGTGTTTGCTTTGGCAGCCTCCATGTTCTTACAAACATTTCTCCAACCGTATCAATCACTCTTGCACCCACATAGAAGTAGACCAAAAGCGATGACAAAATGAAACATGCTTGAAGCAAACCATGTGTTCCAGGATGCAATGAATTATACTATCAGAGCACGAAACGTCAAAAAATATGCAAGTTTCTGTTATCACCATGACTTTGGGTTTTATTTTCTACTCTGGAATTTCTTCAGTCAGTGAATAGTAAGGCATTTCTAGATGTTTATTTGCTCATCCTTAGGAGGAGTGTGTGGCGCGGTGGTTGGATCTACAGCCTCAGCACCCTGGGGTCGTGGGTTCAAATCCCGTGCTGCTCCTTGTGACCCTGGGCAACTCACTCAGTCCTCCAGAACTCCAGGTACGCTAGATAGATTGTGAGCCCACTGGGACAAATAGGGAAAATGCTTGAGTACCTGATTGTAAAACTGCTTAGATAAACCTTGATAGGCGGTATATAAATACCTAATAAACTTGAAACTTCTAAACTTCCTTCCTATGTGAAGTAACAAAGGAGAAGACCTAGGATCCAACAAACTGCTAAAAGCCTGTCGCTTCTTCCTCTATAGCATTACCTAAATCCAACCTATCCTTTCCGAGTACACTACCAAAACTCTTATTCATACTCTCATCACCTCTTGCTTAGATTACGTAGTAGTAGGTAGGACATGAAAACCAGAGTAATAATTAGTCATCTCTTGCAGATATTTATCTTCCTGATCAGCATTTCTGATACTGAAATGGCATTTCAGGTAATCCTTTACACCCTAATCCTAAATATGGCATGCAAAATTAGAGAATGACACAGGGAAAAAATTTGTCCCTGTCACCGCCCTGTCCCCGCGACCACCATCCCTGTCCCCACCCCGTCCCTGTCCTCGCCCCGTCCCTGCGACTACTAGCCCTGCAGCATCAATACAAGCCTCAGTACTGCAATATTTAGCTTATTCCTTCCTTATAAATCAAAGTTCTGGCTGCTGAACTAGAGAAAGAGATGTTCAGCTGGCAGGGCTTTGTTTATAAATTTTTATCAACACAACTAATATACTACGTTATCCTAAAGCAAAAAAAAAAAAAAAAAAAAGGAAATAAATAAATATAATTTTTTTTTCTATCTTTGTTATCTGGTTTCTGCTTTCCTCATTTTCTCATACAATTTCTTCCATCCACTGTCTTCTCTCAGCGTCTTCCATTTGCTCTGTTACTGTGCCTCTCCCTTCACCCCCCCCCCATTGGTCTGGCACCCATCTTCTTCCCTCCACTTCCCCCATAGTCTGGCATCTCTGTCTTCTTCCCTTCCGCATCTTCTCCCCACTCTGTCTTCCCCAATCTCCATTTCCCTTCAGCATCTTCTCCCCACTCTGTCTTCCCCAATACCCATTTCCCTTCAGCGTCTTCTCCCCACTCTGTCTTCCCCAATCCCCATTTCTCTTCGGTGTCTTCTGCCCACTCTGTCTTCCCCATTTCCCTTCAGCGTCTTCTGCCCACTCTGTCATCTCCATTTCCCTTCAGTGTCTTCTCCCCACTCTGTCATCCCCATTTCCCTTCAGCGTCTTCTCCCCACTCTGTCTTCCCCAATCCCTATTTCCCTTCAGCATCTTCTCCCCACACTGCCTTCATTTTTTCCCTTCAGCATCTTCTCCCCACCCTGCCTTCCTCATTTTTTCCCTTCAATATCTTCTCCCCACTTTGCTTTCCCCATTTTTTACCTTCAGCATCTTCTTTCCACTCTGTCTTCCCCAATACCCATTTCCCTTCAGTGTCTTCTCTGCACTCTACCTTCCTCATTTTTTCCCTTTAGCGTCTTCTCTCCACTCTGCCTTCCCCATTTTTCCCTTCAGCGTCTTCTCCCCACTACCACTCTTCCATCTTGCCACCTCACCACCCTTCAGCACCCCTCATGTGGCCCGAGAATCTCCCTCCCTCTCCCTTATCTTCGCAGCACGTTAGTAAAGTAACTTGCTCAAATCCGGTCGAGCCTGCCTGCAGTTGCGTGTGTGTGCACTGCCTTCAGCATCTTCTCCCCACCCTGCCTTCCTCATGTTTTCCCTTCAGCATCTTCTCCCCACTCTGCCTTCCCCATTTTTTCACTTCAGCATCTTCTCCCCACTCTGTCTTCCCCAATCCCCATTTCCCTTCAGTGTCTTCTCTCCACTCTGTCTTCCCCAATCCCCTTTCTCTTCAGCGTCTTCTCCCCACTCTGCCTTCATTTTTTCCCTTCAGCATCTTCTCCCCACCCTGCCTTCCTTATTTTTTCCCTTCAATATCTTCTCCCCACTTTGCTTTCCCCATTTTTTACCTTCAGCATCTTCTTTCCACTCTGTCTTCCCCAATACCCATTTCCCTTCAGTGTCTTCTCTGCACTCTACCTTCCTCATTTTTTCCCTTTAGCGTCTTCTCTCCACTCTGCCTTCCCCATTTTTCCCTTCAGCATCTTCTCCCCACTACCACTCTTCCATCTTGCCACCTCACCGCCCTTCAGCACCCCTCATGTGGCCCGAGAATCTCCCTCCCTCCCCCTTATCTTCGCAGCACGTTAGTAAAGTAACTTGCTCAAATCCGGTCGAGCCTGCCTGCAGTTGCGTGTGTGTGCACTGCCTTCAGCATCTTCTCCCCACCCTGCCTTCCTCATGTTTTCCCTTCAGCATCTTCTCCCCACTCTGCCTTCCCCATTTTTTCCCTTCAGCATCTTCTCCCCACTCTGTCTTCCCCAATCCCCATTTCCCTTCAGTGTCTTCTCCGCACTCTGCCTTCCCCAATCCCCATTTCCCTTCAGTGTCTTCTCCGCACTCTGCCTTCCTCATTTTTTCCCTTTAGCGTCTTCTCCCCACTCTGCCTTCCCCATTTTTTCCCTTCAGCATCTTCTCCCCACTCTGTCTTCCCCAGTCCCCATTTCTCTTCAGTGTCTTCTCCCCGCTCTGCCTTCATTTTTCCCTTCAGCATCTTCTCCCCACCCTGCCTTCCTCATTTTTTCCCTTCAACATCTTCTCCCCACTTTGCTTTCCCCATTTTTTCCCTTCAGCATCTTCTCCTCACTCCATCTTCCCCAATCCCCATTTCCCTTCAGCGTCTTCTCCCCACTTTGTCTTCCCCATTTCCCTTCAGTATCTTCTTCCCATTCTGTCATCCCCATTTCCCTTCAGTGTCTTCTCTCCACTCTGTCTTCCCCAATCCCCATTTCTCTTCAGCGTCTTCTCCCCACTCTGCCTTCATTTTTTCCCTTCAGCATCTTCTCCCCACCCTGCCTTCCTCATTTTTTCCCTTCAACATCTTCTCCCCACTTTGCTTTCCCCATTTTTTACCTTCAGCATCTTCTTTCCACTCTGTCTTCCCCAATACCCATTTCCCTTCAGTGTCTTCTCTGCACTCTACCTTCCTCATTTTTTCCCTTTAGCGTCTTCTCTCCACTCTGCCTTCCCCATTTTTCCCTTCAGCGTCTTCTCCCCACCACCACTCTTCCATCTTGCCACCTCACCGCCCTTCAGCACCCCTCACGTGGCCCGAGAATTTCCCTCCCCCCCCCTTATCTTCGCAGCACATTAGTAAAGTAACTTGCTCAAATCCGGTCGAGCCTGCCTGCAGTTGCGTGTGTGTGGGCGGAAGCTTCTCCTCTGACGTAACCGGAAGTTGCGTCAGAGGAGAAGCTTCCGCCCACACACATGTGACTGCAGGCAGGCTTGGCCGGCTTTGAACAAGTTGCTTTACTAACGCTGCAATACGCCACTAAGGTAAGAGGGAGGGAGATAGAGAGATTCGGTAGGTAGGAAGGAAGGAGGGGGCTGCGCGTGATCAGTGACCGCACGCATTCTCTCCCTTAACTGCGGGGACAAGGCCATTCACCACTCCATGGGGTGGTGGATGGCCTTGTCCCTGTGCCCGCAGTGAGCACTTTTTCCCCCTCCACTGTTTCGGCGGGCTACCCGTGGCTAGCCATGGGTAACAGTCACCTTGTCATTCTCTATACAAAATTATATATGCAAATTTGGGTACAGACCCAATTGGCACATACAATTTAATTGGTAATTGAACCAAATAGCACCAATAATTAGGCTCTAATAGTGGCGTAGCGAGGGTGAGCGTTGCCCGGGGTGGTGGCGCCCCTCCCCTTTGCTGCGTGTGTGCGCCCCTTTCCTGTACCTTTTTAATTTTGGTGCGAGCAGCCACCAATGTACCCGCCCGCACTGGCTTTGGTGCTCTCTGATGTCACGTCCTAGGCACGGGTCCCAGAAGTGACATCAGGGGAATTGCAGCAGGAGACATTGGGAATCTCTCCTACCAGGGAAGATTCAGGGGGGGGGCATCTTTCCTGCCAAGATCGTTGCAAGGGGGGGAAGACGGTTCCAGGATTCTGTAGAGAATCCTGCTTTTAGGTGAAGGACATTTAAGGAGGGTTAATGACAGTTGTCTTTGTTTTTTTTTATGAAACAGAAGGTAATTAATATCAGTCTTTATCATGCCAAGACATTGTACTAATCATCCAGATCGTTTCCGTTACCTCTGTGGTTTATTCACGACGAAAGCACAACGTCGCCCAATTACCTTAGATCTGAAGAAGGTATACAGATTGTACTTTGGCTGACCAGTGGGTGACCAGGATAAGTCTTGGGCTCCACATATCATCTGTACCAGTAGTTCCAACGGAGTTCGTGACTGGCTCAATCGACGAAAGGCAGCGATGTCATTTGCAATCCCAATGATATGGAGGGAACCGCGAGACCATATTAAAGATTTCTACTTTTGTCTTGTGAACACAAGTGGATTCTCAGCTAAATCTATGCACAAAATGATACATTCTACTCTAGATTCTGCTATTAGGACTGTTCTTCATGATGACTCACTGCCTATACCTGTACCTCCACAAGATGGACTTGCTTCTGTGCAATGTGATGAGGAATGTGATAATGATGCAGCAGCTGGTCACAATCCAGAATTATCTGATCCTGATGATGTGAATGATGAAGATTCAGAACCAGAGACCTTTACAAAAGCTGAGCTCAATGATCTTATTCGTGATTTAAATCTTTCAAAAGGAAAAGCAGAACTTCTTAATTCACAGCATAAGCAAAAGCACTTGCTTGCAAAAGATGCTAATATAACTCATTACAGAAAAAGGAATCATAACTTGACAACATTCTTCACTGTAAATGGCTCATTGTGCATTTGTCATGACATCAATGAGCTTTTCAACAGTTTGTCACAAGTGCATTGTCCAGATGAATGGCATCTCTTCATTGATTCATCACAGAGAAGCTTGAAGGCAGAGTTACTGCACAATGGAAATTCCAAACCAAGTATACCAATTTCCTATTCTGCTCATCTAAGGAGTCTTATGAGAATATGATGAATTTAATAGAAGCAATCAGTTATAAAACACACCAGTGGAATATCTGTGGTGATCTGAAGGTCTTTGGCATGCTAATAGGAATGCAAGGAGGATTCACTAAATACTTCTGTTTCATGTGCTTGTGGGATAGCAGATCTACAGTTGAACATTATATCAAGCGTGTCTGGCAGCTGAGGGATACCTATAACCCAGGGACAAGCAGTGTGAAATTTATGCCATTGATGGATCCTCATAAAATATTTCTTCCACCTCTTCATATCAAGCTGGGGTTGATGAAGAACCTGGTAAAGGCCATGGGTAAAGCAAACTCGCCAGGTTTTTAATATCTTGATATGAAATTTCCAAAAATCAGTACTGCTAAACTGAAGGAAGGGATATTTATAGGCACACAAATCAAGTCCGTTATGTAGGATGAATATTTTAAGCAATCACTCTCAGCAGCTGAGCTTGAAGATTGAGAGGCATTCAAGTGGTTAGTGGAAAACTTTCTGGGCAACCATAAGTCTCCTTCATACAAGGAAGGAGTTCAGAATCTCCTTGACTCATATCATAAACTTGGCTGTCACATGTCATTAAAAATATACTATTTGCACTCACATCTTGACTTTTTTCTGGAAAATCTTTGTATGGTGAGTGACGAACAAGGAGAACATTTTCACCAGGACATTCAGTTAATGGAGTGTTGCTACCAAGGTTTCTGGCATGAGAGTATGATGGCCGACTACTGCTGGATGTTGTGCTGTGACAATCCAGTCACAACTCACAAAAAGAAATCATACTCTAAGCATTTTTGAAGAAATATTGGTTTCTAAGTGACACAGTCCAGTATAATTATGCTATGCTGTGTGCTTATTTGATTTGGACCGAAGATACTGCAACATTTCTTTAAGTTGATGGTGCAATTCTTAAAACCCTATATGCTAAAACGCTATAAACTAACACTAGCATTTTTAGCGACGGCCGCTGCGGTAACAGCTCAATGCTCATAGAATTCCTATGAGTATCCAAGCTGTTGCCGCTAGGGCTTGCGCTAAAAAAATGCTAGTAGGGCATTGTAAAAAGGGGTGCGGGGGAGGGGTTAGGTGTCTAAGTTAAGGCACCGTTTATAGAATATGAGCTTTTTTTATTATTATTTTCATTCATTTCAAATATAGTATCAAGTACAACTTGTACAGAAAGCAAATTAAACCAAACAAATTTACAAAGCCGAGGCATAGTAAATCCATACTTTAACAAGATTTAAGCGAAAATAAAAAGAGTAATTATAATGGTAAAATGAGCTCAAGTCCTCTAATTGGATCCAAGAAGTTTTAAACTGGCGTACCTAAGGAAAAGTATAATCTATACCAGTGTTCTTCAACCACCGGTCCATGGACCAGTGCCGGTCCACAGAAATTTCCTGCCGGTCCACAGGGCCTGCATGTGCATCAGGCCCAAAATAGTGTTCTTCAACCACCGGTCCAGGGTGCGATTAATGAGGCATTATCTTCGAGCCAGCTCCCTCTTCCTAACTGATTCAATGCACAAAGCCACGGGCAGTGGCTCCTATGGGCATCCTGCGCCTGAACCGGCACTGTCAGAGGGAATGTCAGAGGGAAGGCTTCCAGATGAGTCAAGGGACGTGCAAGGTGCAATTAGTACTATTATGGGGGCGGGGTCTGGGGTGGAGATTGGATAGAGATGGGCGGTGTCTGGCCCACGACTTAGCCCAGTGTTCTTCAACCGCAGGTCCATGGACCGATACCAGTCCATAGACTGATGCCGGTCCACAGAATAATTTTTTTATTTCTGCCGGTCCATAGGTATAAAAAAGTTGAAAAACACTGATCTATACAATAAAAGTAATGCTATATTCTATACGGCAGGAACGGAGTTACGCATTTTATTTACAGAGCTCAAGATTTATCTTTATCCAAACGGGACAAAGCCAAAAAAATCAGTTAATTGTTGAGGCTGAAAAAAGACATATTTAGTTGAATGGTAACGAACAATGCACTTGCAAGGATGTCTTAAATAAACTGTAGCCCCTAATAAGATGACCCCTGGTTTTAGAATAAGAAAATCACGTCTACGTTTTTGTGTTTCCCTTGAAATATCCGGGAACATTTGAATTTTACAACCAAGAAATTCCTTCTGTTTATTTTTAAGAAATAGTCTCAAGAACCACGGTTTACCAATAGAAAGAGCTAATGATATAACCAGTGTTGCTGGTATTGCCACCTCCATGTCTGACTTCTCCAGAATCTCAGAAACAGTCAACGCTTGCTGTTCAGTGGATTCAAGTTGTTGTTGGTATGGAATCTTGCTGGGAAGAGAGTACACTTGGGAAAATAGAACGTGAGCTTTAATGCCATTCCCTCATTTTTGTTTGCAGAGATGAGTGATTTTCTTACATAATATTTCTTTCCTTGAACTGATGCTTATTTTTGATGAGATAATGTGATAGGTAGGTGACCATTTTATTTTTAATTGTTTTAAATAAGGTCGGTCACTCAGGGATCCTTTTGCAAAGCTGCGTTAGGGCTTTAATGCGCAGAATAGCGCGCTGAATTGCCACGCGCGCTAGATCTTAATGTCAGCATTGAGCTGGTGTTAGTTCTAGAAGCGTAGCGTGCGATAATTTCCTGCTGTGCTAAAAACACTAGCGCACCTTAGTAAAAGGAGCCCTCAGTTTGCCTTTGTTTTAAGGCAATAATATGCACTTTTTCTTTTTTTTTTATGTGGTAATAAATAGCTCAAACATATGGATTTGTTTAAAAATGTATTTATGTGGGTGATATATTTTTTTAATGTTGCTGTCCAAGTTTATTTAAAATTCATCATATATATATTCTTTTTGAAAATTTGATTTGTTTGTTTAAATATGCAGTGGATCAGACTCCTGACGCAGGCATAATTGCCCAAACACAGCCCGTGTCAAGTCATATTTCCTGTCGCACCAGCACCAGTGTGCAGCATTTGGAATAAAAGTGACTACGGTATTTCAAGAACCTGTTTCCTTGAACGGTCCTCCTTTTTATACCTGACTTTATTTTTGTTGTGCCTGAAAGAAAAAACATAAAAAATTCCCCCCGATTGCAAATATTTCATAGAAGGCCAAACCCTGAGCATGTGGTGTTTTCACAGAGCTGCGGTACTTGGAGAGACCTCCCAGGAAAGGGACTTGGGAGTTCTGATCGACAAGTCGATGAAGCCGTCCACACAATGTGCAACAAAACAGCAAAAAACAGCAAAAAGGGCAAACAGAATGCTAGGAATGATAAAGAAGGGGATCACGAAAGACGTAAGAAGACTTGAGGCGGTCCAGAGGAGGGCGACGAAAATGATAGGAGGCTTGCACCAGAAGACGTATGAGGAGAGACTGGAAGCCCTGAATATGTATACCCTAGCGGAAAGGAGAGACAGGGGAGATATGATTCAGACGTTCAAATACTTAAAGGGTATTAACGTAGAACAAAATCTTTTCCAGAGAAAGGAAAATGGTAAAACCAGAGGACATAATTTGAGGTTGAGGGGTGGTAGATTCAGGGGCAATGTTAGGAAATTCTACTTTACGGAGAGGGTGGTGGATGCCTGGAATGCGCTCCCGAGAGAGGTGGTGGAGAGTAAAACTGTGACTGAGTTCAAAGAAGCGTGGGATGAACACAGAAGATTTAGAATCAGAAAATAATATTAAAGATTGAACTAGGCCAGTTACTGGGCAGACTTGTACGGTCTGTGTCTGTGCATGGCCGTTTGGAGGAGGATGGGCAGGGGAGGGCTTCAATGGCTGGGAGGGTGTAGATGGGTTGGAGTAAGTCTTAACAGAGATTTCGGCAGTTGGAACCCAAGCACAGTACCGGGTAAAGCTTTGGATTCTCGCCCAGAAATAGCTAAGAAGAAAAAAAAAAAAAAAAAATTTAAATTGAATCAGGTTGGGCAGACTGGATGGACCATTCGGGTCTTTATCTGCCGTCATCTACTATGTTTTTTTATATGTTAGATCAGAGAAGGTTATCATGCCGCTGTACCGGGCCATGGTACACCCTCACCTGGAGTACTGCGTCCAGCACTGGTCGCCGTACATGAAGAAGGACACGGTACTACTCGAAAGGGTCCAGAGAAGAGCGACTAAGATGGTTAAGGGACTGGAGGAGCTGCTGTACAGTGAAAGATTAGAGAAACTGGGTCTCTTCTCCCTCGAACAGAGGAGATTGAGAGGGGACATGATCGAAACATTCAAGGTACTGAAGGGAATAGACTTAGTAGATAAGGACAGGTTATTCACCCTCTCCAAGGTAGGGAGAACAAGAGGGCACTCTCTAAAGTTGAAAGGGGATAGATTCCGTACAAACGTAAGGAAGTTCTTCTTCACCCAGAGAGTGGTGGAGAGCTGGAACGCTCTTCCGGAATCTGTCATAGGGGAAAACACCCTCCAAGGATTCAAGACAAAGTTAGACAAGTTTCTGCTGAACAAGAACTTGCGCTGGTAGGGCTAGTCTCAGTTAGGGTGCTGGTCTTAGACTAGAGGGCCGCCGTGTGAGCAGACTGCTGGGCATGATGGACCACTGGTCTGACTCAGCAGTGCCAATTCTTATGTTCTTAAAAGACCTGAGAAGAAGTGGAAAATGGGACTATAGTTCAGGGTGGGACTTATGAAAATGTGGAGGGCAATTCTCATTTAGAATATTGTGTACAATTTTGGAGGACGTACCTTCAAAAAGATATAAAAAGGATGGAGTGGTCCAGAGGAAGATTACTAAAATGGTGTGTGGTCTTCATCATAACACAAATGAGAACTTAAAGATCTCAATATGTATACTATGGAGGAAAGAGGGGTGATATGATCAAGATGCTTAAATACCTACGTGGCGTAAATGCGCATGAGTTGAGTCTCTTTCGTTTGAAAGGAAGCTCTGGAATGAGAGGGCATAGGATGAAGTTAAGAGGTGTTAGGCTCAGGAGTAATCTAAGGAAATACTTTTTTACAGAAAGGGTGGTAGATGCGTGAAACAGTCTCCCAGAAGAGATGGTGGAGACAGAGACTGTGTCTGAATTAAGAAAGCCTGGGATAGGCATGTGGGCTCTCTTAGAAACAGGAAGAGATAATAGTTACTGCAGATGGACAGATTAGATGGGCCATTTGGCCTTTATCTGCCAACATGTTTCTACAGATGTAAGTAGGCATCTATTTATTTATTCAATTTTTTAGCCTGTCCTCCCAAAGGAGCTCAGAACAGGTTGCAAATCAGGTACTCAAGCATTTTCCCTATCTGTTCTGGTAGGCTCACAATCTATCTAAAGTACCTGGGACAGTGGAGGATTAAGTGACTTTCCCAGGGTCGCAAGGAGCAGCACAAGGTTTAAACCCACAACCTCAGGGTGCTGAGGCTGTAGTTCTAACCACTATAAACCACCTGATCCAGCCAAACAAGTAAGCTCTTCCCCCAGCATTCCGTTGGAAAAATCAATATGCTTGCTTTTAAATATTATCAGAAGTAGGAGATCAACTGCTTTTACACCTAAGCAGCACCAAGACCAGCCGCCACTATCGAGAGCTTTTGTCCCAATCCAGACAGACGTGTATGCTCTTCACCATACAATTTGTTGGAGAGATCAATCTGCCTGCTTTTAAATATCAGCAGCATTAGGAAAACAACTGCTTTTACACCTAAGCAGCAGCGGGTCCATCCGCAACCACCAAGAACCCACAGACCCGAACCTGCCAGGAATGTGAGATCTGCCCCCCCTACAATTCGATAAGAAGATCAACTGTTTTTACACCTAAGCAGCAATAGGACCAGCCGCCACTACCGGGAACCCTTTGCCACAATCCAGCCAGACATATAAGATCTTCCCCCAGCATTCCATTGGATAGATCAATCTACCTGCTTTTAAATATCAGCAGCAGTGGGAGAGCAACTGCTTTTACACCTAAGCAGCATTGGGACCAACCGCAACTACCAAGAGCCCATAGACCAGATCATGACAGGAATGTGAGCTCCACACCTCCTGCAGTCCGCTAGGAAGATCAACTGCTTTAACACCTAAGTAGCAGCAAGACCAGCTGCCTATAATAGGAGCCCTTGCCCCGATCCAACCAGGCATGTGAGCTCCTCCCCCTATATCCCGTTTAAGAGATCAATCTACCTGCTTTAAATATCAGCAGCAGTAGAAAAACAACTGCTTTTACATACAAGCAGCAGCGAGACCTACCGCAACCACCAAGAGCCCACAGACCCGATCCTGCCAGGAGTGTGAACTCCTCCCCCTGCAGTCCATTGGAGAGATCAATCTGCCTGCTTTTAAATATCAGCAGCAGTGGAGATCAACTGCTTTTACACCTAAGCAGCAACGAGACCAGCCACAACCACCGAGAGCACACAGACCTGATCCTACCAAGAGTGTGAACTCTTCCCCCCATGCAATCCGCTAAGAAGATCGACTGTCGGCTCCGGGCGGCTTTCCCGCAGAGGAGAGAATCCTGCATTCACCGTGGGCCTCATCTGGGGCAGCCTCCTTGGAGCGGCTGGGGCACGGGCAGTGTGTCTGGGAGGGAATGCATGGATGGGAGAACATCGCAGGGGAGGAGACATAGGCATCCTGGGACTGTCTGCCAAGTCTCTTCCCTGAAGAAGCCCTTTCTGGAAACGTCAATCGCTCCTCCTAAACTTACTTGCTTCACTTCATCACTGACGCTGAAACCATGGATTGAAGACAAAGTTTTATTTTATTTTTCTTTCCAGCTTATGATTTATCTTTAATCTTATCTATTGTTTTGCCTTTTGTCTTTGTTTTGTTCTATTTCTATCATTTAAATTTCTCCAGAATTCTACTGTTCAACGGCTCCCCCTTCTGCTTCTATTCCTTTCTCTCCTCTCTTCTACCTTCCAAAGTATTTAGATCAATGCTGTCTTGTTAAAATGTTTATTTTATTTTTATTTTTCCTCTAACTCTACTTTTCACTTCTCTATTACCCTCCAGGTACTTTAGTTAGATTGTGAGCCTTCGGGACAGTAAGGGAATTTTTCAAGTACCTTTCTTATTTCTAATCTTAATGTATATTTTCTGTAAACCGCTTAGAACCTAACGGATGTAGCGGTATATAAGAAATAAATTACGGTCACGTGATGCAGCCTGCCTGAGCGGTCGCACGAACGGAGCGCTCCTGCCTCACTCCCACTAAATCGGTACAAAACTGACCCTTCTGAGTCCCCATCGCGGATTCGAGCAGGCGGGACAAGGATTATAACTCTGCTCTATAATTGACCCTCCGGAGCGATCGCGGCGGCACGGGGCATGCCCGTTAAACC
Organism: Geotrypetes seraphini; assembly: GCF_902459505.1. Taxonomy (NCBI): domain Eukaryota; kingdom Metazoa; phylum Chordata; class Amphibia; order Gymnophiona; family Dermophiidae; genus Geotrypetes; species Geotrypetes seraphini. Next base: position 24,831,430 of record NC_047084.1, read on the forward strand.
AGCAAAAGGCACCAGGGATAAGCCCTCTCTTACCCCCTCCAAGATGGCGGCAGAGCAGGCCACATTCACCATTCCTGCTGGCGACTGGATCACAGACATCACGCGCTCGGTCACAGCGGCACTGGCAGACAAACTTAACAAAATCCAGTCGGCGGTGGACGAGATGCACGAAAAGTTTGACTCCCACAGCCGGCGCCTGACGGAGGTCGAGCAGCGCGTGTCCGATCAGGAGGACACGTGCGTGACACTGACTGCCCAGGTGGAAGACCTGAAAAAAACGTCCCGGGAGTTACTGGCGGCCCTGGAGGAGCAGGAGAATAGAAGCCGCCGAAACAACTTGCGGCTGGTCGGGCTCCCGGAGACGGTGAGTGAGCCAGAACTCTACGCGGTGTTCAGCACGTGGCTTCCTGAGACCCTGAACCTGACCGGGGGCAAGGAGGCCTTCGCTTGCGAACGGGCTCACCGTATCGGAAATCGGCCCCTGGAGGGGGGGAGGGCGAGGACTGCCATAGCCCGCTACTCTAACTGGAGGGAAAAGGAACTCCTTCTCCGGGCTTACCGAAAGGCGGGGGCCCTGGATTACAAGGGATCCCGCGTGCTCATATTTAATGACTATTCTGTGCGAGTGGCGGCCCAACGTAAGCTCATGGCGCCCTCATGCACTGACCTTCACAACAGAGGTGTTAAATTCGCACTGGTCTATCCAGCGAAACTTCGAGTCTGGCATGAGGGTAGGACCCTCACCTTTAACAGCGGAGAGGAGGCCAAGGCGTTTCTGGCGACTTTACCCGCCTAATGTCATCTGGAACTGGCTGCAGTTATCTTGGGTCTCTCCCGCAACTAAAGATTGTTTTTTCAAGGAGCTGAGCTGGAGTCCCTATGAATCCGGCCTGGGGAATGGACGCCTGCTTGACTATATTCTGCATGCATCATGGGACTGCGAGACCCGACCCTCTGATGCGGTGGTGGGGCTCGCTCCCTCACAATGGATCTGGCTTCTGAACCCGGGTGGATGGAACAGCCTGGGAGACACGCGTATAGCAGTGAGGGGCCTTGGTGCCTGTGTTTTTCCTGTGGAATTTTGCACCTATCCCGGCTACACTTCATCTTGAGGGACTCTCTCTGATTCTGTCTGTGCTGGTCACCTTGGCGGGATGGGGGCCCTTTTGGAGCACCCTGCGGACGCTCTGGAGAATTCATTTGGACATGTAACTGTTACCTTCTCCTTGTCCACCGTTTATGTTCAGGTTTATGTTTCTATTAACTGCATGGACTGGATGATAGGGGTTTTTTCTTTTTTCGAAGGGGGGGGGAGGGCTCCGGGCAGGTTGGGGGATACCTATATGGGGATGTATGCTGATGGGGAGGGATCAGCATGGGAGGATAGGGTGGGGGGAGGAGGGAGGTTGGAGGGCTGTGAGGGGGGGTGTGTGTGGGAGTGTGTGGTTGATTCAGGGGTGTGTGGACAGGGGGGATGTATGGGGGTATGGGGGGTGGGACTAGAGGGCACAAACATAACAAGGGCAGCGAAGCTTAGCTGGGAGGCTTCGACTGGGCCTATCTGCGTTTTCTGCACAGGACAACTGTGTGTCTGGTTGGTGGAGAATGGATGAGCTCTTACACTCTGGGGGGGGCGTTCCCTTCCGGATTCCTGTGTTGCATAAAACTATTTGCTCACTATTATGGCTGATTTAAAAGTTGTTACCTTTAATGTCGACGGCATCAGGTCCCCGGTAAAGAGATCTCGTATCCTTACCAGCTTGCGAAGCTTAAGGGCGGATGTGGCATTTCTACAAGAGACCCACCTCACTCAGATTGAACACTCTAAATTGCGGAGAAATTGGGTCGGGGATGTTTATTCCTCCACCTCAGGGGGAAGGAAACGAGGGGTGGCAGTTCTGTTACACAAGAGGTTACCCTTTATCTTGCATAAACAATTGACTGATCGGGAGGGGAGATATGTACTTGTGTTGGGGGAACTTTGGGGGTTGAAACTGTTACTCTGTAATTTGTATGCCCCAAACTCTTACTGTCATAAATTCTTCTCCACAGTTCTCTCCTTAATATCGGCTTATCCGGATTATCAGGTGGTCCTGGGGGGGGATATGAATATCACTGCAGATCCGGGGGTGGACTGCAAACCTCCCAGGGGCAGTTTGAGGGATCATGACAACAAGGGGGTGGGCTTCCTGACGCAGCAACTAGGTCTGGTAGACGTATGGCGGACACTGCACCCATATGACTCGGATTTTACTTTTTATTCTCATGTACATAAAGCATACGCCCGCCTGGATTATATATTACTAGACCAAAGGCTGTTCTCTAGGGCTGCCAGCTCGGAGATAGTGGACTCCACGATTTCGGACCATGCCACTGTGGATCTCACCCTGACACTGGCAGCTGGTAGCAAGGTCTCCTCTTGGAAAATGGCGCTCCACCTGTACCACGACCGGGAATTCCGGACGTTTCTCCGGGCACGATGGGCGGACTATCAGGCCACTAATGATACCCCGGATATTGGACCGATATCTTACTGGTATGCCTCCAAGGCAGTCTTGAGGGGGCACGTGATTGCATACACTGCGGCTAAACGCAAGGCCCGGGGGGCCGAGCTCCTGTCCCTCACGAGACGGTTGCACGGTTTTCGCAGGGCCCATATCTCCTCTCTTTCTGACACAGAGAGACAGGAATACAAGGCTATACGGGAACGTATCGAGACTTTACTTCATCAACGAGCGGAGCAGACCCTTGCATTTCAACGGTATAACATGCATAGATGGGGGGGAAAGACGGGGAGACTTCTGGCGAACCTAGTGAGGCCATATAGGAAGCGTCAAATTATTACGGCAATCCGAGATGCTGGGGGCACTCGGCACGAAGGGGAGAGCCAAATCGCGGAACAATTTGTTCGGTACTATGAAACCCTATATGGTAAGAGACCTTTGGATGAGAACGCCCTTCAGGACTTTTTCAGGGGGTTATCACTGCCATGCCTGGAGGAGGACCAGGCTGCATCTTTAAGCCTACCGATCACCGAGGCAGAACTCCGTGTCACCATACGGTCTCTTAAACTAGCAAAGGCGCCCGGCCCGGATGGGTTTGGCCCCGAATACTACCGCATTCTCGAGGATCTGGTGGCAGGGCCCCTGAGCGCAATGTATAACGAGGTGGCAAAGACGAGGGGTTCCTTTCCGGATAACATGGCACACATAGTCCTGCTCCCTAAACCGGGTAAAGACCCGGATTTGGTGGGGTCGTTTCGCCCGATCTCACTTTTGGATCAGGACATTAAACTTTTAGCTGCGACTTTGGCGAGACGCTTGAATGGTAGTCTCCCCGATCTTATTCACCCAGACCAGGTTGGGTTTGTGCCGGGCCGCTACGCCTCTATGAACTTGCTGAGGGTCTTGGGGGCGATCCATGATAGGGTAGGCAACGGCGGCCAGGAGGCGGTGGCGGGCCTGGACATGGAGAAAGCATTCGATAGCATTTCTTGGGATTATCTTTTCTGGGTCCTGCGCCGGGGTGGATTTCAGGGCGATTTTCTGGCCTGGGCATCAGCTCTATATCAGAACCCCAGGGCGCGCTTAATGATAAATGGGGGTTTAACTGAGGACTTCAAACTTCAGAGAGGTACGAGACAGGGGTGCCCTCTCTCCCCGCTCCTCTTTCTTTTGGCTATCGAACCCCTCGCGGCAAAAATTCGGCAGGATGAGTCCATTCGGGGAATTATGGTACGGGGACAGGAATGTAAAATCAGCTTGTTTGCTGATGACATCTTACTTTATGTGGATCAGGTCTCCCTGCATTTGCCCAGAGCTCTGGAGGTGATCCGAGCTTTTGGTGCATTGTCGGGATTACAAGTTAATTGTAGTAAATCGGAACTCCTGTTATTGGCCGGGGGTCGGGCGGAACCTTGGCATGCGGTGTTACCCATTGCACCTACGACTAAACCAATGAGATATCTTGGAATATACCTCAGCACTGATCTACCTACACTATACAACGCGAATATCCGACGACCACTCGAGGCTATTGTAAAACTTTGCCAGGCTTGGCAGGACCTGCCGTTGGGGGTTATGGGTAGGGTGGCATTGGTAAAAATGGTTCTGGTACCGAAACTCTTGTATCCTTTACAGACCATGCCGCTCTGGCTTACCAGAAGGGACGAACTTGTTTTCAAATCCACTATCTCCCGTTTCATTTGGAGGTCCCGCACTCCTCGGATAGCGATGTCCAAACTCATCTTGGATAAATCTTTGGGGGGACTCAATGTCCCGGACATTCGGCTTTATAACGTTGCTTCTCTTCTCCGCTGGATCCACGAGGGCTACACAGAGTGCCCACGTTACTCCCCTCGGGGATGGATGGCGGGCTGGAGTGCCCCTTTTCAATTTATGAATCTAATACACCGACAAGAAGATCCTGGGAGGCGATACATCGCTTGTTTTCGTTTTCTGCGTCCGCTTAGGCTGGCGTGGCGTTGGTGGAGGCGAAGACAGCAATTGCCACCGGACACTTCCCCTTTCATACGTCTAGAGGGTAACCCCAGGTTTCCACCGGGCAGGGGAAGATCTGTATTTCAGCACTGGGCGGCCCAAGGCTGTATGCTGATGGAAAACTTACTTGACTTGTCTCCTACTGGGTTCCCCTCCTTTCAGCAGATACGGGACGTGTGGAGCCTCCCTTCATGCTATTTATTTTCTTACTTTCAACTACGTCACTACTGGGAGACGGAACGTAGAGGAGCTGCTGGGGCCTGGGACAAGGGCCCTCTGGATATCCTTTTTTCGGCCACCCAGCCCGCATCAAACTCCCTCGTGCACTGGTACCGCATCCTTAAGTCCTCTCTAGCTGTATCGGTACTTACCCCAGTGCGCTCCTCATGGGCGCGGGATTTGGGGCAGGATATTTCTGAATCGCAATTCGCGACCTGCTTTGCTACTTTATACTCCTACACTAAACCTGCAGACCTCCAAGAACTTCAGTATAAGATCCTTCACCGGGCTTATTTCACGGCGCAGAGGGGGGCACGCTTGGGACTTTGGGATAGCAGTTTCTGTATTAAGTGCAAGAGCTGCGTTGGTACCTATATCCATTCCTTTTTGGAATGCCCTCGGCTGAGTGTGTGGCAGGAAGCCCTCCCCTTACTGGAATAGGCGGTGCAACGTACTGTAGAATGGGACTATGGGTTCCTACTCCTGGGTCTGCAGACCTCCCTCCAGGATCAGGGTTTCACCACTCCTCAATGCAGATTTTTTTACAACGCTATTCTAGTTGTGAAGAAATTGATATTGACTTACTGGATGTCTGAGGAGCCTCCTCCGATACCCCACTGGAGGACTAGCCTTCGGGAGGTGGCCCAATTTGAAATTCGAACCTATGCCAGAACGCCGAGCATGCTTAAGCAGCACTACGTTGGCTTATGGGAGAGATTACGGGACCTGGTGCCGTCACATGACCGGGAGGGGGAGCAGGGAACGCCTTAGATCAGTTTTATCTTCTGACACCCTGGCTAGTCCCCTGATACGCATCTTGACTGATTTTTTCTATCCTTTTCTTTTCTTTATCCTACTCTGGTGCCTTAGGGTTGGGGTGGGGGGGGGGGTGGGAGGGAGCTGCTTGGGGGTATGAGTGACTGGTTTGTATGGGGTGGATGTTGCAGTGTGCGAATGGAATTATGAGTCTTGTGTGGTTTTTGGGGGGGTTCTTTCTATGGTACAAAAAGGTGGGAGATCACTGTTCCTGACGGGCGGCCTACCCTCACAGATGTACTTAAATGCATCTGCCCCCATTGCTTCCCTTGTTTTTACACTGATTCTGTATTTTACACCTGTGCGGGGGAAGCCTTGGGGAGGTGTTGCTTCTGTTCCTGATTTCCATTTGTGATGGACTGACTTTTGTTTCTTTGACGTTTATTGTTCTGCCCTGTTGGGAGGTGTATTTTTCACTGTTAATAAAAATACGTTTAAAAAAAAAGAAATAAATTACATTACATTACCTAATGTTGTCAACATTAGGTGGTTTAGTGTGATTCACATAATATTTGAAAGGTTCTAACCACTATGCCACACTCTCCTATTCCTTTACAGACTACTGGTGTAATATGTAAGATATGCACATATAATTTAAGTGCAGACACTTACACCAGCTAAAGACACACCCATAGGACCCAATTCTATATATTGCACTTAAAAAAATTGGTGCCCAAAAAGACTACTTAAGCACAATTCTATACATGGCGCCCAAAGGTGGGCATGGTTTTTTAGAGTAAAACTTATGCCCAAGAGCCTGCCTAACTTTAGGCATGACCATTTCCACTAACAAAAAAGTGGTGCAAAACCCTTATTCTATAACTAGTTTTTAAGTCCGTTACATTAACGGGTGTTAGAATAGATGTCTGTCTGTATGTCTTTCTTTCTGTCTGTCTCTCTCTCTCCTTGGCTGTTGTCTGGTTTGTTTGGGTTTTTTCTTTCTCTCTCTCCTTGGACGCTGTCTGTTTTCTTTATCTCTTTCTCCTTGGCCGCTGTCTTTCTATCTGGGGGGGGGGAGGGGGGTTCTCTCTCATGTTGGACTCTATCTGTCTTTTTTTTCTTTCTCTCTCTCTCTCTCTTTGGACGCTGTCTGTCTGTCTGTCTCTTTCTGTCTTTCTCCTTGGCCCCCTGTCTACCTGTCATTCTTTCTTTTTCTCTCTCTCCTTGGCCACTGGATGTTTTTTTTTTTTGCCTCTCTCTCCTTGGCTGCTGGCTATGTGTCTTTTTTCTGTCTGTCTCTCTGGCCCCCTGTCTGTTTGTCTTTTTTTCAGTCTGTCTCTCTCCCTTGCCCCCTTCTATCTTCCTGGCCTCCTGTCTTTCTTTCTGTATGTCTCTTTGTTTTTATGAAAACCCCCACTCAAAACCCACATAAATATACAGTATATAAAAGAAATTAGGTTATGGGAAAGTTTTGTCCGGTTTTCCTGGATCCGTAGGTGATGGGTACCCGCTGGCAGCTCCTTTCCCTTCCCACGCCTGACGATGGCTGCATGGACCGAGCAGCCCGGGCCCTGACCATCCGCTTCCCCTCCTCCTCCCCAGCTGGAAATCACCTTCAGAGGCGTCCTGCGAGTCCGGACGGTTCGCCACTCCCCCTCCCTCCCCAGCCTTGCTCACTCCTCCATCCGTGCCGTGGAACAGCCCTCCATTCGCCGGAAGGAGTTGAGGCGGAAACAAAAAAAACCGCCGCTGAGATAGCGATCCAGGGCGCCTGGGTAATGGCGTAGGCCATATGTGCCTCTTCCCCCTCCTGCCAGCTCCAGGGCTCTCTCCAGCGAAGGTTATTTTTAAGTGTAAAGCTGCTGTGGCGGCTCCTCTCATGATCGCCGCCTGCGTCAGAAGCCTTTAACTTAAAAATAAACTGTAGTACAGTTTTTCCTGGAGGTCTGCGTGAGCAGGATATCCAGCGCTTTCCAATTTGTCTGGCGGCCACTGGAAAGCTAAGCTCGCATGCGCACTCTGCCGACCACGGACCTACAGATCAGGGATCAGGGAACACACTGGTAAGAGTGTGCATGCGCGCTTAGCATTTTATTATAGTAGATTATGTGCATAACTGTGAGGAATGCCCCACATCCACTCATGATTCTCCCATCTTCATGCCCCCTTTTTGGCACCATTCATGAATTTATCCAAACCTAAATTTTGCACAAATTGAAATTTTAAATTAAAACCAGTTAACACTAATAATGGCTTGTTAAGCCAATTATCTGTGCTAATTGACGCGATATTCAATTAAGTTGCAAACACAAATTGGGCAGATGCACAACTTAAGCACCATTTATAGAATTTGGAAGATAATATATTCTATAAGTTATGCATGTAACTTTGCATTCTACCCAGACTCTAGGTGTATGCCGACCCTCAATCTCTGTACAATGAAAGATATGAAAACAAAAACAAAAAACTGTGGATACAGATGTTCTGGAGATAATTTATTATACACTGACATATAAAGGCCCTTAGCATTTTTTTTGCTACTTCAGCTTGTCTACGGTGTTCTTTGCTCACATGTTTAAAGACAATAGACTATTTTCAGTCCAATTCTTTATATGTGAGTTTGCAAACCATCGGACCCCTGAGGAAAGCGTGTTCGCCGAAACACAGACCGTGTAGGGTCCGGTTGGATTTTTATCACTGCATTTTTTTATCATTGTACTTTTTAAATTGAATTTTCATGTTTTTATATGTCAGTGTATAATAAATTATGTCCCAGTTATCTCCTGTGGTCTACGGTGATTCCAGTCAAAGTTCGCCACTATGGATTAGTCAGCGAAGTTGATAGTCATCAGCTGACTGGCAAAGGCCTAGTGGCCAAAGATGGATTTGCTTTTTAGGGTGGTCTATCCAGCCACTAGCCTTGTCAGCCAGCCAATAAATATTGGTAGAGACTGGCCAATCCGAGGAACTGGATATTCAGCAGGAGATAGTTGGCTATCTCTAGCTGAATATCGGTAGGTAGCCGGCTAAACAGTACTTAACTGGCTGGAGCCACTCCTGGCCATTAAGTACCATTGAATATTGGGGGGGATTTTCAAAAAAATAGAATTCTCCTTCTATATGGCTGGGTACACACACTCCTTAGGACTATTTTCAGGGCTGAATGACCATGAATGCTTGTGAGTGCGACCAAAGCATGAACCAAACTAGTCTACGGCCCAAAGAGAAGAGGAGAAAGTGCAGACATATTTCTTTAACTTGTGTGTCTTATTTAAAAGGGACGTCCATGGCTTTTAAGCTGAGTCCTGCTGGATCCATGCCAAATGTATAGCACTCAGGTCAGGTGCATCCAGGTGTCAGTTTTAATTTAAGCAAAATCTCGGGGGACTAACAAGTGCTCTAGCCCAGAACATTCTATCTGGCTATGAATGCAGTGGAGTCCAACTCACAGCCCTTAAAATTACTGTAGCTGGTTTTAAGAAAGGTTTGGACCAATTCCTGGAGGAAAAGTTATTAAGACATGGGGGAAGCCCTGGATTGGTAGCCTTGAATGTTGCTACTCTTTGGGTTTTGACCAGGTACTAGGGACTTGGATTGGCCATCGTGAGAACGGGCTACTGGGCTTGATGGACCATTGGTCTGACCCCGTAAGGCTATTCTTATGCTCTCCATTACAGCCCTCAAAATGTTGCCTGAAATGCTCTTCAAATCCTGTAAATGCATTCATTTCAGTCTTGTCCACTTGATATAGTAAATTCAAACAATCTACTGTCAACAATCCAAAACAAAGTTAGTATTAAATTTTAATATTTAATACCCATTCTGAACAAGCAGGCCAAGGCAGTTCACCAAATTAGTAGTACAGTACTCCCCTGAAATTCATGGGGGTGCCATTCTAGGAACACCCGCAAATTTTGAAAAACCGCAAATATAGTTTATCAGCTGATTGAAGGCAGGAGAGGGCAGCTGGGGCACCGGCGGGTGCTTAAATTGTACTTATGAAGCCAGGCACATTTACCAACCGCCTCTTCCTGGTACTAAAGTCATGGTTACACCAATCAGGAGCTGTTTTGATATGTCAGATAGCGTGTCAAAGCAGCTCCTGATTGGTGTAACCATGACTTTAGTACCAGGAAGAGGCAGTCGGAAAATACCGCAAATTACTGAATCCACAATTTGCGAACCGCGAATTCGCGGGGGTTTACTGTATGTGTATGCTTGAAATCTTTTGTTGGTCCCTGAGCTTTCTCATATTCACACTGCGGCCCTTTACACGAAAAAGGTTGGAGGCCATTGCTTTAATGGCTGTCTATTTAGCATCAACTTTAAATGGGACAAGCTGCTTGCAAACACAACTCAGAAGAAATCAGATTTTAATAGACCATCCCACATTATACAATGTTCCCCCCAAACAAATATGGGTTCACATTGAGTTTTCACTTTATTTTCTTTTAAAAGAAAATCCTTGGATGTCTGCAATTTGTATTTCCTTTAATAACTGAAACCCCTTCCCCCCTTAGCCAGGTTTTGTTGACTTTGTTTCCTTTTTTTTTCAGTTTGTCATATTTGTTGTTCTCATTTTCATTTGAAAATCTTACCGTCATTCTTTCTCTCTACTACCTAGTATGTTTGACTGGCACAGTCGAAGACAAACATTTATTATGTATTCTCCAGGGACATTTGTTTATAAACATCGCAGTGGGAGAAACTCAAAGCTCAAAGATGGATTTGGAACGTTTACTTCTCATTAAAGGTCAGAAAACAGCTTCCAGTTTACCTCTTGAATTCTTGCTTTCATTCTAGATTTGAGTTTTCTACTCCTAGAAGGAATTTGTGCAGAGCACAGATTATTCAGAGAAAGAGTAGAAGCCAAACGAGTCCTTAGGAAAATAAATAGCAATCGGAAAATATTTTGATTAGGTGAAATCGTTTTCAATTATCTTTTCTTTTTTTAATGCTAACTTATGATTAGAACGAAGCAATGAATCAGCCGCTTTTCTAAGGATAAAAGGGCACCTAGGGCTCGATTCACTAAGCTCACCGATCGTGTCCTGACCAATTTGTGAGCGTTCCCCGATCCGATTCACTAACCTTCTGGCCGATCAATCTCCCACCCGATCCGATCCGCTCATGCAAATGAGGGGAAATGGCATGCGAAGGCATGGAAGGCAGCGATTCGCTAAACAGAAGAAGGAACACCGATTGGGCTTGCCGATCCAAAATGAAGCAACTGCTGATGACCAGTCGCTTACTGTCCCTGCCGACTCTCCTGTTCTCTGCCGCCCTGAAATCCCAGTAAGTCCCCATATATTCTGCAAAAGCGCAGTGCAGTGCAAGCCCGTGGTTTTAACCCACAGCTTAAAAACGTGTTTTGTTCCACAATCTGGCTGCAAGCGTGTTGTGTTCCATATAATTTGGTTGCACCTAGGCCAAATTGAAATGATTCCTTATTAATGTCCACTCGTAAGGCCAGCTAAACTGCAGCTACCACTCCTGCTTTGGCCTCGCTTGTGCAAATCGCATCTACAACCAAGGATGATCTGCGTCCAAACACAACATTTTCGTGCTGAAGCTGTTGTGAATCGGTCGCTCGGCAAGACTCGGCCCCGGATCGCCCAACAACGGTGAGTTTGGTGAATCTAGACCCTAGTTGGGTGAGTCTTTGGTTCAAGAGCAGACAGCGTGCAATAAGTTTCATTCGCTTTTGTACCATTTAATCCAGAGCCTGTAATCTAATTGTTTAGTCAAATGATTTATCAGTCTGGTGAGGCTGGTGATTGCCGTCCACACAAAACCTACAAAGCAAGACATTTTCCCATTCTCGCGCCTGTCCTCTCTCCATCAAACAGTATATAACTACTAAAAAATATTTCTAAACAATTAATCTTTTGTTAAAAAAAAAAAGTTACCTGTCAATGAACGACAGATACTAATCAGTTTTCATTCTGGTGTTCCTTGAGATTAGCCTGAATGGTATTTTTTAAACATTACTTTCTTTTCCGAGGGGGTGGGAGATCTACAATCTGAAACTAACTCCAGAGTTGTCATAGTTCACAGACTGAACCCTTTATAAACTTATTTTCCTTAAGCTCTTCTTTATTAACTCCCCCAAGGACTGTTTCTGCTGCCGCTCTTGCTTAAAAAATGCACTGTGGTGGTCTGGCTCCTCCACGTAGCGCACACATGCTAAACAGATTAACATGGTTTGGCTGCCCCACACTTCACAAAAAGTAGGATAGAGTTTCTCCTGCTCCATGTGGAAATTAACCTATCTGTATCCATGGTCAGCTGCAAGCAGGGAGTTTCAGCTCCGACCCAGCAATCCAAACAACCAAATCCCTCTTTGTTACTCTTGGCCTTCTGCTTCCTTAGATCCAGGACTAAATATTTATTGAGAACCATTTCCTTCTTTTTGCTCGTTGAAGGCACATATTTCAAGAAAACATTACACGCAATTCTAAATGATTTTTTTTTTAATTGTTCTTGTTAAAATGCATTCAGGTTTGAGAACTTGATTTGGGGTTTTCAAAACATCTTGGCAAGGAAGAGTTTTGTTTTTTTGTTGGGTTTTGTTTTTTTTTGGGGGGAGGATTAATGACATTGTTTTTGGGGTGGGGAGTGAGTGGATTGTTATAGAATAATAAAAATGCACATAGGCTGAACCTTACCACTGTGGGAGGAAAAGGAAAATGTTTAAGTTGTTAATACCAGAGCTTTCTGAAAATAATCTGACGGAGGAGAGAGGCTTCAAAGCAGGGCACTGTCGTTCTGTATTCTGCCTTTTGTTTCCGAATCTCCATAAATTTGGATGATTGACAAAAAGAATTAGAAGGGAGATGGCATGATGGTGGCCCTGAAGAAGAAAAGGAAATGTGGGGAGTAACCCAAATAAAATTAAAGAATGGAAAGTTTAGCGCGGAGGGGGGGGCAGGAGTGAAAGCAACACAAAAATATAACACTTTTGTGGCCTGCCAGCGACAGGCTGTCATGGTAATAAACAGTTTCTCTAACAGGAATTCCTAATCCTCCCTGTGTGGCTTTAGCCTTGTGGATAATATCATTACAGGCCTAAACAAATAAACAATCTGGGCGAATCAGCCAAGAGTCACTGGGGAGTACAACTCCCTGCAAAATGACAGGAGTAATGTACACTCACTGCTTGGAGACGTTCCAGGAGCTCCTACTAGGCCTAAGGAGCTGTCCTTAAGCTTGGAAATGGTGCTGACCCCTCTCTTCCCCTACTGCTGCAATCAATGAGGGCTTTCAGAGCACTGTTTGCCTTGCAGCCCTCAGCTGGGAGCATCGAAGACCACGAACCCTTCTTTATGAACCCGGGCTCCAAGGAGGAGGGGGGGAGGGGGGGAACCCTTTAGTGCAAAGTTAGCGTGTTAAGCCCAGTGACATGAGTGAAAGGTTAAGATGCTTGCACTAACCAGAAGCTGAACGTTTTAACAGGGATGTGCTTTCCAGCTTTCAGCGCGCCCTACTCCTTCAAGGAAAAAGGTTCAAGTGTTATCAATTCTATGCTAACAAATCCTGTTTTCAGATGATTTCTCGGGGGGGGGGGGGGGGGGGAGAGAGGGTTGCCATGAGACTGAGATATCACTGCCACAATGAAATAATAGAGAGATCAAAGGCACAGAGAGTCCGAGGGTCAGTCTAATTACCAGATCTTAAGATCCCCTGTGATCATCCATTTATCCACTTCTTCACAGCTAGGGTCCACGGTGCTAAAGCCTCCACTACTTCACCTAAAAAGCACTTTCCCTTGGAGAATATACTGGTTAGCTCAGTGTTCTTCAACCACCAGTCCGCAGAAATTTCCTGCCGGTTCACAAGGCCAGCAGGTGCATTGGGCCCAAAACAGTGTTCTTCAATCTCCGGTTCACTGTGCGATCGATGCGGCGTTATCTTTGGGCCGGCTCCCTCTTCCTCACTGCCGCAGTGCACAAAGCCGCAGGCAGCGGCTCCTATGCACGTCCTTAGCTAAAATATCCGAAAAAATTGTTTTTAACCAAATATCAGAATACATTGAAAAAACCAACGTACTGCATCCAAATCAAACAGGATTCAGACAAAATCATTCCACAGAACACTCTCTAATTGGTATGACAACATCTTTATTATATCATTTAGATCACCATACATCCGTAATTTTGATTTCTCTTGATCTATCGTCTGCTTTCGACACTATTGACCATAGTCTTTTAATAAATAGGATTCAATCAATCGGTTTAACTGATCAAGTTCTGCTTTGGTTTCAGTCTTACCTCGATAACCGTTCATCGATTGTCTCTTTTAACGATGTCACTTCAAATAGTTATTCACTGCCTTATGGAATCCCCCAAGGATCAATAATTTCACCTATCTTATTTAATATTTTCTTAGCCCCTCTGATGACATTGTGTCAATCCATTGGATTTACAGTATTTGCCTACGCAGACGATATACAACTATTACATCCAATCAATACCAAAAATCCTCAAGAAATAGCAATAATAAATGATAAACTGGATCAAATTCAATACTGGCTCGAAACTAATAAATTAGCTTTAAACATTCAGAAAATCAACGCTATGCTCTTTCCTTGGAAAGACTGTGAAACACTTTCCTTTCCTATCTCTATCAAAGGCATTCCCCTGCAGATGGCCAAAAATATTAGGATTCTAGGAGTAATATTTGATAATAAATTATCTTTTCACGATCACATAAGTCAAGTAGTCAAATCTACCTTTTACAGACTCCGTCAGATCAGATCCATATCAAAATCTTTGAACATCTTACTTCATTCCCTTGTAATCTCTAAAATTGATTACTGTAACGCCTTATTTATAGGTTTGCCACAAAAAGAGCTTAGGCACTTACAAATAATTCAGAATGCCTCCATTAAAATTATTTATAAAGCCAAAAAATTTGATCATGTTTCACCATTACTTAAGTAAGCACACTGGCTTCCGGTAGCACACCGCATTATATATAAACAATGCCTACTTACTTTCAAAGCTTTAGAATTCAAAACTCCTGCCTTTATCTTTAGAGTCTTAATACCTTATACTACCTCTAGATCTCTTAGATCACAAGATCAACACTTATTAGCTATCCCCTCATTAAAAGTTATTAACACAAGGCGTAATACAATCTTTTCCATAACAGCCCCTCAATCCTGGAATGATCTCCCACTCTATTTAAGACAAGAAAAAAACTTAGAAAAATTTAAGACCAAACTTAAAAGTTTTTTATTTACAGATGCTTTTAATGACTAAACTCCTCTGCATTGCCAATCCAATTTTCTTCGTTAATGTCTGTGTCTCCCTTCCTAATGTACTTCCCTTGAATTATTGAACTTAACAATGAATGTAACCATTAAATAACTTCCCATTTGTTTTATTATTATATGTATTTATATCTATTTAAATAAGTTGACTTTTTTTTACCCAAATTATTGTATGTTTAAATAATATGTTACCTAAATTTTTGAACAATTTGTACATCGCCTAGAATTTTGAATAGGCGATAAATCAAAATATTTAATAAACTTGGAAACTTGGAAACTTTTCTCTGACGTCAGAGGGAAGGCTTCCAGATGAGGTGTGGGACACGCGAGGAGCCCTTGCCGGCGACTTTGTGCACTGTGTCTGTGAGGAAGAGGTAGCCGGCCCCAAGATAGCGCCGGGGGCGGCATAAACCGGTCAGGCAGGAGCAGGCCAGAAATTAAGGCACAGCATGGAGGGAGGGAGACAACAAAGGTAGGGAGAATGATTTTATTTTTTTAATTTAGTGATTGAATTGTGTCAATTTTGAGAATTTACATCTGCTGTCTGTATTTTGCACTGTTCAGGAAGAAATGCATTTGCTTCTTTTTCTCTGGGGTTGTACTGCATGCAGAGTCTTCCATCTTAGGGTTTGTTTGTACATATTAGTACTTTTGGTCCTGTATTTGCATAGAGGTTATCTTTGTTCTGGTAGGAATGAATGTTGAGAAGCATACAGTGTGCTATGTGTAGTTTAATTTTGTGGTTAACTATTATATGTTGTTAATAAGATTATATTGTGTGTGTATATAAGAAAAATGAATGGAAAAAATAGTTTTACAATTGGTACTATTATAGTGGCGGGGATGGGTGGGGTCTGGCCTACGACTTAGCCCAGTGTTCTTCAACCGCCGGTCCACAAAATAATTCTTTTATTTCCGCCGGTCCATAGGCGTAAAAAGGTTGAAAAATACTGGGTTAGCTCTCCTTAAGGTCCTGCTTTGATTTCAGCTGTAGACCACTGTTTAACCTGGGACTATTAAACTTTTGCTTGTGCAAACAGGGCCCTGTAACATTTTGGAGCCCCCCGACATCAAATTGCGCACTCATACTGCATTTTGAAATTATAACGAAAAAGTGACATCCTTTTTTGAATGCAGACAAACCTGTCAGAGACACTGTGAAGCAGACATTCGGAGGGTTAATTTGTTCCTTTAAGTCGCTTAACTCGTGCAAAGCCAAATTTAGAAGCAAATCTTTGCCATAAATATGGTCTTGCGTGCAAAGACAATTTTTTCATAACAGTAAAACAGGAATAAAAAAACCCAATGCGTGCAATAAATTCCACCATCAGCCATTAATCCAGGAATAAGACGCAAATACAGATTCACTGGTGCCAAATAATTAAAGGTATTAGATTTTGGTGCCCCTAAGGGATGCATTTTAAGGGTGGCATACAGGAAATTTATACTTCTTTCTTCAGATTTGCAGATTTGAATCTGATTGACCTGTAATTTTAAATTCTCCCTGGACATTTTTTTCCTGTAAGAAAAGGAAAAGTAACTAGTAGGATAAGAACACAATGCTATTTTATGACACAGTCCTGCCTGGTAATTTTCACAATTGGTGGGTGAGTGTTTTGGGTTGGGTTTTTTGTTGTTGTTTTTTCTAGGATTGTGGTTTCATTATTTATGTTCTCTGGGCTGCTAAATACAAGAAAGTCTGCGACAAAGCCTGCAGTTCTAGAATTCCTTAGAGCTCGACCAGGAGCTAATTTATGGGAGTTGAGAATCTTGTTTATTGCTGCTAAGCTGTAGTTTCATACAAATGGGAAAAGGTTGTGTGTGAGAAGATGGATGAAATCACCAAACCATTTCATTTTTTTAAAGCCAACTTCATCACTGTGTGGGAACAAAGACATATCACCTGGATTTTTGAACAAATATATTCCCGTTTCATACATCTTCAGTAGATTCATCGTTTTGATTTGGTTCCATATGATGTCATTATAAACACACGAAGTGTCAGGGAAAGGATTGTGGGACCGGAGAAGAGAGGTAATATTAGGTTTAGTTTACTAAAGATGACTTCAGTCCAATGCCCCCTCCAGTGGTGCTCTGTGGTTCCGTGGACAAACAGCAGATAGAGCTCACGTTTTGTAGGATAAGAACGCGAGTTTTGAGATCAGTTTATGTTTAAAGCAGTTGCCAGAATGAAAATATTGTGAGTACCTTGAGAAAATGGGAATAATTCTTAGCAATTCAAACCCAAGTTATACGTGTATTTAAGACTCTTATGCTCCCCCAAGTTCCCTAACAAGTCTGGCAACCAAAGAGATGATTAACCCCCCCCCCCCCCCCAACAAAAGGAAATTGCCATCCATAAAAAGGCAGAAATCTGCTTTCTTTGCAAATGTTTCTGCTTTTTTTTAATCTGAAAAGAATGACCTGATTTTCACAGCATCCTGTCCAATTGTGTCTTGTGAACCAGGGATAAGATAGGCTATAAACCAGCTAAGATTTATAAAAATTCTTACATCTTTTGTCTCTTGAAATGTAGAGTGTACATTACAATATGCTAATTAAGGTTGCCCATTTTCGTTACATAATTTTCTCTAATTCTAGAATCAAATCCATCCTTTGGTTAACATGAAAACAGCAATTAAAATTGTAGGCACGATTGAATTCTAATTTAATGATCACATTTTAGTATCTGATGTGGTAAAACCTCCCTCCCCTCCCCCGAACAACACTTCATGAAGGAACAGTGATTAAAGAAAGGGTCACTTCAAGAAAAATGTCATAATAAACCCAAAGCACTAGTCTACACAGGAGTGATCAGATAGATAACCCTGTCTCAAACTGTAACTACCTGGCAAACAGAAGTAGGAAACTGTCGTGAATTACATTACATTAGTTTATTTTATTCCACCAATACCTTGTGGTTCTAGGCAGATTACAAAAGGATGAGATTCAGGTGTGGATTTAGCTGAATTACGATTACTGTTCCAAGGTGTTATGTTAGTGTGTGATGTACTGTAACCAAAATGTTAACTTTGCTGTCGTGAACTATTGTGAATGTTTTTATTGTTAACCACTTAGGGCTAGATTCAGTCAGGGCACAGATCGGATCCGTGAGGGATCCGATTCGATCCGTGGCCGGGGGGCTGATTCACGAATTGCCCTCATGCAAATGAGGGCAATTGGAATCACGCCCCCAACCGACTGAATTGGATCGCTGAACAGCGATCCGTGCCCAGCAGAGGAGGAATTTTTTTTTTTTTTCTTCCCAAGCCCGTGTTTTTAACCCACGGGTTAAAACCACAGGCTTGCTCTGCGGGGAAGGGTAGGAGAGTTGGGGCGCCACGAGAGATTTGAGGCGAGAGCAGGAGATGGGGCAGAGAGGTGCAGGAGATCGGGGCAGGCAGGAGATCTGGGCTGACAGCAGGGGAGAAGGGCCGAGAGCATGGCGGCAGAAGGCAGGGCAGTCGCTTATTTTTGGATTGGCCAGCCCCATCAGTGTTGCTTGTTTATTTAAGTGAATCGCTTCCTGCCTACATTTCAATGCCGTTCCCCCTCATTTACATGCGCGGATCGGAGGATTATCGGGACAGAGGTTAGTGAATCGGGTCGGAAGGAAATCGGGTCGTACAGGGGTCACTTAGAGGTCAAAAGTCGATCGGTGGGCTTAATGAATCTAGCCCTTAGTTATAGGCGGTCTATAAATTTTAGAAATAAATAAATAAATAAGATTACAGGGAAGCTATTGGTTGGAGCATTTAGGGCTCCTTTTACTAAGCCGCGTTAGGGCTTTAACACGCGGAATAGCGTGCACTACACTGCCGCATGCGCTAGACCTTAACGGCAGCATTGAGCTGGCGTTAGTTCTAGAAGCGCAGTGCGCAGTGTAGCGCGCGGTAATTTCCTGTGTGCGCTATAAACACTAGCGCACCTTAGTAAAAGGAGCACTTAGAGTCTGGTGATGGAGTGAGGTTATTGGTTGTATCATGAGCTTGTCTTGATATATTTCTTGAATAACCTGAATCTAAAGTGGTGCTTTGCAGTTGGTGATTCATAGAAATTTGCTCCACTTCAACCAGTTGCCTTCTTCATTTTAGTGCTCAGTCAATAGATTTGAAGGAACAGGGACCTGTCCCAGACACTCTCAGATTGTATTACCAAATCATTTCCTTTCTTGTGGCTTCTAATGCTAAATTATTCTCCTGGAAGCCCTGGAGTTCTGCCCAAGTGAGTTACAGTTATTATATTTGATATACCGCCATTTTTAACAAAAAAAAGGTCAAATCAAATCAGTGTGCAATAAATAAAAACAGTGGTCAATATTTAAAATAAAAACATAACAAGGGGAACGTACACAAACAAATTAACCAAACTAGACACAAGAGGACAAAAAGGGCAAGATAGGTTTACAATATCTTAAGGGAAAAACAAACAGGATAGGAACAAGTGGGTAGGATACAGAAAGAACAAGAACAAGAAAAGTATAGATAAGCATAAGACAGCGCCGCAGCAGCAAAAAGGGCAAACAGAATACTAGGAATGATTAAGAAGGGGATCACAAACAGTTCTGAAAAGGTTATCATGTCGTTATACCGGTCCATGGTATGCCACCACCTGGAATACTGCATCTGACACTGGTCGCCGAACATGAAAAAGGACATAGTACTACTCGAAAGGGTCCAGAGAAGAGCGACAAAAATGGTTAAGGGACTGGGAGGAGTTGCCGTACAATGAGAGGCTAGAAAAACTGGGCCTCTTCTCCCTTGAGAAGAAAAGACTGAGAGGGGACTTGATCAAAACATTCATGATATTGAAGGGAATTGACTTAGTAGAGAAAGAGAGATTGTTCACCCTCTCGCTAAAGTTAGAAGGGAAAAGATTCCATAGAAATGTAAGGAAGTTTTTCTTCACTCAGAGAGTGGTAGAAACCTGGAACGCTCTTCCGGAGGCTGTTATAGGGGAAAGCACCCTTCAGGGATTCAAGACAAGGTTGGATAAGTTCCTACTGGAACAGAACATACGCAAGTAAGGCTAGACTCAAATAGGGCACTGGTCTTTGACTTAAGAGCCGCCGTGTGAGCGGACTTCTGGGCACGATGGACCACTGGTCTGACCCAGCAGCAGCAAATCTTATGTTCTTATGTACCTGATCACAAGTAATATGAAAAAGTTACAAGGAAATTAACTACCTAGTCAGAATTATGAGAAAATATTGCAGAGATAAAGACTCCCTAGCCACAAGTCATGGCAAAAGTTGCGACATGACAAACTATAAGGAACTAGGTTCAAATGCCATTTTGAAATAATAAGCCTTCAAGTGAGACTTAAATGACTTCAGAGATTTTTCTGTTCACAGATATAATGGGAGAGAATTCCAGAAAGTTGGAGCCATTACAGAGAAACTAGAGTCTGCAAATATCCAAAAACAGTTGCTTAAAGGATGGAATGGTAGTAAGGATTGATCTGAGGAACGCAGCTGTCTCCTGGGTGAATAGGGAATCAGATGAGACAATAAGAATAGTGGAAGACCAGAGTCCAGAATCTGACTCCTCAGGTGTCCTCTCCCTTCAGGTAAGGAAGACACCTGGCTGGCTGTCAGACTGGGCTGCTTGCTAGTCTGTCTTCTGAATTATGGATATTTCTCTAGAGAAAAAAGCTAAATGGGCAAAAGTAAGGCTGATAGATTCTACTGTTGGAATCACAATGGCGTTTTCCGAGTTTTGGAAATAAAATATTTACTAATGCAACAGAAAATATTAATCACATTTAAACATGGGTGACTGGGGCCCACACAGAGTGGTGGGCATGGCGCTGGCCACCTTGCTGGGTAGACTGTATGTAAACCACTTTTGAGTGTGGTTATATAACTACAAAAGGCGATGCACAAGTCTCAATCCCTTTCCCTTTTTTGCCGTCATTTACTGTGTTACTGTGTACATAGATCTTAGAATTAGGAGTAGAAGAAAGAGCAGACCAAAAGAGTACAGTATATGGAACCAAAGAAATGCTATGTAACATGAGCCTGATGTGGTCACGCTTCGCCAGAGGGCTGAGTCGAGGGAAAACTATAGAGCAGTAGTCCTTCTGCAATACCCCTTCTGTAGAATGACATGATTAATTTTGTTGGATTTAAAGTATCAATGTATTGCCTGAACCAAGATATGAGTGAATTTTTATACATTTAAAATAAAGTGTATTTCTAACTCGGTTTCTGAGAGACTGAGCCATCTGCCTTCATAAGGTATTAAGTGCCTCTGTTCAGGAAAGACAAAAGACAGCCAGAGGTTGGTTTGTTTGTTTTTTCAATTCTTTATTCATTTTAATGGCCAACACAAAGTGCAACAGATTAACCAACAATAGGTACAAAAATAAAACAGCACTCATTACAATCAAATAATAAGATAAGTGCATAGCCTTCCCCCCCCCCCCACACACACACACATCCTGGATGTGTATAACCTTCATTCAGAAATCAAAGGGTAATACAAATAATCAACTCTTACAAAATTTTGTTAATGGATCCCAAACCTCCTTAAATTTATTATAGTGTCCCAATTGTAACAAATTCATACGTTCAAACTTATAAACTTGGCATAAGGTTTCCCACCAAAAGTTATAATTTAGCCTATCCCAATTTTTCCAGTTTTTTGGATTAATTGCATAGCAACTCCTTTCAGCATTAGAAGTACCGGTAATCTATTCTTATTTGCATCAATTGGACTCTTGGGTATTACAAGAGTTCCAAACAACATAATGTCATATGACAATGGCAGTGAAACTTCCAATACCACATTGATTTGACCCCATATGGATCTCCAGAATATAAGTATCAAGGGACAATAGAACAGCATATGATCCATTGTCCCTTTATCGAGATGACAGTGCCAGCATCTATTTGACTTAGAACTATCTAACTTTTGCAACCGAACAGGGGTCCAGAAAATTCTATATAACAGAAAAAACCAAGTCTGTCTCATAGATGCTGATGCTGTACATCTCATCCTCCAAGTCCAAATCCGTGGCCATTGAGTAGCAGAAATTTGTTGCTTTGTCTCAATGCTCCAAATGTCTTTTAGACTAGTTTTAGGTTTTTTATTCAGATGCTGAGATATTAATTTATACCACTTGGCTGCCTGATGCCCAAGCAACTGTTTGGAAGCATAGTCCCGGCAAGCTATACTGATTTTTTAAATTTTCCAATCAGGGAACCCCTTCTGAATGGCCTGCTTCAACTGCAACCACTTATATGCTTGAGACTTTGAAATACCGAATGATTGTTGCAGTCGTGAAAAATAAACCATTTTCCCATTTGATATCACATCATCTAACGTGCGTATACCTGCCTGCAGCCAATGCTTCCAGAGGATCTTAGACTCGCCAATTTGAATCTTGGAGTTCAACCATAAGGACTGACACGTGGATTGATGAATCTCAATAGGTGTTAGGTTATTGATAAATTTTAATGTATGCCATGTGGAGGATAAAATTCTATTGCCTTTATAAATCCGAGGTAACTTGATACTTAAAATATAACACAATCGCAATGGAGACAGGAGTTGCCATTCTAATATTAGCTAGTCCAGAAGATGCTCCAAGACTTGAGGAAGGATCCAATACATACCCTGCTGCATGATAAAAGCTTGGTGGCATCTATAGAAATTTTGAAAATTTACCCCACCCTCCGCAATTGGTTTTTGTAAAGATACTACATAAGAACATAAGAACTGCCATCTCCGGATCAGACCTTCAGTCCATCAAGTCCGGCGATCCGCACACGCGGAGGCCCAGCCAGGTGTACACCTGGCATAATTTTAGTCACCCATATCCCTCTATGCCTCTCGTAAGGAGATGTGCATCTAGTCTGCTTTTAAATCCTAGAATGGTGGATTCCACAATAACCTCCTCTGGGAGAGCATTCCAGGTGTCCACCACTCGTTGCGGAAAGCAGAACTTCCTGATATTTGTCCTGGACTTGCCCCCCTTAGCTTCGGTCCATATCCTCTTGCCCGTGTCATATTGGACATTGTAAATAATTTTTTTTCCTGCTCTATTTTGTCAATTTCTAGCAGTTTTACCCAGCCAAATAAACTGGCAACATACTCATTTGGTAACAAACTACAGGCAAATTTTTACAGTTTTTACAGTTTGGACTCTCCCCCACCAAGAAAGATGTAGTGGGTTCCAATGCTCACACATTTCTTTGACTTTCAGCAATAAGGATTTTTCATTTACTGTCATTGTGTCTTCCAATGTTTTCTGAATCATAATACCTAAGTATTTTATAACCTCTTCCTTCCAAAGAAAAGGGAATGAATCAAATACACTTCCCTCTCCCTATTTGCGGTTTCGATTATCCACGGTTTATTCCCCAGGCTCCCCCCCTCAGAATCGCTCGTTAGCATTGAAAAAAACCAGCCCCGGGACTTGGAGGGAGGCGATCAGAGGCAATCGGAAGCGGCGGGGGAGTGGCGATTGGAGGCGGAGGGAAGCAATCAGAGGTGGCGGGGAGCGATCGGAGGTGGCGTGGGGGGCGATCAGAGCATGGACCTTACCTGGTGGTCTAGCGGTGATGAGGGGCAGGAGTAATCTTCCTATACTCCTGCCCCGTGCAGAGCCGTGCTATGAGTTCCCGTGGTCTCACGAGACTACAACGGGGAGTTCCTGTTGTAGTCTTGTGAGGCCATGGGAACTCAGCAAACCGATGATATAAGGGAGAGCCTTGGCTAATCTTAGAGCCAATAGCTTAGTCAAGAGTTTTCCATCCACATTAATTAAAGAAATAGGCCTGTCGTTTGAAACCAACATGGGATCTTTATTTGGCTTTGGCAAAGCAATAGTTAATGATTCTGCCATAGTACCTGAAATACAACCTTTAGTTAGTTGTGATTGATACAAATTTAGAAGATGAGGTAAAAGTGTAATTTGAAATGATTTGAAAAACTCCACAGTGAATCCATCACTACCCAGAGCGGATCCTACTCTGAGGGATTTCAACGCTGCCTGGAGTTCCTCAAGTGATATAGGCGCTTCAAGATTTTCTTTTATATGCTCAGGAATTTTTGGCCCTTGAATTAACTTTAAAAATTCTAATCCCTCAATTTCTTTAGTTGAATAAAGCTCAGAAAAATATAAAGCTTTGTAACAATCCAAAAATTGTTCTAAAATATTTCCAATTTGAGAATGAATTTTACCTTTCTTATCTTTAATAGCAACAATCTTCACTTTTCGTTTTTTGGCTTTGAGATAATTAGCCAATAATCTTCCTGCTTTATTCGAGTTTCCATAATATAGAGCTTGCTGAGAAAGCAAATCTTTCCTAGCCAATTGTGAGGAAATCTCATTATATCTATATTTAGCTTTCAACAGGGCCTGCAAAGTATTTTGCTCCCATTTTGAGACCAATTGTTTCAAGTTTCAAGTTTATTTAGCTCTTGATGGATCGCCTATTACAAATTTTCTAAGCGATGTACATAATATAATAAAACAACTTTAAACATAATAACATAAAAATCCAATAATAACTAACATGAAAAGAAGGAAAGGGGGTATAGTTACAATAAGGGCATGGAAAAAAGGGAAAAACAAAAGGTAGGGTAAAAATTTCAAAGAACTTTTGTGAATATTAATTAAAACAAAATGGATGGTTTAGAATTGTGACTCTAAAGACAAAATATTTTGTTCCAAATTAGAAAATTCTAATTTTAGTTGTTTCCTAATCTGCGCCGAATATGAAATTATCTGCCTTCTCATTGTAGCCTTGAAAGCATCCCATAAAATTTCCAAAGAGATTTCCTCTGAGGTGTTGAGCTGAAAATACTCATTCATTTTTATTTGAATTTCCTCAAGAAAGTTTGAATCTGCAAGCAATGCATTATTAAATCTCCAAACAGGTCTAATAGAATCTTTTTCAACAAACTGGAACTCTATCCAAATTCCAGCATGATCTGTCAAAAGGATCGGGTCTATGCTGGCTTGTATAAGACAGCCAGGGTTGATACCAGTGCTAAACAGAACTTTACTGTGCCACAATAGAAGGCGTATCAGTGAAGAACAAAGGATGGCAGGTTGTGTGTACTAGCATCCCCTCATACCACATTCAACTAAGGACAGTGTGAACTACCCCCAGTCTGCAAGGACAATACTCAGTATTGGGACACAATACATACCCAGGGCAGTATTAATTCATCGAGGGCCCCTAGGCACATAAGTACACTGGGCCCCCCTGACCCGCCCCACTTCACCATGCGCCCAGGCGGAAACAGGAAGCTGCGTCAGAGGGAAGCTTTGGGCAAGCAGCACCGCTTTCACAATTACAGTTCCCGTTGCCTTTCT
The DNA here is from genome assembly GCF_902459505.1 of Geotrypetes seraphini. Classification (NCBI taxonomy): domain Eukaryota; kingdom Metazoa; phylum Chordata; class Amphibia; order Gymnophiona; family Dermophiidae; genus Geotrypetes; species Geotrypetes seraphini. Next base: position 24,856,507 of record NC_047084.1, read on the forward strand.
TACCCACGTTGCTTGCTTGTCTTACTTTCCGTCGATGGGGGGGGGCCACATTGCCGATCGGGGTGGGGGGCTGCATTGCCAATCGGGGTGGGGGGCTGCATTGCTGATCGATGCTGGAGGGGTCCATCGCCGTTTGGAAAAAGCAATGTTGATGCCCTCCTTCATCGGGCCCCCCTGACCATTTTGAGCCCTAGGCACGTGCCTACTTGGCCTATTGGTTAATTCTGCCCTGTACATACCATAGCAGATTCTAGGCCACTCAAGGCTAAAAAGGTGATCATTTGCCTGCAGTTTAAGACCAATGACTGGCATTGACCACTGCCCTGCTGGCAAGCTCAGGACCAAGCCCGATAACCTTGATCAAAATTCAGTCAGACAACATCATGCAACTAGAAACAGAGGAAAAAAGCTGGAATTGAAATGCTCCTTTGAGATTAGATGCAATGCCAACCTCAGGGAGGAGACATAGAGTTCCTGCCTTGGGATGGGACAATTGATCCTGCCTCATTGGACCAGACTTCAATTCCTCAGAATTCATAACACAGGAAAATTCACCCATGCTCTCTCTTCTCTTTGGACCATCGCCGGAAACATGTGCAGTGCTCTGGACAACCAACATACCATGTGCTCATGAATGACTGTTCTTCCAGCAAAGGCCTGCATCAGAATGAGTAACTTTGAATCCAACTAAAATTAATCATTCTGCTTTAGCAATATTTTATCTTGCGGCACATTTTCCCTTGTTGAAAGATCCTAATTTGTAACTGCTCTACCCGCCTCATTTTATAATTAATTCTGCTCTGTAAGAAATTGAATTTCAGTTTGCTTTTAAATTTTCTAAGCTTCTGTTCTTTACTATAAAGAGAGATCTAAAGTCTGAAATAGGCAGGGCTTTCCCCAGACTAAAATCTCTATATAAAATATATCTGAACAACCGCCTAATCAGGAAAAACACATCCAGACCAAGGAGAACTCAAGCACACTATACCCACTCCCACAATCAAAGGCTTGCAAAGCAAAAAAATATATGACGGACTACTAGCTACCAGGAGCAGCGAGAATAGATTGCCACCTCTCAAATCTGCTGACCACGACGCCCAACTACAAAACATTCAGGAAAGAACTGAAAACTATACTATTCAAGAAATTTGTCAAATGATTTAACCAAACCGTATTGACCCTCCCCAGATCCCGACGCATACTACAGCTATCAACCTTGTAATCTCCCTGGGAATGCCCAGGTCAATTCTTGTTGTAAACTGCCTAAAACTGAAAGGTATTGGCGGGATAGAAGACACCAATATAATGTAATGCAATATTTTAAGGTAGAGAAATGGAGGGCCATAATCAAAACAAATGTCTAAGTCCATTTTGGGCCTAGGGCGCTAGTTGGCCAATGTTGGCAAAGTCCATTCTCAAAAAATATGTCTAAAGTATACTTTTTTTTGAAAATCGTCTACCCTGTATGTCCAGGCATTTGATCGTCCAGATTGCTAAGTCTTCTATATACTACATTCTCATCCCAAAAATCGTCCAAGTCCCAAATGCCTTTAGTACGTAGGAGATGCCAGCAAAGTAATGGACTGGCCTTCCAGACATTGCAACAAAGAAGTGAACACTAATGGTTTTTTCCTTTCGTGTTTCTCTCTTTTTAAAATGATTAATATTGTAACCTGATTCCCTCTTCCCTTCCATCCAGTTGAGTCTATTGGTCTGTAGGTCCAACCCCCTTTTTTTATTTGTTTTTATTATTATTATCTTGTATCTTAACATATGTTCAAATTTGGATTTTATTGTAATTTGCTTAATATTTTATTTGTTATTATTATTTTGTATTTTAACGTATGTTCAAATTTGGATTTTAATGTAAATCGCTTAGTATTTTATGTATAAGCGATTCATCAAATTTCGAATAAACTTGAAACTTGAAACACCTTACAGGGCACTATTGTGAACTTCAGAAAAAGGGTGATACATAAACATCTTGCCACAACTCCCTTGCAGGTCATGGTGAGCTCCCCAAAACACCCCCAAAACCTACTATACCTACCTGTCTACAACCCCTAAAGCCCTTATGGATGCAGGTGCCACCTCTATGGCAGTATAGTAAGGTTTTGCTTTTTTTGGTGGACTCACATTTTCCACCATGAATGCAGTGGTTAGAGTGGCTTATGAGCCTGGGTCCTCTTCCCTATGATTCACTAGCCCCCTCCCCCAATGACTTTAGCCACCTCTGTGCAGCTCTACTAGGCTTTGCTATGCCAGGTGCTGATGTTCTGGAGGCAGGGGATTGGCGGGGGAAAGGAGGGGATTTGGTGAGGGAGGGAGGCAGGGGATTTGGCGGGGGGGAAGTAGGGGATTTTGGCAGGTCTGATTTTATGATGGGTCTGATTTTTATGGCAGGTCTGATTTTTATGTGGGGGAAGAAGTGGGTGGGGCCCCACTGCCCCAGGCGCTTCATTCTCACCCTTGCTACGCCACTGACAGTGGGTGACCAGTGATTGTGGATATAGAACTTAGATGCCAACAAGGATAAAACTGTAATTTCATGCTTAGGCAATATTCATAAGACCTAAGGGTGAATTCTGTTGCAATTCAGTTACTCCTAAGAGGACAGTGGATTGATTAGGATTTATTTACCACCAATTTGAAAAATATTTAAAGGAAAATGGACCTAATCTCTTAGTGCCAGCAACAAGGTAAAACTGGTGCAATAACACCCAGTGCTTACTTTGATAACAGCCATTTGGAGAATCAGGATAGCATGAAAGGAATAGCTAGAAATGGTACTTCATCCCACTACGCTCTTTTTGCTTTTGTTGCTAAAAGTAACTCCCCCTTGTTATTCTGCATTTGCAGCATTTCGTTTCGATTCATTGAACATGTGATTAATATTTTCTATCCCTATGTCAGTACCAGAAGAATCCCAAGAGGAGGAAGAAGACTAAGTGTTACAGAGGAGACTGAATGGGTGAAAGGTTCACCTTTTTTAATGCCCCTCTTGAGACTCTTAGGATTTAGGAAATATTTGCCCTGGTCTAGTGAAAGCATCAGCTGCGTGTTTTCTTTTGTGCTCAGGCACTCTAGAAAGAGTTCCTTTGGGCACAGTTATTTCACACATTGGGGTCTTTTTACTAAGCTCAGGTAAAAAATAGTCGTAGCACTCCCTTACGGGGGTTATTCCCAGGCGCTTAGGCAGGGCAGGATTAATTCGTCGAGGGCCCCTAGGCACACAAATACACTGGGTCCCCTGCTCCGCCCCACCCAACCATGCGCCTAGGCAGAAACAGGAAGCTGCGTCAGAGGGATGCTTTGGGCAAGCAGTACCGCTTGCACAATTACAGTTCCTGTTGCCTTTCTTACCCGCGTTGCTTGCTTGTCTTACTTTCCATCGATGGGGGGGCCGCATTGCCGATTGGGGTGGGGCCCGCGTTGTCGATCAATGCTGGAGGGGCCAACAATCACTGTTTGGAAAAACCAATGTTGATGCCCTCCTTCATTGGGCCCCCTGACCATTTCGGGCCCTTAGGCACGTGCCTACTTGGCCTATTGGTTAATCCTGCCCTGCGCTTAGGCCATTTTTGCCACAGCAGTAAAATGGCTGATTTTCTGTTTCCAGAACTAATGGTCATGTGATAATGTTGCCATTAATACACACAAAACCAAAATAAAAGGGTCCCTGTGAACAAACAGAAGGAATGTGAAAAGTATAATAACCATGTAGGATTCTAATAATAATGCATTAAATTATTTTCGTGATCAGTGACTCCTCAGTGTGGGGTTATGAGCCCTTAAGAGCACAGACCTCAAACGAGGCACCACGGTTCCTTTGCTCAATAAAGCTGCAATAAACCCAGAGAGGGGAAACTCCCTACCTCTTAGCCACACACCATCATCAGCAGTCACTGGTGTGCACAAAATGTGAATATTTGTGAACAGTGTTCAAAGTTAAATATTAAAATCGAATCACGTAATAAAGTATCCATGTTTCAAAATCAGTTAACGCACAGGCGGCCCTTGAACCAAATATGCAGGAAGCTAAGTGGCAATGTCGAGAATTTATCTTTGATGAAGCCGCGTGCATGGATCAGCCAACAAAATCACTAGGCGGCGGTATTCAACGTATCCACCCGCACAAATTTCTTGCGCTTGAAAAGTAGGTTCAACCAAGCTTAGTTTCGGAGAATCACCCCTTCCTCGGGAACCTCGCTGTCAAACTGTGAAAATAACACTCCCAGCGAAGCCAAAAATGAATTTCTTTGCACCATATTGCTCTCTGTCTCTTGCTTCTGGTCCAAAGTACACAGCCATTAATAGAAACTAGCATATGAGAGCTTACCACAACCTAATTTGCAGGTGGTAATGGCTCACATGCCAATCCTGTGCTAATCAGTTAATACAAAGTAATGTAGATATGCTAACTGATTAGCACTGAAACACCCATTATCTGCCCCTCCCCGCCAGACATGTCCCCCTGCAAAAATAAAAATTTAGTGCACCTAGAGAGAGGTTGAAAAGATATTTCTTGGATATACTTTTAGTTCCTGAGGAATAAATTCCTCCTTTTTCTCAAGTTTATTATCTACCAATTAAGGAATCACAAGAAAACAAAAATCAAGATTTAGTACTTACAACCATTTCAACTATTTTGGAAATCTCCAATAGAGAGGTGGTTAAATCTTCAACATTAGTGGCATCGGTGGCACTTTCGCCAGATAATATGTGGATTATGAAAATGTTCTTTAAAAACAGACAAAAATAATTTTGGGGTTTTAAGATTCAGATATTCCCAGATGTTTCCCAGGATGCACAGAAGCAAAGACGGCTTTTGCTTTTGAAACCAGGAGTTACTCTCATTGGGTGGTGGATGACGTAGGCTGCGGCTCCTACGTGTGTCCTGCGCCTGAACTAGAAGCCTTCTCTCTGATGTCACAATGTCAGAGGGAATACTTCCGGATGAGGCGCTGGCCAAACGAGGAGCTGCAGCCCGCAGCTTTGTGCACCCTGCAGCAGTGAGGAGGAGGGAGTTGGCCAGAAGATAACACCAGGGACGGCAATGAAAATGACGCATTGCATCATGGGCCGCATAAAACGGCCAGGCAGGAGCCAGTCAGAAGGTAAGACAACCACTGGAGGGAGGCACCTCATGCACAGCATGGAAGGAATGAAACAACAAAGATAGGGGGAATGATTTTATTTTTAATTTAGTGATTGAATTGTATCAATTTTGAGAATTTACATCTGCTGTCTATATTTTGCACTGTTCAGGAAGAAATGCATTTGTTTCTTTTTCTCTGGGGTTGTACTGCATGCAGAGTTTTGAATCTTAGGGATTCATTTGTATATATTAGTACTTTTAGTTTATGGTCCCGTATATGCATAGGGGTTATCTGTGTTCTGCATGTGTGACCAAGGCCAGGTGTTCTGGTAGGAATGAATGTTGAGAAGCATACAGTGTGCTTTATGAAGTTTAATTTTATGGTTAACCATTTTGTGTTGTTAATAAGATTATACTGTGTGTGTATATATGAAAAATGAATGGAAAAAATGGTGTTACAATTAGTACTATTATGGGGGCGGGGTCTGAGGTGGAGATTGGGCCGGGTCTGGCCCGCGACTTAGTCTGTGTTTTGGATTTCGGCCCCTTAATGTGATTGAGTTTGACACTCCTGTTCTAAACAATGAACGGCACCGCCCCCACCTACCTAAATGATCGCTTAAACCGGAACAAGGCCAAGGAGGACTCAGACCCCATTCACTCACCCCCCCAATCAAAGGCACACAGCGCAAGAAGATGTACGACAGCCTACTAGCAACGCAAGCAGCGAAACTAGATCTCCACCTCTCCAACATACTGATAACAACTGATTACAAAACATTCCAAAATGAAATTAAAACCCTGCTATTCAGAAAATATATCAAGACATGCTAATACCTCACTTTATTCCCAATCTTGTAAATTTCCCAGCTAAGACTCAATCATGTAATTAGTACCCTATCCTGTAATTCTCTAGGAAATGTCCAGTTCTCCTCTTTTGTAATTCGCCTAGAACTGCAAGGTATTGGCAGAATAGAAGTCACTAATGTAATGTAACATTTAACTTGACAAAAGAAAACAAACCAGTTCCAAAAGATATTGAGCACAAACTGTGCTGAAAGGTACACTCAGCTGGGTGCAGGCGAGAAAATAATCTGGATTCATTTGAGATTTCTAGGCAGCTAGATCATATTCTCGCCTAGTTATTATTATCAGCAGTCATTCCGAACAAGTAGGCATTTTAATTCCATAGCAGTCTGGATCTGTTTTTCCAAGACCGTTTCTCCACTCATTTCATGTAATACTTCTCTAACATTCAGTCCTCGAAGCCTGCTTTTTCTCCATTTTTTGGACTGTTTCTATCCCTCCCTCCCATTAGCATCTAATATAATAAAACGCTAGATGCGCATGCGCACTCAGATCTGCGTGATCTGAAATCCCTGATCTGTGAGATGTATGTCCGTGGCTTTGCAGACGTGTGCATGCGCAAGTCCCCAACCTTACTGCTTGCCAGCCGCATTGCTTGCCAGCCGCAACCGTTGGACTCCCTGCTCTCCAGATCGCGGTGTACAGACCGGTAGGGCACTGGGAGCTAGGGAGAAAGCAAGTGCTCAGTCTTCGTCGTCGTCTTTGCCCCTCCCCCCCAATCCCCGTTGAGCCTCCCACCCGATTTTCTCTTCTCGCGGTCTAGCCGGCTACCTTAGTCCCTTGCCACCGCCGCCACCCCCTTCCCTTCCCTTCCCGCGGTCAACAAACCTCTTGGCTCCAGCAGTGGCCGCAGCACTGTAAACATGCTGCTTCGTGGCCTCTACTGCCCCGATTTGCTCTTCCGTGTCTCTGATGATGTCATCAGAGACACGGAAGAGCAAATCGACCGCGGGAAGGGAAGGGGGTGGCGGCGGCGGCAAGGGACTAGGGGAGCTGGCCAGACCGCGAGAAGAGAAAATCGGGTGGGCCATGAAGAGACAGGGAGGAACTGGGAAGAAGGAAGAGGAAGAGGGAGGAAGAGGGAAAGGGGCCTGCTTTGGGGGAGGGGTGTGCTTGAAGGCACAGAGCTTTGCTTGGGGGGGAGACAGAAGGGGGCCACGGAGAGACAGGGAGGAACTGGAGCTGGAGAGGGAAAGGGGCCTGCTTGGGGAAGGGCTGTGCTTGGAGGCAGACAGCTTTGCTTGGGGGGGAGACAGAAGGGGGGGCCACAGAGAGACAGGGAGGAACTGGAAGGGCAGAGGGAAAGGGGTCTGCTTTGGGGGGGGGGTGTGCTGGGAGGTAGATAGCTTTGCTTGTGGGGGGGAGACAAAATGGGGGGCCACAGAGAGACAGTCAGGGAGGAATTGGAGGGGTAGAGGGAAAGGGGTCTGCTTTGGAGGGGAGGGGTATGCTGGGAGGCAGACAGCTTTGCTTGGGAGGGGAGACAGAAGGGGGGCCACGGAGACACTGTCAAGGAGGAATTGGAGGGGTAGAAGGAAAGGGGGCTGCTTCGGGGGGAGGGGTGTGCTGGGAGGCAGATCATTTTGCTTAGGGGGGGAAGACAGAAGGGGGCTATGGAGAGACAGTTAGGGAGGAACTGGGGGGGAGAGGGAAAGGGGGCTGCTTTCTAGCACCCGTTAATGTAATGGGCTTAAAGACTAGTCTATGAATAAATTCCTAGGAGAACAGGGACTTTCTAGGTCATATTCCACAAAACCTGTAATTCTGTTATTTTAATTGAATTGTTGTTAAAGGTGCTGGATTCTTTTGCAGAAGGGTGTATCATTTTGTACACCAGCATGAATTATCCAACGATACTGTTACACAGGAACCTTCCAGAACACAGAGGTCCTTCCTTAGGCATGAGTTAACCGTCTCTTTCAGCATAGCATGAACTCTTTCCCTCTCTTCTTCTCACAATGTGGCATGCACCGTTCTCTCTGTATCTTAGTTAGACTTGGATAAATGATAGGGATGTGCATACATTTGAAATGACATGGGAAATCTTGTGGAGAGTGTTCATTAACACATCCAGAGTATTCATCATGTTACACTGGCCACAGTATTCTGTTAAATCTGTCATTGTGCAAAATGGTAACTGTACAGAGACCAAAGCAGTGATTCCTGTGGTTAAGCCTTTTCTTCCAGTGGGTGTTTGTGACCTAAGAAAAGTGAAAGGCCTAGCAGAGTCTACTCTGTGTATGCCCAGAACAGACACATCCCACATGTAGACTGAATCATGAGGTAGTTAACATCCACAGTAAATACAGCACATTCTAACATAAAATAAAGTAAGTAAATAAATAATTATAACGGAGATGGTAAAGTGCAACAAGATCCCAGGGAACTTTAAAATATAACACTTCAGAATCCAACATTGCAGCCACCTCTGAGGTGGATGTCTTCCAAACACATTTCTAATACCCGCTTTGAATAAATCTTCCAAGAAAGTGAGAGAAGGAACAATATTATTTTTACCACCCAATTGCAGTTGGGTAAATGAAGGCCAAGGGAGCCTTCATTGGGGCATGTCAGTGATAAATGAGCCTCATACTGGTTTACATTCCACAGTCTTATAGGAAAAATGATCCTGACAATAAGAGCTCGGAAAAACAAAGCATCCGAAAAAGTGTAACATTCATTATGCACTGGACAATATCTGGCAAAGCACAGAAAACCAGGTCCTCCTTGTATTAGCATGCCTACTAATTCCTCAAAAGGCCATACTATTCATTTATTAACATGCAGAACATAAGAAAAGAAGATGTTCAAAATAGGGTGAGAAACAAAGTGTTTTTTTTTTAGTCCAGTAGCCTTTCTCCAACAGTTGCCAACAGATAAATCTCTTGGTGCTCACTTCCAAGGAAAAAAGAATGACTTTCCGAAGCCTACGTGACTAATAACACAGGTCAACACATCATTTTCATCAGAGTTAATGTTGGGCGGATTTGGTAGCATTTTTCTTGCTGATTTTAAATCTGTATTTCGTTTTTCACTAGCACGTCACATTTTTTTGATGAGGCTCATTATATATAATTATAAATGTTAATTGGGCGATATATCATTCGTTTAAAGGATAAACGTATATGGAGGGTTAACTACAGTTGTCTTTGTTTTTTTATGCTACAGACGGTGATTAATATCAGTCTTTATTATGCCAAGATAGAAACTATCTGGATGATTAGTATAATGTTATGTCTGTGGTTCATTCACGATGAAAGCACAATGTTGCTCAATTACCGTAGATCTGAAGAAGGTATACAAATTATACTTTGGCTGTCCACTGGGTGACCAAGATAAGTCTTGGGCTCCACATATCATCTGTACCAGTTGCTCCAACGGACTTCGTGACTGTCTCAGTCAATGAAAGGCAGTGATGTCATTTGCAATCCCAATGATATGGAGGGAACCGCAAGACCATAATAAAGATTGCTACTTTTGTCTTGTGAACACAAGTGGATTCTCAGCTAAATCTATGCACAAAATAATACATTCTAGTCTAGATTCTGCTATTAGGACTGTTCTTCATGATGACTCACTGCCTATCCCTGTACCTCCACAAGATGGACTTTCTTCTGTGGAACGTGATGAGGAATGTGATGATGATGAAGCAGCTGGTCACAATCCATTATCTGATCCTGATTATGTGAATGATGAAGATTCAGAACCAGAGACCTTTACACAAGCTGGGCTCAATGATCTTATTCGTGATCTAAATCTTTCAAAAGAAAAAGCAGAACTTCTTGCTTTAAGGCTTAAGCAAAAGCACTTGCTTGCAAAAGATGCTAATATAACTCATTACAGAAAAAGGAGTCATAACTTAACAACATTCTTTACTGTAAATGGCTCATTGTGCTTTTGTCATGACATCAACGGGCTCTTCAACAATTTGTCACAAGTGCATTGTCCAGATGAATGTCGTCTCTTCATTGATTCTTCACAGAGAAGCTTGAAGGCAGAGTTACTGCACAACGGAAATTCCAAACCAAGTATACCAATTGCCAATTCTGCTCATCTAAAGGAGTCTTATGAGAATATGAAGAATTTAATATAAGCAATCAGTTATAAAACACACCAGTGGAACATCTGTGGTGATCTGAAGGTCATTGGCATGCTAATGGGAATGCAAGGAAGATTCACTAAATACTGCTGTTTCATGTGCTTGTGGGATAGCAGATTTACAGCTGAACATTATGTCAAGCGTGTCTGGCAGCTGAGGGATGCCTATAACCCAGGGACAAGCAGTGTGAAATTTATGCCATTGGTGGATCCTCATAAAATATTTCTTCCACCTCTTCATATCATGCTTCTACCTCTTCATATCAGTGGACTGGTCACATAGTCAGGCCAACAGAGCAGTGGTGCACCTAGAGGGCACTGATATAAACTTCACATAAAGGATGCCAGATATATATCTCACTATATACCCCTTATAATTTATGCTGAGCTCTCCAAAAGTCCCCCCAAACCTACTATACCCATATATCTACCATCCCAATAGCCCTTATGGCTGCAGGTGGCACCTATATGGCAGTATAGTAAGATTTTGGTGGGTTTTGGTAGGCTCATAGTTTCCACCATAAATGTTGTGGTTAGAGTGGTTTATAGGTCCGGTTCCTCCTCTCTATGGTTCACTAGCCTGCCACCTGGCTACTTAAGACATCTGTGTGGAGTTCTACTAGGCTTTCTAATACCAGGTGCTGTTTCATTCACATATTTTGGGGGGGGAGATGGGGTCAGTGAGCACTGGGGGAGTTGGGGGGGTCATACCTTAATGCAGTATTTCTCAACTCAGTCCTGGAATGCCCCCTTGCCAATCAGATTTCCAGGATATCCACAATGAATATGCATAAACTTGATTTACATACAGTGCCTTCATTCTATGCAAATTTCTTTCATGCATATTCATTGTGGATATCCTGAAAACCTGACTGGCAAGGGGTTCTCCAGAACTGAGTTGAGAAACACTGCCTTAATGTATCCAGTGGTCATCTGATCAGTTTGGTTACCTTATTGGCACTTAGACACTTCTAAAATAGGTCTAGGTCGGAACGTCTAAGTTCCATCCAGGACATCTTGCAAAAATCTCAGTTATCACCGCAAGACATCAAAGTCTAAGCCAGCTCATAGCCCACTCAAAACACACTTCTAATACATCCCTTTATAACTTAGACATTCTGGATGGTGAACATCCTGTAAAATGTCTAAAATACATGTTTTGAAAATTTGTATATGGACATTTTGCCGAGAAAAATCCAAGGGCACCTTTTATCAAGCTGCGGTAGGTGCTTAACACGCGGAATACCGCGCGTTCAACCGCCTGCCGCGCTAGTCGCTAACGCCTCCATTGATGAGGCGTTAGTTTTTTGGTGTGCCGCAGGGATTAGCGTGTGATGAAATGTCTGACGCACTAACCCCCGTAGCGCACCTTGATAAAAGGAGCCCCAAGTGTCGATTTAGACAGTTTATTTGGACTTTTTGTGTTTTGAAAATGCCCATATTGATGTTATAGAATAGCGCGCAGGTAGATGCGTGCACAAAGCAAAAGTAATGCCAATTAACATCAATAATTTGGTTGTTAAGGCCAATTAATTCATAGTTAATGGCTTGTTAACTAATTTAGTTGTGCACGCATGTTGGATCTGTGCCAAAATTTTGACACTGCCATTTCAACACCATATATAGAATCTAGGGGTATGTGCCTATATGCCCTTATTCTAAACATTTACACATGTAAAGGTTTTATAAATGTTAGAATTGCTGCCAGTATGTCTTCACAATCACTGAGCCATAGCAGACCGGTGCTGGACTCATACATTCAAGCCCTCGCCTATTTAGATCGGCACGTCAGCTGAGTTAGTATTTCATGAACATTAATCAACCAAGTTCAGCAAGTCTTATCATCGAATGCTAACGATTTCATGACTGCAGCAGTCGCCGGAAGTGTAACCAACTATATCCTGGAGAAACAAAAAGACAGTTGTACGATGACATTTTCAGCATGTGGAAAAACAGTCTACACCTGTGACAACATGCTACAGTACTGATGGACAAGCTAATGAGGAAATTAGCATTACCTCATGAGCTGATGGCAAGGAGCTGAAATTTAGCCACAATACTGCCTGCAGAATTTTACCGAATTGATTGATGTTCCACAGACTTTAACTTCATAATGTCTGATATTTTATAACAGGGCTCATGTATGAAGCAATTTTAGAAGGAAAGATTTCAAATTGACTTTACCCGGGTACAATAGCTTTATACTATGAGTTTTTGAGTAATTGGTGCTTAGGCTTTTCAAGTTTCTTCAGAATAAATGATGGAGAAAGGTAAAAGTTTACTTTATCTCTAGAGTAAGCAAAAAAATATTTTGCTGCCTGGAGTTAAATCTATGGAAAGCCCACAAATAGTTCTTGGGTGGGGGAAAAATTTGTAGTTTTATATTCGTCATACCTGGTGAATAGGGGGTGACACTAGCACAAGACTTTAGTTGAAGTGAAAACAGGCAAAAAGTCAAAAATACAAATGGTCAATGTGTATAATCTCAAAACTAATATACTGTATATAAATAATTCAATAAGTCTTGGAGTTTGGTTCTGGGTGAAGCCAGTAAATGCAATGAGGAACCTAGGTGTACAGTTAAAAAGGGCCTTTGGCTTGCCATCATCTGTGACAACTAAGTCAAAAAAGCTTTTATGTTTAGGCTGTTTTCATTTTTAGAGGTATAGACTGTTAATGGGGGGGGGGGGGGGGGGTTCATGCCCTCGAAACAGTTCAGTTAGATTACTGGAATGACCTGTGAATGGATTTGCCTGCTGGCATGATTCACAAGCTGCAAATTTTACAAAAAGTGCCAGCAATAAGGCTGGTGCTGCAGCAGTTGAAGAAAATACATGGAGGAACATTTTTGAATGAATGTCTACGTATGACTTTGGATGTTTTGAGAAAACATTGAAAAATCAGGTGGAGAAAATGTCCATTTTGGAAACTGCAAGACATCTTTTTTTATGACCTATCTAGACTGTGATGTCTCTCTATGAGCTTCTTGGTGTCTCTCTGTTAGATCTGTTGTCCCTATACTGGAAATGCCTCTGCAATGAAGTCATCCTTGTATAGGAAGCACACTGGTGACCAGAAGGTGACTTCAGAGGAAGAACCAAGGTTGGCATGAGCAGCAGGTTGGAGGTGCTGCTTGTGCCGGCAAAGAGTTCAGGAGGTACTGGGGGGAGGGGGTTGCAGAGAGGAAGAGAGGTGCCTGTACCCCTACCAAGACAGTGTCTGGGGTAATCCACGCCTCCCCCCTCCCCCATAATATGGCACTATCTCTGGCTAAAACCACTACAGCCACTATCTTGTCACACTGTTTCATCACCTTTTGATCCTCAGACACCATTATCCCAAGGAGTGGCCTAGTAGTCAGAGTACCTGCCTCAGCACTCTGTGGTTGTGAGTTCAATTCCCACTACAGCTCTGTATTTTGTACCTGGTGCAATGAACTGTTGAGTGACTTGCCTGTCTAAAATATGTAAACTGCTTTGATTGTAACCATACAGACCAAGTCCCATCCCATCCTTGCACATACAGCTCTCTCAGATTTCTATACCCCAAATGAATCACTGTGCACTTCCTTGTATTGAATGTTAGTTGCCAAACATTAGGCCATTTTCCAACTTTTGCAGATCTTTTTTTCATGTTTTCCACACACTCCAGAGTGTCCACTCTGTTACAAATTTTGGTATCATCTGCAAAAAAGGCAAACCTTACCTTCTAGCCCTTCAGCAATGTCATTCACAAAGAAAATTAATTACCCCAAAATCTAGTACATAAATAAGTCTTCAAATGCCTTCTGAACTCCAAGTATGACAGATACAAAGAATAGTTGCCTAAAATCTTTATCCCAAAGAGCAGCCTGATATGACAGTGTACGTTCGTGATATCTTTTAAATTTGCAACCCTTCACTAATGGGTACATGAAAAGAGCACAAACTTTGCGAGAATATTTTGGATTAAGGACTGTAAATACATCTAACAGATAAGAGGGTGCCTGGAAGATATGGATAACATGAGGAGGGATCTAATTAAACTTGACAGATGGACTAGAATTTGGCAGCTAATAGATTTCACAGTATTAATGCAGGCTATGATCTTAGCACAATTGGATTATTGCAATTCTGTTTCTGTAAACCTAAGTAAGGGAAGCTTAAAATGACTTCAATTGATTCAGAATACGTCAGCAAAGCTGATATTCGGAAAGAGAAAATTTGACCATGTCTCTCCATTGCTGGCTCCCTGAGTACTTTAGGATATAATTTAAATGTGTTTGTGTAGTATTCAAAATCTTACATGGTATATTTGCATTTATATTACTTCTATCTTTGAATGTACAACAATCTCTTGACTCAAGAAGCATTCAAAAATACAAACTTTCTTTTCCATCTTTTAAGGGAATAAAATCAACTGCTAAGATTGTTCAATCTTATATATATATATATACATTAGATTCACAGAGATCTGGAATGAAATTCCATCTTCTATTAGAATTCTTGTTTCCCTTCAGACCTTTCGTAAATCTATGAAAACATTACTATTCCAATAGTATTTAGATAACAGTTTCAGAGAAAACAAATAATTTTGTTCATTAGTCGACAGGGAATCTTATTCAACAGATAACAGAAAATCTTTGACTAATAATTTTAATTTATTCAACTTAAAAAATATTTGTCTTGTCTGATGCATATTTTGTTAACCGAGTCGAGCTCCTTTTTAGGAGATGATATGATTAGATTAGATTAGATTAGATTAAATTAATACTAAAAAATGCAGGGTAATGTATTTGGGCTGCAAAAATCTAAGGGAGTTGTATGGTGTTGGGGCAATTTTATATGTGAATTACTCCTTTTAGGTGCATCGATGCTGTGTGGTGAGATCCTATTCTGTAATGGAATCTAGTTGCCCAGAGTCCTTTATAGAATATAAGCATAACCTGGAATTGGTACGCCTTGCATTTATTGTGTGAAGTTATATCAGCCATAGACCAGGTGTAACTGTGTGCTCCTAAATGTGGCAAGGGCATGTATACTATAGCATACTATTTTTTTTTTAACCCACCTGCATATAATATATGTAAACCACTTTGGTTGTACCCACACAAAGGTGGTTTATCAAATCCATATCCTTCTTTACCTTCTATAAGTTATATGCATAACTGGGAGGCATGTCCATGTCCTGCTGATGCTCTGTCCCTTGAATTTGTACACCACGTCATTTATGTGCACCTTTGCAAATAGTGTTAACAGTGCTTACACCCATAAGTGCTAAATTTTTGTATATATTTGTACACAAAGGTGTATGCAACCTTGAGCACCTTGATCTAGAATTGTCCTTTATAGGGGTGAATTACTTCTATGCATGAAAGAAGAGTGAGACCTAAGGGTTATTTTATCTGATGATTTTAAGCTGGTCCATCCTCAGTGAATCTGCAACAATCACAAATAAGATTAAGAGCAGAGACTCCAGAAGGTGCATTGTGATGATCCTGCTACATACATTTTTGAATGGATGAGTTCACCTTTTTCAATTTCACAAATTTCCTCCATCTGGATTGACTCAGTCATGTCCTTGGTTTTAATGGGATGCCCACATGAATTCTGACTCCCTTTAGATTTTAACACAATGGAAGCAGCTAAATAGGAAAAGCTTTCAAGGGCTTTTTGAAACTTGATCATTCTGTATTCAGGTAAAAGTAAGTATGTTATTATGCAGGGTGAGGTTAGGTCATGTGAGGGAACAATGCATGTAATTTTGTTTTTGCAAAACTATGTATAAAGTATACCCAGAAAAAAACAAGTGCAAAGTTTTGCAGGTACTTTTTCATTAGGCAGTTCTCATTGGAGAAGTAAGTGTGTATTTTTCATTTGAGAACTGATAAAAAGAGGGGTGATTCTTTATCTCTTTCACCATCCAACATCTCTATTCTTTCTCCCTAGTTCTCTCTCTCTTATCTCTCAGTGTCTAGTGTCTAGTCTACCCTCTGCCACATGAAGTCTTGGCAGCCATTTTGAAACTGTATTACTGCAAGTCTAGCATCAGCAGCGGGCAGGAAAGACTGGGGATCTTTCCTGCTCCCAAAGAGGCCACTAGACCACCAGGGGGTTTAAGGTAGGTCTGGGGAGGGCAAGAAAGAAGAGGTAGCAGAACAGGGGAGAGAGGAGATGGAAAAGGGAGGGGGAGAGATGCCAGACCAGGGCAGAGAAGGGGAGAGATATCAGACTAGGAAAGGGAAGGGCAGGGGAGAGATGCCAGAACAGTGAAAGGAAGGGTAGGAGAGAGATACTAGACTAGGGTAGGGCAGGCGAGAGATGCCAGAAAAGGGCAGGGCAGGACAGAGATGCCAATCCAGGGAAGTGAAGAGCAGGGGAGAGATGCCAGAGCAGGGAAGGGCAGGAGAGAGATGCCAGACTAGGAAAGGGGAGGGACAACTGCAACAATCATGATGCTATCTGTGGAAGCCTAAGAGAACATAGGAAAATATTTGTTGAGTTGTCTTCTTATGCTAAATTACAGGGTTGTGGGTCTGAGCCAGTGGCGTACCTAGCATATGTGACACCCGGGGCCCATCATTTTTTTGACACCCCCATCTATATGAAAAATATGATTTTTAGTAACAATCCACATATTGCACAATAAGAGTGTACCTTGGAAAAGGCAGCATCTTAAACACTGCAGTGAACACCAACACATACATTGTAAAACTAAACAAGTCAGATCCCACACAGTCAATTGATCCTGCAGTCAATGCCAACTGAAAACTATGTTCTTTTCATACACAAAGAACAGAGATACACCCTCGCCCAATATGGAATAATCACAAACTGAAAATAGAAATATGTAGACAAAAGTTAAACTGAACCACCAAGAAACCAGACTCTGCATACAATGCAACACCACAACACCATAAAAACAGTAACACATGTCTTCTAATACGGTGCAAAATATAAAGACAGTAGATGTAAATTTGAAAAAACTGAAACATAACAATCACCACTTTACAAAATTAACAAATAAAAATAAAACAAATAATGAGAAATAAGAAAATACTATTTTATTGGACTAAGCTCAGTCCCCATCTCCGCAAACCACCTGATTCCATCCACACAAGCCTTGAATAGTTTTATATTGAACTTATTATATTAAAGTATAAAAAGAAACAATATTCTGTACAATTGTCAATTTATAAATCAGTGTCTTCTCCCCACTCTCTCATCCCCATTTTCCTTCAGCGTCCTCAGCCCACTCTATCTCCACTTTCCTTCAGCGCACGCACATAAAAACAAGCAAGTAATTTTATATCATTTTCATTCTATTCATTCATAGAAATTAAAGTCTAAATAAAGCCTGCAAAGATTACTAGATGTCTTTCATCTGCTCCCCTCCCTCCCTCCCCCTTACTTTTGTGGCCAAGTCAAAATGATCTACCAACAATAAAATTTTAAAAACACAAAGCACACTGTATGCAGAGAAAATGTTAATTATCATTTATATTCCATGGGTTTTCAAAGAGGTCAAGGCAGATGACTTTATGCAATGTCACCTCAGTAACAACTATACAAAAATAGACAAATATACCCCCTCCCTGTTTACTAAACCGCAATAGTGGTTTTTAGCGCAGGGACCTGCACTGAATGCCCCACGCTGCTCTCGACGCTCATAGGCTCCCTGTGCTAAAAACCACTATTGCGGTTTAGTAAAAGGAGGCCATAGTGCAAAATATAGACAGCATATATAAATTCTCAAAACGGACACATTTTGATCACTAAATTGAAAATAAAATAATTTTTCCTACCTTTGTTTGGTAATTTCATCAGTCTCTGGTTGACTTTATTCTTCTGACTGTGCATCCAATATTTCTTCCCTTCTATCAGCCTCCTGTATGCTTCCTCTCCTCCAGACCTCATTCCCTCCCCCAACTTTTTCTTTGTTTCATCCTGCCCCCTTCTTTCTTTCTCTCCATGCCCCCTTTCTTTTTGTATGTCTGTCTTTCTCTCTCTGTGCCCCATTTCTTTCTTTCTTTCACCCTACCCCCTTCTTTCTTTCTCTCTCCATGCCCTTTCTTTCTCTATGTCTGTCTTTCTCTCCGTGCCCCATTTCTTTCTTTCTTTCACCCTGCCCCCTTCTTTCTTTCTCTCTCCATTCCCTTTCTTTCTCTATATCTGTCTTTCTCTCGCTCTGTGCCCCATTTTTTTCTTTCTTTGTTTCACCCTGACCCCTTTCTTTCTTTCTGGCTCCCTATCCCCCCTTTCTTTCTTTCTTTCTCCCTGCCCTCTCCCATGCCACCGCCATTGGGAAACATGCTGCTGCCACCGCCGCTGGGGAAAGGCTGCCACTGCCGCCATCGGGAACAGGCCGGCACCAAGTTCTCCCTCCCTGCTTTTCTTCCCTGCGGGGCTGACCAACTCTCACCGCCCGATGTCAATTCTAACGTCGGAGAGGATGTTCCGGGCCAGCCAGGCAGCGATTGGCTGGGCCGGAACGTCCTCTCCGACATCAGAATTGACGTCGGGTGGCAAGAGTTATTCAGCCCCGTGGGGAAGAAAAGAAGGGAGAACTCAGCGCCGGCTTGTTCCCGATGCCGGCAGTGGCAGCCTATTCCTCGGTGGGTGGCCAGTTGTGCAATCCATCTCATCCCTTAGCGGACTTATAAACTCTGCTTTAACATAGGGCCTATTCTCCGCAGAAATGGGACATATTACCCTGTCCCCATTACTGAAAAAGCCGATCTTGACCCTTCCTCTCCTTCTAACTACCGTCCCATAGCAAACATCCCTCTCCTGACTAAAATGCTAGAGGCCATCATTTCCACCCAGCTCTAATCCTACCTAGAGAGATTCTCCAATCTTTTACCTTACCAATACGGCTTCAGACCCAACTTCAGCACCAAATCCCTCCTGGTCTCATTAATTTCAAAGGTGCAACAACTACACTCTCGCAATAAGTTTGCTGTCCTATTACAATTCGATCTCTCTGCAGCTTTTGATGTCATCCACCACAATATTCTAATTTATCAACTTTCTGAGATAGGCATCGACTCCACAGTCTTAAAGTGGTTCTCGAACTTCTTACGTTCCCGCTCCTAAACTGTCAACACAAACAGCGCCCGTCCGCTCATTGGAAACCGACTTGTGGAGTCCCGCAGGGATCACCCCTATCCCCTATCCTCTTCAACATCTACATGTCTTCCCTGAAAATCTTCCATCAATCTTCCCTTGAAACAATTTATACTTATGCCGACGACATCCTTGTCCTTCTCGAGACAGATTCGAACCTTACCAACCTCTCTGAGAACATAACAGCCTGCATAATGAAACTCCAATCCTGGTCCCTCTCTGTTCAAATGAAACTGAACGAGTCCAAAACGAAACTTCTCTGGCTCGGTCCAAAACTAGAACAGTTGCCCACCCTCTTCGCACTACCCTCTGGCGCAACGCTGCAGCTTGAGTTCTCAAGCAAAGTTCTAGGCATCATCATCGACTCTTCTCTTTCCTTCAATGACCACCTCAACTCCCTGGCAAAATCATGCTTTTTCAGCCTCCACATGCTGAGAAAAGTGAGATCCTGCTTCTGCCAACAACATTTTGCCGTCCTTGTTCAATCCATCATCCTTTCCAAACTAGATTATTGTAATTCCATCTACCTAAGTCTACCCAAAAAGAGTCTTCATAGACTTCAATTAATTCAGAACACTGCGGCCAAGTTGATCTTCGCAAAACGTAAATTTGACCATGTTTCCCCACTTTTGTCCAAATTCTACTGGCTCCCAATAATTGCCAGGGTTCATTTTAAATGTTCCTGTCTAGCTTTTAAAATACTACACGGCATCCTCCCCCTCTAATCCCTCTATCTTGGAACTCCCCGAGTCCCGACAACACCAGGCCCACCCAAAAACTTAAACTATCCTTCCCCCTCACTAAAAAGTATCCTCTATGCGGGAAAATTAGGAAAATCTCTCCTTCAGAATCACAGGCCTGTGTAATAACCTTTCTACCCCTCTGCGGAATCAGGTCTCCTTCTAACTATTCCGTATGCACCTGAAAACTAGTCTTTTCACAAAAACGTAACGCTTTACTTCCTCCCTATACTCAATCCATCAAACTAAATGTGTTATTCTTTTCCTTTATTAAGCTCTTGTAAACCGTGCCGAGCTCTATATTCATGGAGAGGATGCGGTATATAAACTTAAGGTTTAGTTTAGTTTATGTTTACATCTTTGACATCCTAGTTCTCCAAAATAGCAACACTCTTAAAATAGAATACAGAAAAGTTATTGTCCAATTTACTCCAAACTTCTAGTTTGCTGTTCTCTGATCTAAATGGGGACTTTCTTTGAAACAGCTAATAGCGAAACGCGCATTCACATCAGAGTCCCTCCTTTCTGCTAATTAAGATAAGTGGCAAGTGCTTACTGGCATGATATTAATCTTTATAAAATGCATGAATAAATTTGACCGATGAGGAGGCTCGCTACAGAATACTCGAATTGTACGTGAAATAGATAATTAGAGTGTAGCCCTGAGGTCAATTGAAGATTAGAAGACTATGAGAAATTCAAGATGTGAATGAATGATGAAGTTATTTATTGAAGCATACTAGAAGTTTGGAGTAAATTGGACAATAAACTTTCTGTATTCTATTTTAAGAGTGTTGCTATTTTGGAGAACTAAGTTATCAGCTTCACTCAAAGTTATTTATATTATATATAGTAGGCTAAGTATTTGGTGTACATCTTTGACACCAGCAGTTTCATTGCCAGAGACTCTCCAGCAATTGCAACCAAATAAAATGAGAAAATTATAGGTAACCACCACTTAAACAGCAGCTGAATCGTGGTGCTCTCAAGGAATGGCAACAAGATACAGAACACTGGCTTTGACTTTATAAGTAGATTAAACAAACAAAAATGTTTACAATTGTAAACATAAATAAGACAAGGTGGTAAGTGTCTGTGTTCTTCAGAATGTAATTTATTTATTTTTTTAATAGAAAATTGAGGGTTTGGGGCTGGATTTATTCAGCCTATGCATATTATGCAGTGTTTTTTCCTGGGGTATTCCATTCTGGTACATTTTTCCGACTGTCATATAGGAAAGGTTTTAAGTGCAGTCATGATTATTTGGGAAGGTCAAGATAATGTAGCACTTGTTTTATGCAGCTAGTGAAAAGTGATGAGAAGATATCCAGACGAGCTTGGTGAATCCCTTCAGTGAGAAATGAGTGGGACTGTAGGTCCTAAGCTCAGAGTTGAACCATATTTAGGATGCCCTTTGACATAAGCTCAGTTTAAACAATAGTTTTCTACTATGCTAAATAATCAGTTCTTGCCAGCTGCTGCCAAATTAATGAGTCTTTGTCATTTTTAGTTTATAGTTCACTCATGAAGCAGCCAAGTGGAAAAGGAGCCAGGGACCATTAAAGATCTTTCCATACTTTTTCAGAGAGAATGGGTCCTAATTCCTCATCTCAGAAGTCTGTAATCATCCTCTACCTGCTAGGCTATTTATTTATTCAATTTTCTATACGGTTCTCCCAGGGGAGCTCAGAATGGTTACATGAATTTATTCAGGTTCTCAAGCATTTTTCTCTGTCTGTCCCAGTGGGCTCACAATCCATCTAATGTACCTGGGGCAATGGGGGATTAAGTGGTTTGCCCAGGGTCACAAGGAACAGTGTGGGGTTGAACCCACAACTTCAGGGTGCTGAGACTGTAGCTTTAAGCACTATGCCACACTCTGCCATTAGTGGGAATAAACAAGGTGAGTGATAAAGACTGGGAACCAGAGGCTATACCTGAATGACAACACTATAATTTTAAACATGCTTTGGAAAGGCATGAAAAAAAATAAATCCAAATATGTCTTTTGTACTATCCCCCTTTCTCAGTCTTTTACGGGAAACAAGTGACCAGAAGAGGCTGGGTGCTAGAGATTATGATACCAAATTAGAAGATGTATCAGATGATTTCCTGAAATCCTAAAGATCAATTATGAACAAATGCCATAGAAAATGTTTTTAGAAATCCTAACACATAGTCCAGAATAAAGACTATAGAGGCCAATAAAATAATACAGCTGTAAACTATAAACATAGAAACATGATGGCAGATAATGGCCAAATGGCCCATCCAGTTTGCCCATCCACAGTAACCATTATCTCTTCCTCTCTCTAAGAGATCCCACGTGCCTATCCCAGGTTTAGATAATTGATCCTCTACCAATAAGAACATAAGAAATGCCTATGCCGGATCAGACCCTAGGTCCATCTATTCCGGCGACCCGCACACGCGGAGGCCAAGCCAGGTGCTTCCAGTTGGAGACCCTGGTTACCCGTATCCATCAATATGTTTTGCAAGGAGGTATACATCCAACTTATACTTGAAACCCAGAATGGTAGTCTCCGTCACCACCTCATCCGGGAGAGTATTCCAAGCGTCCACCACCCGCTGTGTGAAACAGAACTTCCTGACATTTGTCCTGAGCCTGCTGCCCCTCAGCTTTAGTCCGTGACCTCTTGTCCGTTTCACATTTGACAATGTGAACAACGATGATTCTTGCTCTATTTTGTCGAATCCTTTCAGTATTTTAAAAGTCTCAATCATATCCCCTCGCAGTCTCCTCTTCTCAAGGGTGAACAGTCCCAGTCTTCCTAATCGTTCTTTGTAGCTCAAATTTTCCATACCTTTTACTAGTTTCATGGCTCACCTCTGCACCCTTTCCAGCAGGGCTATATCCTTTTTTAGGTAAGGAGACCAGTGTTGGACACAGTACTCCAAGTGTGGTCTGACCATTGCTCTGTAAAGTGGCATTATAACATCCGCCGATCTACTTGTGATCCCCTTCTTTATTATGCCCAGCATTCTGTTTGCTTTCTTCGCTGCTGCCGCGCATTGAGTCGACGGCTTCTGGTTTCTGTCTATCAGTACCCCCAGGTCTCTTTCTTGTTCAGTTTTGGCCAATGTTACACCTAACATTTTGTATTCATGTTCCTTATTTTTCTTGTCCAGGTGCATCACCTTGCATTTGTCTATGTTAAACTTCATCTGCCACTTGTCCACCCATTTCTCCAGTTGGTCTAGATCCTTCTGGAGATCTTCAATATCTTTTTGTGACCCAACTGCCCGACATAGTTTTGTGTCGTATGCAAACTTGATTATATTACTTGTTGTCTCCTCTTCAAGGTCATTTATGAAGATATTAAATAAGATAGACCAAGAACCGAGCCTTGGGGCACTCCGCTAGTCACCTTCCCCCAGTCCGAGAATACCCCATTTATGCTTACCCTCTGCAATCTATTTTCTAGCCATTTGCCTATCCATCTAATTACATCCCCTTCAATTCCGTGACTTAGTAGTTTCCTCATAAGCCTTGTGTGTGAGACCTTGTCGAACGCTTTCTGGAAGTCCAAGTAAATTATATCCACTGGGTCTCCGCCGTCGATTAGTTTGTTCACCTTCTCAAAAAATTGAAGTAAATTCGTCAAACATGACTTCCCCTTCCTAAAGCCATGTTGACTAGCTCTCATCAGGTCGTGATTTTCCAGGTGTTGCACTATGCTATCCTTGATCAATGCTTCAACCATCTTCCCAGGAACCGACATTAGACTCACAGGCCTGTAATTGCCTGGTTCTCCTCTGGATCCTTTTTTGAAAATTGGGATAACATTTGCTATTTTCCAGTCATCTGGTATTTGCCCGGTTCTAATTGACATGTTAGCTAGGATTTGTAAAATCTCTCCAATTTCCATCTTAAGCTCCTTTAATACTCTCGGGTGAATTCCATCTGGTTCAGGGGATTTGTCACTTTTTAATTTGTCGATCAGATAGTATATCATGTCCAATTCCACATTCACTGAGGTGAGGCTATCCTCTATGTCACCCTTGAATACCCTCCTTGTTTCCGGCATTGTTGTTGTGTCTTCATTAGTAAAGACGGAGGCAAAGAATGAATTTAGCCTATCAGCAATCTGTTTGTCTTCTTTAACGCACCCTTTCATTCCTTGGTCGTCGAGAGGGCCTACTGCCTCTCTTGCTGGTTTTTTCCCTTTTATATATCTAAAAAAGGGCTTGAAGTTTTTGGCTTCTTGCGCTATCTTTTCCTCATAGGCCGTTTTGGCGTCTCTTACCACCTCGTGACATTTCTTCTGGTTGACCTTATGACTATTCCAGGCCTCCGTTGTGTGTTCCCGTTTCCATTTTTTGAACGAGTCCCTCTTATCCCTTACCGCATCTTTCACCTCTTTATTTAGCCAAGCTGGTTCTCCTTTGTTCTTGTTTCGCCTTCCTTTGGATATCTGCGGAATGTAGAGATTCTGCGCTTCGGTGATGGTATTTTTTAGTAGGGACCATGCTTGATCGACCGTTTTGATTCCGGGTGTCTTTTTCATGAGCCGTTTTTTAACCATGACTCTCATGCCGTCATAGTTCCCTTTTTTGAAGTTAAAGGCTGTGGTTTGGGTCTTGGTTTTTTTTCTCTTCCCAATGCCAATTTTAAAATTGATCATGCTGTGATCACTAGTCCCAAGGGGGACCTTGACTTCCACCTCTGATGTTCTCCCAGTTAAGCCATTGAGGACTAAGTCCAAGGTTGGGGAACCCCTTGTTGGTTCTTCCACCATTTGTTCTAGGAAGCAGTCCCCTATTGTTTCTAGGAACATCATCTCCCTGCCGCAGTTCGAAGTTCCTAGGTTCCAGTTTATCCCTGGAAAGTTGAAGTCTACCATGATCGTTACATTACCCATTCTACATTCATGTTTGATTTCCTTCATCATTTGTTCGTCTGCTTCTTCTAACTGTGCTGGGGGTCGATAATAGAGGCCAATTTTTGTGATTGCATCGCTTTTTCCAGGTATCTTTATCCAAAGATACTCCAGATTTTCTTTTCCTTCTGTCTGCCCTTCAATAGACTCTAATCCTTCTTGGACACAAGAGGGCTATACCCCCACCTTTTTGTCCTATTCTATCTCTTCTGTATAGGTTGTATCCCTGCAGTACTGTGTCCCATTCATTTTCCTCATTCCACCACGTTTCTGTTATGCCAATGATATCAAGTTTTTCTCGTCTCGCTAGTGCCTCCAGCTCGCCCATTTTGTTTCTCAAGCTTCTGGCATTTGTGTATATACATTTAAGCTCCTTTTGAGATGTCTTCTTGGGCTTTTTAGTCTTTGCAGCCCTCATTGTCTCTATTTGCGCACTTTCTCTTTGCTCTTCCCCTTTATCCAAGCAATTGTTTGTAAGTTCTTCTTGGGGATCACCTGATGCCCGGGCCATCGACTGGTTGTCGACTGTCGGCTCTCCCCTGTTCCTTAGTTTAAAGCCTTCTCAATGGTCTTCTTCATGTTTTCAGCCAAGACTCTTGCTCCTTGCTTGGTGAGGTGCAGGCCGTCTTTTCTATAGTATCTGCTTTTTCCCCAGGATGCCGCCCAGTTACGTATGAATTCAAAACCTTCCTCATCGCACCATCGTCTCATCCAGGCGTTGATTTCTCGCAGCTCCTCCTGTCTCCTTCCATCCGCTCTCGGTACCGGGAGGATTTCGGAGAAGGCCACTTTCACCTCCCTGACCTTGAATTTACATCTACTTCTACAGAGCTTATGGTTTGGCATTTTTATATCAATCATTAAAACAGCATGGAAGTATATAGAATTTGTTGTTTCCACTTTAAGGCTTAGAAGGAAATAACTGTTAAATGTGACTCACTGAAAGCTTTAACACTTTAAGGACCTGATTTATGAAGGACTTTCCCAGATATATGACATGGGAGAAAATTCTCAATAAATCAGCTCTTTAATAGTTTCATAGATGCTTTTTAAAAAAGCACTGCTAGCATTTTGGGGATGATTTATGACAGGGGAGTAAAACATACCTCATACGGGCCATTTCCAGCCTACTGTGGTCCTTTATTCAGCCTGCTGCTCCTGCCCTAGCCTCAATCTCCTGCCTCAATCTCCTGCATTACCTATTTCACCTATTTCAGAAGCAGCAAGTAGCAAAATATCTCCTAGAAACTCTTCACAGCCTCCCTGTCCAGTATTTTCTCCTCTCTCATCATTTCTGCTACCCTTCCCACCCATCTCCCCAAACTTATAATGATACTATAAGAAACTGTAAGTGCAGAGCCTTTCAGCCCACCCCCTCAGCCATGTAAAGTGTGCATCAAACGGGGTGAGTCTGACAGGACTTTTGAAGCATGCTGTTTTTTTGTTAGTGCTACCACCATTGATCTGGTGAAATGCAGCAGCTGTAACCAGCGTAAGAGAGAGGTTTGGAAATAAAACACTGGGAAGAGGCTGGAGGGGTGATATAGGTCCATGTGCCAGGAGCAGAGAAGTAAAAGAGAAGATGATGAACTATAGGGGTTTAGTGAGATGGAGGGGATATTCTGGGTATTGGGGAAGGGGGAACGATGTAGAGAGTCACAAGGGCACAGAGATGCATACCCTCACCATCCCCGCATTTTTCATCTCTGTCCCCTAACCATCCCCACAGTCTTAATTTTCTTCCCTGTACCTCACTGCTCAAAGCAAAAAGATGATTTTATGGGCCTTATGAGGCTAAAACCAAACATGGAAAAATTATGTTCTTACCTGTTAATTTTCTTTCCTTTAGACGCAGCAGATGAATCCAGAGACTAGTGAGTTAGCACACATCTACCAGCAAGCGGAGATAGAGAAACTGATTAACAGGTGGTCCCATTGGCTGGCCCTCTTCCTGTATCTTCAGTATTGCTCCTTGCCCAAGCATCCGGAACCAGCAATAGAGAGAGTAGAGAGGGACAGATTCTTCAAACTTTCGAATAATAAAAGAACAAGAGGGCACTCGGAAAAGTTGATAGGAGACAGATTCAAAACAAATACTAGCAAGTTCTTTTTTACCCAACGTGTGGTGGACACCTGGAATGCACTTCCAGAGGACGTGATTGGGCAGAGTACGGTACTGGGGTTCAAGAAAGGATTAGACATATTCCTACTGGAAAAGAGGATAGAGGGGTATAGATAGAAGATTACTGCACAGGTCCTGGACCTGCTGGGCACGATGGACCTTGGGTCTGACCCAGCAGAGGCATTTCTTATGTTCTTATGTTCTTAAGTAAAAAACTCCTTTCCCATAACAAATGTCAAAGATAATCATATAGAATACCAGCACCAACCACAACCAAAACTCCGAAATATTCTAAAGAGAAACCGACAGACAATATCCAGAAAGGGTGGGGCTCTGGATTCATCTGCTGCGTCTAAAGGAAAGAAAATTAACAGGTAAGAACATAATTTTTCCTTCCTTAGCAACAGCAGCAGATGAATCCAGAGACTAGTGGGATGTAGCAAAGCAATCCTCAATCCAGGTGGGAAGCAAACACTTTCCCTACAATAACCGAAGCACCAAAGCAGACTCGCCGCCATATCCAATCGGCAATGCTTAGAAAGGACAAGCATAGAAAACCAAGTAGCCTCATGACAAATGTCATCCAAGAAAAACCTCTGGACTCAGCCCAAGAAGTTGTTATAGCTTTTGTAGAATGGGCTGGAAGCCCTGCAGGCAACCGCTAAGGAAATGGAAGCAATGGTTTCTTTGACCCATTGAGTGATGGAAACTTTGGCCGCTGCCATACATCTATAGCTCCCTGCAAATAATACAAAGAGGCGATCTGAACATTAACAGCCAGTAGAAACCTTCAGATAGTGTAGAAGAATTCTATGCACATCCAGAAAACACTGTGAAGAGAATCGCAGCACCCAGTCCTCCTCCCGGGAAGCTGGAAGGAAATGTGAGAGCGGCTGAGAAGAAAGACATCACCTTAGGAAGAAACTATGGCACCATCTAAACTTAACCCCACCCCTGCATTCACAAGTCTCAAAAAGGAATCCCTGCAGGCCAAAGCCTGCAACTCAGAAAACCGCCAAGATGGAGCCCCGGTCACAAGAAGCACCGACGTCAACATCATATCCTGTAGAGTCTGATGAGACTAAGGTTGAAACGGAGCCTCCTGCAAACCGCGAAAGATACCTGAAGACTGAAGGGCAGATAGTGCTTCTTAAGAGGTGTAGAAATATACTATACACCTTTTAGGAATTGAACTATAGCACGCTGAGAAGCAAATAAAGAGTGAGATTCGGAGCCATGTAATAAACTAAAATGTTCACATGAAGCTGAAGGGAAGTAACACGAAGCCCTTGGCAACACTGTTAAACCAAGAAGAAAGAATACAAGACATAGAAGACCGGAAGGGGGCGCATCTCGAGAACTACTGAAGAATCAAAAAACCCTCCAGACGGCAGAGTAAGTCACAGATGAAGACTTCTGTGTCACCTGGCGAGAAGACGAGACGAAACAACTTGCTGAGTAAAACACTTACACCTCAGCTATGTGTTTTCAAAAGCTAGGTCATCATACCAAAGTGGAACAAAGTTCCTTGTAATGGACCCTAGGAGAGTAAACGTGGAGTAACCGTGAAACTCCACAATTCGCCCGTCGAAAGACCCATCAGATCGGCATACCATGGATGGTACAGCGAATCAAGAGGTACCAAGATCACCGGATCTGACCGCAAGCCTAAGATGGAACAACCAAGAAATTAACAACCAGGATAAAAGATTGAAAAAGAAAAAGCAGAGGCGATAAAGAATAAACTCGTCTACCCCCTCTGACTGTCACACGTACATCTAATGAAGAAGCTAGGAAGCGTGGAATTCAAAGACGAAGCCATGAGTTCTAGGTCGAGGAGATCCCACCTCTACACAATGAACTGGAATGCCTGAGAACAGTGCCCAATTTAATGGATGTAGAAGAGTTTTTGCTAAGGAAGTCCAACTTCTTTTCCGGTCCCTTAAAACGAGCTGCCGACAGAAAAGAAAAATGAGATTTCGCCCCTTGAAGTAAAACCATGACTTGCACGCCAACCGAGGACTCCACGTACCTCCATGGCTGTTGAGAAATACCACCGCCATGACACCAACCTAAAAGTTCCTTATCGTCATAGCGGAAGAATAGACTGAAACTCCTTAAGCGCTAGCCTGATCGTGTACCCCTCTAGAAGAGAGAACGAGTACTGAGACCCCTCTTGAGACCAGAGTCCTGGAGTTGAATATGGAAGGCCCTGAGCCCCCTAACCCGACAGCTTGGTATGTTAGGTGACTATGTGACAATCCAGCAAAGACCATAACATGCCATTGAATATACTGATCTCGCTGAGCCACCAAACTACGCAAAGCGAAGTGTGAGGATCCTAGTGGATACCACCACTAGATTATTGAGATACCGGAAACCACCGGAACCAAAGTGGCTGCTGCAGCAGTCTCATGCGAAAGCGAGCCTAAGGGGACAGCGGAGTCACCACCATAGATCCCAGAACCTATACAGAAATTCAGAATGTTGTTCTAGGTGACTAAACAAGAAGGTGAATTTGAGACTGTAACCTGTCCCCCCCAGTATCTGGGAAGAAACACACTGTGCACCCACTTGGCTAACAACACAGCCAGACATTCCAACAAGTGGCAGAGGTTAAGAGAGTTCTTTGGAAATAGAATGAAGAAAAGAAATCATCCGATGGCGTCTACCAAATTGATTTGGCGGCAAAACGGCCGAAGAAGCAAACGTCCAAGAAAACTACCCCTAAATTCCCTGTTTGCCAAAATGCCGCCACTACGGGCCTCAACTTATAAAGAGTTCCTGGAGTCATGACTAGGTCAAATGGTATGCACCAAAACAGATAGTGCTGCCCAGGAACAGACAAGCGGAGATATTGCTGATGCTGTGGCCACTGGGAATAGGAAATAAACTCACAGTTTCAGGTCGGAAATGTCTAACTCTGAAAAACATATTGACCAGTATGAGATCCAGCCCCAATCTGATCAATTTCACCTTCTCGGGCAGTATGAAGTAAATGGAATAACTTCTGTTAGTTCCAGAAGAACTAAAAATATGGCTCCAAGTTCCAGTTACACTTAAATGGGGATCTCGTACCAACATAAGCTTTGGAAGCCCAAAACACTGTGATTCCAAGAAAGAATCTAAAAGGGAAGAAGAGGATTCAAAGTTGCAAACCTCCTGAATATTGTTCAAAGCCCTTTGACCCAACAACCTTGAACTGCAAGGTATAGGCGGAATAGAAATCCGTAATGTAATGTAACATAAAATCCCCCCTCTGCGATGAAGCCTTAAGAGATATAAGAGGAAGTCAAGACCCCTTCAAAGTGAAGCACAGAAAAATAAGAAATGGGCTGTTCGAGTGCTGTAAGGTTCAGAAAAAGAAACTCTCCCTGAAAACCCCGGCATGCGAAGTCAAAAGGAGCATGTCTAAATCCCACAAACAGCATTAACTTTATGCCTGCAAAGGGAAGACAAGACACACTAGGCGTAATCCATAAGTAGCATTCGCCTCTCCATAGAAAACGATCTGCACCTTGATGGATAGCAGACAACGCTCCCACTCCAAAAGAGAGCTTCAGGGATGATGTCAACAGGCATATAGCGTATGTCACCCTAAGCATGTGGAAGAAGAGGTAACTTGCCCCTAGTCATCATCAGCCTCATAGACCTTTCTGCTAGATTGGAGGGCTGCCTAGCACGCGCCAGGAGTAGATGGTGATCTCCACGCGATAAATCTTAAAAACCTGCAGACCTCGGAGACACTCACACCCACAGGAAGAAGTGAAGTGTCAACAGGCCCCAAGAGAGTCCCCTCACTGGGAATCTAGTCAAACTATGTTGAAGAAGTAGTTCTATAGCGCTACCAGACACACGCAGGGCTGCACATAGGAAGAAAGATCAATGAAACCTCCAAACATACATAGCTCACCCTTCAGGGACCCCGAGAGAGACAATGAACTACCTGTATGAAACACGGGAACTGTCCGGACACTTCACCGTGCCTACTGACAACCCATTACATAGAAAAACTGAGCATAGGCGGCCACACACGGCAGAATCTTCCTCTTTAAGTCCCTTGAGACATAACAGAATAGACTCAAGAAAACTAGCTGCCTATCTTCAAGTGAAGCTAGTGGAATAAACATACACACACCAAACTAGAGCACCGCCACAATGGTCAAAGCTATCTTAACAGCCCCGATGTATCAGACCCCGAAAAGGAGAAGCTGAGAAAGTCAGCAGTATAAAATAGCTCCCTGAATGCTGGAGACCCAAGCATGGGAAGTTTCGCGCCAAAATATGCCGGCTCCTAGAAGCCCCGCAATGAAACATACATACACAGCCGTGGCCTAAATTTTTGAAAATTCACCTTGGGGAGGAAATGAATCAAAGGTGCTTGGTCTCAACAGCATTTGAGAACAAGCATGCGCCTCTTGCGTTCAGTAAAGACCCGGCTCCTGGACAGTGACCGAAGAACACACCCGGAGCCGATCTCACCTCCCTGCGGCCACACTGGGTGCCGTTCATTTATGCACCTCCCCAAGTCAACACAGGGAGCCGTTCAATTATGCCCCCCTCCCCCATTGGCTGCGGCAACGCCGAGAAGGAACAGCCCCAGAAACCTACAAACGCTGCAGCTCTATTGCCAGGGAAAGAAAAGAAGCTTGTGCTTCTGCCGTGTGGGAAGGCACCGGCTCCCTTAACAGTGTTTAGCCCTTCACTGAAGCCACTCCGGAGAAAACTAAATTTTCACCCCACAAGAAAACAGTGTTTAACAAAAGAAAAGTTCCATAAAGAAGAACCACTCAACAGTTAACCACCAGCACTCACACAAGCACAAAACAGCACTCGCAGATCAAATACAAGGAGAATTAAACATATACTCACAATCTTGTTAGTAGTGCCGGTAGATGCCGGCAAATGCTGGTTGCTCAGCACTAGCAGGGCAGAAATGTAACTGTGGTGTCCCTTTTTTTTTTTAATAAGCGAAAGAAGAAAAACAGGGACTAAGTCAAACCCTCTATCACTGGAGGGAGGGTGAGACAGGGACCTGGGGGGGACCCAGGTGTAACCCTTAAAGCCGGCACCGTTCATCCGGACACTCCTGTCTCACTGAAGAGAGAACCTCAATAGGAGAAATAGAATTGTTAGCTAACTGAAGAGAAAACCTCAACAGGAGAAAAGAAGGTTCCAGATACAGTCAGAATCCAGGAGCTAGTCGAATAGCGACCATCACCTGCTGGGAGATAGAGCATACTGAAGATACAGGAAGAGGGCCAGCCAATGGGACCACCTGTTAATCAGTTTCTCTATCTCCGCCTGCTGGTAGATGTGTGCTAACCCACTAGTCTCTGGATTCATCTGCTGCTGTTGCTAAGGAAAAGCTCAATACCATGATATTTAGTCCAGACAATAATTGTAGTTCTAATTATTCATGTGCAAAACATATCAAGAAGAGCCCTCATAATTTCACAAACAAATAACTTACCCCCTCTGTTACAAAGCCCGATAGCATGGACCACTGCAGTAACTGCCCCAAAGCCCATAGGGATTTAAAAGGTTCAGGGCTTTTGCCACTTGGCAGCCACTAATGTGGCTTTGTAAAAGAGGGGATCAGTGCTTTTTTTTTTCAACGTAAAAGCAAGCAAATAGCATAGTGCTTAGTGTTTTACTCAGTGTAAAGGCAAACCAAACAGCACAGACAATGTCCATTTCGAAGAAAAAAACAACCCAGCAAATAAAGAAAAAAATTCAATCAAGTACAGCCTTCAGAATGTCAGATGTAAATAACTTTGGCCCGGATTCACTAACCGGTGCTAAATTTGTAGGCGCCAGTAGGTGCCCAAACTCAGTAAAAAAAACAAAAAAAACCCACTGTTGAAAATTGGCACTGGAATTATGCCTCGGTATGTGCTTTAGGCCGCCTAACACCACTGTGGGTATGGCTAATGCTATTCACATCATAGGCAGGCACTAGAGATGTAGGCCAGGAAAACACTAGCCTATTTTTCTAGTGCCTACATCTGGAGGCACGATTTTGTACCCAGTGCGGTTGCATAATTGACAGGAGATTGGAAGCCGCTTTTAAGGCAGTCACCGACAACAGTGCTTTTCTCTCAGTCATTTCCTTGAACCTTAAAATTTATACAGGAAGTCCTTAACATTAACCTATAGCATGTGGCTTTTTATCTTTTCAGTAAGAAACCAAACATGATGCGCTTCAGTAAAAGGAGAATGGATTGAAGCATCCAGGTTTTACGTCCACTGAAAGCAATGGAAGTAAAACCCAGTTGTCTCAATCTGTCCTCCTTTTTCTGGAACTATAACAATAAACACCAGGTATTATCCACTGGTATATACCAGTTCACAATATAAATCCCAGATGGGTTATATAGAAATAACTTAAAATTTATTGTGATGTGCTCTGACCCACAACCCTGTGATTTAGTATAAAACTGAACCAAAGCTGCCACTGGGACCATCATAGCATGTCACTGTCCCTACCGCCATTATAATATTGTGTGTAAATTGAACCAAAGTAAATCATACTTATCAAACTTATCTGTATTGTGTTCAGGCAGTTGATTGATCACTTATGTAAGCGGCTGCTGTGGTAGCGGTGAATCTCTAAAGAAATCAGGCACACACCCCCACCCTTTTTCTTTTTGTTTTTAAATTTATTGTGACGTGCTCAGATCAGTGGCGTACCAAGGGGGGGGGGGCAGTCTCGTACAAGTATTCTCGTACAAGTAGGAAGGGAATGGATTCAGGGTACATTTGCAGGATTTCACTTTGAGGCAGAGATTGGCGATCTGGGGTTCAGATACGAGTTCGAAAGAAGTCCAGGATCTGTCTGCTGGGATAGGGTTAGAGTCGTTGGGGGCCAGAGAGTTGTAGGGGACTGATGGGGGGAAGGAGCTTCTTATGGTAGTGATATTTTTGTTGAAGAATTTTGCTAGGTCATAAGAACATAAGAATTACCATTGCTGAGTCAGACCAGTGGTCCATCATGCCCAGCATGCTGATGGGGAGGAGGGGGGAATGATGGAGTCGATTTTGGAAGTTAAGGAACGCCAGATGTTAAACAGTGTGCTGCTCTGGTTGTTGGATCTGGAGTGCTTTTGATTCTTGAAAATGGTGTACAAATAGCATGATGTGTAAGAAACTCTTCTTTCCAACTTGCCTCCCTCATCTTGTTATTGTACACAGAGACAGGCACAGATGACCGTACAAATAGGGGTGCAAGGATAAAAACGTTTCATTTTGTTTAGTTTTCTGTGTTGCATGCAGCTTTTTTGTTTTGTTTTTATAAATTTTTATTTCAAGGCAATAGTGTTAATTAGGTGACTGCAGTTGTTGCAAACCACACCAAACCCTTTGATTGCAACTTAAAGCCATAAGTGCAACCTACACCTGAGCCACCCCTCAACCCTGCCACTGGTACTGATCACTCACCAAAGTGGCAGCTGACCCTTCTGGCACTGACTGGGCTTATTAATAGAGTGGAATGGCATTTTAGAAAGGACATCCAACTCAGAATAAGATCGTCCATTACATTACATTATATTACATTTCTAGACTGCAATACCTCCAGCTCGATGTGGTTTATATCATCAAGAGACTGTACATCACAGTGAAATACAGAACAGATAAAAAAGAAATACAGTGGTACCTTGGAATCCGAACTTAATCCGTTCCAGAACCCCATTCGAGTTCCAAAGCGTTTGAGTTCCAAGCCATTTTTTCCCATTGAAAATAATAGAAACTGGATTAATCCGTTCCTGGGTCCCACAAACTCAAATTTTAATAGGAAATACACTGGATTTTAAGATAAAATATTAACAAATATTCCAAAGCAGCATTCAGATTCTGGGGCACAAACACACATATACAATGTGCAGGGCGTTTGGATTCCAAGACAAAATTTACTACAAAAAAAGGTTTGGATTCCAAGTCGTTCGAGTTCTGGGGTGTTCAGATTCCGAGGTACCACTGTATCATCTTCCTTTCCTTTCCTAAGAATCTTACAAAAAGGAAAGTCTTCAATAATTTTCGGAAATGCATATATGAAATCGAAGTAGCAAACAAAATAAGCAGTTCCGAATCTCAACTAGCAGTCTGATATGCGATTGTTCGATGCAAAAATTTCCAGAATGGTGCTAGTACTTTAGAACAGGGTCAGCCAACATACAGCGTGTTCTAAAATACATGAGAAATGGACATCTATATGCTAGTTGTATCCAGCATGAATATTCATTATATAAACTGAAACATCCAAATAAGGGGCCGTTTTACTAAACTGCAGTATGCTTACCGCAGGCTAAAAAAGCACTACCAGGGGTGAATGAGCCAACCAAGTGCATGGGCAATTGGATATTAGCTAACAGAGCACTCCTATGTGATTTGGAGATAAGATGGTGGTTCTATTAAGGGCTCCTTTACGAAGCCGTGTTAGCGGCTTTATCGCATGTACCTTTTTAGCGCGCGCTAATCCCCATGCTAGCCGAAAAACTACCGTCTGCTCAAGAGGAGGCGGTAGTGGCTAGTGCGGCTGACAAATTAGCGCACGCTATTACACGCGTTAAACCGCTTATGCGGCTTCGTAAAAGGAGCCCTAAGTGTTTTATTTGATAATGAATTAACAGATATGTAATGTTTGCTATCTTTGTGTATGTACCGACTGTTACCTGCTTAGTTGATAAGCTGGATAGAAATTTTTTAAATAAGTAAAATGAAATAAGCAGAAGCGTCAGGGAACCACAGAGGTGGGACAGAAATACCCAGAAAATTAACTACTAAAATTACCAGAAATACAAGACTCAGCTAGGAATGGGTTGTTATAGCCAGGTTCTGAAAAGGCAGAATAGCTGCTTCTTGAAGACAGGTGCTTTCAAGCCAGAGTTGGATTCCAAGACAAAATTTACTACAAAAAAAGGTTTGGATTCCAAGTCGTTCGAGTTCTTGGGTGTTCGGATTCCGAGGTACCACTGTATCATCTTCCTTTACTTTCCTAAGAATCTTACAAAAAGGAAAGTCTTCAATAATTTTCGGAAATGCATATATGAAATCGAAGTAGCAAACAAAATAAGCAGTTCCGAATCCGAGTTATTACAAGTTATTACAAGTTATCATTTACTATTCTGTCTTCAGAATCCGACTGAATTAGTTTATTTGGTACTTTTTATTCAAGCCCAAAGGTCATTAGCTTATGCCTGGAAGATTTTAACAATAACAGAAAAAAAAGTATTTCTGATCTGAAGAAGAAGGGTTACCTTTGAAAGCTAATCAAACAATGCACTAACCCCCTTCCCCCCCTCCCTTTTTACTAAACCTGACAGGGTAAATGTTCTTACGCCCATAGGATTTGAATGGGCGTCAAGAGTATTTGCCGCACAGCTTAGTAAAAGGACCCATAAATTAGTCCAATAAAAAAAGGTATTATCTTTATTCCTTTTGTTTTGTTTCCATTTAATTCTATATATTATAGAAATTTAATGATAGTGGAGAAAAGAAAGCTGACATTTTGCAATCTTTTCCTATGGTTTTGGATTTGAAATGATAGGGTAAATGTCCCATATAGTTTCAAAAGAATACACATTCCTACATACAGTATACACGGATACACTCAAGTTTTAAATTTGCTTTGTTTCTTTTGAGTCACTTTTCTCCACTATTCTTTGACTTGACCCTGACATCAAGGTTGACATTTCTATCAGAGCTGTTCTCTCCTATCTTCACCCACACTATCCCTGCCCAGAGCCTGCCATCCAAACGTCTGACCCATCGGAAAGTTTCTCTCCCTCCCCCGTTTCTCCAGGTCATTTCCATCTGAAAATAATCTTGCCACTATTTATGCACGTGGTCCTGTCATGACCTCGTCTTCAAGGATAAATTAACCAAATTTTTCCTCTATTTTCCTTTCTCCCTGAGGCCTCTTATTGACACTGCCCTGTGATGTAGACCCTTAGATGAGCTAAAAATTAAATGTATCAATCAGCACACTCACTCATACTTGAACTTTTGATGGGGTATTTTTATGCCTTAAGCCTCTTTTTGTGATTTCTTTATGTTAGATGAGTTTATGCTACTGAATTCTTCAACTCTGTTTCTTCCTTTAACTCAGTCAACCTTGAATCTAACAGTCAGAATTACAGGTCTTAGATCCAATGGTTCGCGTAAAGTTCAGAAAGAATGCAAAACCTAACTTGATGGTTGATTTTGCTGTATTTATGTACATTATACAATTGTGTCTCCTCACTGATTGTCCAGTTCTCTTTTGTGTAAACTGCCTAGAACTGCTGGTGTTAAAGTTATTATTAACAAAGAATAAAGTTATTATTATTATTAAAAAGGGGAGGAGATTTTTTTTTTCTAAAAATGAAAATGTCTTCTAGATGTCAGCTATAATGATTTAATTTTAACCAATAGAAGAAAGTTCAATAAAGCAACTGTTTAATACCAAAGGGGCTGTTTTACTAAGCAGTGCTAAAAGATGACCTGCACTAGCCCCTAGTGGTTCTTTCTCACGTGATAAGGCCACTTTTAGCGCTGCTGATAAATGGCTGACTTTTACATTTCTGCAAAATTGGCCACATGCCGATTTCCTGTTTAGCATGTGAGCATTTACTGAAACCTATTTTGTAGGCAGTAAGGGGGAAATTGTATAGCCAGTGTCTAAACTTAGGTGTTGGTAGGTGCTCTGCCGATGCCTAAGTAATTGAAAAATGCAGTCAGAAAAGGCAGTGTTGAAGTAATGACTAATGCCTAAATAAAAAGTGGCTGAAATGGCCGCTGGAATCGCGGCTAGGTAGTCGCTTTAGACAGCAGAATGCTATAATAGGTGTTAGTCAGGCTAAAAACGGCTACCCAGCTGTGATTCACACCAAGACAGGCAGCTGAAATGTAGGCCTGGCAAACCCTGGCCTACATTTCAGGTACCTATCTTTGCCGCTAGACCACAGCAGCCAATCATGACAGGGGAATTCCCCCCTTCCCCTATCTGCTGAGCGGCAGGGACTCCCCTAAGCTGTGATTCTGTAACCAGCACCCAAGTGTCAATCATTCGAGGGTGCCAGTTATAGAATCGCAGCTTTGGGGAGTCCCTGCTGATCAGCTGATTGGGGGGGGGGGGGGAATTCCACTGCCACAATTGGCTACTGTGGTCTAGTGGTACAGATAAGCTGCTTAAATGTAGGCCAGGCTTTTCTGGGCCTACATTTTAGCCACCTATCTTTACTGAATAGGTGCCATTCTATAACCAGTGCCTTCGAATGATTGACAGGCGATTAGCAGCTACTTGTAAGGTAGCCGCCGACTTGGGCACTAGTTACAGAATCCAGCCCTAAGGGCTCATGCGCTAATCCTGCGCTAATCAGCACGCAGCAATGCCCATGTGCTTACCTATTAGGAGAGTTGCGTCTACTCTCCACCACAAACACACTCCCAGTACTTCAAAATACATTTTATTTTTTAATGTGTGGGTAGAATGTGCATATGCAAAACTTATATCATGGGATGCCTAAGCTAGCCCAAGGTAGATCATTTTAAGGTGTGGTAAACACACATTAGAGCTTACTGTAGCTTAGTAAAAGGGTCCCAAAATGATCAGATCAGTGTGAGATCCTACAGGAAGGAACTAAAGAATTTCTCCCAATGATATTCAATCATCTCTCTTATTTCTGAAAAAAAAAAAGGTTGGACTTTTTTGTTTTTAAATCAAATGAACATGATCTCCAGATGTGATGCTTTCGGGAAAAAGTATGGAGTTTAGAAAGTTCTAGTTGGCTACTGCAGAGCTTGAGTATCACAATGGTGCCCTTTTATTTATTTATTTTCTTAGAGGGGGTGTCTAGGAAGCTGGAGAGTGGACATTTCTGCACTAGGGCCCTGATTCTATAAAAGATTTCTACAGTTAGGTACCTAGTTGATCTAGGCATCTAACTTAATTTTTTTTAATTGGCTTAATAGTCACTGATTATTGAAAGTGCCATTAAAAACCAATAAAAAAATAGTAAACACTTAACTCAGTCGGCTCCTACCACTTTGATGTAGGTGTCTACACCAAGGCGCCTACCAGCAAGTAGGTGTGGTTAAGGGCGGATTCAGGGTGGAGCTTGGGTGTGGATTGAGTTAGGCGCTGGTAGTCCTAAATGTAGTGTACTGAAGGAT
Source organism: Geotrypetes seraphini (assembly GCF_902459505.1). NCBI lineage: Eukaryota > Metazoa > Chordata > Amphibia > Gymnophiona > Dermophiidae > Geotrypetes > Geotrypetes seraphini. The sequence goes on from NC_047084.1 coordinate 24,895,590, forward strand.
TTTAACACTTACTGATGCCTAAGAGTGCTTAGGCACCGGTAGGTGTGATTCTATAAAGGTGCCTAGCAGGTGATTGACAACCACGCCATTTATAGAATCAAGGCCTAAGTGCATCTACATTATTGTGCACTAATATTATTTAATGGCCGTGCGCTAATGGTGGAAGCACTTTTAAAACAAAGAACGGTGACATTTCTGGAATCCTGTAGATTACAGGACCAGAGGCAACATGAATTCACTAGAAGCAGGTCTTGTCAGACAAATCTGATCAATTTCTTTGACTGAGGGACCATAGAGTTGGATAGAGGGAGTGCACTATTGCTGCCTGATCTGCCAATACAAATCAAAATTTAAGTATTTATATACCACTTATAGCCTAAGTAGTTTATAGTCAGTTACTCAAACATTTTTCCCTCTCTGTCCTGGTGGGCTCACACTCGGTCAGATCGATAGGCTTAAGACCGATAAATCCCCAGGACCGGATGGCATCCATCTGAGGGTCATCAAGGAACTGAAAGGGACTATAGCAGAACTGCTTCAACTAATAGCCAATCTGTCGATCAAATCGGGAAAGATTCCAGAAGACTGGAAGGTGGCGAATGTTACGCCGATCTTCAAAAAAGGTTCGAGGGGAGATCTGGGAAACTACAGATCGGTGAGTCTGACCTCGGTACCGGGAAAGATAGTAGGAGCGCTGATATTGGACCGCATCATTGATCACCTTGACAGACATGGTCTGATGAGGACCAGCTAGCCCAGTTTCAGCAAAGGCAGATCTTGTTTGACGAACTTGCTGCACTTCTTTGAGGGAGTAAGCAGGCAGATAGACAAGGGCGACCCAGTCGACATTGTATATCTGGATTTTCAGAAGGCGTTCGACAAGGTTCCACATGAATGACTACTTTGGAAAATTGTGAGCCATGGAATCGAGGGTGAAATACTCACGTGGATTAAAAACCTGCTGGAGCATAGGAAACAGAGAGTGGGGGTAAATGAACAATACTCGGATTGGAAGAGCGTCACCAGTGGGATGCCGCAGGGCTCGGTGCTTGGACCTGTGCTCTTCAACATCTTTATAAATGATCTGGACATTGGTACGACAAGTAAGGTGATTAAATTTGCGGACGATACGAAGTTATTCAGAGTAGTGAAGACGCAGGAGGATTGTGAAGATCTGTAACGTGACATAATCAGGCTCGAGAAATGGGCATTGACATGGCAGATGAGGTTCAACGTGGATAAATGTAAAGTGATGCATGTCGGTAACAAAAATCTCATGCACAAATACAGGATGTCCGGGGTGGTATTTGGAGAGACCTCCCAGGAAAGAGACTTGGGAGTTCTGATCAACAAGTCGATGAAGCCGTCTGCGTAATGTGCGGTGGTGGTGAAAAGGGCAAACAGAATGCTAGGAATGATAAAGAAGGGGATCATGAACAGATCGTAGGTTATCATGCTGCTGTACTGGGCCATGGTACTCACTTACCTGGAGTACCTCATCCAGCACTGGTTGTCGTATATGAGGAAGGACATGGTACTACTCGAAAGGGTCCAGAGAAGAGTGACTAAAATGGTTAAGGGGCTGGAAGAGTTGCCATACAGTGAGAGACTGGAGAAACTGGGCCTCTTCTCCCTTGAAACGAGGAGACTGAGAGATGACATGATTGAAACATTCAAAATACTGAAGGGAATAGACTTAGTAGATAAAGACATATTGTTCACCCTCTCCAAGGTAGAGAGAACGAGAGGGCACTCTCTAAAGTTGAAAGGGGATAGATTCTGTACAAACGTAAGGAAGTTCTTCTTTACCCAGAGAGTGGTAGAAAACTGGAACGCTCTTTCGGAGTCTGTTATAGGGGAAAACTCCCTCCAGGGATTCAAGAAAAAGTTGGACAAGTTCCTGCTAAACTGGAACTTACACAGGTGAGGCTGGACTCATTTAGAGCATTGGTCTTTGACCTGGGGGCTGCTGTGTGAGCGGACTGCTGGTCATGATGGACCACTGGTCTCACCCAGCAATGGAAATTCTTATGTTTCTGGAGCAATGGTTGATTAAGTGACTTGCTCATGGTCACAGGGAGCAATTGGGGTTTGAACCCATTACCTCAGGGACTAAGGCTGTAGCTCTAATCACTGTGCCACACACTCCACACTTCACTTTGGTGAATCGATTCAAATCGATTCGTTCTCCCCAAAAATCGGACTCACTGATTCAATGATCAACACACACTCCTACCGCCCCCCTTTCTCCCCCTCTTCCCCCCCGGTGAGATCTGACATACCTCCGGGCCTCCTAAAGCAGCAGCAGCGGTGGCTGGCCAGCAGAGGCAGTGCTCTGAACAGGCTGCTTGTGGCCTGCCCCACTGGGCCTTCCCTATGCCATGGCACTGATAAAGTCGCAGATGATGCAGCACATGGAAGCCCTGGTGAGGCAGGCTGCAAGCAGCCTGTTCAGAGTGCTGCCTCTGCCGGCCAGCCACCACTGCAGCTGCTTTAGGAGGATGGAAAGCTGCTGTATGGAGGATAGGAATGCGTGAAAGCTTCTGCACATGGGGGAAAGAGGAAGAATTGTTGAATGTGGAGTGGAGGAGAGGAAGGGAGAGATGCTACTTGGAGGGGAATAGAGAGGTTTGACCCAGGGCACAAGGCAGGGAGAGAGAGAGAGATGGTAGGTAGTAGTGCTGCCCAATTCAGGAAAAAAATTTTTTAATTAGATTTGATTCAGCCTATTGAATCGATTTTTCAATTCGATACGATTCGATTTTCCTGCCCAATTGGGTGTTTTTTTCCAAATATCCTGGTGGGTTTATTTTATACCCTCTTCACCCCCTTTGCCCTCTCCTACCCACACTGGTCCTGTGGTGTAAACAAAATAAACAAACAAAAAATACTTTACCTCTCTCTGTTAAATCCTAGCTCATATTCGCGGTCCAACACCAGCTCTGGAAGGATACACATTTCAAATCTGACATATTGTAATCACAAAACAGAAAATAAAATTATTTTTCCTAACTTTTCTTGCCTGGTTATTTTTCAAATCATGTTGGTCCCATGTTGGTCTGGTTGTCTTCTAATCAGGCTCTCCTTCTTTCTTCTTTCTCCATGCTAACCATCCATCTTCCATCTCTGTCCTCCCCTTCTGCTTCCCTTCCCCCCCACCCGGAGGTCTGGTATCTTTCTTTTTTTTCATCTCCATCCCCCCGCAGTTGCAGCGATGGACCCCACCATCCCCAGATCCACCATCTCTCCTTTTCTCAACTACCCTTTCATCCAGCATCTCTCTTCTGTGTCCCTGTCCCTATTCTCCTCTCCAGTACTGTCCCCCTTGTGTCCCTGCTCCTATGCTCCCTCCATGCCCAGCATGTTATCTCTCCCCATATCCAGCTTCTTCTTTCTCTCTTCCTTACCTCTTGTATCCCCTTCCTCAGATACAGGCTTGCTCCTACTATCTCTCCTGCCATCCTGCACCCTGCCCACCTACTTTGGAGCAGTATCTGTCCCTCTTGTACCCTTCCCCTTGTGGTCTTGCATTTCTTCTCCCTCTCTCCTTTAGTCCAGCACCTCTCCTTTGCTTTCCTCCCCCTCTTTTTGGTTTGGTCTCTCTCTTCCCTTCACCCCAGGTCTGGCATCGCCCCTCCCCTCTGTTATTCCTTCCTCCTCCTCCCTCTGCACAGGCCTGCCTCCCCACTACGAAGGAACTCTTCCTCCTCTTCCCTCTGCACAGGCCTGCCTCCCTGCCATGAAGGCCTGCTCTCCGCTGCAAAGACCTGCTCCTCCCACAAAAGCCTGCCCCCCTGCTGTGAAGGTACTCTTCAGCCTGCTCCCCGCCGTGAAGACTTGCTCCCCCCGCAAAGGCCTGCCCCCTGCCGTGAAGGCACTCTTCGGCCTGCTCCCGCCGCGAATGCCTGCTCTCCCTGCAAGCTTGTATCTTCCCCCAGCTTCCCCACTCTTACCTTTAGGCTAACACGTCAGCCTGCAGTATTGCTAGTGCTATAGCGATCCCTGCAGCTGCCCATCGTCCTCAGCAGCAGGCTCTCTCTGCCGTGAACCTGTCCCTGACGTCAGAGCAGGGGCAGAACGTAGCAGAGAGAACGTGCCGCTGAGGACGATGGGCAGCTGCAGGGATCGCTATAACACCAACAAGCCTGCAGACTGCCATATTAGCTTTAAGGAGGTAAGAGCGGGGAAGCTGGGGGAGGCCTTTCTGACTGACTCTCCCCCCTCAAGCAGGAGCGGCAGCGGACAGCCAGCAAGAGGCAGCGCTGCAGCTCCTGCTTTAGGAAGGCATGGGGGAAGAGTCGGTCATTGAATCGGGAGGCCGATTTTTTTGAAAATTTAATTGATTCGAATCGTGAATCGGGCAGCACTAGTAGGCATTGGGAAAGAAACAGAAATGTTGGCTATGGCAGTGGAAGGGAAGGTACGGAGATGGGCTGGATGGTGAGTATTGAGAAAGAAGAAAACCTCAAATAGGCAGGAGACCCTGGCAAGCAAGTTAATAGAAGGCAAACAGAAACCAGAGCCTGGGACCAACATGATTTGGATAATAAAATGACTAGACAACAAAAGGTAGAAAAAATAATTTTATTTTGTACTTTGTGATACAATATGTCAGATTTGAAATGTGAATCCTGCCAGAGTTGGTGTTAGACAGCGAAAGTGAGCTAGGCTCTAACAGAGAGAGGAAAAGTCTGTTTCTCTTGTTTACACCACAGCACTAACTTGGGGTTGGAGAGGGCAAAGGGGAAGGGGGGGGGGGTGAAGAGGCTACAAAAAAAACCCCACTAGGATGTTTGATAAAAACACTAGATTGGGTGGGAAAAGCGAATTAAATCAAATCAAATCGAAAAATTGATTCAATAGGCCAAATCAAATCGAAATATTTTTCCCTGAATCGAGCAGTATTAGAGTGTACTAGATGTGATATATTTAGATTTTAGCTAAGCCTTTTGCAGTGTTCCATGCAGGTGTCTAATAAATAAAGTGAGTGCCCTCTGGATGGGCCCCAAAGTACTGTATTGGGATAGGAACTGTTTAAATGGAAGGGGACAGAGGGTAGTGGTCAATGGAGATCTCTCTGAGGAAAGGGATGTTACCAGTGGAGTGCCTCAAAATTCGGTTCTTGGGCCTGTTCTTTTTAATGATATTGCTGAAGGGCTGTCAGGTAAAATTTGCCTCTTTGAAGATGACACCAAAATCTGCAATAGAGTAGACACCCCTGATGATGTGCCTGATAATGTGAATAACATGAGAAAGGACCTAGCAAAGCTTGAAGATTGGTCTGAAATTTGACAGCTAGGATTTAATGCTAAGAAATGCAAGATCATACATTTGGGCTTGAAAATCTTGAGGGAACAGTACAGTTTAGGGGATGAAGAAGTTTTGCGCACAAAAGAGAAGCGGAATTTGAGTGTAATAGTATGTGATGATCTAAAGGTGGCTAAACAGGTTTAAAAGGTAATGGCGAAAGCTAGAAGGATGCTAGGGTGCATAGGGAGAGGTATGGCCAGTAGGAAAAAGGAGGTATTGATGCCCCTTTATAAGACTGGTGAGACCTCATTTAGAATATTGTGTACAATTCTGGAGACCCGCACTTTCAAAAAGATATAAACAGGATGGAGTCAGCCCAGGAGAAGGCTACTAAAATAATCGGTGGTCTTCATCATAAGACATATGGGGACAGATTTAAAGATATCGATATGTATATTTTGGAGAAAAGGCAGGAGAAATGATAGAGATGTTTAGATAACTATGTGGCATAAATGCGCATGAGAGCAACAAGAAGAGAATCCAACAAAGACTGCAGAATATCAAACTACGAGGAAAAACCAAACAAAAACTGCAGGCTATGAACAGGATGCAGGCAATGTTTATTATACCAATGATAAAATGCAGTAAATATATGACCTTATTACCAACCCAAGGACCCGACACGGTCCGTGTTTCAGACAACACGCCTTCCTCAGGGGTCCTAATGGATATAAATATCATTACTGAGATTATGTAATTAATCCTTAATGATAAAAGATGGTGTTGTGTTAACAGTGTGATTATTGCCATACAAGAGAAATGTGACATAGTGAACAAATATGTCACATTTTTATATATTTCGTAACACATAACTATTTGTTCACTATGTCACATTTCTCTTGTATGGCAATAATCACACTGTTAACACACCATCTTTTATCATTAAGGATTAATTACATAATCTCAGTAATTATATTTATATCCATTAAGACCCCTGAGGAAGGCGTGTTGTCCGAAACACGGACAGTGTCGGGTCCTTGGGTTGGTAATAAGGTCGTATATTTACTGCATTTTATCATTGATATAATAAATATTGCCTGCATCCTGTACATAGCCTGCAGTTTTTGTTTGATAAATGCACGAGTCAAATATCTTTCATTTGAAAAGAAGCTGGAATGAAAGGGCATACGATGAAGTTAAGAGATGATAGGTTCAGGAGTAATCTAAGGAAATACTTTTTTTTACAGAAAGGGTGGTAGATATGTATAATAGTCTCCTGGCAGAGGTTGTAGAGACAAATATTGTATCTGAATTCAAGAAAGCATGGGACAGGCACATGGGATCTCCTTAAGGAGAGGAGGAGATAGTGGATGCTGTGAATAAGTAGACTGGATGGGCCATTTGGCCTTTATCTTCCTTCATGTTTCTATGTTTCTCTGTTTCTATATGGCCATTAATGCAAAAAAAGGAAAATTGAGCATTTTAAAGTTTCAGTAAAAATGCCTTTCGTGTGTAAAAAAAAATCCATGTAAGAGCACACTAAGGTCACTTTATACTGGAGCTGAGTAAAAGGACCCCCGTGAGTGCTTTTTTCCCAGTTCTAGGCTGCTCTGTCTCTCTCACTCCATTCCTTACTTGCACTGTGAATTTCTGCTTTCTTACAAGCGCACATAGAGCTGATTAACTTTAACAAGTTTCACAAAAACAAGCTGGTTCTTTTTGTGCCTTAGGTGCATTTTTCTGACATTTAGCAGCAAAGAAAGCTATTTCCTCTGTCATTCAAAGTTAACCATAGTTAATTGGCTTGGAAGTCTGTTGTAGTTTGGGAAAATGTTTGTGATATTCCATCTGTTTTTTTCATCTTGCCCTTCAAACGAGGTCTGTGTTTACCGTCCTGTCGAGAAAATTGGTTTACGTGTGCAGCAATTTTGATATGACAGCAAAGTATTCCCTTGAACTAATGCTGCAGAGCTGAGAAACTTTGTACTGCTAACAGCCCTTCATTATGCATGTCAGAAGACATTCACATACCCATTATGGGCCATTTCAGAAGGGAAATTGACACCATAAGTTTATCATAACTATTTGAAAACTAATTGGTAAATGTTGATAACAAATGTATATACAGCTCTTAGAACGAAGGGGCTTTCTAATCACTTGATGGCCTGGAAGATTTAGTGGAACCAAATAATTAACAAAGAAACTCTGGCCAAAACTAAACGTTTCCCAGCTTCAGACAACCACCACTATGTTCTGCACTCCTGACCGCACAAGTTCTTTTCTCTCACTCTTCTCCCCTCCCCCCCCCCCCATTCTCATTCACCCCAAGCTATCATTTGCATTTCCTCCTGCAGATCATTAAGACACTACAGACTTTAGGGTGACAAGCAATATATTTTGTTGAACAACAGGGATTTAGGATGCAGACATGTACAGATGTTGTGTTTTCTCTACATTTTTGTGGTCAGATAGCAATGTTTGAAGATGTATGTGTGAGGTCACGCCGGCTGCACCGGGAGATGGGATCTTCTCAGGAGCTGAGAGCATCTGGTGATCAGATGTGAACCATAGGTATAGGAGCCAGTTTGTTTCGAACTGGAGTCACTGAAGAGCGGAAATGGTAAGTGTCCTAAAAGTACAGAAAAATGGTTGTCACCATAACCACTCAGCCCTGTGTGTATCCACAAAGGCAGACTAAAAGTAATCCAGGAAATGAAGTATGAAATTGCAACATTATTGGGCTTTTGTGCCGCAGATCCAGCCAAGTCCTGGTTTGCCTCAGATGCAAACAGCAGTTTTAATTTCTGCTCCTGTGGTCCACATGGATAAAAGAGCTGGTAATTTGAGCACTGGGCCTAAATCCCTATCCCACAGTTGCTGTTCAAAAGCTAGCTGTAATGTGCAGAGATGACAAGTTACCCAGTTCCAGGCTGGGGATTTTTTGGCCAGTCCTGGTTTTGCACTTACTTCCCAAAGCAATATGGGATTTGTAGTGTAGATCCTGTCCATTGAAATCAGGGTTGCAAGCATAATGCACTAGGATGAGATGGTCAGAAATCCAGGACTGGCATCTCTGAATGTGTTTCTCATGTTTGTGTAAAGTCTGTTGTACAAATGTTGTGTTACTCTATTACAGGGGTGGGCAACGTTGGTCCTCATGAGCTGCCCGATTCAGGGAAAAAAATTTTGATTGGATTCGATTCAGGGTATTGAATCGATTTTTGATTCGATTCGATTTTCCTGCTCAATTGGGTGTTTTGTTTTGTTTTTTTCAAAAATCTCGGTGGGTTTATTTTATACCCTCTTCACCCCTTTTATAGCTTCATCACCCCTTTGCCCTCTCCTACCCACACTGGCGCTGTGGTGTAAACAAAATAAACAAAGAAAAGACTTTTCCTCTCTCCATTAAATCCTAGCTCATGTTTATGGTCTAACACCAGCTCTGTCAGGATACACATTTCAAATCTGACATATTGTAATCACAAAACAGAAAATAAAATTATTTTTTTCTACCTTTTGTTGTCTGGTCATTATTCAAATCATGTTGGTTCCACGCTTCTGATAACTTGCTTGCCAGAGTCTCCTGCCCATTTGTCGTTTTCTTCTTTCTCGGTGCTAACCATCCATCCTTCCATCTCTGGCCTCCCCTTCCATTTCCCTTCCCTCCCCCCGGAGGTCTGGCATCTTTCCTTTTTATAGTCTCCATCCCTGTAGTTGCAGCAATGGACCCCACCATCCCCAGATCCAGATCTCTCCTTTTCTTAGCTACCCTTTCATCCAGCATCTCTCCCTCCTTCCCCACCACCCCAGGGTCTACCAGCTCTCCCTTTCTCTTCCCAACTACCCTCCTATCCAGCATCTCAATCCCCCCACTCCCCCTCCACACCATCCCTTGTGTCCAACTTCTCTCCCTTTCTGTTCCTTCCCTCCCTATATCTCATTGTCCATCATCTCTCTCCCTCTCCTCTGTTTTTAGACCCATTATTTCTTCCCCCCCCCAGTCTGGTATATGCACGTCTCTTTGAACCGCCTTTCCCTCCCTCTCTATGTGTACTGTTCCCTCCTGAAGGCCTGCACTCACCCTGATGGCCTGTCCCCCCTGAAGGCCTGCACCCCCCCTGAAGGCTGCATTCCCCTTGAAGGTTTCCTCCCTGAAGGCCTGGTCCCCCCCCTGAAGCCTGACCCCCCCTGAAGGCCTGGTCCCCCCTCCCCTCCCGAAGGCCTGCATGTTCCCCCCTGGCCTCCCGCTCTTACTTTAAGAGGATTGCGGTGCTGTAGCGATCTTTGCAGGCTGCCATCGTCCTCAGCACCATGTTTGCTCTGCTGCGATCCTGCCCCTGATGTCAGAGGAGAGGCGGGACCATGGCAGAGTGAACGTGGTGCTGAGGATGATGGCAGCTTGCAAAGATCGCTACAGCATCGCAATCCTCTCTGCAGGCTGACAATTATCTTAAGGTAAGAGCAGGAGGCCAGGGGGGAAGCCGGTAGATGCTGCAAAGGCCTATGCAGCACTTCCCGACTGACCCTCCCCCCCTCATCCCCTAAAGTAGAAGCAGCAGCGGCAATCCAGCAAGAAGCAGCACTGCCGCTCTTGCTTTAGGGGACGAGGGGGGAGGGTTGGTAACCAAATCGGCAAGGCTGATTTAAAAAAACAAAACAAAAAAAATCGATTTGAATCAATTCACCCAATTTGAATCGGTGAATTGGAAATCGGGCAGCACTAGCTGCAACCCAGTTGGGTTTTCAGGATTTCCCCAATGAATATGTATGAGATCTATTAATAATAATAATAATTTATTTTTATATACCGCCTAATCAACAGTTCATAGTGGTTTACACAATAGGTACTCAGCATACAATATAATAATAACATCATACATATTGAAATTCTAAGTAACTAATACAAGCATTAAAACTAATGGGAATTTATTGGGTATAAAAGCTGGGCTATTACAACTGAATTTTCTAATCCCATTCCAGTACATTATACTGGGTTTAGATCTTACAGTCAGGAAATCTATCCAATAGATGCATATCAATTTTTACATAATTGCTCTGAAGATGGGCCTTTTCAAATATCAGTGCTTACTTCTAATCGGAGTCTTTCTAAACCCCATTCAAGAAGACATAGGAACCTGATTCATATTAGTCGACAAGACTCTTTTGTAAATACTAGCTTTATTACCTTGAAAGGATCATATCTGAACATTAGATCACTTAGAAATAAAACCTCATTAATAAAAGATTGGTTAGAAGATTCAAGATTAGATTTTCTTTTTCTAACAGAAACATGGCTAATATCTAATGACCCAATCATAAATGAATGTGTTCCACATAACTATAAAATCTTACCTCTCTCCAGAGATGGAAAGAGAGGTGGAGGTTTAGCTATTATTCTGAAAGATTCCTTTGATTTTATACAGGTTGATTCATTTTCTTCTAATGATTGGGAAATATTAACTTGTCGTTTGTCTCGTTCAGATTTGGTTGATGTTTTAATGGTAACTTTATTTTATATCCCTCCGAAGAAATGGCATATTGTAAAAGATGATTTTTATGAATTTGTTTTATCTCATTCAATTGCTGGTCCATATAATTTAATACTTGGCGATTTAAACTTACATTTAGACCAGAAGGAGAATTCAGAGGTGAAGTACCTCTTTCAATTTCTTTCTTCCTTAGGATTTTCTTTACCTGGTTTAGGAAAAATTCATATAAAAGGCCACCAATTAGATTTGGTGACCTTTTCATCAAATGAATTAATTGATCCTAAGATAGGTTTCCATCACCCTATTTGGACAGAATCTATTTGGTCCAATCATTATATGTGTAACTTTAAAATTAATTGGCAAGAAAATAAATTAGGAGTTTCAAATCAAAAAAGTTTTAAGAAATCCATGTCAATTTCTAATAGAGGTCAAATTAATCAGGTTGAATTTTGGGCCCATTATGATTTATTATCAACCTCAGGTCAAGAGGAGAACTTTTTATCAGATTGGAATGATTCTCGATTATCAATATTAGATCAAATAGCACCACTCAAAACGTATTTAAAAAGAACAAGAACATCAAATAAATGGTATGACAATGAATTATTAGAGTTAAAAAGATTAGTGAATAAGAAGGAAAAAATTTGGAGAAGATCAGGCAAGGTGGAAGATAAATCAATATGGAGATTAAAGATAAGAAATTATAAAACCTTGATTAGGGAGAAACGAACCAAATATTATGCTCAGAAAATAGGAAAATCCAATATAAATAGTAAAGAGTTGTTTAAATTAGTTAATAATCTTTTAATACAGAATCTAAAACAAGATCAAGGTTTTTCCCACACAGGAAAGCTAGGGACCTCCCTCCACTTCAAAATCACTGAGCTCTGGAACAACCTTACCTCCCCTCTTCGGAACGTGAGCTCTCTCCAAGTTTTCCGCAAACATCTGAAAACCTGGCTTTTCTCAAAAAATGTAAGTCTCCCTCCAATTTAGGAATCAAGGAAACTCTTATATCTTGGCATCCCAAGTCCTCTAAATTTTCTTCACACTTCTACCTCTAACCCTCTGTTGTAGTTCCTTCCTATTTCTCCTACTTTAAACCGCGTCGAGCTCTACGAACGTTGAGATGATGCGGTATACAAACCTAAGGATTAGATTAGATTAGATTAGATTAGGTTTGAAAGTCCACCATCAGCAGAGGCTTTAGCTCAATACTTTGAAGCTAAGATCCATAATTTAAGAACTCGCATAGATTCAACTTCGTATGCAAATTTTGAATTCTTTTCATCCCAATCAAATGAGGGAATCAGGGCAGATATGTCTTGGTCCCAGGTCAACTTTCCTGATTGGGCAGTGTTTTATAACTTATTTTCTAAGTATGCAAAAAAGAATTGCCAACTTGATGATTGTCCTCCAATGGAGGCAGTGCATGTAGAAAGATCTTATGCATATTCATTGGGGAAATCCAGAAAATTTGACTGGGTAGTGGTCCTCAAGAACCAAGGCTGCCTATCCCTGCTCAGCAATTAACCAAAAGATTCAGAGCTAGATGCGCTAAAGTCAGCGATTGTCACTGAAACAGTTTTGACTGCTTTAGCAACAATCACATTTGCTGACCGCGTGTTTTTCCCTTCGCTTGCCTATTTTCCGATCTGGCCATGCAAATTAGCTATTTAATATTAAAATGCCATGCAAACTAGCCCAGTGATTCATGCATTAACATCACTTAGCAATGCACAAGAAAAAAGCTGTTTTAGCAATCCAAAAAAGTGACTGGTCAAGGCCAGTCGCTTACTGTCTTACCGATAGTTTAGCCCTCCATGCCAGCGAAAATCAGCAGGAGGGATGCCCACTCCCTCTTGCCATGCCGACCCTTCAGATGAGAAAAAAAAGCAGAAGGGATCTCCACTCCTTCCTGCCACCGGATGCTCCTCCTCCCCCCATTACCTTTGTCAGAAGTCAGGAGCAGGAGGGAAGCTCGACCCCTGCTGCCCCGAGGACTGCCAGTCCAAAATGGTAAGCCTTCCCCTCCCTGGTGCATCATGTGATGCACAGGGAGAGGCCTAATGCCCTGATTAGCTCAGATGCCTAAGGCACCTCCCTTGGCCCCTGTCTTATCAATAGTTCAGCCCTTTTTATTTTAATGGGCACAGATGCTGTGTGTATGTTGCATAAGAACATAAGAATTGCCTTTGCTGGGTCAGACCAGTAGTCCATCGTTCCCAGCAGTCCGCTCCCATGGTGGCCCTTAGGTCAAAGACCAGTGCCCTAACTGAGTCAGTCTAGCTTTACCTGCGTACATTCTGGTTCAGCAGGAATTTGTCTAACTTTGTCTTGAATCCCTGGAGGGTGTTTTCCCCTATAACAGCCTCTAGAAGAGCGTTCCAGATTTCTACCATCTCTGGGTGAAGAAGAACACACACAATATCTGTCTCATAAAAAAAGAAAGAAGAAAAATGCTGTCCCGCTGAAGACAGCCTTCCCCGACGTCCCCCCAATGAACAGCACTGGGGACCAACCCCCTTGGCGCCAGCAAAAATCGGCAGGAGTGATGCCCATTCCCTCCTGCCATGCTACCACCCCTTACTCGCGGGCGCACGAAAAATCAAGTCAAAAGTTTTGTAAAAGGTGGGGTTGGCATGTTTAACAAATTTAACAGACTGTTAGCCACAGTTATATTACTTAGACAGAGCATGCAGTTCATCAATGCCAATAAAATAGTTGATTGCCAAAGCCTCAATAAAGCATGTAACTAAAACATTACCAACATTAATAAAAAAGCTTTAACAAATAAATGGATTTTTAGCAATTTCTTAAAAGCCATTTTATTGCTACACAACCTCAAGGAACCCGGTAGGGCATTTCAAAGCTGTGGGCTGGCTATCAAAATAGCCGAGGACCATGTTTTCATATGATGCACTCCATTTATTGTTTCCACGCTCAATCTCACTGCTGTATGTGATTGTCAAGTACTAGTTGGAGTGTATTTTTGCATAATTTGTGTCAAATACCATGGCGCTTCCCCATAAACTGTTTGATGAATAGTCATCAAAATTTTATATTCAATACATTGTGATACCAGACATATGCAGCACTATACAGAGTCATGAAGAAGACTGTTCCTGTTCAAAGGAGCTTACAATCTAAACAGACAAGACAGGCAAAAAGGATGTCATGGATATAGTTAAGGGGAATGGTTAATCTGCTGGCTAGGTTGGTGGGCAGTAAGGAGTAGGGTTATGGATTGAAAGCAATATCAAAAAGGTGGATTTTCAGTCTGCTTTTAAACAAGATAAGGGGCATGGCGGACTAACACAGGTAGTTTATTCCAGGCATAGGGGCAGCTAGATGAAAGAAACAAAGTCTGGAATTGGCAGTGGAGGAGAAGGGTACAGCTAAGAGCAGCTTATCTGAGGAATGGAGTTCTCCGTGAGGTGTATAAGGAGACAGAAGAGAGGACAGACATTGAGGGGCAGCAGAATGAACACACTTATAGGTCAGCAATAGGAGCTTGAACTGTATGTGAAGGTGAATAGGGAGCCAGTGAAGTGATTTAAGGAGAGGGGTGACATGAGTGTAGTGAGGTTGGTAGAAGATGAGTCGTGCAGCAAAGTTTTGCACAGGTTACAGGGGGAAGAGGTGGCACTGTGGGAGACTAGTTAGAAGTATATTGCAGTTAGAAGCATGCGGTTGCAAGAGTGTGGACAAGAGTCTGGGTAGTGTGCTCAGAGAGGAAAGGGCGAATTTTGGAGACATTGAGATAGAAGTGATGGCCTTAGCAGTTTGTTGGATGTATGTAGAAAATGAGAGGTCAGAATTGAAGACGACTCCAAGGTTGTGAGCAGAGGTGACTGGAACGATGACAGTATTATCTACAGAGATGGAGAACGGAGGGATAGGAGCAAAGGGTTTAGGAGGAAAGAGGATCATCTCTGTCTTGGACATGTTCAGTTTCAGATGACTTTTTCTTGGATTTTAGGTGAAATTTCAGATGTAGAGAGGTAGATCTGGGAGTCATCAGCAAAGGTGGTACTGAAAGCAATGGGTGGAGATCAGGGCACCATGGGAAGAGATGTAGAGAGAGAAAAGAAGAGGTCCTAAGACAGAACCATGGGGTACGCCAACCGCTAGTGGGATAGCAGCAGAGGAGGACCCACCAACAGATACACTAAAGGTACAATGGGAATGGTTGGAGGCAAACCAGGAGAGGACAGATTCACAGAATCCAACGAGGACAGTGTATCAAGGAATAAGCTGTGATTAACAGTATCAAAGGCAGCAGACTGATCAAGAAGGATGAGAATCGAGTAAAGACTCTTAAATCTGGCAGACTTTGGTGAGGGCAGTCTCTGTGGAGTGTCGGGGGCAAAAACCTGATTATAGAGGATCACGAATCTGTCGAGATGAAAAGAGGTCAAGGCAACGATGGAGAACAGCACGCTCAAGTAGCCTGGATAGGAATGGAAGAAGGAAGACAGTGTGATAGTTGGATGGGCAAGTGTGGTTCAGCAAGGTTCAGCAAGGTTTTTTAGCAAAGCAGCTTAACCACCGCATGTTTGAAGGCATTGGGGATAGTAATAGTGGAAATGGATGGGTTGAGAATATGGTAGATGAGAGGGATAACAGTATGTAAGATGGGGTCAAGTAGAGGGGTGGGAATAGGGTCTGAGGGGCATATAATAGGCATGGCTGAAGACAAATGTTGTGTAATTTCTTCCTCTGTGATTTCAGAGAAGGAAGAAAAATCAGTGGTCGTTGATGGCGGGTCGACCAGGCAAGGGTAGCTTCCTGAGTTGTTTGGGTGAAGGAAGAAGGGGCGATGTGCATTTGAAGGTTAGGAGAGTAGATGGTGGGTAGGGGATAAGGATGTGACTTTGCAGTGAATTCAAGAGTGATCTTGTGGACCTTGTCATGGAAGTAATCAGCCATAGTCTAGGGAGAGAGAGAAAGAGCAATTAGAGGTGGAGGCACTTTGAGGAAGGAGTTCAGCATGGCAAAGAGATGGCAGGGGTTGGAAGAAAGTCTTGCTTAACCAGTCTAAGCTGCCAGATTACAGCAATACCCTCTGTATTCTATTGGACAGGCTGTAGGGTAAGGTAGGAGCAGTAACTAGGATACAGAAGCAATTCCTTCTTATGTTTTCTTATAGCTCTAAAGCAGGGGTGCCCACACTTTTTGGGCTTGCGAGCTACTTTTAAAATGATCTACCAACAATAAAAATGCTAAACATATATATATTTATTTATATATATATATATATATATATATATATATATATATATACACCGAGTGTACTTTGTATTTATGTTCAAATATTTTTTTATTATACAGCCCCCCTCCCCCGAAGGCCTGACCCCCCCCTGAAGGTCTGCACATTACCCCTCAAAGGTTGACTCCCCCCTGAAGGCCTGCACTACCCCTTGAAGGACTGCATTCCCCCCCCCCCCCCGAAGGCCTACCCTCCCCACATCCATTTACCTAATTCCAGCAGGGTGCAGTCTGCAGAGAGGATCGCTGGTACTTTAGCGATCCTTGCAGGTTGCCATAGGCCTCAGGAGCTGTCTTCCCTCTGCCCCAAGCCTGTCTCTGACTTAGAGGAGGGGCAGGACCACGGCAGAGGGAAGACAGCTCCTGAGGCCTATGGCAACCTGTAAGAATTGCTAAAGTACCACCTGCCACCTGCCGTCTCCCATTCGTCCCCTTTGGAGATCCCCACAGGAATAAGGAAGTTAAATTAATAGAATACTTAGGCACAGAAAAACAAAGAAATACTTCCAAGAACTGCCCCATAAGAACTGCCTGTCACAATGCTCATTAGTGGAACTGAATAAAAGACAAGTACAATGGATTTAGAAGGGGGACGATCCGCCCGGGTGCACGGCTTGGAGGGGTGCACAGCCGGCCAGGTCCGGGTCATCCTGCCTTTCTTTTCCCCCGGTCCGCGCTCGGGGCTTGCGCCTGCCTGGTCCCGCGCCGACGCTCGAATGGTGCCGTCAACTCCCGCGAGTCTCGCGATAACCAACAGCACCATTTGGGCAGCGGGTGCGAGCCCCGTGCGCAGACCGGTGGAAAGGAAGGGCAGGAGGACCCGGACGGTTGTGCATCCCTCCAAGCCGTGCACCCGGGGCGGGGGCGGACCGCCCCACCTCGGTACGCCACTGATTGGGAGGCCGATTTTGGAGGTTTTAAAATTGTATATCGGGCAGCATTAGGCATCGCTCTTACCTCAATCATTACAGGTGCTTCTATTTCTTGTGATGCGCTGAGCTCCGTCCCCCACTGATCTTCACCCCGCCCTTCCAGCACTCTGATTGGCCAGCGTTCTTTAAGAGGCGGGCCAGTCAGGAGGGGAAAAAAAGAGAAGGGAAGAAGGGAACCTGCTGTGCGATCGACTGGGGTCGCCTGAGCGAATGACCTGTCGATCGCGATCGACGCGTTGGGCACCCCTGCTCTAAAGCATGGAGCTTGCTGTCCCAGATCTAGAGACTTGTAGAGGAAAATATTGGATATGTTCAGTCACCTACAGACCTGGTACTTATGGCACAGTGCATGCCAGTCCCCTTGTGAGCCTCTTTGGAGCCCCAGTGGACCAGAATTGTCTACTTGGAGGTTTTTCTAGCATTCCATGGGTACTCTTTAACTTGTTTTGTTATGGGAAAATGAAAGACTAAACTCAAACATCTGGCAATGAGCATGCCATTGTCTCTTGGTCCAATAGAGAGACACTTGCAGCTGCTGAGTAAGAATATTTCCTCCCTTCTAATAGCAGGCTTAGACTCGGGTATCCATATATCTCTTTGATTTCCCTTCTTTCCCCCCTGCATGGGTTTATCCCAAGAAGGTTTCTCGCCAGAAGGGGGGGAAAGACAGTTAGGCATCAGTCTTCTTTATATCCAGAAATATCTGCTGGTCAGTTACAAATATTAGGCTCCACCAGGGCTCCAGACATGCGCTGTTCTATAGAACATTGCTGCAGTTTATACCCTGTTGGCCATACATTGATGATGTCAGTGGACCAACGGTGGAATCAGGGGGTGCACATTATGAGTAAACAATTTGACTATTCTGACTGTCATATTTCCTAAAGAGACTCTAGTTGATGAATCTGAAGCCTCACAAATTTCATCGATGTCAGGAAAATTATGAAGAGGACTGTAGCTATGCTCCAAGGTCCAGTACAGTAGCTCTGTGACTTTTCTTAGAGTGGTTTCCAAGGTAGAACAAATGGATCAGAAGTTTCAACAATTTGATGTTTTCTGTTTTTAAAGAAGATAGACTCTCAATTGACATCTGTCCATTGAGTGAGGTCTTCTGGGATTAAAGATAGTTTATTTAATCAGAGACAAGTTGAAAAGTTGGAAAATCAGGTTAGATCTTCCAACTTAAGATTTTTGAATTTCCCAGTCTGCCCTCTGCTTTCTGCAGAGATTTTGTTGAGAAAATATCTCAAAGAAGTGTTAGGTTTTTTTAAACCATTGCTATTGATAATATCATGGTTACAAAATGTTATCATCTGTCTAAAAAAGGTTTGGAGGTAGGTTAGGAGGAACAAAGCTCAAAAAATATCTAAAATCAGTATAAATATTTCAAATTTAACTGCTTTTTTTTTTAGAAACTACTCAGGATGATTCTTCTGAGTGTTCAACTATTTTAGGGCTCCTTTTACAAAGGTGCGTTAGGGCCTTAACGCGCGGAATAGCACACGCTAAAATGCCCTGTGCGCTAGCCGCTACCGCCTCCTCTTGAGCAGGTGGTAGTTTTTCGGCTAGCGCATGCTATAGTGCGCGCTAATCTGGTGCGTGCGTTAAAAATGCTAGCACACCTTTGTAAAAGGAGCCCTTAGTCTCTTTTTTCCTCGGAAATTGATAAAACTTAGGTCTTATAAAATTATCCTCCCTTTTTACTAAGCCACGGTAGAGGTTTCTACTGTGGCCTGGAGAGCTAAATGCTCCAATACTGCTCCAACACTCATAGGAATTCTATCAGCATCAGAGCAACGTCAAAGCATTTGGTGCTCCGGGCCATGGTAGAAACCTCTACTGCGGCTTAGTAAAAGGGAGATATTTTAGGATAAAAGAGTTTCTTTTAAGCAGAAGAAAAATGCAGATTTTTTCAGAGGGTTCCAAAGCTATGCAGGCTAGACATTAAGAATTTCTTAATTTCAAGTCTAGTGTTTTGCCTCCGGGAACTACATTCTTTTTGAAAATTCCTTCTAAGTGTATTATTAATTTTTCAGATTCTAACTATGTTTTCTTTGAACCAGATCAGCTAGCATGACTGTTAATAGATAGGGAAGCCGAGTGATATGATCATAGGTGGAGAAATGTTTGATTGCCTTTGTTTGACCAGGTTATATCTTGACAAATATTGATTTCTTAGGTTATTTTCTTGTTTAATGCTTCTTCTCCTTCTGTGATGTGGACTGCAATTGACTGCTTAATATAGTGCTTATTGTATTGATTTTGAAAAATTAAAATAAAAAAGAATGGTGGTTGGGGTCTGCTCCAAGTTAGTGTTGAGTAGGAAAAATGAGGACTGAATAAGGGGTTGGGTTAGGGATTGACAGTTTTCCCTTTTGTTCCTTGTTGGGAGCTCATGTCATTTCTTCTCTCTTGGAAGTGGCGAGTGATTAGGAATCTGTGGGCTTTTTTAGCTATTTCTTGGGGGGGGGGGGGATTTTGTTTTTGTCTCTATTTTTGGGGTAGGGGTAGGCTGGGGGGCTTCTTTATGGGATACTGGAACTATGGAGGATACTGTTTTTGCTCTACGTCTGTATGTGTTGTATATTCTCTGGAGAAGTGTTGTTACATGTTTTGTTCTGTTGTGTTTTTCCAGTTGGTATTTGTGCTTGTTATAAATAAAGAATTACAAAAAAAAAAAGACCAGCAATGAGAAAATGTTAATGAAATGTTTGCATCATCACGGTGATAGAGGAAAAAAAATGAGTAGAGAACTGAACAACTGGAAACCTGTTTGGCTAACTGGAAAAACAAGGATTTTCATGGACTATACTTTAGAACGGGGTGCCCACACTTTTATGGCTTGCGAGCTACATTTAAAATGACCAAGTCAAAATGATCTACCAACAATAAAATTTAAAAAAAAAACCCCCACAAAGCACACTGTACGCAGAGAAAATGCTAATTATCATTTGTATTCGGGGGTTTTCAGAGGTCAAGGCAGATGACACTTAAAAATGCAATCTCACCTCAGTAACAACTATACAAAAATAGACAAATATATCCCCTCCCCTTTTACTAAACCACGATAGCGGATTTTAGCGCAAGGAGCTGCGCTGAATGCCCCTCGCAGCTCCTGACGCTCATAGACTCCCTGCACTAAAAACCACCATCGTGGTTTAGTGAAAGGGGACCATAGTGCAAAATATAGACAGCAGATATAAATTCTCAAAATGGACACATTTTGGTCACTAAATTGAAAATAAAATCATTTTTCTTACCTTTTTGTCTGGTGATTTCATGAGTTTCTGGTTGCACTTCCTTCTTCTGTAAATCCAATATTTCTTTCTTTCTACCTTTCTTTCTGCCATCTCCCCTTTTCTTTCTTTCTGTCTTTCTTTCTCTCCCCCCCCCCTGCTCCCCTTTATTTCTGTCTTTCTTTCTCCCCATGCCTGCCTGTCTTTCTTTCTCTCTCCCCCTGCCCCCCCCAGCCATCGTGCTGATTTCCACTTCCCTGATTCTTTCTCTCTCCCAGCGGCCACCCCCCAGCCACCATGCCGATTTCTCCCTGCTTCCCCAAGCCAGGCCTGGCACGTACAAGCGCCGGGCCCACAAGCCTTCACCTCCGACATCAATCCAGACATCGGAGAGGAAGTTCCAGGCCAGCCAGGCAGCGATTGGCTGGCCCAGAACTTCCTCTCCGACATCAGAATTGACGTCGGAGGTGAAGTTTTGTGTGTCCGGCGCTTGTACGTGCCTGGCCTGGCTCGGGGAGGTAGGAAGAACAAGATTGCAAAGGCAATGCGATCAACTCGTGTTGTCTTTGCAATCTACTGGTCGATTGCGATCGACCATTTGGGCACCCCTGCCTTAGAAAAACAGAGAATAATATGGGTGGTTTTCCCCTTGGGATCTTGCCAGGTATTTATTTATTTAAAAATTTATATACCGCCTATACTCTAACGTGGCTTGTGACCGGGGTTGGCCACTGTTGGAAACAGGGTACTGGGCTTGATGGACCTTCGATCTGCCCCAGTATGGTGACTCTTATGTTCTTAATATGGAGAGCACCAGGAACTGGCATGTTTATAGCTGGGTAATCTCAGGAAGGAGCTCAGGCGCAAGCTTTATAAACTAACTGCGCAAAAGCAAATATTCAACATATTTCAACTAATAGCAAATGCAGATTATGTTTTAGTAGGTGTAGTAAAATTGTGCAAACTTGACTACAAATAATTTCATGACAGGGTAATTACATTGATCCACTGAAGCTTGTGCAAGAAGTACAACTTCAGAGTTAACAACTACTGGAATAACCTCCATGTAGAAAAGTCATAGAAAATGAATACATCAAGATTTTATGGGACTTTCGAATTCAGATGGACCAACATTGGGAACATAACAAACCTGATATTATGGTAATTAAAAATAATACTGTGATTTGCATTGATACTGTGGGGCTAGGAAACACAAGAATTAAAAGACAAAGAATTAGGAAAATTATTGAGTCCTGACAACAGCAATGACAAGATTATCTAACAAGCCATTTTGTGTTATCCCTTATTGTAGGAGTCTTAGAGGAGCATTTTCAAAACATACGTCTAAGTCCGATGAGGCCGTATGACGCTAGACGTCCAATGTCGGCAGTAAGAAAACGCCTGTTTTCAAAAGGCAAACTACCATACATCTAGAAATAATTTTTTGGAAAATTCTATATCTGGACGTCCAGGCCATTGGGATGCCCAGACCACCAGGACGTCTATCTTTATACCACATTTTTGACCAAAATTTTGTCCAAGTCCCAAGAACAAGCCTAGAACAAGTCCATTTGGACATAGCAACAGAGCAGTGGGGCACCTTAGAGGGCACTGCTGTGAACTTCACATAAAGGGTGCCAGATAAACATCTCAACAGAACTACCATATAGGTTATGGTGAGCCTCCCAAAACACCCACAAAACCCACTATACCCACCTGTTTACAACCCCAACAGCCCTTATGGCTGCAGGTGGCACCTACTATATATGGCAGTAGAGTAGGGTTTTGTGAGGTTTTGGTGGGCTCACACTTTCCACCATGAATACAGTGGTTACAGTGGCTTATAGGATTTGCTACTACTCTCTATGGCTCACTAGCCCACCCACCAGGCTACTTAAGACACCTGTGTGTAGCTCTACTAGGCTTTTCTTTACAAGGTGCTGATGTTCTGGAGACAGGTATGTAAGTTTGTATTCTGATTTTTTGGGATGTGAGAAGGTCCTTGAGCACTGGGGAAGTATGGTGGTGTCTTCTTACCTTGATGCATGTAGTGGTCATCTGGTCAGTTTGGGCACCTTTGTGGCACTTAGATCCTTCTAAAACAGGTCTGGTTTAGAGAGTTGCGGGGGGACAGAAATCCCACCCGTCCCTGTCAAAGTCCCACCCGTCCCCATGAGGAATCCCACCTGTCCCCATGAGGAATCCCTCCATCCCCACCCGTCCCCGGGGGAATCCCCTCCGTCCCCACCCATCCCCGCGAGGAATCCCCTCCGTCCCCGCCCGTCCCTATAAACTTCAGAAATAGTTATTTCATTTAATTATGCTACTGAATTAAAGGCTCTGGTAGAAATCCATTTACAAATAAGCAAAAAGACTTTATTAATTTGGAAATATTAATTGGGAAGAATACATACTTTGTAAACGGGTTTCTACCAGAGCCTCTAATGTTTATAAATTTTTATCAACACAACTAATATACTACTTTATCCCGAAGCAAAAAAAAAAAAAAAGAAATAGAAATTTTTCCTACCTTTGTTGCCTGGTTTCTGCTTTCCTCATGTTCTCATTCAATTCCTTCCATCCACTATCTCTCTTCTCTCTGCGTCTTCCATTTGCTCTGTTACTGTGCCTCTCCCTTTCTCCCCCCTTCCAAATTGGTCTGACCCCCATCTTCTTCCCTCCGCTCCCCCCATAATCTGGCATCTCTGTCTTCTTCCCTGCCAGTGTCTTCGCCCCACTCTCTCTTCCCCATTTCCCTTCAGCATCTTCTCCCCACTCTCTCTTTCCCATTTCCTTTCAGTGTCCTTCTCCCCCCATCTTCCCCATGTCCTGTCAGCGTCCTTCTCCTCCCTCTGTCTTCCCCATGAACTTTCAGTGTCCTTCTCCCCCTCTGTCTTCCCCATGTCCTTTCAGCGTCTTTCTCCCCCCGTCTTCCCCATGTCCTTTCAGCATCCTTCTCCCCCCTCTATCTTCCCCATGTCCTTTCAGCGTCCTTCTCCACCCCTTTGTCTTCCCCAGTGCTTTCAGCTTCCTTCTCCCCCCTCAGTTTTACCCATTTCCCTTAAGCGTCTTTTCCTCTCCACTCCACCTTTCCTCCCTTTCTCCCTCCCTGTCCCTTACCTTCATGGCGCTTCCCCGCCCAACCGACAACAGAACAGGCCCTCCCTCCGACGTCAGCACTAACATCGTGGAAGACTTCCGGGTCAGCTGTGTGCTACGGCAGGGCAGGTAGGCAAAAGAAGACGAGCCTCGCGGCTAGAGTGCATCCAACCCCGCAGGAACCCCGCGATCCTAGGGGACATCCCTACGGGATCCCTGCGACCCTAGGGGGTGTCCCCAAGGGATCCCTGTGACCCGAAGGGGGAACCCGCAAGATCCCCGAGGGATTCCCGTCGTTCCCATTCCCGTGCAGCTCTCTAGTCTAGTTCCCAACATACAAATTCTGTCCAGGATGTCTTGCAAAATGTTTGATTATTGCTGCAAGACATCCATGTCTAACTCGCCGTTGAGACTGTCCAAAGCCCACCCATAGCATGCTTCCACCATGTTCATCCCGTGCTCTAAACATGCAGAGGATTGAACACCTCGCTAGACATACATACGGAAAGACAGTTTTGATTATTGGCACTTGGACATCCTGGTGATTAGGACGTTCACATGCTGATTTAGGATGCTTTTTGGACATCTGTGTTTTTTAATTATGGGCCCCTTAGGTAACATTATGCCAAGGCTGGACACATTTCCACATAAATTTGAAATTTCAGATTTAACAACAGCAGCTTTACAAAAAATAGTTTTGCTTGGTTCAAGCTACATTTTACTAAGATACCTGGCTAATTCCTAAGCTTCTGGATGAAGTTCAAATCCTCCAGTGATACCAGATAAATCTTTGTTTGTGTTATACACAATGAGTAATAATAATAAATAGGATTGCATGTTAATCATAATCAGTGTGCAATTAATGCACTATTTTACTAACTGTGATTTAAAAAATTAATTGCAATTAGTAAAATTAATTGCTGCCTTTTCCTCCCGTTTGCATTCTCCTTCCTTGAACACATAATTGTGAAGTGTCCCCCCATCAGCACCAGTGTGTCAGTCACATAGAAACTTTCAATAAGTGCCTCTGGGATTGGCTGTGTGCCCAGGATCACCAGGGAACTAATAAGGAGCCACATTAGAGAAGGGGCTGGATTAGAGTTTGTTCTTGCCAACCCTCTGCCTGTTTCTGCTGCTGCTCACTGCCTGCTGCCAAATGCTGTCCCCCCTGTGTGCTGTCTGGTAGAAGCTATGGAGTCTAGTGTCACATGATAAAACATATGCTAAGACTGAAAGGTCATGTACAGAACCATATTCAATATCCAATATTTCCCACTAATATTCAACTGTGAATAAGGTAATAACAATACTACTAAGAGAGGTAGCCTCAGTCATGGAGCCTACGCGTAGCCATTCAATGACTGGGGAATTCAGCGTAGCTATACTTGCTCCTTTAGTCTCCAATCATTGGCCTCACTCTCATTATCATTAATCAAACTTACTAAAATTCAAATCCTTATTATTCTTTCTTATTTTATTATATAAACCCTTAAAAAATCTTCATACACTCCCTATCACTTCCTATCATTCATCCTTATTCACATGTTAGAGACTACACTATCTTTATTTTTTATCTTAATATCTTTATAGAATTCTTCGTTTCAACGTTATATATTCATTAGATAGTGGCTTATACCAGCCTATATATCAATTTGACAGCACTTGTATTTCATAGCTAGAGCCAATTCATAGCAGACATTAGCTTATCAAAGCCAACTTATCTTTGAAACAGCATTCAACTTAAATCAGCACTTGTATTTCACGAATATAGCCAACGTGGCCAGCGTTTCGTGAGCGAAACTTCACGCTCACTGCATCAGGGCCAAGTTATTTTGGAAACAAGATGCTGAAACATAAACAAAAATATGAAATCAAAAAATGTAATTTACTTACAGTTTCCTCACCTATAGCTCTCTTACTTACTGCTCAAAGTGCATTTAGTTAGTGGTCTCGAGATACAGCCAAAATGGCGACAGCCTCGTTTTAAAGCAATTGGCAGTGTTCTGACGTCAAACAGAGAATCACATTACATTAAAGTGGACAGACTCATATAGGGAGACAGATCATGTAAACCTCTATTCTAGCCTTACAATCAATAAAAATGTTGCCATTCGAATTGTCTATTCAGACCATTCGGGTGTAATGTATCCAATCGACTGATCCATCTTTGTTCATGTTGTGCCAACAGACGTCTAAAATCCCCCCCTCTATCATCTGATTTAACCACTTCTATGATAACCACTCTTAGTGTTACAAAATCGTGTCTGCTTGTGATACAGTGTTTTGCCAAAGGGGCTCCCATGTTAAGGTTTTTAATATTACTTTTGTGTTCAGTCAGCCTGATATTTAACTGTCTCGATGTTTGGCCTACATATAAGAGGTCACAGGGACATCTCAAGATATAAACCACCCCACGCGTTTTACAATTGGAGGAGTGATTTAGATTATAGACTCTTCCATCTCTAGGGTTCACAAAAGTAGTCATACAATCCATAAGAGCACACATTTGGCATTTGCCACAAGTTAGGTGACCTGACATTTCACCATCTATGTTACCAACACTCTTCTTAGAGCGGGACGGGCATAGTACTTCCTTAAGGTTTCTATTACGCCGATATGCTATCCTAAGGGAGTGATCTTTAAACGTCCCTGCTATTTGTAACATCTCCCAATGTTTCCTTAGGGATTGAGCTAATTTATGACTGTGAGCCGAATAAGTTAGCACACAAGTCATAACTTTATCACAAGTTTTCACATCATTTTTAGCCCTAGGTGTTAATAATAGTTCCCGATGGTTATATAGGGCACGCTTATAGGCAGTGTTAATAGTTTTTTCCGGGTACCCTCGTTGTTGAAATTTATATTTCAAAGGTATAGCTTGTTTCTTAAAGTCATCCACAGAAGAACAAATTCTGCGGATTCTCAAGAACTGAGAAAATGGAAGACTTTTTCTTAACTGACTGGGATGGGCACTAGAAAAATGCAATACTGCATTGCTGTCAGTCGGTTTGGTGTACACTTGAGTAGAAAAATCACCATCTACAATTTTAACTAGTACATCCAAAAAAGATATTTCTGTAGTACTTAAAGTATGAGTAAATTTTACTCTTGGATGACATGATGCTTACATGTAGATGCTTGGATGCTCACGAAACGCTGGCCACGTTGGCTATATTCGTGAAATACAAGTGCTGATTTAAGTTGAATGCTGTTTCAAAGATAAGTTGGCTTTGATAAGCTAATGTCTGCTATGAATTGGCTCTAGCTATGAAATACAAGTGCTGTCAAATTGATATATAGGCTGGTATAAGCCACTATCTAATGAATATATAACGTTGAAACGAAGAATTCTATAAAGATATTAAGATAAAAAATAAAGATAGTGTAGTCTCTAACATGTGAATAAGGATGAATGATAGGAAGTGATAGGGAGTGTATGAAGATTTTTTAAGGGTTTATATAATAAAATAAGAAAGAATAATAAGGATTTGAATTTTAGTAAGTTTGATTAATGATAATGAGAGTGAGGCCAATGATTGGAGACTAAAGGAGCAAGTATAGCTACGCTGAATTCCCCAGTCATTGAATGGCTACGCGTAGGCTCCATGACTGAGGCTACCTCTCTTAGTAGTATTGTTATTACCTTATTCACAGTTGAATATTAGTGGGAAATATTGGATATTGAATATTATTTATAGGTTTTCCCATTGGGGATCTGTATATAGTGTGCATGTACAGAACCAGCCAGAAAAGAAGGTTCACCTTTACAGAGGGCTGGATTCTGTAAACAGCACCTAAATCAGCAGCTGCCTAAAAATATGGTGCCACCTACAGGTCAACCATGCACAGGCACTATTTAAAGAATCACTACTAATGGCAGCTACCAGAAAATGTAGGCATTTATTGGACTACAATGCAGATGCCTAAGTTCTTTTGAGAATTGCATCTAACAGCAACTAAGGTCATCTGTGCCCCTAACCAGGCCTACTTTGACTTTAGGTTTTGTGGATAGTCAGCATGCTACACGTATATGTACACATATACACACATACTTGTATATGCCAGTATTCTAGTGATTTACACATGTATGTAGCACCTACATGTAAGCACACGCAGTCATCACGGGACCTTGCCGCAACTCCCTGTGTCTGTCCCTCTCCAACGTAACTTACCTCTTCCGGAAAAGAGCCGGCATACATAGTCATTGCGGGACCTTCCTGCACCTCAGCGCAGCTGCCGACTCTGCCCTGTTTAATACCCAAATAAATAGAATTACAGTAGTCCAACTGGGCCAACACAGTGGATTGTACCAGTAATAAATAATGTTCTTGATAAAATAGTGCCCTGACTTTTCTCAGCATGCGCAAACTAAAGAAACATTTCTTTGCTAAGGTATTTATCTGGTCAATAAAAGTGAGAGAGGAATCCAGAATAATACCTAAAACTCTAGAAGTGAAGTCAAGTTGTAATATAATATTTGATTTCAATGCAATATTATAGAATCTGGAGGAATGAGGGTAATTTCTTAAAGCTCTTTATAACTGTAAATGAACTACTTGAAAACTGCTCATTCTTCCTGCAGGTGAAAGTAGAGACTGATGATTGCTTTTGAGTTTCTGTGGCTGTCAAGTCCTCTTATTTGGCTTTGACTGCGGCTGCTGTTTGCGAGCCCCAAGAAGCTGCTGTGCTAGGCCGCTGCTTAGTCTGCTTAATGGTTGAACCAGCCCTGCACAAAGCCCAGATGACAGAAGATGGAAAAAGAAAGAAACACAGGTTATCTTTCCCATTGAATGACCTATAATTTCTGTGGACAGACTTGTCATTCAGGGATTGAATTCCTGAGCCAACTCAAAACCCACCAAAAGACTGAGATCATCTTTGAATTAATTCCATTACTACTTAAGTCCACCAGTGTAGTTGGAGCAAACACAATGTGATGTTTTCTGGGAATGATGTCATATATTACTGGTGAATTTGACAGGCTTAAGCCTTACATCCCTAAATGGTGATTGGGCATAAACCTATGTTACTGAGCCATGCCAAAAGTACACTAAGACAATCTGTTCACTCCAAGTTACTTTTATTGCCAATGAATTAAGTCTTAAGACTGGGATGTTGACCTCCCAGAGTCAGAGCGCTGTATTTATAGCTTCAACTGGATATTTGTAAACAGTTGCAGAATGCGGCTGCCTGCTCGGTAAAAACACATTTCCTCTTTACACATTACAAGCAACGCACAATAGGCATCTTTATGGAAAGCATATCACGGGCTTTGCCTCACTGCATTCAGTATACGCACACTGACAGTGCACACAGTTCAAATGAACTTTGAGATGACTCGTTTGAAGGGGAAATTAAACCTGGGAATCCGATGACAAAGATGTTCTCATTGCTTCTTCGTACTTTGAAGTTAAATTAAAACAAAGGCAAGCGAAAAGAAGCACCTAATGACAGCTCATTTCGACCGACTCATCATGGCTTAGTTTTCATTTCTTCTTTTCTCTCGATGGAATGTGATTTGCCTTCTTTTCATTTAGGTTCTTTCTTCATTACCTTGAATAGGGTGTGATAGATTTGCTTTACAGGCTACTGGACTTTAGATAATAAGATGATGAAGATTCATTGCCATTCTACATACATTGCCACATTCTTTCAGGACGGCATCAGAAACTACAAGTTACAATAGCATCATCAATACAAAATCTGACAATGCTACTGCGATTTGAACATCGAGCCTGCATATATGTCTTCAATGTTGAACTATCAATAAAGACTATAAATTTTGATGAAGCCTAATCTTCTATGTGTCCTGCTTTCTGCTTCCTTTGTTTGCAACTTCCATGGGATGCGGTTCTCCTCTTTGTCTTTTGATTAGAGAGTTGCGCGGGGACAGAAATCCCACCCGTCCCCGCCAGGATCCTCTCCGTCCCCACCCATCCCCACAAGGAATTACCTCCATCCCCGCCCGTCCCCATAAAAAGCAGCAATTACTTCTGACAGGATCATCAATTCCACAGTTTCTTTTGTGTTTGCGCTGCTGTTTTCCTTGTGGAATCTCTTAGTGGTATTGTGACATTTACACATTATCCTCAATCTATAATGTTGCATGCACATTTTTGTGCTTAGCACTCAACATGAGAGAATAATGAATTAAAGAGAGATTTTTAGAGTAATGAATTAAAGAGGATTTTTAGATTCTTCTAAATGAATTAATTAAGATTAGGCATTAATTTAAGATTAGGTATTAACTTATGAAATTAACTTATTTAATAAAGAATTATTTTTAGTCTTGGTAGGGAGGTTCAAGCCAATGATGTGATTAGGAGTAAGAGAAAAGACGTTTTTTTTCTCTTGTAAGAAATCCCAGAATGGGAAAATTTACTCCATAGTCTGAGGCTTGTCCCTGTTTGTCTAAAAACAATTAAGCTAAAAAGTTATAAATTTTCTGCAGTTCTTTTTGACTTAAGTCTTTGATTTTTTGATATTTTTATTTTGGTTATAGAGTAAGAACATAAGAAGTTGCCTCTGCTGAGTCAGACCAGAGGTCCATCCTGCCCAGCGGTCCGCTCCCGTGGCGGCCCATCAGGCCCACTGCCTGAGCAGTGGCCCCTGTCTAGCTCTACAACCTATTTCTACTCTTATTCCTATAACTTACCTCTACTCCTATCCCTATAACCCATCTCTACCCTATCTGTACCCCTCAATCCCTTTTTCCTCTAGGAACCTATCCAAACCTTGTTTGAATCCCTGTACAGTATGGCCACATTAGCAATTTAAAATAGACTCATTCAACTAGCAGCCAATTTAGTGCTGCCACAATAGACGTAACATGATTGTATGTTTTGTTTTTCAAAAAAAGATGAGTCATTGTATCTGCCACTAGCTGTAGTTTTTGTTGTTATTTTTGGAAGACCACAATACAAGGCATTACAATAATCTATCTTGGAAGGCATGAATAAAAGTAACTTTAAATATCTTGTAAAGATTATATGGTGCTGCAGCTTTGAGGATAATGCTTTTGATACCTAAAGAATTTTGAAAAGGCAAATGAAAAAAAAACAAAGAACAAAAAGGTTCAAATATCATTCCGTTATTAGTATATACCTCATAACTTCCCCATGAGCTGTCAGCAGCTTCTTCAAGAACTTCATAATCTCTTCAGTATTCTGGCAAAACTATAACTTTCTCCTCATGTGTAATCATGAACTTAGCCATGGCATATGAGATTCTCTGTCACTAAAGGTCTCTTCTAACAAAGTTTTAAATGAGGGGTTTTTTCCCCCACAGAGTCACTGAGAAAAATGAAAATCAATTATTTACTCTTAGAAATTAATATTCCCCAGTCAATGATGGCAGACAAGACCTGCGTGGTCCATCCAGTCTACCCAACAGTCACATTCATTTTTGAGGAAATGTTAAAGCAGCAATCCAGTACTTATTCAGTCTACTTACTAAGTTGCATTTTATTTGCTAAATTCCACTATAAGATGTTTTCCCCTCTCCCCTGAGATAGACAAGACCCTCTGACTATATGAATGTGGTAAAAATGTGCATTCTTGCTCCTGTTCCTTGTTTGTATAGATGGATGTTGCTGCAGATCTGACATCCAGTCCAAACTGTGGCACTAGCATATGGTCAATTGTATTTCTATTTTTGGTATGTTTCAAAAATGTTGAAAGTATTGTTAATTTTGGATAAGTTCTCGTCCATCTGTCTCTCATGGGAGCTGTCCAGATAATGGTGCTGAAGACAATGAAAGGGACTTCAATAATCCTCCAGGAGACTAATGTATAAAAATATGTTAACATGGCTCATTAATAATCTTGTTAATGACATGAAAATTTCATATATCAATGTTAACTCATTTCACTACACCTCTTTAAGGTGTACTTAAGCTTCTCGCAATAACAATTCTGCATTAAAGTTCACATGTTTTCATGGAAGGTGTTCCAAATGTCCTAAAAAATAAGCTGATTTGCAAAACAATACTCAGTACATATTGGGCCTGATTCCATATGAGAGGCCACTGAAAAGTTCTCAGCCAAACCAACAAAATTGGGCAGTCTCCATCAAGAGCTATATGCTTAGGGGGTGAATTTAGGGGGATGCTTAGGGGGTGAATTTAGGGGGATTCTTAGGGGGTGGATGACCGGTCTCTGCAGCAGCTTTTCAGAATCGCACAGGGGCAATCTATATAGAATTGTGTCTGTCCTAATGGACAGATGCCTAACCACCCCGATTCCCTAACCAGTGTCCATGTCACAGGCACAAGTTAAAGAATTGAATTGCCATTGAGCTGATCATGGCAAGGTAATCTCCCTGCCACGATCAGTTTAGTGGCTGCAGTAGGGATCCCGTCTCCCCCTCCCCCCAAAGATGACTGGCAGGAGGGATGCTCACTCCCTGCTGCCGGAACCCTCCCCCCCCGATACATCCCCCAGCAGGAGGGAAGCTCAAACCCTCCTGCCACCCCCCCTCCCACCCAAGATATCCCCTCAGCAGGAGGGATGCCCACTCTTCCTTCCAGAAACCCAACCATCCCCTGATTCATCTTCCGACAGGAGGGATTCTCACTCCCACCTGCCAGAAACCCACACCCCGAGACATCCCTCCTTCCGAAAACCCACCCAGCCCTCAAAGATCACCGGCAGGAGGGATGCCCAGTCCCTCCTGCCAGAACCCCCCCCCCCCACACCCCCCTAAGATCATCAGCAGGCCTGCTGCTCATGCTGGCATTGGCTTACCCTCCGATTCCACTTCCTGGCCTTGCAACCCGGAAGTGATTTCAGAGGAAGTCAGGCCAACGCGAGCAGCAGGCCAAAGTAGTTGCTCGCACTGGCGAAGGTTTAAAGAGGTGCCGGGGGCAGGGAAGAAAGGACATGAGTGTGATGTGGTGTGTGGAGAGGTGCTCTACCACACTACCAAGATATAGAAGATGATGAAGTAACATCCACAATGGTAAAACACTTCACTTCCGAGTGTCCAATATAGGAAGAGGTCTAAAGGGTCTCGAATATCAACTCTCTTTCACACCGATTGTGTAATTCAAATATTTCATAGGTAGTGATAAATAAGGGTTGAGGAAGTATATCACTACCTATGAAATGTTTGAATTACACAATCAGTGTGAAAGAGAGTAATGTAATGTAATGTAATTTATTTCTTATATACCGCTACATCCGTTAGGTTCAAAGCGGTTACAGAAAATATACATTAAAAATTATGAGCAAGAAAGGCACTTTTGAAATTCCCTCACTGTCCCGAAGGCTCACAATCTAACTAAAGTGCCTAGAGATTAGTAAAGAAGTGAAGAGTTCAGAAAAAGGAAAAAATGAGAAAGAAAACATTCTAACAGGAATGTATTGAATTAAGTATTATGGAAGATAGAGGAGAGAGGAGAATGAAATAGTTGATAGTTTGATAGTTAATAAGGTTGATAGTCCCAGGAAGCCTTATCTCCTCCAATGTGATGGTCTCCTCCTTACAGTCAATATGTCTCACTGCCCGTGCTCCAGCTGCTACCTTGAATGACTGCTTCAAGGAGACTGTTCCAGATGAATTCTGCGGTAAATACCAGTCTTCCTCCTCTGAAGAAAACCATCTGGTGCTGATCTCTGTGCGTGCCAGTGCCGCAGGAGCTGAGGTTGACAGGGAACTCACGCCCTGCTGCCGCTGCGATCCCCACATCGCATGGATACCGCAACTCTGGTGTGAAACCCCGGAGGCAAGCTGAGCTGATGGATGTCGAGACTTCAGTGCAGTAGTTCACACACTCAGGATGGAGTGGATATTCGAGACCCGTTAGACCTCTTCCTATATTGGACACTCGGAAGTGAGGTGTTTTGCCATTGGAGAGGTGCTATGCCCCCACCAAGATGGCGTTCGAGGCGGTCTGACCCCCTCGCCTCCCCCTTACTATGCCACTGGTTCATTTCTTGTTACATCTTTCTACTACACAAATTGCTAATCATGGTTACCTCTACTCTCTGTCATTTATCTCCTCAGTATACCCTTACCTATAAACCTTCATCCTACTTCTCCTTTTTCCACTTTCTGTATACTAAATTTTTTTTTCTGTTCCTGAGGTCCTTTCTTAAGACTTATTTTTTTGTCAGGAAGGCATTTTAATATTCTCCTTAAAACATAGCACTACTTTTGCTGTTTACCACTGCACCATTCCTATAATGACTGCAATACTTCAGTTTTTTGTTTTTTTTTTGCATTGCCCCCATTTCCTCCTCTGAACTTGCAGGCTTTTAGAGGAGAGAACATCCTCAACTATCATACCCATAAGACTTTCATTTATTGTGTTCTTGCATTGACTAATCTACATGTAATACAGCTGACATTTTTACAAATATGCAAACATGAAGTCATAATAATAATAAATGTCAGTGAGCAAGGTCAGTTCTTGCCAGTAAGGCTGTATGCCAGTCTCGGATTCAGCTAGTCAGAAAAATCTTTGTGCTCTGAGGGGAAAAAGTAACAGAGTGCAGAACTCTAAAGTAGTAAAAACAAAGTCAGTTGATTTATGCCAGAGCAAGTTTAAGTCTGACTAGTATATATGGTGTGCAAACTTTTCTGTCAATCACTTTTCCATATATCATACAGCACCAAGGAGCTGTACTCGCAGGCAAGAACACAGGAACACACAGACCCTGACCAGTTCAAATTTTAACGTCCTCTGTTCCCACTATACTGATGCATACTACCAGGCCTGTAGAAATGGCACCAGTTATAGAAATTATCTGTGTGCACTGCAAGGTCTTTGAGCCCATGCAGGAAATGTTAGCTAGAGGAAGTAGAACATGGCAGTACATAGGGGCTTAAAGACTCCCGGCATGTTGTAGAGTTTTTCATTTGTTGCTGCTGCTGTAGACCTAGCAGTGTTAGCAGGAGGCAAGGCAGTAGGAAAAAAGGAGGTTTGAGGGAAACTAATGGACCTGGATGGAGGATGGAAGAGAGAGGGAAGATGCTGGACCCTAGAAGAAGGGAAATGCTAGACCAGATGGGAAGGGGCAATGGCTATGCTGGAGAAAGGAGGAGATGGTACAATACAGAGAAAGGAGGTATTCTGGACTATACCAGAGGAGAGATAGAAGAGAGAGCAGAGATGCAGAACATAAGGGAGGGAAGGATAGGAAGACAGAAAAAGGAGATGTTGGATGAAGGTGAGAGAGATAGACAGAAGGGGAGATGAGAGGAGAGAGGGACAGGGAAAGAGAGGGAAAGATAGAGAGAGGGACAGAGAAGGAGAGTGAAGCTTGACAGGGAGAAAAGAGAAAGGAGATGCTAGATGGGGAGAGAGAAGAGACTAATGCTGGCAGATTTGGTGGGTGAGAGTAGGAAAAGAGTGCATCATGTTGAGAGAAGGGTCTGAATCTGGTGCTGGTAGAAGGAGGTGGGACAGATACAATAGCTGGTGATGGAAGAAGAGAGTCTGATGCTGGTAGATACTGGGGATGAGGGTGGTAAAAGAGGGTTGATGCTATAGGATTAAAAAAAAAGGACAAAAACAGATAAACTATGTGTATGGGAGGATGGAGAAGCAAGGGCATATCAGGGAAATATGGAGTTGCAGTAGTAGAGGAATGAAGTTAGAGTATAAGGGAAGGCAAGCTAAATAAATATTGGAAAAGATGATAGGTGAATGGATTCTAGAGAAGGGGAAAAGGAGATATAGAGAGGAGATGGGGGGAATGGATGATGGGGAGATGGGGAGAAAGCCAGAGGTGATGAATAGGGTGAGAATCAAATGAAAGGGACAGGTCTTTGAATAAACATAATATAACAAATCATTTATATACCGCATCTTCCTCACAGTTCTGTGCGGTTCACAGTTCCAAGATACTGCACATTTGAGCTAAATACAATTCAGCTTATTTAGGTACTTTTCCAAATAAGTAGGTCTTTAATGATTTCCTAAAGCTTAAATATGAGTCAGATGTTTGAATCACTGTGCCAAAATTATGATCCCAAAAGGCTGCCTGATAAGCCAGTATTTGATTCAAAAATATTTTATATTGGCAACCCTTTACTGATAGAAATTCAAATAATCTAGGGCAGGGCTGTCCAAGTCCGGTCCTCGAGATCTACTAGCAGGCCAGGTTTTCAGGATATCCACAATGAATATGCATGCGAGAGATTTGAAAACCAAGAAGGCAGTGCAGGCAAATCTCTCTCATGCATATTCATTGTGGATATCCTGAAAACCTGGCCTGCCAGTAGATCTCGAGGACTGGACTTGGGCAGCCCTGATCTAGGGCCTCGTATAGAACACATCTAAAATACTTCAAATTAAGAATGTTGAACATGCTTCAGTCTCAGCAATCTGTACTGGGACCAGTGCTATTTAACTTATTTATAAATGATCTGGAAATTGGAACGATGAATGAGGTGATTAAATTTGCAGATTACACTAAACTGTTCAAAGTTGTTAAAACGCATGCAGATTGTGAAAAATTGCATGCAGACCTTAGGAAATTGGAAGACTGGGCATCCAAGTGGCAGATAAAATTTAATGTGGAGAAATGCAAAGTGATGCACATTGGGAGAAATAACCAAAATCACAGTGATTGAATGCTAGAGTCCACCTTTGGGGTTAGCGCCCAAGATAAGGATCTGAGTGTCGTTGTAGACAATACGATGAAATCTTCTGCCCAATGTGCAGCAGTGGCCAAAAAAGCAAACCAGATGCTTGGACAAAAGACGGTTGATGGGAGATATGATTAAAGTCTACAAAATCCTGAGTGGAGTAGAACAGGTTCAAGTGGATCAATTTTTCATTCTGTCAAAAATTAGAAAGACTAGGGGACACTCAATGAAGTTACAGGGAAATACTTTTGAAAGCAATAAGAGGAAATATTTTTCACTTAGAGAATAGTTAAGCTCTGGAATATATGCCAGAGGTTGTGGTTAGAGCTGATAGCTAGTTATAAGAAAGGTTTGGACAATTTCCTGGAGGAAAAGTCCATAGTCTGTTATTGAGAAAGACATGGGGCAAGCCAATGCTTGCCAGGTCCTAGTGACCTGGATTGGCCACCATGAGAATTGGCTACTGGGCTTGATGGACCTTTGTTCTGACCCAGTAAGGCTATTCTTATGTTCTTATGAGTAGAAAGCTGGTAAAGAAATAAGAACTGGTGGGAATGGTAGGGCTAGGAAGGCAAATAAAAAAGTAAAAAGCTACTAAATAGGTGAAAAATAAAAAAAGAGAAAGACTGAAGATTGGAAGGGGAAAGAATAAATTCTTGTCACAAGCACCAGTGTAGTCATTGATGAATCTAGGTGGGCTTGGGCCTATCCTAGGGTTACCAGATTTTCCGTCTGGAAAATCCAGACTCCTAGACCCGCCCCCAGGCCCACCCAAGCCCCATTAGCTGAAGACACTTTCTGTTTGGCAGTCAGTGAGAACATTCCTGAGCTGCTAATGCTTGCACCCCAAACATGTTCCATTCATGCTTGAGGAGCTCTGAGGCCTTTTGGAGGATGTCTTCATCTGGTGAGGCTTGGTGATTCCTGTCAGCTAAGGTACATAAATTCAAAGTTTTGCAGGAAGTGGGGAGCAGGGATGGGTGGGGTTGAAGTAAAGACCAATGTCAAAGATTGGTATAGAGGAGGATGTGATGAAGATATGGACAGTGAAAGGATCAGATTCAGTAAATGGCACACACATAAGGCACTGTTATGATCTGTGCTAAGCTAATATTCTGTAAAAGCTGTTCTGCAAGAAGTATCCTTTATAGGATACAAGCTTAGGGCCAAATTTGCGAACCAGTGTCAATTTTCTAGGCATCAGTAGGTGCCTATACCTCCATTAAAATCGCTGTCCAAACACTGGCTCTAACCAACATTTGAGGCGCATAACAGCACCTAGATCATCGGTGCTGGAATCGCTCCTACGTAAGTGCTTTAGGCTGCTGAACGCCAAAGTAGGTGTGGCATTAGTCAGTCTAAAGCGCCTATGTAGGTGTGATTCACACAAAGCTAGGTGCTGGAAATATAGGCCCGGAAAACCCTGACCTACATTTCCAGTGTCTATTGTTCACGTTGGCACTAATACGTGATTGACACAAATCAGCAGCCCGCTGGTATTGGTGCTGGCTTGAGAATCCAGGCCTTAGTGCTTATTTCATGCCTAATTTTGGACTCCTACATTATACTTCTTCATGTCTACTTTAGCTTATGCAAGAAGGTTATGTGGTTTATTATGACCATATTACTGGGTTAGGAATTTATTTCTTCAAAGGTCTCTATTGAATTGTATCACTCTTACTAATGGGACACCATTAGTGCAAGTACTTGTAACCCAGATTTCTAATTATTATTATTTATTTACAGTCCATTCTCATTATTCGCAGTAGTACGGTTCCTGAAAATTTTCGTGAATTGTGAAATTGCAAATAACAAAACATTGAGTCTATGGGAAAATAGAGGTTAGGTTCCAGCGGTACATGCTGCACCTCAAAATCACCGAAAGTGACCAGTGGATCCTATTGAGAAAAAAAGAGTTAAGTTCCTGCGTGGGACAGCACTGTAGACGGAAAGTGAAATGAAAGCAAAGAAAGCTGTTTTTTTTTTTTTTAAAGAGTAGGTCTGCAAATACAATGGCATTAATGGGGAATATTGGTCCCAATAGATGTGAAATTGTGCATCAGGAATGCACGAATAACAAGTATGGACTGTACCACCTTTACATGAAGAGATTCACCCAAAGTGGTTTACAAAACTTTGAACAGTGATCAGCTGCTCTTAAGTATTTTCCCTATTTGCCTGGCAGGCTCACAATCTAACTGTGGTACCTGGGGCAAGATTCACAAGGAGAAGGCTGGGATTGAACTCACAACCTCAGGGGGCTGAGGCAGCAGCTCTAACCACTAGGCAACAAATTGCAAACAGTATAGCAGTTAATTAATGGAGAGTTGTAATAGTGGGATTAGCAAAGACACAGCAACACAGTAAGTTAGATCAGGAAAAGCTTAAAACCAAAGTGAAATCCTCATAATTTCATGAGTTCTGACTATCATTTGAATTATTAGAAATAATGCTGGAAGCTCTATTGCCTTAAAAGACGCTGTACATTGTGGGGCTGATTCTATAATAACCTAATTGGCAAAATACCCTTAACAGCCTCAAAAACTGGTTACAAAAGAAATTTAATTATGCGATAGGCGCCTATCTGATTCCAAAAAAGATAGGCACCTATCGCAATGTGCTTAAAAGTGCCTAACAACTATGGGTGTTTCTATGGGCAGAGTATGAATTAGGCGCTGCTAAGCACAATGCTCCAAAAACGTAGGCACCTGACATATAGACCTTTATAACCCTCGCTTACATTTCAGACGCCTAAGTTTTTACATAGGTACCGCTAACCTCAATTATGTAAATAGCACCTAAGTGTGATTGAGAAGCGGCTGGCGAATACACTAAATGGGATCCTACTTGAAGAACATAATCAGTATCTTCTAGAGCAGGGGTGTCCAACCCGAGGGCCGCATGCAGCCCTGTGAAGGATTTTGTGTGGCCCCGGTCGAGGGTGATGCAGTGTTTTCCTCTGTTGCCCCTGGGTGTTTACCATCTTGCCGGCTCCCTACTCTGTCTTGCTGCAGCGTTTGCGCGGCCCCAGAAACATTTTTTTCAGCCAATGAGGCCCAGGGAAGCCAAAAGGTTGGACACCCCTGTTCTAGAGCAAGAAAGGACAATGAAATAATTTGCCTGTAAAGACTGCAATTGGTGACATGGATGATATTTATTTATTCATTTATTTAGCCCGTCCTCCCAAAAGAGCCCAGAAAGGGTTACAGGATTACATACACAGTATAGTCAGGACAAATATGGACAAGATGTATATGGAAAGCTAGAGGTACAATGACCGAGTTATGGTAAATAGAGAACATCTGAGATACATTGACACCAACAGACAATGAAAATAATGAAGAGTCCCGATATAGTAAACTTCAATAGTAATGTAAAGCTGCTTTGAGAGGTCACAACAGCCATTTTCTAGAAGTAGCTACTAGGGGCATGAATAAGTGGGGTTCACTCTTGTAGTGAAAACACCTTTCTAAGTTTTGCTGTTCTGCATGTGCATTTTTTGCTTGGGGATCTTAGCACGAGAGGCATGATATGAGCAGCAGCTAAGTTATTGAACTGGTTATTGAACTTTCTCTGCAATCTCCGAAAAGTTTTGGATCTTCAATCTCCATGTTGGGAATGGCTACCGCTGATACATGCTTCAGTGAATATTTTTGATATGATTTATGAAAGTGGAGCCTTTCTGTGAGAAAGTGTTTTTTGAGCCCATGAAGCTGAACTGAGGCTTTTTCTCCACTTTTCTTTGCCTTTCTTTTGCTCCCCTTTCTCGGAATCTTTTTCTTTATTGAGTGTGTGGTGTAAGAGTGCGGTGGTGTGACTCCTTTAAATGTGAGTTACTGCTTTGTAGTACTTAGCGGTGGTGCAGGGGGTTCTATATATTTATCTGTCTATAGTTTCAAGTTTTATTATTAAGTTTTATTAACGTTTGATGAATCGCTTATACAAATTTTCTAAGCGATGTACAATTCAAAAGCCACTAGATGGTGGTCTCACATACAATTGGACAAATCAATCACAAAACAAACTACATGGATCAGTTTACATTTTAGCAATCGAAATAGAGACAAACATGAATGAAGAGGAAAGGAGGGAAAAGTTATTTAGCGTTCACTTCTGTCCCCATTGTCCCCACTGCTCCCACTGGTGCACAAAAGACTTTAGGTAGGCCAGGGGGTTGGAATGGGCTGGGTCTTGCCTCATAAGGAGGTTGGGTGTGATATTAGACCCGCAGTTGTCTTTTAATTCTCATCTATAGTAAGTTATTAAGAAAACATACTTCAAATTAAGAATGTTGAGCATGCTTCAGCTGTCTATCTAAGTATTACTTCAAGCAAATGGTTCAATCCCTGGTACTGGCAGGACTTGATTATTGTAACATTGTGTTCTTAGGGCTTCCAGCTTACACACCTTACAGGTGGCACAGATTTCAATAATTTGGTTGCTATCTGGGATTAACAAATTTGAGCATATTATTATTTTATTCATTCAATTTTCTATACTGTTCTCCAAAGAGAGATCAGAACAGTTTACATGAGTTTATTCAGGTACTTGAGCATTTTTCTGTCTGTCCTAGCAGGCTCACAATCTATCTAATGTACCTGGGGCAATGGGGGGGATTAAGTGACTTGCCCAGTGTCACAAGGAGCAACATGGGTTTGAATCCACATCCCCAGGGTGCTGGGGCTATAGCTTTTAACCACTGCACCACATTCTTGATTGTGATGTACTGGTTATCTACGGCACAGTTCTTCAACCGCCGGTCCGCAAAAAAATCTTGCCGGTCCGCAAAGGATTCGGTCCCTGCAACAACAAAGGGCTGGCGTCAGCTGACTTGCAACTTCCTGTTGCAGTCGCTGTGCCGGGACTCCTGCCTTCCACCGTGTTTGCCTCTTGCCTTGTCTCTTCACCTCCAGACCACCAGCGGCAGCTCTGTTTGCTTTTAACTTCGGCACAGAGTTGCCCCTAAGCAGTAGTTTAGCGCAGTTTCATGAGGCAGCCTCGGGGCCTTTGCTAGGCCGGCCCACATCGCATCATCGAAGCGGGCCGGTCTAGCAAAGGCCCCGAGGCTACCTCATGAAACCGCGCTAAACTACTGCTTAGGGGCAGCTCTGTGCCGAAGTTAAAAGTACACAGAGCTGCCGCTGGTGGTCTGGACTCTTGGGCCGCTGAAGGAAGGCAAAGAGCAGCTTCCTGGAGGTCTCCCTTCCTCTCACCTTTGCAGGTCCCTTTTTTTTCCCTTCAAACGGCAACGGGCCCCAGCATCGACATCAATCAAGTAAGTTCCACTGTTCCTTGCAAGCAGTTCTGCTCAGCCAAAGCTTCCCCTCTGACATGAGCCACCCTTAGGGGAAAGAAAGTGACCTGCAAAGGTGAGGGGAAGGGGGGAAGATGATGGAAGTTGGGGGGGGATAGAGAGAAAAGGGGCAGATGATGAAATGGAGGAGATGAGAGAGAGAAGGGGACAGATGATGGAAGTGGGAAGAAGGGAGAGAGAGCAGAAGGCAGATGGATGTCAGTTGAGAGGGGAGAGCAGATGCTGAATGGAAGTGGGGAAAGAACACATACTGGATGGAAGGAGGAGATAAATAAAGGGGGAAGAAAATAGTAAGATAATGGAGGGGTGAGGGAAAGAGGTGACAAGCTGTGAGTAGACATAGTGAAAAGAGGGAAATGGGACTAAATAGTAAGAAAGAATTTAATTTAGATGGAGGCAGAAAATAAAGAAGGAAGACCAGAGAAGAAAAGGGAAGAGAGAGCAGAGAATGATATCAGATCTGAGTGAAGGAAATGAGAAGAGAGAGATGCTAAAAACCACAGGGGGGAGGGAAGGACAGAGATGCCAGACCATGAGGGGAACAGAAGGAAGATGATGGATGCCAGACCAAATTTGGGGGGGGGGGGGCAGGAGGAGAGATGGCAGGGAAATACAGACAGTGAATGGAAGGGGCAGATGCTGGACTGAAGAGACAGAGAAGGTTATCATGCCACTGTACTGGGTCATGGTACGCGTGAGTGGACTGCTGGTCATGATGGACCTCTGGTCTGACCCAGCAGTGGCAATTCTTATGTTCTTAGGGCAGACACTGGCTGGAAGAGAGTGAAAAGGCAATGAAAGCAGAAACCAGAGACGACAAAAGGTAGAAAAAAATAATTTTATTTCTATCTTGTGATTCAAATATATCAGATTTGAAATATGTACCTTGCTAGACATAACTGGGGAGTGCAAAGCCCAGACAGTGCTTCTTTAGCTTCCAGCTGGCTTAGGGCTCTCTCTGACCAGGGGGCAGTTGCCCTAGTTCTACTCCCCTAACACCATTCCTGTCATGTGTGACTGTGGTATTCTGTTACATGATATTTGTGTAGCATTCTGTAATAATTTGGCTTATTCAGTTTTCTTGATAGTAGAGGGGATATATGTGAAGGGGAGGGGAGACAGGGGTTTTGTTGATCTTTGCCCTGTATTATTTGTATTTATAAAATGACAATTGTATAGAATATTGTTTTTTTTTATACTTTAATAAAATATGTTCAATATAAAATCATAACTATTTGAGGCTTGTGCGGATGGGATCAGATGGTTTGTGGGACCGAGCTCACGGGGACGGGGCGGCGATGGTTTTTAAAAAAAAATTTCAGTCTTAGTAGTTTGCCGGTCCACGAAATAATTATTTTATTTCTGCCGGTCCATAGGTATAAAAAGGTTGAAGAACACTGATCTACGGCATTTCATATGAAATATAAACTGTTACTGAAGATTTATCAGAGTCCCAAGCAGCAGTCACCAAAATATTTGCAAGATTGTTTAATGCTATATGTACCATCAAGATCGTTGCACTCTGCAGCCCTTTCAGGTTCGGTCGTTCCTTTGCAAAAACAATTACATTTGAAAGCAGTAAGGAAGAGCACATTTTTTATGTGCAGGTCCAACAGAATGGAACAAACTCCCAGTGTCTCCCTGACAGCAGAAAGACTTGTCAATTTAAAAAACTTTTGTAGTGTCATCTTTTCTACCAAACGAAATGTGTGCTTTAATGTTTGTGATGTGTGAGCTGTGTTAAATCTATATTGTGTTTGAATGTTTTACTGTAATCTGCTTTGAACAAAAGCAGAATATAAATAATAAACTATAACTATAAAAGTGGAACTACAGTATAGTTAGATTACAGAAATTAGATAGTTCCAAGTCTAATAGATGCTGGCACTGCCATCTTGAACCTGGGACGTTAGATCATTTATTATACTATTGTCCCTTGATACTTCTATTTTGGAGATCCATTTGGGATCAGGTGAACAAAGTAATTTAAAATCCAGTGGCACTAACATAAGACAATGTGCTATTTGGCACTTTGATGAGAGCTAAAAGCCAAATATCATCTCACAATAACAAACTTCTCTTTATTATGACAGGGGTTGCCATACAGCTTATTTTAAGGAATTGGAAAAACTGGGATCGATTGAACTATACCTTTTGGTTGGAGTTTCTCTGTCATGTCTTTAAAATGGAACGTATTATGGCTATACAACAGGACTACATAAGAACATAAGAATTTGCCTCCGCTGAGTCAGACCAAGGGTCCATCGAGCCCAGCGGTCCGCTCCCGCTGCGGCCCATCAGGTCCATGACCTGTAAGTGATCTTTTGTCTAACCCTTGGATTCCTACTCTTTATATCCTGAAAACCCTCTTCTTCCCTCTTATCTTTGCCCTTTTTGCTCCTGTGTCCTGTGGTCTCAAAGACCATTTGCAAAAAATCAAAAATGAACACTGATTCTAAATTTACTAAATAAATAAAGCATAACCTTTAATTAAATTCATTTAAATAAATTTAAATATTAACCTTTAAACAAAATAATTTATTGATTTTGAATTCTACGGGGACATGCCTCGGTCTTAGGAATCCATCTTTCCCATACTGGGATTTCTTCAAGAGAAGAATGAATTATTCTCTTGCCTCCTTATAACATCACTGGCTTATTCCCCACCTCCCTACCAACTTATTAATTTATTAATTAATTAACTTTTTAAAAAAAATTTGTTTAACCTATATTAATTTTCTCATATAAATACTCACAAATTTTATTCCCACTAATTAAATAGTTTAATCTTTAAAAGCTTATTAAATTTAAAAAAAACTTCCTTAATTATTTCGGTATGGGGTACATCTATACTCTAACGAATCATTATGCCATCTTTGAAACTCAAGACCAATCCGTACTTGATCTTCTCAATTCATCTAATGATTCTCCTTCAGGATTATCTCATCCAAAATCCTTCTTCCATTTCATTTCAATACATTTCATTTCATTCCATTTATATATTTTTGGCATATCATTTCCTTTCTTAATTCATATATCCTAAACCTCCTTCAATTTCATCAATAGTTGAAAGTGCTTAAAGTGCTTAAAATGCTTAAA
Organism: Geotrypetes seraphini; assembly: GCF_902459505.1. Classification (NCBI taxonomy): domain Eukaryota; kingdom Metazoa; phylum Chordata; class Amphibia; order Gymnophiona; family Dermophiidae; genus Geotrypetes; species Geotrypetes seraphini. The sequence goes on from NC_047084.1 coordinate 24,939,874, forward strand.
GTGCGTAATGAAAAGTGCTCATATACTCATATGCTGTGAATGCTAAAAATGCTGTAGATATTTCAGCAATTCATTTCTTCAATTCATACTAAATTCATTTGAAAACGTTCAATTCATTTCAACTTATAACATTCAGTTTAGTTCAATAAATGTTTCATATGCTCTTTCAGGTACTTAGCTCAAATTGCTCAGCGTCGTTGCCTGTAACCATCATCCGACAAGGCCTTTATTTCACGGGACAGACTTATATCACCCACTGTATCAGGGAAGTAGCTTAAGCAGCGCTGAAATGAGAGCTGAAAGTTAAAAATCCAAAAGATAAAAATCCATGAAGCACTTATACATACACAAACCTTACAGCTTTACCTTGTACTAATCTTCATAGCCGCGTTGGCCCCGAGCAAACAGGCAATCACGGCATCACGTCTTCTGTTTATACTGACGACTTAACCAAAACGTCAGTACGTGCTCTAAGCTCATCTATTTTTAAAGTGACAGGGCTGAAATGTTCAAAAGTGCCAGTCATGCTTTCATATTGCATGACTGGCGCCCCCAGTTGCTCAAGAATATATTTTAGTGCTGGATTAATAAAAATGTTGACACTCCAAATTTTTATTTAGTCTGTTAGGGTGAACTGAATTTAACTTAAAAATCCATCGTTGTTCTCTCTGAGCCAAAGTTTTTTTTTTAATCGCCTCCCCTCCTCCCCCTCTGTATTACATCAACAACCAACTCTTTAAGAGAGATGAAATCATGCTTATATTCCTGACAGTGTTTAACCAAGGGTGCTGTCATGTTCCCCCTTGTGATGTTACTCTTGTGTTCGTTTAATCTGATGTTAAATGCGCTCGATGTTTGCCCTACATAAATAAGATTACATGGACATCTAAGGATATAAATGACACCCAAAGTTTTACAATTAGAGGAGTGATTCAACCTATATATTTTCTTATCCTTGGGATTAATGAGCACATTCGTACATTCCATGATTTTACACATCTGGCAGGAACCACAGCTTGTGTGTCCTAATTCTAAGCCTACATTCTTTTTTTACATCAGGAGATATAGCTGGACATAAAATTTCCTTAAGATTTTTTTTTATCTACGGTAGACAATACGTAAGTCCAGGTCCTTGAATCTTCCTGCAATGTTTAACATCTGCCAGTGCTTCCTTAAAATTTTTACGACAGTCAGGCTATTTTTGGCATAGGTAAAAACACATGTAACATTCTCTTGCTTTTTATCTTCATATCTTATACTGTCTTGTTTTGGCATTAATAGAAGATCTCTGTTGTTATACAGAGCTCTCTTAAAGGCTGTATCGACCACTTTCTTCGGGTATCCTCTCTTAATAAATCTCTCCTTCTTAACCCTAGATTGATCTTTAAATTCAGTTACAGAAAAACATATTCTTCTGAAATGGAGAAACTGGGAGAAAGGCAGACTTCTTTTTAGACTTAAAGGGTGGAAACTGGAGAAATGAAGTGCTGAATTTTTATCTGTTTCTTTCCGAAAAACTTTGGTTTGAAAACCTTCTTCATGCCAGGTCACTGTTACATCGAGAAATGATATTGTGGTCTTATTATAGGTATGGGTAAATTTAACATTCTGATGACATGCATTTATATATGTGAAGAAGCTATTAAGCTCCTCTTCTGTATCTTCCCATACAAAGAAAACATCATCAATATATCTATACCACGTTGCCATTTTGGAAAAATACCTAGATGTATAGACCCATTGGTTTTCAAAAGCAATCATAAACAAATTTGCCACTGAAGGTGCCATGGTAATGCCCATGGCTATCCTGGACTTCTGACAAAACATGTTATCCTCAAACAGAAAGAAGCTTTCAGTCATGACAATTTCTGCCAGTTCCAAAATAAATTCAGTAGGAACTGAATGTGGCCTTGAACGCATTTCCAGATTATGTTGTAATATCTGTAATGCTTCAGTCTGCATAGAGAACACACGTCCATTGTAACCAAGAAACAATCTTTTTTGGGGGTTATTTCTGCTAACTTCCTTAAAAAATGTGTGGTGTCTTGAATATATGAACTACTGGTTTTCACGAAAGGCTGAAGAAATTTGTCTACGTATGTGGAGGAGGCTTCCAATAGTGACCCCTTGTTAATATTTACATTTATTTAAATGAATTTAATTAAAGGTTATGCTTTATTTATTTAGTAAATTTAGAATCAGTGTTCATTTTTGATTTTTTGCAAATGGCTATACAACAGGGACATTATAAGAAGTTTCTGAAGATTTGGAAGCCACTGACAAAATTTTACAAAGAGTGATTGTTGATTTTGCCCTTTGATCATGCATGTCCAGGGTGGGTTGGAAAATATTTTTTAATTCTTTAATTTGAGTGCAATTTTTGAATATGAGTATGGGGGTGATATATCTATTTGTCATAGATTACAATTTTGAATGAATTTAAGTGCTTTTATAGTGTAATATGATTGTATAATATGTTGCACTTATTTATGGCTTAAAAATGAATAAAGATATTTTTAAAAAAAGTGGAACTATAAGTTCCATGGAAAAGGCACCAGATCTTTTTGCTGTCTGCATTGTTAATAATTTTTCTTTTTGGTCTACTCCTTAGTGTGGGGCTGATTGGTAGGTTGGCTAGTGATATGAGTGGAAAGAGAGAGGGGGAGTGATATGTACAGGCAGAAAGTTTGGTATTGTGATAGGGAAGGGCTAGTTTGAGTTGGATGTGGGAATAGGGTTACCTAGACCTGCCTCCAGGCCCGCCAGTTCTTCTGGGGTGGAGAGAGGGGGGAATCAGAAGTTGGGCAGTGTGTTTCTGGATGGGGTTGGGAAGGGAGGGAGGAGGATCAGAAGAGGGACAGTGTGCTTCTGGGATGAAGGCGGGAAAGAAGGACAGGATGGCCAAGACTTGGAAGTTAACCAGGCACTGACCGATATCTAGGCTGGTGCTCAGTTAACTCTCCACATAAAATTAGGACAGCCTTTTTTCTGTCCTAACTTTCCTCCCTTTTTACTAAGCCATGGAAGGAGTTTCTACCATGGGCGCACATAGAATTCCAATAAGTGTCAGAGCATTTAGCGCTCTGGGCCGTGGTAGAAACCTCTACCACAGCTTAGTAAAATGGGTGGGGGTGTTATGGACTGTTAATGGAATGAAAAGCACCACTAACCAGCTAAGCTTCCATTATACCGTAACTCTGTCTCAAGATTGCCCACAAACTAGCCAGTTTCAACATGGATGGTTAGAAGGAATATTCAGTGGCACTATCTGATTAAGTGCCACTGAATATACCCAGATAGCCCCACGCAAGTGATTTAAATTAAGATTTTTTTCAATAAGCCCTCAAATTATTTTCTATACCAAATCTCCCAGCAAAGTAATGTCCATCTACCCAGAGAGGCTTACTCTACTTACCGTACTTTTTAGACAGAAAGATGTCTAGAGTTTAACAGCTGGAACAAAGTAGGACTAGGGGGTTCTTCGATCAAAATGTTTGTGAAGTGGCATTCTGGGTCTGTGTAACAGAACTTTTATTTACAGCAGGTTGCCGAGATGGTTTACTTTGACCTTCATACTGTAATACAGAAGGGGGAGAATCCATCCATCCAGTTTCTAAGAGACCCTTTGAAGAAACCCCATCTGCAGTAAATGGCCCAAAACTCTCAGCACTGATTAAAAAAAGAGAGTTGTTCGAAGGAAACCTGAACGCTACAAAAATACCGGAATTTTCCCCCGTGTCCTACAGTATCAGGAGATGTGCGTTGAGTTCATGGGTCACTTGCTCTCTAGTTTTCTTTTCCTGAGTCATCACTCTGCAGTGAAACATGTAGACTCCCCACTGACAGCCAGGCAATGAAATGGCACATTTCTTCTTTCATTTCTTACCACGAAAAAGATGCAAGCCGCAAGTTTAAGATATATTGCTTGATTGCAAGCTGGCAAAAGGCCTTATCTAAATAATTATAGTTACAAACCACTAACTCATGTCTACTTAGCATAGCTGTTAGTAATTTCTCGGGTGAAGATTCTTTTAGTGCATTCCGCTAGTTAGAAGATTCAAAACTTTATGGGTCCTGCCAGGTCTTTTCATAAATCTTAACACAAAGACAAGATTTTTGAGGCCAACAGCATGAGCAATAATATTTTTATACAATTAAAGGATCAAATCACTTAACAATGCATATATTTACATGGGTGTACACTGGTGTTTATACGAGCATAAAATCCGCCATGGATATTGGCATAGACAATATAGGCAACTGCCTCCAGGGCCAAATTGTTCCTGAGTCTAAAACCTTCTAATTTCATCCTATGATCTCTCATGCCTGAGTTTTCTTTCATTTGAAAGATACTCGCCTCCTGCTATCATGTGGCCATCCCAGCCTACCACCACTATCCTTGTCAATGATCCTGGCAGCCCTAGTAACTACTTGAACATAATTATGACTGTTTTGACCTTGTACGTAGGTCCTTATCTTGCTGCTGTTGCTGCACTGCCATTTGGAAACACTTCTGCACTTTGCAAACAGCTCTTCCTGGGAAGTTTCAAGTTTAAGGGCTCCTTTTATGAAGCCGCATTAGCGGTTTAACGCACATAATAGCATGCGCTAAACCGCCGGATGCGCTAGCCGCTACCGCCTCCTCTCGAGCAGGCAGTAGTTTTTTGGCTAGCGCGGGGGTAGCGCATGATTAAAAGTCACGCGCGCTAACGCGGCTTCGTAAAAGGAGCCCTAAGTTTCTTTATTTTTGATATACTGTTTATCAAACAGGTATCTAAGCAGTTTACAATAAAATGAATTTTAAAATAAAAATATAACATATAAAGTTAAAATATAACATATAACATATCTAAAGTTAAAAGTAAAATTTAAAAAAGTAAAAAGGGAACAAGAATGGACTGACATACACAAAATGAGGGGGAAGAGAAAATGGGTAAGTTAATAAATACATTGAGATTGAAAATAAAAATAAAAGGGAGGAGAGTGGAAGGAGGGGAGATACATTATGGTGGGGCTCGCTTCAAAAGAAGTGTTTTTTGGTTGGTTTTTTTAAAATATACTTCAATAAACTACGTGAGAATTATTTGAAAAGAAAAAAAATGAGATCAGAGATTATAGGCATCCTTAAAAAGAAAAGTCTTGAGTTTAGACTTAAATTTTTCTAGAGTTTTCTAGGCGAAGATCCAATGGAGAGCTTGGGGGTCTGATGGACAAACATCAGCACTGTGCACCTGTGGTACTGATAAGTTCCATGGAAAAGGCACTTGAAATCTTTTTGCTGTCTGCATTGTTGATAATTTTTCTTCTTGACCTACTCCTTAGTGTGGGGCTGACTGGTGGGTTGGCTGGTGATATGAGTGGAAAGAGAGAGGGGGAGTGATATGTACAGGCAGAAAGTTTGGTATTGTGATAGGGAAGGGCTAGTTTGAGTTGGATGTGGGAATAGGGTTACCTAGACCTGCCTCCAGGCCCACCCAGGTCCATCCATCCCCGCCCCATTATGCCCCCAATCCCACTCTAATCCCGCCCCCCACTGCCTGCTCTCATCGGGCAGGAGGGTATCCGCACATGCATAATGGACAAGCAGGAACTCATTTGTAGATAACTGCATCATCCCCTCAAAGGCCTAGATGGTTGGTACAGTTTCATCACCTGCGTCAGATACCAGGGGATTCTATAGTGAATCACTTTGAAAACAAATACAAGGGTTTGAAAACAGTGAAGTTTTTTCAGCAACGGTGTGATATAATTGAATTTATTTCTGCCACATATCAAACGTGCTGCAGCATTTTTAGATTGTTTGTAATGCTTTGCCTTGTCTTTGTTGTGATGATGCTATACCCAAATAAAGCGCATTGCAATGTATGCATTATATACTCCATGCATAAGAGAGGGGAAAGTAATGGGTTCAGATCTGATATGTTATAGATCTGAGTTAAACCTCGACTTTGGAGGAAAATTTTAAAACATAAGTATGAGTACACCTACAAGAACTTTTGGTCATGTTTAAGATACTGTATCCAGCTCAGATGGGCTTTAGAACATTTCACAGTACTAACAGACTCTTGCTAACATCATTGGGTTTTCAGAGGGATGGATACAGGAAAAAAATATCTCATTGTATATTTGGATATTACCGCAACATTTGACACCTTGAGCCAGGAAATCCTACTTGAGTATTTGGAGAGGTTGAGAATTGGCCTAAAAGTATTGCAGTGGATTTGGTCTTTTTTATCTATTCATACTTAAAGGAGAAGAACGAGGAAGTGTCCAGACAATATGGTATAAAAATGGAGGCTCCACAATGTTTGGTAGTTTGCTTGTATTATTTAAAATCCATCTCTAGCCATTAACAGAGAAGTTTTTATTTCAAGATTTACTGTATGCTGATAACATCCAATTAATGTTTCCTTGTAAGGAAAGAGGGTGGGATTGATTTGATGTTGGCAAAGGCTCTTTTGTTGGTGCAGTCGTGTTTAAGCTGTAATAAAATGTTACTGAACAAGGATAAAACTGAAATGCATTAAGGGGCTCGTTTTTTTAAAAAATAAAAAAATCCAAAATGTGGCATAAAAGAACAGATGCCCCACTGCTCTGCTGGTATGTCTGTGTGATCAGTCTATTAAAACTGCTGGCCCCTTCTACATCCCAATGGCTTGTTTTGTGCATTTTTCTTTTGGATGTGCTTCTTTTTTTTTTTTCCAAAAATAGTTCAAAAAGATAGACATACATCTGATAAATAGCTATTAAAAAAAGAAAGGCATTTTGCAGTTTTGAAAATGGTATGTTTGGTATTGAATTTTTGTGCATGTTCCGAAAAATGTCTAAACTCGGATTTAGATGTCATTTCAAAAATGGCCCTCCACAACTCCAGGAATATAGATTTGAGTAATGATGGTAAGTTGATAGTGTCTAGTAAGGCTGGCAAGACCAACATTTTTGAAATAAGACTACTGCAAAAGACATAAAAACAAACTTTTACTCAAATCCCAAACAGACAAAATACCAGACAAAAACATGTTACTGGTGCCTCCAATGAGTACCTCACTCTTCAGACTAGAGTCTCTTCTTCTTGGCCACTGTCGGAAAGTTACTGTGTATTTATGACAAACTGAAAACTGGATATGACCTCATCCTTTTAGGTCCAAACCAAGAAGCTTGGTGCAAGTTTGGAAAAAACAAAAAGAGAAAAAAGCTGAGAGAGATTGCAAACAGCTCTACTTGTGTAGAAAAGCCCACCATTCAACTTCCTGATTGCTTGGGTATCCAGAAAAAGGAGGACGGATTGAGACATCCAGGTTATACTTCCATTGCTTTCAATGGAAATAAAACCCAGATGTCTGAATCTGTCCTCCTTACTTGCATTGCTTTCAATGGAAGTAAAACCCGGATGTCTCAATCAATCCACATTTTTCTGGAGCCATATGGTAACCCTAAGAGTGCATCCTCTTGCCACACAGTGTGCCTTATTATCAGAAATTGACATAATGGCTACATGATAACAAATAAAATGAAAATTCCCATAAACAACACAGGAAATAACATGAAACAAACATTTTCTGGCTGCTCATGTCTAAGGTACAGCCATTCTAAACTATGAAATGCATGAATACTTGGAAGGCTGGTCCACAGCACACCTAGAACAGAGTACTGCTTTGTTCTGCTATGTCTAGGTTGTGTTCTCTACTTGTTTTTCATCCTGTCTTTAGCCTTTGGTTTCTGGTTGGTTTCTGATCTCAGGGCAAGCAGTGTATCTCAACTCAGACCTTGGGGACTGCCTCCTTGGTATGCAAATCTACCTCATGCATATTTATTGTGGATATCCTTAAACCTGATTGACTGGATATGCCTTGAGGACTGGGTTGAGAAGCACCAATCTATGGGGCTAATTTTATAACAGGACACCTAGGTGAAAACTCCAAAAAGGCATCTATTTTATGTCTATTTTCCTAAGGTAACATAGGCATTTATGTGCCTTTATAAAATAGGTTGATACAGCGCACATGTCCTCTGACCCAAATTTACACCTGTTCCAAAGAAGATATAAATGTATGTGTGGAAATTAAAAGGTTCTAGGTGTCATTGTATACAATACACTGAAATCTCCTGCCCATTGTGTGGCAGCAACCAAAAAACCATCCCTTATTAGGAAAGGGATGGCAAATGAGACCAAGAATATTATAATGCCTCTCTATTGCTCAATGGTGCTACCTTACCTTGAATGTTGCATTCAGTTCTGATTTAGAAAAGGTTCACAGAAGAACAACCAAAATGATAAAGGGGATGGAACTCCTCTTGTATGAGGAAAGGTTAAAGAGGTTAGGCCTCTTCAGCTTAGAAGAGAGATGGCTGAGGGGTTATATAACTGAGGTCTACAAAAATCCTGAGTGGTGTAGAACAGGTGAAAATGAATCAATTTTGCACTTTTTCAAAAATTGCAGACTAAGGGAGACTCAATGAAGTTACATGGAAATAACTATAAAACAAATAGAAAGAAATATTTTTTTCTCTCAAACTCTGGAACTCGTTACCAGAGGATATTGTAACAATGGTTAGCGTAAATGGGTTTTTAAAAGTTTTAGACAAATTCCTGGGACTGGTAAGAATAGAACACAAGAACAAAATCCTAGGAATACATTTAGATAGATGCTGCACAATGCAAACACAAATCCAAAAAATCACCCAAAAAGCATTCTTCACAATGCGAAATTTAAGAAAAATCAGAAAATTCTTTAACAAAGACCAATTCAGGATCATTGTCCAATCCCTTGTGCTAAGTATTGTCGACTATTGCAACAGCCTCTACTTACCTTGCCCGACCAACACAATAAAAAAACTACAGACCATCCAGAACACAGCCCTCAGACTCATATACTCACTCAGCAAACACGACCACATTACCAATGCATACCTAGAATCTCACTGGCTACCAATAAAAGCAAGAACACAATTCAAACTCTACTGTCTCATTTTCAAAGTAACCCATGGCACGGCACCCAGTTACCTAATTAACCGTTTTCATCACTACCACCCACCAAGAAAAAGGAGAACACAGAACCTTTTCACCTATCCACCACTCAACGGTACATGTCGTAAGAAACTCTACGACAACCTCCTGGGGACACAGGCAGCTAAAATAGACTCTGACATCTCAAAATTACTGACCAAAACAACAGACATAAAAGAGTTCCGCAAAGAAATAAAAACACTACTGTTCAAAAAATACTTCCCATCATTCTAACCACCACCCAATGAGTTCCCAACCAACGACTTCGGAAACACCCATCTAAACTATCTCTTTGTCTATGACCAAGAATGTACTGTAACTCTTCTACATTACACCCGATTTAAACGATCAAGTTGACATGTATTACCTCTACAAAATGCATTATCTTCTGTTATATGTAATAACTTCTGTGATAAGTATTATCTTCTGTGAACTTGAGGTATCATAACTCTTTACTATTACTGTAATATACTCCTATCCGAAATGTAACTCTACTGGAACTACCCAGATATCTTCTAAAATGTAATCCGCCTAGAACCGCAAGGCACAGGCGGAATAGAAGTCCCTAATGTAATGTAATGTAATGTAACATGAGAATTGCCATACTGGAACAGACCGAAGGTCCATCAAGCCCAGTATCATGTTAACAACAGTGGCCAACCTAGTCCCAAGTACCTAGCTAGATCCCAATAAGTAAAATACATTTTATACTGTTTATCCTAGGAATAAGCATTGGACTAACCCAAGCCATCTCAATAATGGCCTATGGACTTCTCTTTTAGGAAATTATCCAAACCTTTTTTAAACCTGCTAAACTAATTGATTTCATCACATTCTCTAGCAATGAATTCTGGAGTTTAATTACACGTTGTATGAAGAAATATTTTCTCTGGTTTGTTTTAAAATCTACTACTTAGTAGCTTCAACATATGCCCCCTAGTCCTAGTATTTTTGGAAAGAGTGAACAAGAGATTCACATCTATCCTTTCCACTCTACTCTGTATTTTAAAGACATTTATCATATCACCCCTGAGCCATCTCTTCTCCAAGCTGAAGAGACCTAGCCACTTTAGCCTTTCCTCATAGGGAAGCCATCCCATTTCTTTTATCATTTTCATCGCCCATCTCTGTCCCTTTTCTAATTCTGCTATATCTTTTTTGAGATATGGCACCAGACCTGCACACAGTATTTGAGATGCAGCCGTACCATAGAACAATACAAGGGCATTATAACATTTTCATCTTTGTTTTCCATTCCTTTCCTGATAATTCCTAACATTCTATTTGCTTTCTTAGCAGCCGCCGCACATTGAGTTGAAGGTTTCAACTTATCCTCAACAGTGACACCTAGATCCCTTTCCTGGGTAGTGACTCCTAACATAGAACCCAGCATGACGTAGCTATAGTTCAGGTTCCTCTTTCCCACATGCATTACTTTGCACTTGTTCACATTAAACGTTATCTGCCACCCTCCAGTCTTCCAGTACTATATTGGATTGTAAAGAAGAATTACAAATTACTATCAATAGCTCTGCAAGTTCATTTTTCAATTCTGTCAGCACTCTGGGATGTATACCATCTGATCTAGGCAATTTGCTACTGTTCAGATTGTCGAACTGACCCATTACATCATCTAGTATTACAGAGATTTGTTTGAGTTTCTCCGATTCATCAGAATTGAATACCATTTCTGGCACCGGTAGCTCCCCTATATCTTCCTCGGTGAAGACCAATGCAAAGAATTTATTTAATCTCTCAGCAAAGAATTAATTTAATCTCTCCGCTATGGCCTTGTCTTCTCTCAGTCATCTAGTGGTCCAACTGATTCTCTTCTCGGCTTCTTGCTTTTAATATACATTTTTTTAAAATTTACGGTGTGTTTTGCTTCCAGGGCAATCTTCTTTTCAAGATCTCTCTTCACCTTCCTTATTAGCACCTTGCATCTGACTTGACATTTCTTGTGGTTGTTTACAATTATTTTCAGTCAGATCCTTCTTTCACTTTCTGAAGGATTCTTTTTTAGCTTGAATAGCTTCCTTCGCCTCACTTGTTAATCACTCTGTCTGCCATTTGGTCTTTCTTCCTCCTTTTTTTAATACATGCCATATATCTAGTCTGGAATTCCAGGATGGCATTTTTGAATAATATCCATACCTGATGTATATTTTTTACCTCTGCAGCTGTACCTCTAAGTTTCTTTTATAACATTCTCCTCATGTTATCATAATCTTCTTTCTTAATGTTAAGTGCTTATTCCAGGGATTATATAAAATTTGATCATGTTATGATCACCGTTATCAAACGGCCCCAGCACCATTACCTCCCTCACTAATTCATGTGCTCCACTAAGAACTAGATCTAAAATTGCTTCATCTCTTATCGGTTCCTGAATCAGCTGCTCCATAAAGCAGTCCTTGATTTCATTGAGGTATTTTATCTCTCTAGCACGCCCTGATGTTACATTTACCTAGTCAACAGAATGTTGCTACTATTTGGGTTTCTGTCAGGTACTTGTGACCTGGATTGGCCACTGTTGGAAACAGGATATTGAGCTAGATGGACCATTGGTATTACTCAATATGGCTATTCTTATATTCTTTAAGTTATGATGTAATTATTGTGATGCATTAACCCATTATTGTGTTGTGAAGAATGAGCTGCTACTGAAGAAATTTCTTCATATTATACTTGCTTATTAAATTAATATGAAAATGGATTCTGAGGATTTGTTTGAGATAAAGTCCTTATATGTGGTTATGTTTTGCAGAAAATTATGGGATTGATATTCAGCCAACAGCACTCAGCAGTTATGTCTAGAAATTCAGTGCTGGTCAGGTCTGGACTTTGGCGTTGAATTTACTGGTTTGTGGAAAAAGCTAAACTATAGCAAGATAAATGTGATATTCAGTACTTACTGTAACTAGCTATGGGGCACCAAGTAAATATAGGACTGTCCTATTTATGTGTTTACTTTGGCATGTTAAGGGCTGAATATTGGCACTTCACCAAAACATCCTGAAAATGGCTGGTTTTGAGCGAGGTGCTAACCAGTTTTATTCAAAGTACACTGAATGCTTACAGAAACCTGCTAAAATAATGGCTGAGAGCTGTGTGGTGGGTGTCCTACCAAACCAGCACCAGTTCAGAGTTTGTATATGGTTTATCGTTGTGGCATCATTCTACTGTCTCTATATGTGAAGGCTTAGGAGTATTGAAGAGTTAACAGATAACATGACTCCTGGCACAGGTGGTTTTCTCACCGAAACACAGCTTGGAGTCAAGTCCTTTATCTGAACTTTTCATCAGTTTTAATAAACACTGTGATTGCTCCCTACCTCTAGAATCCAGTTTATTTTTGTGAAAGGCCATTCTCCAATCTCTACTTTTTGTGGTTTGCTTGTGTACATGCAGGGGTGTTTCTGTTCTCGTTGTGGTTGGTCTATAAAGTATGTAGTACATGGATAAGCCCATGTAGACACAGTAAATGATTAACCCAACTGAGGCAAGCATTCTGATGAGGGAATTCTATGCTTTGAAGAACCTCCAATTTAATGGCCACGATTTTATTATTACAGGTGGTAAACATGGCTTTGAACACTCCAAGTTCATTGTGTGGGAGAAAATGAAGATGAATTGCTCTCAGCACCTGAGATATCCATCAAAATCCTTTCACTTTTTCTGTGCTCCTTAAAAATAATACAGAAGACAAAATGGAGGATCATATAATGTGGTTCTGCTCTGAAAATTAAAATAACAATGTTTCATTCTGCTTTTGGTTCTTTACAGGCTGAGCTGCACAGATTTAACACATTTTAATAATGTAATATTGAATCAGAGTTAAAATATATTTTATTTTTCACACATGATGTACTGCTATAGGCCCACCTATGGCCATCAAAACGGTTTACACAATAAAAACTAAGGGTTCTTTTTACTAAGGTGCGCTAGTGGTTTTAGTACATGCTTAGCGTGCATTACAATGTCACGCTCGCTAAACGCTAACGCCTCCATAGAGTTTGCATTAGTAATTTTTGTTTAGCGCAGGGTATGCGCGTGCTAATCTTCAGCGCATGCAAAAAACGCTAGCTCACCTTAGTAAAAGCCCTAAATGAAAGCAGAATAAGCAAAAAAAATGAGGGATTAGGATTAAGTTAAAGGGAAGTATTGTAGGAACAGATGAGTTTTGAGTTCTTTCTTAAAGATTGTGAAGGTGGTTTGATTCCTAATATGGAAAGGGAGATCGTTCCATAGTTTGGACCGATATATCTGAAGGCAGAGTCTCATATGATTTTGTGGTGAAGCATGATAGGTGAGGGAAGAAGGAGTGAATTCTGACTGGCAGAGAGAAGACAACGGAGGGATTATAGGAGGGTGAAGAAGGGAGACAAGATTTGTATACTAGTAGAAGAAGTTATTTGATGATCGAAAGGCAGCATTTGAAAGCCACTATGGAAGAAAATAATGAAAAGCAATCCTAGGGATGTGTAGGTGAGCATCTTTATCACAGTGTCTCACAAACTTTGTCGAGCTGCAGCACACTAAATGTAGTGGCTGAGGCTCGAGGCATCCAGACGTGCACGGATGTCGAAGCGATGACATCATGCGCATGCATGACATCATCACGTTGATGTCTGTGCATGTGCGAAGGCCCTCTAGACGGGCCCTGAGCTGCCAGTAGGGAGTGCCAGAAGGGAAGACACACGGAGAGAAAGAGAGGTGCTGGCTGATTGCCTACAGCCTTTTGCTGCGAGAGACATGTCCTGTAGGCAATCAGCCAGCACTGGTGGCCTCTCCTCCTCCCTAGCATCTCGTGGCACACCTGAAATCTCAGGATGCACACAGTTTGCAGTACACTGGTTTATCACACGTCATCTCTTAGACTTTGATACATGCTGGATTCAGCTTAAAATATATTGATACAATTTTTCATTCACTATTAGAGAGGATTATGGAGGAGAATGTGGCTTAATGGTTAGAGCTACAGCCTCAGCACCCTGAGGTTGTGGGTTCAAACCCTGTGCTGCTCCTTGTGACCCTGGGCAAGTCATTTAATCCTCCACTGCCCCAGGTACATTAGATAGACTATGAGCCCACTAGGACAGATAGGGAAAATGCTTGAGTACCTGATTTGAAACCCATTCTAAGCTCCTTTAGGAGGATGGGCTAAAAATTCAAATAAATAAATTGTTCTTTTGATAAAATGACAGCAGAAAAGGGCCACGGCCCATCTAGTCTGCCCACACTAATGGCCCACCCCCTAACTACCTCCATGAAGAGATCCAACATGCCAATCCCATCTTTTCTTAAAATCTGGCACGCTGCTGGCCTCAATTACCTGTTGTGAAAGATTATTCCAGCGGTCAACCACCCTTTCGGTGAAGAAATATTTTCTGGTTTCATGGCGACACCAGAAAATATTTCTTCACCGAAAGGGTGGTTGACCGCTGGAATAATCTTCCACAATAGGTAATTGAGGCCAGCAGCGTGCCAGATTTTAAGAAAAGATGGGATTGGCATGTGGGATCTCTTCATGGAGGTAGTTAGGGGGTGGGCCATTAGTGTGGGCAGACTAGATGGGCCGTGGCCCTTTTCTGCCGGCATTTTCTATGTTTCTAAAGCAGTGGAAGTATGGAATACTACCTTGGAGAAAGCATTGGATATGATAGCTTCTGTGCATAATGTTTTGGTATGGCAGTGTTATAAATCCTGTCCATGGAGGACATCTGCATTGCAGCAACTGAGGCATGAGTTGAGAAAAAGTGAGAGAGCATGGATCAAAATTGGTGATCATGAGAATTATGAGAGTTATCAGATATTGTTGCAAGAATATCTTTGGATATGTAATGATGAATTTTGTAAATATTATATGAACCATATGCAATGTGCACTCAATAGGACAAAAGAGTTGTTTCAGACAGTTACATGTTTGGTGAATGGCTACAAGAACTCTAGTAGGTACTTGGGGCTAAATATAGATGACCTTAATGAATGTCTGGAGAATATGAAAGAAGGTTTGGAGAGGTTATTGGGTAATAAAGAATTGGTCAAGGATGAGGTGGTAAGGGAGAAGTGGTCAATGTGTTCTCTGGTAATGGAAGAGGAGGCATGTTCTATTTTGGATAAAATTACGCCAACCAAATCTTTATTGAACCTTGTTCTTCAGTAGTGGTTTGCCAGCTGGCATAGAAGGTGGCACCAGTGTTGGTAATGATTTTTAATAAATCTTTGTGCTTAGGAAATTTATCAGATTTATATAACTGTGCTATGGTGAAACCTTTGTTAAAGCATGACAACTTGGAACCTTTCGTGTTAGAGAACTAAAGGCCTATTTATATGCTTCCTTTGATCGTGAAGGTTACTGAAAAGGTGGTATTGTGAGGGGATCCCAAATGGCCACCTAAGGAAAGGCATGGTTGGAAGCAACTCTGAATTCTCTCGTTCTTGGAATGGTTAGGAAGTGAAAAGGGAAGCAGCAAGACTTTCCCGCCGAATCTCAAGTCAGTCTCCCATATTACCAGATATCCATAGCAGAAGCTTTCGCCCAAACTTCAATGCTGATTCCTCCTGCACAGCAGCAAGAAGCAGTGGCGATGGGAGACGCCGAGGTCATGATGAGACTGAGCATGGATCAGTGGCAAGCACACCTTCTGTCAATGTTGGAAAACCCTGTTGAATGTGAACTGCAATGATCCTCTTTGGGAGGTAGCAGCAGAGGTGAACTCTCGATGAGAAGTGGTTCCGGCTTCAACTACATGAAGAGAGGAAAGATCAGTACAAATAGGACAAGCGGCTACAATCTCAGGTATTGATTTTACAGCTTTACCCTCTGGGTTATTGTTAGAAGCATCCCTGAAGGTGCTAACCCCTTAGATCCAACCTGAAAAGATCTCACTAGAATCTGTTTTGGACGCTTTATCTTCTTTGCATTTGGTTGTTAACTTCTTTAACCAATGCTATGATGACTTTAGTTTGTTTAAGAATGATTCTTCCTTGTCTAATTTACAGTCTCAAGTGCAGAAGCTAGCAGTTGACTGCAGAATCACAGAAACAATGTACTGCTTTAAAGATAAAATACTTATCAATAAGCAATTGGAAAATTTTGAAAATTCTATATGTTTTTTGGATCCTCATTTTTAAAATTTTCCTAGACATCCTATTTTTTCCACAAACCAACTTTTAAGAAACTACTTTGAAGAGGTTTTAGGAACTCCAAAAGATGCATTTCTACCAAATTCCAAGGCTTATTATATGTGTTCTCAGTTTAAAGTGGTACCTGAGGTTGGAAAATCTCAGTTGGTGAGGAAAGAAGCAGGTTTGGAGGATAGTTCACAAGATAGTTTGGATTTAACTGCTTGCCTGGAGAAATCTGTGAGACTCTCTTAATAACTTTTGTATTTCCTCAAGATTGTGAACTTATTTTGAGGATTTATGTTCATCGTAGACAAAAGCTCTTCATGGGGCACAAAATTTGGATATTTCCCAATTTAACTAAGGTTATGTAAGATCAGAGAAAGAAATTTTTAGCAATGAAGTAACAAGTGCTTTTACTTGATGTTAAATTTAAGCTTAGATTTCCATGTAAATGTTGCATAATCTGTGCCTCTCATAAGTATGACCCTGATCAGCTAAAAGCTTTCTACAAAAAAGTTTGAACTACCTGCACTATCTAGTGATGATAAATAACTTGCATAGATTTGTTTTTTGTCTTTCTTCAAGAGCAATTGTTTGTTATAATTTCCTCAGAATTACCTGGCTTCGAGGTTTATTGTCTCTTGGATCTCCTCCCATATATTGTGGACTGTTAAGCACTAGAAGGTTCCTATTTGAAGTATACAGTCCCATCTAATTTTTTTTATTACTAAATGTGCTTTGCTTAACAAGTGGTTTTGCTTGAGTTGTAAAAATTTAAAAGGTATAAATAAAAGTTTTTTAAAAAAAAAAGACAGTATTGTTTCAATTGGTGGAATTTGTTGACCAGGTCCAGTGTCTGGATAAACAAAATATGGTTTTTATTTATTTATTTCAAACTGACTATTCTCCCCCCCCTCCACTTTTATTAAGCTGCGGTAGAGGTTTCGACTGTGGCCCAGAACGCTAAATATAACAATTTGTGTGGGCAATTCTTTAAACTATCCCCCTCTTTTACTAAGATGCGCTATGCTTTTTAGCACACGATAAATATTAGCACATGCTAAATATGTGCTACATGCTAATGCGTGCATGTTATCCTATGGATGCATTAGCTGTTAGCACACCCGTTGATTTAGCGTGCGTTAAAACGCTTAGGGTTCCTTTTATCAAGATGCGGTAGAGGTTTAATGCGCAGAATACTGCGCGTTAAACCACCTGCTGCGCTAGCCATTGATGAGGCATTAGTATTTTGGCTTGCTGCGGGGGTTAGCGCGTGATGAAATGTCCGACGGGCTAACCCCCTTAGCGCACCTTGATAAAAGGAGCCCTTAGTAAAAGAGGGCCTGTGAGTAATTGAGGGTAGGTGATGTTGGATAGCAGATGGACTGGGTTTTTTTTAGTGTTGGTTTTATGCTTTATTGCTAATTTTGAATTATGCATGTTTTTCTTTTTGTAATCCACCTAGGTTTAGATGGAATATAAGCTTTTAAAAATAAATAAATAAAATCTTTTGGTTGGGAAATAATTTGGATGAAAGAAATTCCTCCCCTCCCTTTATTAAGCCACAGAAGAGTTTTCTACTGTGGCCTAGAGCAGTGTTCTTCAACCTTTTTACACATATGGACTGGTTGAAGAAGTCATGGGTTAGACCCCGCCCATCTCTGCCCCAGACCCCGCCCCCATAATAGTACTAATTGTAACACTATTTTTTCCATTCAATTTCATATATACACACAATATATCCTTATTAACAACACATAATGGTTAACCACAAAATTAAACTACACAAAGCACACTGTATGCTTATCAACATTCATTCCTATCAGAACACAGATAACCCCTATGCAAGTACTAATATATACAAACAAACCTTAAGATGCAAGACTCTACATGCAGTACAACCCCAGAGAAATAGGAACAAATGCATTTCTTCCTGAACAGTGCAAAATACAGACAGCAGATGTAAATTCTCAAAATTGACACAATTCAATCACTAAATTCATAAATCTAGGCAAATGGATGTCAGGTCTTAGTTTATGTGGATAACTTTTAAAATTCTAAATTCAGTTTGGCACAAATTTAGGAGGTCACCTTAGACTATGCCTCTCTGTATTATATACAAGTATTACAAAGAAATAAGCACAGTCTTGTACAAGCACCTATTTTATGCACATGTGTGCTAGGGAAATTTGTTATCTCCCTCTCTCCATGCTGTGATTTACTTTCTGGCTTGCTCCTGCCTGGCCGTTTTATGCCGCCCCGGTGTTATCTTCGGGCCGGCTCCCTCTTCTTCACTGCTGCAGTGCACAAAGCCACGGGCACGCGTCCCACGCCTCATCTGGAAGCCTTCCCTCTGACGTTGCAACATCAGAGGGAAGGCTTCTGGTTCTGATGCAGGACGCCCGTAGGAGCTGCTGCCCACGGCTTTGTGCAGTGCAGCAGTGAAGAAGAGGGAGCTGGCCCAAAGATAACATTGTCTCGGGCCCAATGCACATGCATTCCTGTGGACCGACAGGAAATTTCTGCAGACTGGCACCGGTTCACGGACTGGCGGTTGAAGAACACTGGCCTAGAGCACTAAATGCTCCAACACTGCTCGACACTCATAGGAATTCTATGAGCGTTGGAGTATTTCGCACGCTGGACTGTGGTAGAAACCTCTGCTATGGCTTAGTAAAAGGGGGAGGAGGGAGGGAAATGCTTGAGAAGAGGAGGAAGAGGTTCCCTTATCCCTTTCAAGAAATGCTGTGAGAGCTCCAGCATCTCCTAGCTGGGAAACTGACCTAGAATACAAAAAAAAACAAAAACATTAAAAAACAATTTTAAATCTTAATACTGAGAGGGTAATTTTCCAAAACGTTTGCATAGGCAAAACAGTGATAAGCCTTTTATAAAACTGAACTCTTGAGATGTGAGAAGACTTATGCGAATGTAGGCTGTATACATTTAATAATTTGAAGTTAGTATAATAAAAGGATAACACCTTGTAGGTTTTATCTTTCATCTGTTTGCTTTTAGTTCTGAACATTTTACTACTGACATGTGCTGCACTCTAATGGACTTTCTAAAAACAGCAAATGAACAGAACAACCTATTTCGAAGACAACAAAGCAGAACCCAAACAGAAGCAGTTTCCTACAGACAGTTTTGGAAAGATCTAATTGACAATAATGCATTAAAAAAAAAATAAATTAGAAGAAACAGGTCCTGTTAGTGAGGGACTGGAAAGGAAAGGGTAATGTCAATGTCAGGGCTTGAAGATGGACAATGATGGGGCTGCATAAACTTCACACTGAAGACTGCTTCAGGGACAGGAAGCCTCTCAAACCTTTTTAGCTCCAGCACACTCCTTTTATCAAGCTGCGTTAGTACATAAGTACATAAGTAGTCGCCTCCGCCGGGGCAGACCAGAGGTCCATCCCGCCCAGCGGTCCGCTCACGCGGCGGCCCATCAGGCATATTGCCTGAGCAGCGGTCCCTGACTAATTTTATACCTACCTCTACACTTATCTCTAAACCTTCCACTGCTCTTATCTGTACCCCTCAATCCCTTTTTCCTCCAGGAACCTATCCAGGTCTTCCTTGAAACCATGTACTGTGCTATTTCCTATCACGGCCTCTGGAAGGGTGTTCCATGTATCCACCACCCTCTGTGTGAAAAAGAATTTCCTTGCGTTTGTTCTAAACCTGTCCCCCTTCAATTTCATCGAGTGTCCCCTTGTTCTTGTGGTTTCTTTCAAATTGAAAAATCTGTCCTTGTCAACCTTTTCGATGCCCCTCAGGATCTTGAAGGTCTCTATCATATCTCCTCTGAGTCTCCGCTTTTCCAGGGAGAACAGCCCCAGCCTCTTCAGTCTGTCAGTGTATGTAAGGTTTTCCATACCCTTAATCAGTTTAGTTGCTCTTCTCTGGACTCCCTCAAGCATTGCCATGTCCTTTTTGAGGTACGGTGACCAGTACTGTACACAGTATTCAAGATGCGGGCGCACCATAGCCCGGTACAGTGGCAGGATGACTTCCTTCGTTCTGGTCGAGATACCCTTCTTAATGATACCTAACATTTGGTTTGCTTTCCTCGAGGCTGTGGCGCACTGTGCCGACGCCTTCAATGTCGTGTCTACCATCACTCCCAGGTCTCTTTCCAGCTTACTGACCCTTAGCATTGATCCCCCCATTTTGTAAGTGAACATCGGGTTCCTTCTCCCTATATGCATGACCTTGCATTTCCCTACGTTGAAGCTCATTTGCCACTTTTTCGCCCATTCTTCCAGTGTCGTAAGATCCCTTTGGAGATCCTCGCAATCTACCGTGGTTTCAACCTTGCTGAATAGTTTGGTGTCATCTGCGAATTTGATGACCTCACATTTTGTTCCCGCCTCCAGGTCGTCAATGAATATGTTAAACAGGAGCGGTCCCAGCACTGACCCTTGAGGAACCCCGCTCGTGACCCCTTGCCAGTCCGAGTAGTGGCCCTTTACACCAACCCTCTGCTTCCTGTCTGCCAGCCAGTTTTTGATCCATCGGTGGACCTCCCCTCGCACCCCGTGATTCCATAGCTTCCTGAGCAACCGCTCATGTGGTACCTTATCGAAGGCTTTCTGGAAGTCCAGGTAAATTATGTCTATGGGTTCACCTTTGTCCACCTGGCTATTTACCCCCTCGAAGAAGTACAACAAGTTTGTGAGGCACGACCTACCCTTGCAGAACCCATGCTGGCTCGACCTTAGCTGTCCATTTTTTTCGATATGATCACAGATGCTGTCCTTAATCAGCGCCTCCATCATCTTTCCCGGGACCGATGTGAGGCTCACCGGCCTATAGTTTCCCGGGTCGCCCCTTGAACCCTTCTTGAAGATGGGCGTGACATTAGCTATTTTCCAGTCCTCCGGGATCTCTCCAGTTTTTAGGGATAGGTTGCATATTTGTTGAAGTGTCTCTGCTATTTCATTCCTTAATTCCTTGAGCACCCTTGGGTGAATGCCGTCCGGACCTGGTGACTTGTCGCTCTTTAGCTTGTCTATCTGCCTGAGGACATCCTCCTGGCTCACCTCTAGTTGGACCAGCTCGCTATCTTGATCTCCATTTTCTATTGCCTCTGGTTCCGGAATTTTGGATGTGTCCTCCCTCGTGAAGACCGACGTAAAGAAGTCATTTAACTTGTCAGCTATTTCTTTTTCCTCCCTCACTACTCCCTTTCTATCCCCATCATCCAAGGGCCCCACTTCCTCCCTCGCTGGTTGCTTTCCCTTTACGTACCTGAAGAATGATTTGAAATTTTTTGCCTCTCCCGCTAGTCTCTCTTCATATTCCCTCTTTGCTCTCCTAACCACTCGGTGGCACTCCTTCTGGCTTTCCTTGTGTTCCTTTTGGTTGGCCTGCGTTTGGTCCTGTTTCCATTTTTTGAACGATGCTTTCTTATCACTGATCGCCTTTTTTACAGCAGCCGTTATCCATGCTGGGTTCTTTATTCGATTTTTCTTGCACTCTTTTCTGAACCTGGGGACGTACAGGTTCTGTGCTTCGTGCACCGTACGTTTGAGCAGGGTCCAGGCGCTTTCTACGGACTCTATCTTCCTTGTGCTGCCATTGAGATTCTTCCCCACCATTTTCCTCATTGCATCATAATTCCCTTTTTTGAAGTTGAGCGCTGTTGTTGTGGTTCTTTTCACCCTGGATGATCCCAGTTCTAGTCTGCACTGGATCATGTTATGATCGCTGTTCCCCAGTGGGTCTAATACTGCTACTTCCTTTGCAGGTCCCCCCAGTCCACTGAAGATTAGATCAAGAGTAGCTTCTCCTCGTGTAGGTTCCGTGACCAGCTGCTCCAGGAAACAGTCCCGCGTTAGGGCTTGAACACGCAGAATAGTGCGCACTGAATTGCCCTGCGCACTAGACCTTAACACCAGCGTTGAGCATGGAGCTGGCGTTAGTTCTAGAAGCATAGCGTGCGGTAATTTCCTGCGTGTGCTTAAAACGCTAGAACACTTTAGTAAAAGGAGCCCTAAATCAGTGGTTCCCAACCCTGTCCTGGAGGAACACCAGGCCAATTGGGTTTTCAGGCTAGCCCTAATGAATATGCATGAAGCTAATTTGCATGCCTATCACTTCCATCATATGCAAATCTCTCTCATGCATATTCATTAGGGCTAGCCTGAAAACCCGATTGGCCTGGTGTTCCTCCAGGACAGGGTTGGGAATCACTGCCCTAAATGGAGCAAATGTTTTGCACAGCACATTATAATTGAATTTATTCCATTGGGTTTTTTTTAAAATTCTTTATTGATTTTCCATATATCAACAGTGCAATACAGAAGTATATAAACATATAATAAATCAAGAAAAGCACATTCATCTTACAGGCATACATGAGCCTTTAAACCCACCTCCCTATCCAATAACTAGTCAACTAAAACATAAATACATAGATTCTTTCAATAACCTTTCCCTATTTAAAGTAGTAATGTAATCTCACCCTCCTCCTACCCACCCTGGATGTATGTATTCAAAGGGCTAAAATTAAGATAAAAGTATCCCTCCCCCCACCCTCCCCCTTCCCTAGATGTGTATGGAAATAAACAAAAATGAAAGATAAAAGACAGCTATAATGAAGAAATAAAAGATGTCAATGGTCCCCAAGCCAATTTAAATAAATTGCTATGCCCCAACATGTCAGCATTCATGTTCTCATACCTATAGCTTAAACATAAATTCGCCCACCAAAAAGGAAAATTGAGGCGTTCATAATTTTTCCAGTTACGAGTTACCATCTGCATGGCTATTCCGGTCATAATTAGAAAAAGCCGGCATTTATAGTAGTCCATGGGGGGCTTAATATGCAATAATTTTCCACATATGACTACCTCATGTGTCACTGGAATTTATAAAATTGCAAAACCATCAAAAAACTAAATATGAAAGTTATTTATTTAACCCCTCTGTTTACAAAACCGCGCAAGAGGTTGTTAGCGCTGGCCAGCATGCTGAATGCTCTGCGCTGCTCCGAAGCTCATACGAACTCTATGACTGTCGGAGTAGCGCAGAGCATTCAGCCCGCCGGCCAGTGCTAAAAACCTTTTGTGTGGTTTTGTAAAAGGGGAGTAAATTCTTCAAGCTATGTGTGGTGCAGTGGTTAGAGCTACAGCCTCAGTACCTTGAGGTTGTGGGTTCAAAACCCGTGCTGCTCCTTATGACCTTGGGCAAGTCACTTAAGGGCAAATTCTATAAGAAGCGTCCAAAAGTTAGGCACTGTTCAGCACGATTCAAGTAAAATTGGGTGCTGTTTAGTGAATCGCACTGAGTGGTACCTATTTGGGCTCCTATTTTGGAGGCACCCAATAAATCGGACAGCTCTGGGAACAACTAAAAGTTAGGCGCCCATGCAAGTACTTAAGCACGCTTAAGAGCAGTGACTCTGTAAGAAGGCGCCTAACACGTAGCCACGCCCACGCCTAACGTGCATAGCACCTATTTTATTGAGGGCCGCCTAAATTTTTAGAGGTGCCTTGTTACAGAATCGCGCTTTCTTGATAGGCACCTATGTTTCAATCAGTGTTGATTAAAAAGCTTAATTATGCTTGCTCTTCAATTTAGATAGGCGCCTATCTAGTTGGGCGCCTCTGAAATAGATGCCTAACTTTAGGAGCTGGTTACAGAATTTGGGCCTTAATCCTCTACTGCCCCAGGAACATTAAATAGACTGTGAGCCTACTGGGACAGATAGGGAAAATGCTTGAAGTACCTATTTGTAAAACTGCTTTGAGAGTGGTTGAAAAACTACAAAATGGCAGTATACTGTACAAGTCCCAATCCCTTTCTCTCCCTCCCACCTTGTAACAACAGTGAAATTAAAGAAGATAGAACAGAATTGCTAATCAATGCGATGGATGAGCTTGTTTTTAAGTACAAATTAACTCAAAATGCGGCTAGGTAGTCGACAAGCAAACACGCGTTTCATCATCCTCCATCTGCAGTTCTCTTTTTTCAATTTAATTTCTGTAAGAGCTGAAAATCCAAATTCACAACGATAAGATCAAGAAGATCCAAACACAGTAACAAAGCCTTGGTTGCTTTGTTGCTCAAGTTAGGATAGCAATTGTATAAAAAATAAAACTAAAATTATTTGCCATTTGTTTTCAAGGACCAATCACGTCAAAGAATGATGCTTGTCTTAGCGATTGTATCCATATGCCCACAGACGCTTATAACATTGACAGACTCTTGCGTACGTGACGTACATCTCATCTATTCTAGTGTATACTTATGAAGAGAATTTTAAAAAATAAAGTAAAATTCTGGGCTCTATTGTGGCACACCTGAAATCTGTTCAGGGCACATGGTTTGAGAGACACTGTTCTAAATAGAACCCACAGTCAATTTGGGAGAAAAATGGTACCAAGGGCAGTTCAGAAGAGTCCCATACTGCAAACAGAATGACCATATGAGATGGTACAGTGAGACTGGTCACATAAGAATGCTTTTTAAATCCAATCCTTGTTAGTGTTATTATTACTATTGAAAAGCATATGAGGACAGACTTAAAGATCTCAATACGTATACTTTGGAGGAAAGGTGGGAGAGGGAAGATATGATAGAGAAATTTAAATTCCAAAAATTAATCTACAGAATATTACTCGCCAGAGATGGGCTACATCCCCCCCCCCCACCCGATGAACATTTCACAACAAGGTGGAGAAAAAGCCTCAAAAAATTTCAATGCAGCAGTAACCAACTTCAATGCTGTTTTAAGATTCAAAGCTGCTTATTTACTATCACTGGCAAAAAAAACTCCACCACCACTGAAATTTAATTATCAAAAGGGTGATAAACCCATCACTGTGCACAGGAAAAGCAAAATCAAAAAAGTTTTACTTAACTTGGGACCATGGTCTGAAACGCCATGCTGTGTTGATAGAAAATGGCCAGACTGTCAGTGGAAACGCCACGGCACCAGTCAGATGTACAGTCTAGAATCCATGCCCAATCCTCCAACAAGTGCCTTGTTTCGCCTCTCAAAGGCTTCGTCAGGGAATATATCAGCTGGAAAACTCCGCTCCTCTTATGTGCACACAGGCACAAGCTAAGTAAAACTTTTTTGATTTTGCTTTTCCTGTGCACAGTGATGGGTATATCACCCTTTTGATAATTACATTTCAGTGGTGGTGGAGTTTTTTTGCCAGTGATAGTAAATAAGCAGCTTTGAATCTTAAAACAGCATTGAAGTTGGTTACTGCTGCACTGAAATTTTTTGAGGCTTTTTCTCCACCTTGTTGTGAAATGTTCATCGGGCTTGTGTAGCCCATCTCTAGTGAATAATATTTTGTAGATTAATTTTTGGGATTTGTTTATTACTCTTTAGTTTTTTCTTGAGAGATGTTTAAATACCTATGTGGCATTAATGTGCATGGGTCAAGTCTCTTTCATTTGAAAGGAAGCTCTGGAATGAGAGAGCATAGGATGACGTTAAGAGGTGATAGGCTCAGGAGTAATCTAAGGAAATACTTTTTTACAGAAATGGTGGTAGATGCATGGAACAGTCTCCCGGAAGAGGTGGTGGAGACAGAGACTGGGTCTGAATTCATGAAAGCCTGGGATAGGCTACTCCCAAAGGAAGTCCCTGATTGGCTCAGACGCCTCAGGCCCCTCCCAAGAAAGCCAATCAGGGCATTAGGCCCCTCCCCATGCATCACACATGGAAGTAAAACTCAGATGTCTTAATCCGTCCTCCTTTTTCTGGAGCTGTATGGTAACCCTAGGGAAGGGATATGAAGGTTCAACTACAGCCAATTCTGGAAGCTTCCTTTAATGTAATTTTTTGTAGAAATATATTTTTTTATAATCACACATAGGGCACACCATCTGCAAATAGTAAACACCATCTGCAAACAGTAAACACTCTTTGCAAACAGTTCACACTGTCAATGACAGATGAAATGCAGTGGAACTTTTTATTTGTTGTTTTATGTTGTTTGGGGTTTTTGTTTTAACTATGGTTTCCATTAGAAAATGGCATGAATTGACAAAAAGAGAGCCTATTTTATAATGCTACATAGTCAAAACATGATGTCGTGTTATATTATTTATCTCCTGCTGTCAGGAGAGAAGAAAGGAATCACATTGGAAAAAGGTTGAATGAAAAATATATGGTAGTGGTGTTTAGAACCACAACTACATCTGATGGTTCTATTAAATATTTATGTAATTGAATGGCAGAGTTTTTGGAATTTGCCTTTATAAAATAGCAGCAAGGTCCTTCGCAAGCAGTGGAACAGCTCCTGCCAATTCTGAGCAAGTTCAGACCGTTGCTCATTTTACTAGCCACTCTTTATTCATCCAATGCGGCCTGTGTTTCGCGGAGCAAAGCAGCATCCCTGCGTCAGGGAAATTAATAGCAGCAAGGTCCTTCACAAGCAGTGTAACAGCTCCTGCTGATTCTGAGCAAGCCAGCAAACAGTTGCTAGGTATGTGCACTCCCTTTCTGACTTGTATGCACACACACATGTGCATAGCTAAAAGAGAACACTGGTTAGGATATCAAAATGGCTTCTCTTCCAAGCTTCAAGCACCACTCCATCTCTCTTGGCCTCATAATGCTCCAGATTTGTTCAGGAAGAAGGGCACGGAAGCCTTGCTATGAACTTCATTCTTTCAGGAACATAAGAATAGCCTTTCTGGGTCAGACCAATAGTCCATCAAGCCCGCTCGCTAGCCAATTCTCACGGTGGACAACCTAGGTCCCTAGTACCCTAGAGGAAAGGAGACAGGGGAGATATGATTCAGACGTTCAAATACTTGAAGGGTATTAACGTAGAACAAAATCTTTTCCAGAGAAAGGAAAATGGTAAAACCAGAGGACATAATTTGAGGTTGAGGGGTGGTAGATTCAAAGGCAACGTTAGGAAGTTCTACTTTACGGAGAGGGTGGTAGATGCCTGGAATGCGCTCCCGAGAGAGGTGGTGGAGAGGAAAACGGTGACTGAGTTCAAAGAAGATTGGGATGAACACAGAGGATCTAGAATCAGAAAATAATATTAAAAATTGAACTAAGGCCAGTACTGGGCAGACTTGCATGGTCTGTGTGGAGGATGGACTGGGGAGGGCTTCAATGGCTGGGAGGGTGTAGATGGGTTGGAGTAAGTCTTAACAGAGATTTCGGCAGTTGGAACCCAACACAGTACCGGGTAGAGCTTTGGATTCTTGCCCAGAAATAGCTAAGAAGAAAAAATTTAAAAATTTAAATTGAATCAGGTTGGGCAGACTGGATGGACCATTCGGGTCTTTATCTGCCGTCATCTACTATGTTACAAGCATCTTATTCCTTATACCCCATTAAGATCACTAAGCTCCTCATCACAGCACTTATTATCTGTACCGCCACTAAATTATATTAATACAATGCGCACTTCCAATTTTTCAGTAACTGCCCCATCACTTTGGAATGCTGCCCCAATTAATCTAAGAGAAGAAACATTGAGTCAATTTAAATCAAAACTCAAGGCATTTTTATTTAAAGATGCGTATAACATTTAAACATCCTTTTTAGGATGATAATAACAATATTTCAAAGATGAAAACAAAAACAAAAACTGTAGGATACAGATGGTCTAGAGATAATTTATTAAACACTGACATATAAAACCATGAAAATTAAATTAAAAAGTACAATAATAAAAAATACTTTTTAATTGAATTTTCATGGCTTTATATGTCAGTGTTTAATAAATTATCTCCAGAACATCTGTATCCTACAGCTTTTGTTTTTGTTTTCATCGGTGGATTGTTTTCACTGTGGATCATTGGGTCTCCCCATTTTTCTTTGTAATATTTCAAAGATGACATTTTTCATTTTATTTGTTTTTTTACATTTTTTTTTTCTTTTTACCCTACCTATTGCTTTTGCCCTAATTGTTTCTTTTCTAATCAATATTGTAGTTAGAAACATAGAAACATAGAAAAAAGCAGCAGAAAAGGGCTATAGCCCACCAAGTCTGCCCATTCCAAGTATCCCCTCCCCTGAATTTACTCCCTTAAAGATCCCACGTGAGTATCCCATTTTCTCTTAAAATCTGTCACGCTGCTGGCCTTTATCACCTGGAGTGGGAGTCTGTTCCAATGACCCACTACTCTTTCGGTGAAGAAGTACTTCCTGGAGTCGCCATGAAACTTCCCTCCCCTAATTTTCAGCGGATGCCCTCTGGTGGTCGAGGGTCCCATGAGCCAGAAGATATCATCTTCTGACTCGATGCATCCCGTGATGTACTTATATGTTTCAATCATATCTCCCCGTTCTCTTCTTTCCTCAAGTGAGTACCTCCGCAATTTTTTAAATCTTTCTTCATACGTGAGATCCTTGAGCCCCAAGACCATCCTGGTGGCCGTTCGCTGAACCGACTCAATCCTCAGCACGTCCTTTCGGTAGTGTGGTCTCCAAAACTGAACACAGTACTCCAAGTGAGGCCTCACCATGGCTCTGTACAACGGCATCATAACTTCAGGTCTCCTGCTGACGAAACCTCTGCGGATACACCCCATCATTTGTCTTGCCCTGGAGGAAGCCTTCTCCACTTGATTGGCAACCTTCATGTCATCACTAATGATCACCCCTAGGTCGCGTTCCGCCGTGGTCCTAACCAAGGTCTCACCATTTAGTACATAAGTTCTACGCGGGTTTCTCTTACCCAGGTGCATTATCTTGCATTTTTTAGCATTGAAGCCTAGCTGCCAAGTAGTTGACCATTGTTCCAGCAACAGTAAGTCGTGTGTCATATTATCAGGTAATAAGCTTTTGCCTACTATGTTGCAAAGTTTGGCGTCGTTGGCGAACAGTGATACCCTTCCTCTAAGTCCTTGCGTCATATCTCTTATGAATAAGTTAAATAGAATCGGGCCCAGGACCGAGCCCTGCGGCACTCCACTGATCACGTCCGATGCTTCGGATGGGGTACCGTTCACCACCACCTTCTGAAGTCTACCGCTCAGCCAATCCCCAACCCATGTAGTTAGAGTGTCTCCTAATCCTATCGATTTCAGCTTGTTCAGTAATCTTCGATGAAGGACGCTATCAAATGCTTTACTGAAGTCCAAATATACCACGTCCAGTTCTCCCTGCTTACCCAACCGTTTCAAGTAAGTTGTTTGTTGTGTTTATTGTTATTAAATGTTTGACTTTATTGTATGACTACATGCTAATTTTAATTGTAAACCGCCTTGAAACTATAGGCTCCTTTTATCAAGGTGTATAGGCGGTTAACGTGTGTAATACTGCGCGTTCAACCGTCTGTCGCGTTAGTCGCTAATGCCTCCATTGACGAGGTGTTAGTTTTTAGGCTTGCCGCAGGGGTTAGCGCGTGATGAAATGTCCGACGCGCTAACCCCCGTAGCGCGCCTTGATAAAAGGAGCCCTATGTATAGGCAATATATCAAATTTTAAATAAACGTTGAAACTTTAAGGGGAAGTGGCAGCATGCTATAGACTCCCTCACAGTCATTTACTTGTAGCATGTCCTAATACATGCTCACGAGATTAGGGCACACTGCTAATAAATGATCCCTTTAAAACAGGGATCTCAAAGTCCGTCCTTGGGGGCCGCAATCCAATCGGGTTTTCAGGATTTCCCCAATGAATATGCATTGGAAGCAGTGCATGCACATAGATCTCATGCATATTCATTGGGGAAATCCTGAAAACCCGACTGGATTGCAGCCCTCAAGGAGGGACTTTGAGACCTCTGCTTTAATACAAGAATGGCTGCCTTACCAGTCAGTTTTACAGAAGGAAGGCATTGATGACGACTCTTTCATCTGTCCACAGGATGTTCCAAGATGCTGAATGATAAATTCTAAAAAATGGTAAGGATTTTAATGAATATTGTTTGATCATCTCAGACTCAGTACGATGGATTGAAACAAGTTTCAAGTTTATTATAAATTTGATTGATCGCTTATTCAAAAATTCTAAGCGATGAACACATCAGTAAAATTACAAAATTAAGAGGGGCGACAAAAACAAACAGAGAATTAAACCTAACAAAACATATTGAAGACTAACTTTACAAACATAATAAAACACGAGGAAAGGATGGGAAAAGAAATACAAATTGATTGATAGAAGAGAAGACAATTATGGTAAAAAAACAATAGGAAGGGAAAGAACAATGAACCTCAGAGAGGTTATGGGATTAGAATGAAACTCCTAGTCAGGCTTTCTAATTATTAAATGCATCTTTAAAAAGAAAGCTTTTTAGTTTGCTCTTAAATTTATCCAAATTGTTCCATGTTTGAGGAGCTGTAACAGAGAAGATGAAATGCCGCCATGTGTTAATAATTTTAAGTGAGGGAATAACTAGTAAATGTTGATCATTAGACCTCAGTAGTCTAGTTGAGGTATAGGGAATCAATGATTTATAAATGAAAGCTGGAGTTTTGTAGAACAAAGATTTGAAGGTAAGCAGACTTAATTTATACATTATACGGCTTAATTTATATATTATACAGCTTGTCATTTCTCTTAACGAGTTCCCTAATCGTGCCCCAAGTCAGACAAGATCTTCTTGCAAATTTGCTACATAATCAATTTTTTTGTGTACATGTATGAGTGAGAAGAGAAGGGCAAAAATTCAAGTTTTCACTATTCAGCTTCCCATTGAAAGTCAAAGCAAGAAATTAAGCAGCAGGGGAGCTGGCCTCACTCAGTTGACTTACAACAATTTCTGCAGCTAGAGATGGGAAACAGATTCACCCTGTGCCTTTACAGCTTTTCATGGGCAATCCAAATCAAACTTCCAGTCAATTACTTCATTCTATGCTGTTTCACATCATGAAAAGAAAGTCTATTTATTTATAAGATTTTATGGACCTGCTTGAGGATGTAATTTAAGAAAACATTAACAAGCTGTTCCAAATACCAGGTTTCAAACCCTGCAGGGCGAAAATTCATTGATGGGAAAACTTCGGCAACTATAATGCAAAGCTGTAGCTTCTCCTTTAGAGAAGATTATTTTCTGGAGCTCAAACTCTGGCCCATGATCAATGTTCAGCTTTCTTTCTTTTTCTGATGATTAAGCACAGAAAGTCAAGTAGAGAAATATTTCAAATGTCCATCGAAGTCACTTTAACCAGGTCACAAACAAAGCAAGCAATTACCTCTGGTGCTACCTTAAATAATGGGATACTAATAAGTAACGTTTAAAGTGAATTCATTTTTTCCCCCAATCCATTCCTTAAAGATCTAAAACTGAAAGGAAGCAGGAATTCTATATTTTTATTTTTAAATGCTTTGACAATACAGAGTGGAGATTTAAGTGTACCATCACATTCTTTGGTCCCTCTCTGTATTTTTGATTTAAAGGTACAGTGGTGCCTCACACAACAAACTTAATTCGTTCCAGGAGCAAGTTTGTTATGCGAAAAGTTCGTTATGTGAAACGCGTTAAGCGCAGTGACTAACGACTGCCTGCAGTGCCTGCGCGGAAGGATGCAATACATCGGCAGTGATCGTGGAAGCTCAGGCGACTTCGTTGTGTGAAACGAAGTTCGTTGTATGAATCATGACATGAAGTTCGTTGTGTGCAGCGTTCGCTGTGCGAGGCGTTCTTTATGCGAGGCACCACTGTACACAGCAGAAGACAGTGGCAGAGTTTAGCATCATTACAGTAAAAATGTATAGTTGGTTTCATATTTCCTTTTGAGAATCAGGGATAACAGCTAAGTTCACCAAAAGAATTATTTTCCCTAATCAATAGAACCACTGGGGAAAAGCTACGGCAGATGCATCTAACCCTGTCTGCAGTCTCATCCTTGTGTGGTCTGCAGCTTGAACTGTGTGTAGATGCTTCAGTAAAGCAACTCCTAACTGCATTTCTTAGTGCAGAAAGTACCAAATAATGTACACTGCACACAGGGAGGTTCCAAGACATTTTCTCTGCTTTCTCAGGAAATGGGCTCCCGCTGAAAAGTAACCTGACCAACTGAGGTTAAAAGGATAAATTGCATGACCTGGGCTAGGGGAGACCAAAACATTAAAAATGGAGCTTCTTGTGCACCTGGAACACGAGCATTTCTCATCATGCTTAGCAACTTTATTCACTACAGCTGTGATTTAAAGCAGCAATGCTATAAAATTCATTTCTACAAATGGCATTAAAAAGTAAACCTAAAGTTTCAGAAAGGAAGCCTGCAGGGATAGCCCAAGGCTACATAGTGCCCTAGGCAAACCTTTAGTTTTGTGTCATTCCCCCCTGGTAGTTCAAGGCCCTACTTGTCCCTCACACACACACACACACATAGTCCAGCTCCTCCTTTTACCTACCCCCATTCCTTTCCCTGAACCCAACATACTCTTTCCGTTCCCCACCCCCACTTAAAATTTATTTATTTATTCACTTTTCTATACTGCTCTCCCAGGGAGCTCAGAACAGTTTAAATGAATTTATTCAAGTACTCAAGCAGTTTTCCTTGTCTGTCCCAGTAGGCTCACAATCTATCTAATGTACCTGGGGCAATGAGGGGATTAAGTAACTTGCCCAGGGTTACAAGGAGCAGCATGGGTTTGAACCCACAACCTCACCAGAGGTTGCTGAGACTGTAGCTTTAACCACTGCTCCACACTCTCCCTTCCTAAGAAGGTGTTATCCACAAGAGGTTTAAAAAACCCTGTGGAATTCTGGTCACACTATGACATATCTTCCAACCCGGACCCCGACTCTTTTACAGTCGACTCCTGGACCAACATGAGCACACAGATCCTAAACAAAATGGCCCCCATCAAAATAAGAAAAATGAGAAACAAAAATTTGGATGGCTGGTTCAACGCCAAACTAGGATCAGTGAAACGGGAACTGCGAAAACTCGAAAGACTATGGCTGAAATCTGGTGATAGTACAGAGAGAGCCAATTGGAGAACAAAATTAAAGGAATACAAATAACGTATAACTACCAAACGCACTAACTTTTACGCTCTAAAAATCAGCTTCCCAAACCCTGACATCAAACACCTTTTCAAAATAGTCAAAAACCTTTACGACATTCAAACCCTAACCCGTCCTACCTCAGACTCCCCACCACCGGCCAATGCCCTGGCCGAGTTTTTCAACAGCAAAATCTCCAATCTGAGATCCTCCCTATCGGCCGTCACAACCAACCATCTGTACTACCCAGTTGCTCAGATCTATGATGAACCCAGGGCTGATCTGTTTTGGAACAATTTTACCATCCCCACCTGGCAACAATTCTGCAAGTTTTACTCAAAATACGTCAACTTCCACTACAAACTAGACTGTTGCCCACCAAATGTAATGAAAGTTGCCCCGGTCACCTTCAAAGCCAAGTTACACACTTGGCTCTCTTCCCTCCTACAGTCAGGCACCTTCCCTGAAGACCTAGGCCAGATCCTAATTACTCCAATTGTAAAAAACCCCAAAGAACCCATCTACCTGACATCAAATTACAGTCTCATTGCGAACATTCCCTTCTTTACAAAGTTGATGGAAGGCCTGGTCAACCAAGATTTAGTAACCTATCTGGACAAATTCAACATTCTAAACGATAACCAGTCAGGTTTTCGGTCCGGACACAGCAATGAACTGTTATTGCTTCTTTGCTAGATTCCCTCCATAGCCTGGTTAGCCAGGGCACAAGTGCACTAATCCTGCAATTTGATTCAAGTAGTGCCTTCGACTTAGTCGACCATGCCATTCTTTTGGACTGTCTGGAGTCAATCGGTCTCTCGGGCAATGTGTTAAAATGGTTCCAAGGCTTTCTAAGTAAACGATCATATCAAGTTTACAGTGACAATACTCATTCCTTCAGTTGGGTAAACGCATGTGGTATCCCACAGAGCTTCCCCCTGTCCCCCAAACTGTTCAACATCTACCTGGCCTCTCTAGGGAACCTATTGCAAAGTTTAAAAATCAAATTCTACATTTATGCTGACGACATCACCTTAGTGTTTCCCCTAACTAACTTAACTCCCGAGACAAAAAAAATCACCTAGCATCTATCTTAAAGCGAATCGAAATAGGGTGGCCGATTTCAAATTGAAGCTCAATTCAGAAAAAAACAAATTCTTCCTGGCGTGTCCGAATGACAAAATCAAAGATTCATCAATCGCCTTGAATGGTCAAGTCTTTTCTATCACAGATTCCATAAAAATTCTGGGAGTGACACTAGACCGCAGACTTATCCTTGAAGCACACACTGACTTACTGGTCAGAAAAATCTTCTCCGCCTTATGGAAACTAAGAACCACCAGAAAGTACTTCGACACAACCTCTTTCCACTTACTGGTGCAATCCTCCATTCTAAGCTTATTCGACTACTGTAATATCATCTATCTGGGTTCCTTCAAAAAAACCATTCAAAGACTCCGAATCATCCAGAATTCAGCAATCCGACTGATCTTTGGACTAAAAAATGGGAACACATAACCCCCTACTACCAAAAACTCCACTGGCTGCCCGTGGAAGCAAGAGTGCAGTTCAAGTTTGCCTGTCTCTGTTTCAAATCCCTTTTTGGCTCAGCCCCCTTATACTTGGTCCCCCATTTTATCTTAGATTGTCCATCTAGACCCACACACAGAACTCACCTGTTTAGCCATCCAACTCTAAAGGCCTGCCGCTACAAAAGATACCTGAATAGAAAACTTGCCTTCCAAGCAGGGCAACTAAATGATTGGCAGGGCATTATTATCTCGCGCTCCTCATCCTACCTAAACCAGAAAATTATTAAAAACTAACCTATTTAACCAATTTGTAACCTAAGACCTCTATGCCCGACTCTGTTTCCCAAGTCCTCTAAACCCTCCCCCTGTTTCCTACTCACCTATACATATGACCCCTATACACTGTACCTGTATCCTGCTTCCTACATAAATTGTATCCTGTATCCTGCTTATCTATATAAATTGTATTTTTATTTGCTGTTTGTACCTATATTCGCTGATTGTCCAGCCCTTCTTTGTTGTAAACCGCCTCGAACTACTACGGCTTTGGTGGTATATAAGAAATAAATTATTATTATTATTAGCCCCCCCTCTCCAAAGTTTATTGTGGTTCCTTGTTCTTTTCTCAGACTAGGACGAAATAGGGCAGAGTACAGTACTGGGGTTTAAGAAAGGATTGGACAATTTCCTGCTGGAGAAGGGGATAGAAGGGTATAGATAGAGGATTACTGCACAGGTCCTGGACCTGTTGGGCCGCCGCGTGAGCAGGCTGCTGGGAGCGATGGACCACAGGTCTGACCCAGCGGAGGCATTGCTTATGTTCTTATGATCCCAAAACATCCAGCATCCTTTCCTTTTCTGCTGCCCTTCCTCTGTCTGTGACAGGTATATGTCTCAATGACCATTGAAGAAACTGAAGGACGTCCTACCTCAGATACCCTCAGTTGAATAGGAAGGCAGAAAATGCCATCTGAATAGCAAAGTGCATTTTACAGAAAGCTTCTAAGGCCTGAGTCAATCTATTCTTGTGTATACTGGATCATATTTGAGACTCCATATTTGAGACTCCATCATCACAGATGGTTCACTATCATTAAGAGACAGCTAAGGATAAACAGGCCAATAGGAGGACTAGATAAAGGCCAGTTCTGAAAGAAGATCAGACTGTCTGGGTCAAAATTGATGAGACTAATTAACTCATTGCTGTAGGCTCCATAACGCACCAGGACAGGATTGTCAGAAAACCAGTACTGTCCAAAAATCTCATTTCTAGTAGAACTGGGTAACTTGGCATCTCTGAAAAGAAGCAGCAGCAGCAGACCACTCCCCGAGCCTTGTGTGGAGTCTGGTGGTCAACTTCCTATCATTAGGTTACTCATGTACAAGAACCCTGAAACATCCAAGGATCCATTGCGGAATTGGAGGGAGGAGCAGTCATCTACTAGTTTCTGAGGTATCCCTGAGCCTGGAAGTGCATGTGATTCTTCCATTTCAAGCTTACAATCAGAGCAAAAACATTGGCAATCTGCCTAATAGGCCCAAGGAGTTTGAACAGCAGCAAAGCAGAGGGAACCAAAGCAGCTGGTATCACAGGAGGAAGCACAGGAATGCTTTTCTTGGCCTTGTTCCCTTTGGGAGCTCCA
The DNA here is from genome assembly GCF_902459505.1 of Geotrypetes seraphini. NCBI lineage: Eukaryota > Metazoa > Chordata > Amphibia > Gymnophiona > Dermophiidae > Geotrypetes > Geotrypetes seraphini. The sequence goes on from NC_047084.1 coordinate 24,976,088, forward strand.
AAATCCTGGGTTTTGGCTTCAAAGGGTAATGCTGAAATTCGTGTTTTCTTATTTTGAAAGATTGTCAACAACATCTGTATTGCTGCTACACCAGGGAACTGAGGTAAGTTCCTCCACAAAAACAGCAGCCAAAACAGTGTAAGCAGATTTGAATAATAGATCTTTATTGAGCAAACCCACAATATCATCTGTTCAATAGTGACTGTGTTAGAGAAGATAATTTCTTCTGTAGTAGTTTTGACCTCTGATATGCATTCAATTCTCCTGTGCACAAGAGGAAGGCCTGGGAGAGCAGAGACTGAAAACTGAGACAGTGACCAGTAAGTGAAGCATTTGTCAGCGGCCTAAGCAGTATTATTGCAAATTAAGAACTTACAACAATTTATTAAAACTTTGTTGTTTATTAAATATATGGATCAGTCACCTAGCTGATATACTGTATGTTATTGTTAGGTTTTAACAGTGGCGTACCAAGGAGGGGGCGGGGGGCGAAGGGGGAGGAGGTCCGCCCCGGGTGCACGGACCAAGGGGGTGCACAGCTGGCCACTCACCAGGGAATAGGCTGCCATTGCTGTCTTCAGGAACAAGCCGGCGCCGAGTTCTCCCTCCCTGCTTATCTTCCCCGCAAGCCGACCAACTCTAGCCGTCCGACGTCAATTCTGACATAAGAAGTTGCCTCCGCTGGGTCAGACCAGAGGTCCAACGCGCCCAGCAGTCCACTCCCGCGGCGGCCCATCAGGTCCATGAACTGTAAGGTGATCCTTGTCCAAATCATTTTGTCCCCCTTGTCCTTCTATCTATACCCTATCATAACCTATCTCTACCTCTATCTATATCCCTCAATCCCCATATTCTTCAGGAATTTATCCAATCCTTCTTTGAAACCCGGTAGTGTACTCTGTCCTATCACAATCTCCAGAAGCGCATTCCAGGTGTCCACCACCCTCTGAGTGAAAAATAATTTCCTAGCATTGGTTCTAAAACTGTCCCCTTTCAATTTCTCTGAGTGCCCCCTTGTTCTAGTGGTTCCCAGTAGGCAAAAGAATCTGTCCCTTTCAACCTTCTCTATGCCCTTCATGATCTTGAAGGTCTCTATCATGTCTCCTCTGAGTCTCCGTTTTTCCAGGGAGAAGAGCCCCAGCCTTTCTAACCTGTCTGCGTATGAAAGGTTTTCCATACCTTTTATAATTTCCGTCGCTCTTCTCTGGACCCTCTTAAGTATCACCATGTCTTTCTTGAGGTATGGTGACCAATATTGGACACAGTACTCCAGATGCGGGTGCACCATCGCGCGATACAGCGGCAGGATGACTTCCTTCGTCCTTGTTGTAATACCCTTCTTAAAAATACACAACATTCGGTTTGCTTTCTTTGAGGCTGCTGCACATTGTGCTGTTGATTTCATTGTTGTGTCTACCAACACATCCAAGTCTTTTTCAAGGGTACTTTCCCCTAGCACTGATCCCCCCCCATTTTGTAGCTGAACATCGGGTTCTTTTTCCCTATATGCATGACCTTGCATTTCTCTATATTGAAGCTCATTTGCCATTTATTTGCCCACTCTTCCATTTTGTTTAGGTCCCTTTGTAGGTCTTCACAATCTTCCACGGTTCTAACCCTGCTACAGAGTTTCGTGTCATCCACAAATTTTATAACTTCACACTTCATCCCCCTTTCTAGGTCGTTTATAAATACATTGAACAGCAGCGGTCCGAGCACCGACTCTATGAATCACTACTTGACAGAGCTCCGTTTCGCCACTTTGTAAGGAGCAGAGATTGTTTTGAAAAGAATAGAAAGTGGATAGAAAACCGGCATAGACTACTAGGTCTGACGGTGAAAAGAATCCAAGGTTCCCTAGGGATTCTTTTCACCGTCCTACCTAGGGAACCTTGGGATTCTTTTCACCGTCAGACCTAGTAGTCTATGCCGGTTTTCTATCCACTTTATATTCTTTTCAAAACAATCTCTGCTCCTGACGAAGTGGCGAAACGGAGCTCTGTCGAGTGGTGATTCATAGAGTGGTGACATTTATTAGCGATTCCTAGAGTGGTGATATCTATGAGTGATTAGTGATGTTAGGACATTTTTGATTGGGTTCTATCAGGGCCGTTGTGTGTCCTTGTATGTCTGAGTGTTTATTGATTGAAGTTATTTATTTATTATTCATTATTTTTTGCTTGGTGTGTTTGTGTGTCTGTGGCACTTTATAGTTCATGAATTTTAACTTTCTTTATTCATTTTATGAACTGTTAGTGAGAATTTGTATTTGCATGATATGACCCCAGTAATGGATTCCTAGTGGGGATTTGCATTTGCACTTTATATTTATATTGTCTCTTGCCCTGCTACATTTCATTGATATACATATCTTTGCACTTTATGAATTATTAGTAAGCACTTCGCACCTTGTATTCCTTTTAGAATTATTTGTTAGGTATTTATTCCTTGTCTCCTGCACTTTACACATAGGTATTGCCTTATCATATATGTTCACTGTATGGTCTACTATTTTTTATAGTATTTATTATATTTATTGTTCTATTCATTAGGTAGGTTTTTATTCACCAGGTGTGTTTTCAGGGCGTATATGTATTTATTATGCCTTTATAACCCCTTCTCCTTGGTGTAAAAGTCTATTTTTTCTGGGAGTGTGATTTGATTTGCATTTTCATCAACACATTATGGACTATGTGATGTATGAGGCTATTCTCATTTAGACTGTGGTCTGGTGCTGGTCACCTTTTGAAATATTGACTGAGCCAGAGGTTTACGTTGATCCATTAAGGGCTCATACTGATGTCCATTGTTTATAAATTTACAGATTTGCCTCACTCCTCTAGACTTTTTTCTTCCAAGGACCAGGAGTATTAGTCAATTCTTTAGTGTTATCCTCGTTGTTATGTGACTGTCATTATTTAGACTTTAATTTCTATGAATGAATAGAATGAAAATGGTATAAAATTACTTGCTGTTTTTATGTGCGTGTGCTGAAGGAAAGTGGAGAGAGAGTGGGCTGAGGACGCTGAAGGGAAATGGGGAAGAGAGAATGGGGAGAAGACGCTGATATATAAATTGACAATTGAACAGAATATTGTTTCTTTTTATACTTTAATATAATAAGTTCAATATAAAACAATTCAAGGCTTGTGTGGATGGAATCAGGTGGTTTGTGGGGATGAGGACCGAGCTTATGGGGATTAGTCCAATAAAATTGTATTTTCTTATTTCTCATTATTTGTTTTATTTTTATTTGTTAATTCGTAAAGTGGTGATTGTTATGTATCAGTTTTTTTCAAATTTACATCTACTGTCTTTATATTTTGCATAGTATTAGAGGACATATATTACTGTTTTTGTGGTGTTGCATTGTATGCAGAGTCTGGTTTCTTGGCAGTTCAGTTTAACTTTTGTCTACATATTTCTATTTTTAGTTTGTGATTATTCCATATTGGGCGAGGGTGTATCTGTCTGTGTGTATGAAAGGGACATGGCTTTCTGATAGCATCGACTGTACAGGATCAATTGACTGTGCAGGATCTGGTTTGTTTAGTTTTACAATGTATGTGTTGGTGTTTTACAATGTATGTGCAGTGCTCACTGCAGTGTTTAAGATGCTGCCTTTTCCTAGGTACACTCTTGTTGTGCGATAGGTAGATTGTTACTAAAAATCATATTTGTCATATAGATGGGGGGTGTCAAAAAATGATGGGCCCTGGGTGTCACATATGCTAGGTACGCCACTGGTCTTAGTACAGCAGCAAGCAGGACTCTGGAGTACCCTAGTGGGGGATGTAGTCAACCATAGAGATGGGGACTCAAGCTCATATCCCACTCCAATTATTGCACTTATGGTGGATTATGTGAGCCTTCCAAAATCCACTCAAATCCCACTCTATCTACATACTGGTGCCATCTTCAGGCATAAGAGATATTGGAGTGGGGTCCAGTAGGTTTTGGTTGGCTCACCATATACTATAAGACGGTTATGGTGAGATGTGTACCTGGGAGCTTTTATGTGTTCACTACAGCATAGGCAGCGGAATGCTTTTTTTGTTGGTGGGGGGGGCAAAAGCTCTGCCCCAGACCCGACCAAGCTCCGCCCCAGATTCCAACCAAGCCCTGACCCAGACTCCGCCCCTCATAATAATAATACTTATAAATGCCATTCCTTCCATTCATTTTTCATATACTGTACACACAATATAATCTTATTAACAATACACAATGGTAACCAAATTAAACTACACAAAGCACAGTCATTTTCCCCTCCCCACCCCTGCACAGCATTTCTTCCTCTCTCCTCCACCCCATATGTAACATCTCCCTCTCTTTCACTGTCCACCCTTGCTGCAAAGGAAGTAGGGAGAGAGGGAGGGAGCGATCCAGGGTGCATTTCTCCAACTCCCTTTACTGCCACATCCAACATTTCTCCTTCTATCACCCCTCTCCAGCACCATGCCACATCTTTTCCTCCATTCCCTCCACCACCACATCCAACATTCCTCCCTCTTGCATCCCTTTCCATCTGCCCCCTCTCCACAACCAACATTTCTCTCTCTCTCAATCTCACTCCTCTCCCACCACCATGTGCAACAATTCTCTCCCTCCCTATGCCCAACAATTCTCCTCTTTCTTCCTTTTCCCATGTACACCATCTCTTTTCCTCACACCCTTGTTCAACAATTCTCACTTTCTATTCCCTCCCCCACCTCAGCATCTCTTTCCATCCCTCCATCCTATGTCTCAAGATCATGCCCCCCTCCCTCCCTCCCATGTTCCAAGTTTGTGCCCCCTCTCTCCCTTCTGTGTCCCAACAGGTTCCTTTCTCTCCATTCTGTGTCCCAAGTTCATGCCCCTCCCTCCTTCCTTCCTTTGTCATAAGTTCACACTCCCTTCCTTATCTCTATGCGCCCTTCACCTCCCTTCTGTGTCCCAATGCACCCCTCTCCCTCTACCCCTCTCTTCTGTGACCCAACACATCTCTCTCCCTCCTTCCCTTGTCCCAAGTTCATGCCCCCTCCTAAGGGTGTGTACCTGTGTTCTGGCTGGCTCTAAGACATCCAAGTAGGCCTCCTCCTCCTTCCTTACAGCTGCACTTCTTTCTTCACAAAGCCACAGAAGCAGCAGAGTATAGCCAGAGGTCCTGGTGTGCTGGCTGCGTAGCCCGCAACCAAAAGGTGTGCAGCCATGCAGCTTACAGGGAACATTACTTTATTTCTTTTATCTAATCAAATTTATGTCCCCTTCTCTCACCCCCTAGCTTTCACATTTCACATCTGTCCTTTCTGCCCTTCCACTCCCTCCTCCCAAGTGTGACATTTCTCTTTCCAACCCCCAGTCCATATCCCCTCCACCTTTCTCTGTCATCTCTCCTCTTCCTCCTCTGCTCTCCCTGCATAGTCCATCTTTCCTCCCCCTTCTGCTCTCTCCCCTGAATCTCCTTTCCTTTCCACATTTTGCCCTCTCTACCAAATCAATCTCTCCCTCTCTCCATTTGCCATTCAATATCCATCTCTCCCTCCCTTTCCCTCCCTTCTACCATCTCTCCCTGGCCCTCTCTTCCTTCCTCCATGTCCTTCTCTCCCTCTCTTGCTCCCTTTGTCATCCTCCAAATCCATCTCTTTTTGTACCCTTGTACCTCCCTCTGCCACCTCTCCCTGTGATCCTTCTACCCACTCTGCCAGTGGAAACAGGAAGTTGTCAGAGAGGGTGGGGCAGGCAATGGATAGAAGATGACGGCAGAAATATAAAGTAGACATGCGGGGGGGGGGGGTGGAATGGGAAGAGGAGTAGATGATGGGGAATGGTTTGTGGCAGAAAGAGCTGACCAGCAGGAAGATGCCACTCCCAGTAAAGTGCCGCCTGTGTAGATTCACTGTTGGCCCCATTGCCACCGGGAAATTTTGGGAAGGCCATGGCCCCTGTGGCCCCCCTGTTCCGATGCCTATGCACTGCAGTGCCCTCTAGGGTGTCCCACTGCTGTGCGGGGATATCTTTGTAGCCAGTCTAGTGCAAATGCTTATTTATTTTGATTTATATTTTGTCCTCCCTGAAGAGCTCAGAATGGATTAAAAGTATACTTACATAATAAAACATAAAAGGGTTTACAAAATAAAATAGAACAGAGTATAGTAATGTAGAGCATGATAGTACATTTTTTGGGGTCATGACATGATATGACAATTCATAGGGGAGCATGATTATAGTCAAAAGCATGGCAATACTTAATATTTATTTATTTATTCAATTTTCTATACTGTTCTCCCAGGAGAGCTCAGAACGGTTTACATGAGTTTATTCGGGTACTCATGCATTTTCCCTATCTGTCCCAGTGGGATCACAATCTATCTAATGTACCTGGGGCAATGGGGGAATTAATAACTTTATTTTTGTATACCGCAATACCACAAGCAGTTCAGAGCAGTTTACAGAGGAAGAGACTGTAAACAGACAGTGACTTGCCCAGGGTGCTGAGGCTGTAGCTTTAACCACTGCGCCATACACTTGTCCTATGACAGTACAAGACCTCATTTTGTGCGTTTTTCATTTGAATGTGTGTACGGTTTTTTTTGATTGGCTTTTTTAAATGGTTCAAAAATATAAACATACAAATGATAGATGCACGGGCACATTTTTGAAAAACAAGACAGACATTTTACAGTTTTGAAAGAAAATGGACACGTTCTCTATTGGATTTTTGTGTATATTCCACAAAATGTCTAAACTCTGATTTAGATATCATATTGAAAATGCCCCTCCATGTTATATAAAAATCTTGAATTAGCTAGTTAAGCCACATTAGCTGCAAATCTTAGCACAGTTGTATACATCTTTGTGACTGTCTGGAACACACTTCGTTATGAAATCAGATATGTTACAGGCCTTAGATGAGCACATAATCAATCCAAATTAGTATTATGAGTGCCAATAAATTTGAACACCTCTTTTATTTCAATATTCTTCTCTTTACAATAATAATGTAAACCATGTTGAGCCTCAGTATCTGGGGATAATTTGGTATAAAAACGTAAGGATTAGATTGGAAATAACATGCAAAATACAAGGTGTATTGTACACTGTCTATTGCCACAGTACTGTAGATTCTCCTCAAGTGCAACTTAATTTAGAAAACCACATGGAACAAATAGTACTTTCATTATTATCAGATTAGAGTAGCTTGCCTTAAAGAAGAGATATAACAGTTGATCCTGCAGGTCATTACAGCTTGTATCCCCTTATCCAACAGAATAATCTAATGATATTATGGTCACTTGGAGATTTTTCATAATGGCTGTCTTCAGCATTTCCATGCTAAAGTATATTATTTGAAGAGTTCTTTAGACAAAAATTAGGATTTTGTGATCCAGAGTACTTTGGAAAGGCAATAAAAAATGGGGAAAAACATCTTGTCTTATTTTTAAGATAATTTGGTAGCTCATTATGGGGTCCTTTTACTAAGGCGTGCTAACCTTTTTGTAGATGGTTCTGCTCTTGAATAGTCCGGACGGGATAGACCAAAGACATATAACAAGTTAGTGAAGTTAGATTCAGTGAAGTAACAGCATAATATTAGTAGTAGAGGAGATGAGAGGAGGCGCCTCAGGCCTCACCAATGGGCGGGATTTGAGCCACCTGGGCCAATCAGGCCCTAAGGCCAGCCATTCCTGGGATGGCTGGCCTGCCGGACGGATGGGCTTGGCACCAGTCCATCCAGCCAACAATTTTAAGGTACGGGGAAGGGGATTAGGATGGGGGGGTCAAGGGGTCAGCGGGAGGGGGGGTCTTGCGGGTTGGTGGGGGGCCAATCGGGGGTTTGGGGGCATTCATGGGAGGGGGATGCATCGAGGGCAGGAGGGCCTGGGATCCCTCTTGCCCGTATCTTAGTGGGGATGGGGGGGTAGGGGGTTCACCTGGGCAGGAGGGCTTGGGCTCCCTCCTGCCCAATCGTAATCAGCGGGGGGGGGGGGGGGGGGGTTCGGGGTGCCATGGGGCAAGAGGGCTTGGGCTCCCTCTTGCCCCGATCATAGTCGGGGGTTCGGGGTGCCACGGGGTAGGAGGTCTTGGGTTCTCTCCTGCCCAGATCGTTGTGGGGGTGGATTCTGTAACTGGTATTCTTTTTGACAGACACCGGTTACAGAATCCAGCTTTTAGGCAAAGGACTGGCTCTTCCTTCGCCTAAAAGGCCTTGTTTTGGGCTTTTGGGATTTAGGCTTTTTTAGGTTGATTAAATGGTGTAAGTTTTTACTTAGTATTGGTCTTGGCGTTTAAACAGCTGAATGTAGAGGCAGGCCATTATTTTTTTTTTTAAACTCCTTTTGGATGTTTTTTTTGATAATGGACATTTTCCCTGCTTCTACTTTCAACGTTTAAGGCCTTAGGCCAAAAGGGGACTTGTACATGAAAAATGAATGGAAGAAATTGGGGGTGGGGCTAGGGCGGGACTGTCAATTAATAGATGTCCCGTTTTGATGAAAAAAATTAATGGTCACGTTAGGTATCCCTACTGCGGGGTCTTCTAGAAGTAGGGAGATCCTGGATTCTCTACAAGGAGAACTGTTTCAGCAGTTAGTAATGGAACCCACACGGGATGGGGTCATACTGGACTTAGTGCTTACAAACGGGGAAAGTGTTTCTGATGTTACAGTGGGTGATCATCTGGCATCCAGTGATCACTGCATGGTATGGTTTAATATTAAGATGGGTATAGAGAGGGCTCATTCAAAAGCAAAGGTCCTAGACCAGCGGTCTCAAACACGCAGCCCGCGAGCCACATGTGGCTCTCCAAGTTTTATTTGCGGCCCGCAGTCTGGACTGGATCATTCCCTTCCTTTTGGAGCAGCAGCGGGTCTGGCCGGTTCGTTCCGTTCAAAGCCGCGGGTTGGCGGCTCCTTGCACTATTCACTCCTGCATCGGAAGCCTCTCTGACATTACAACATCAGAGAGGCTTCAAATGCAGGTGCGGATCTCGCAAGGAGCCGCCACCCGCGGCTTTGAATGGAATGAGCCAGCCAGACACGCTGCTGCTCCAGTGGCATACCAAGGGGGGGGCGGTCCGCACAGCTGGTCACCCTCCACTGTTCTTCCTAGAGTGCAGCTCGCGGCTCGTCTAGAGCAGGGGTGCCCAACTGCTTCCCTTCCCTTCTCACCGCTGCCATCGGGGAACAGGCCGGCACCATGCTCTTTGATCTCCCCGCTTCTCTTGCCGCCCGACCTCAATTCTGACGTCGAGAGGACGTTCTGGCTAGCCAATCGCTGCCTGGCTGCCCGGAACGTCCTTTCCGACGTTAGAATTGATGTCGGGCGGCGAGAGTTGGTCGGCCCCGTGGAGATCTTGGCCTGTTCCCGATGGCGGCAGCAGCAGCAGCAGCCTATTCCCCGGCGGCGGTGGCATGGGGAGGGCAGGAAAGAAGAAAGAAAGAAGGGGGGCAGGGAGCCAGAAGGAAAAAAGAAAGAAGGGGGGGACAGGGAGCCAGAAGGAAAAAAGAAAGAAGGGGGGGGGAACAAGGAGCCAGAAACAAAGCAAAAAATGGGACAAGGAATCAGAGAAAGACAGACATAGAAAAAGAAAGAAAAAGTTGGGGGAGGGAATGAGGTCTGGAGGAGAGGAAGCATACAGGAGGCTTAAAGAAGAGAAGAAATATTCGATGCACAGTCAGAAGAATAAAGTGCAACCAGAGACTGATGAAATTACCAAACAAAGGTAGGAAAATGATTTTATTTTCAATTTAGTAATAGAAATGTGCCAGTTTTGAGAAAGAAAAGATATTAAACTTTAAATGTGAGTGCTGCAGAAAAAATAGAGTACTTGGAGGGCCGCAGAAAAAATAGTTAATGTCTTATTAAAGAAATGACAATTTTGCATAAGGTAAAACTGTTAAAGGAAAGTTTTATAAACTATAAAGAGTTTAACCTCATGCAAAATTGCCATTTCTTTAATAAGACATTAACTATTTTTTTCTGCGGCCCTCCAAGTACCTACAAATCCAAAATGTGGCCCCGCAAAGGGTTTGAGTTTAAGACCACTGTTCTAGACTAAAAAAACTAACTTTGTTCAGATGGGAGTTTACGTCAAGGAATTGTCTGGGTGGGAATGTTTGGAAGGAATGGAAATGCAGTAGGCAAAACTGAAAGGAATGATTGTATGGCTGATGAAACATTTTGTTAGGCAAGTAAGTAAAAGTAAGAGGAAAAGAAGACCGCTTGGGTTCTAAAAAGTAGTAGCTGAGAAGGTAAGGAATAAGACGTTAGCTTTCATAAACTACAAAAGATTGTAGAAAGGGGAAGACAGGCAAAAATATCTGGAAAAGTTAAGAGAGGCTGGTCTAGTAGTCAGGAAAGCAAAGATGCAAATGGAAGAAACAGGGAGACAAGACTTTTTTTTAGATATATTAGTGATAGGAAGAAGTGCAAAAGTAGCATTGTGAGACTCAAAGGTGAAGGGGAGGAATATATAGAAGCTGATTAAAAAAAAAAAAAAAAAGGCCGAATTGCTTAACAAATATTTCTGTTCTGTGTTCATAGCTGAAGCGCTGGGAGCAGGACCGGAGAAGACAAACGTGAATAGGGATGGAGGAGTAATAGACCCTGATGCATTTTCAGAGGGTTGTGTTTGTGAGGAGTTAGCTACAGGTAGACAAAGTGATGGGGCAGGATGATGTACATCCAAGGGTACAGAAGGAACTTAGGGAAGTTCTGACAGCTCTGCTGACTGACCTTTTCCACGAGTCTCTAGAGTCAGGAGCAGTACTGGAGGACTAGAGAAGGGTAGATGTGGTCCCTCTCCTCAAAAGGGGACGTAAGGAAGAAGTAGGGAATTATAGGCCAGTAAATCTGACTTCTGTGGTAAGCAAATTAATGGAAACGTTTTTAAAACAGAGAATGGTTAAGTTCCTGGAATCCTGTGGATTACAGGACCAGATGCAACATAGATTCACTAGAGGTAGGTCTTGTCATACAAATCTGATCAATTTCTTTGATTGGGTGACCAGAGAATTGGATATAGGATGAGCGATAGATGTGGTGTATTTAGATTTTAGCAAAGCCTTTGACAGTGTTCCACACAGACGTCTAATAAATAAACTGAGTGCCCTCGGGATGGGTCCCAAAGTGACGGGCTGGGTCAGGAACTGGTTGAGTGGAAGGCGACAGAGGGTAGTGATCAATGGAGATCGCTCTGAGGAAAGGGATGTTACCAGTGGGGTGCCTCAAGGTTCTGTTCTTGGGCCTGTGTTTTTAACATTTTTATAAACAATATTACTGAAAGGTTGTTGGGTAAAATTTGCCTCTTTGCGGATGATACCAAAGCAATAGAGTAGACACACCGGATAGTTTGAATAACATGAAAAAGACCTGGCAAAGCTTGAAGAAGGTCTGAAATTTGGCAGCTAAAATTTAATGCTAAGAAATACAAGGTCATGCATTTGGACTGCAAAAACCCGAGGGAGCGGTACAGTTTAGGGGGTAAAGAACTTATGTGCACGACAGAAGAGTGGGACTTGGGTGTGATTGTATGTGATGATCTAAAGGTGACCAAACAGGTTGAAAAGGTGATGGCAAAAGCTGGAAGGATGCTAGATTGCATAGGGAGAGTTATGACCAGTAGGAAAAAGGAGGTATTGATGCCTCTGTATAAGACTCTGGTGAGATCTCATTTAGAATATTGTGTACAACTCTGGAGGCCACACCTCAAAAAGATATAAAAAGGATGGAGTCGGTCTAGAGGAAGGCTACTAAAATGGTGTGTGGCGTTTGTGATAAGGCGTATGAGGACAGACTTAAAGATCTCAATCTGTATATTTTGGAGGAAAAGTGGGAGAGGGGAGATATGAAAAAGACGTTTAAATACCTATGTAATATAAATGTGCATAAGTCGAGTCTCTTTCTGCAATGTGAGGGCATAAGATGAAGTTAAGAGATGATAGGCTCCGGCTTCAGGCTTCAGTAAGGCTATTCTTATGTTCTTATGTAATCTGAGGAAATACTTTTTTACAAAAAGGGTGGTAGATGCGTGGAAAAGTTTCCCGGAAATGGTGGTGGAAACAGAGACTGTGTCTGAATTCAAGAGGGCCTGGGATAGGCACGTGGGATCTCTCGGAGAGAGAAAGAGATAATGGTTACTGCGGATGGGCAGACTAGATGGGCCATTTGACCTTTATCTGCCATCATGTTTCTATTTTTCTATGTAATATTGATAAATCACTCTTCTCTGTGGTAAATGCAAAGGATATTCTGGGCGTATCTCCAAAGGTTACCATACAGTGTTTGCACTTTACCATGCCTTAATTTTTGCAATTAAAGAGCAGTAAGTGCTAAATTTTACTGCTCTTCAATAAACAGGCTTCATAATTCTGTATAATTCAAATCTGAGGCCCAAATGTTTAGAAGTGAGTTTAGTCTCTGCGCACACAGATAATAATAATAATAATAATCGTAACTAGGCCAGTTACTGGGCAGACTTGTACGGTCTGTGTCTGTGTATGGCCGTTTGGAGGAGGATGGGCAGGGGAGGGCTTCAATGGCTGGGAGGGTGTAGATGGGCTGGAGTAAGTCTTAACAGAGATTTCGGCAGTTGGAACCCAAGCACAGTACCGGGTAAAGCTTTGGATTCTCGCCCAGAAATAGCTAAGAAGAAAAAAAAAAAATTTAAATTGAATCAGGTTGGGCAGACTGGACGGACCATTCGGGTCTTTATCTGCCGTCATCTACTATGTTACTATGTAACAGTTTATATACCGCAATACCGTTAAGTTCTATGCGGTTTACAATAGATTAAGCGATGTACAAATTGATTGAATTTAAGAGGGGGGAAGAGGAGAGTTAATAGGACCAGAAATGCATTGTTGAGGAGAAAGAGATTAATAGGACAGAGGAATCACTATGGAGGAGAAAGAAGATGAGTGGGTCAGTTATCTAGATACTTTAGGAACAGTTGAGTTTTTAGACGTTTTCTGAATTCCTCATAAGTAGTGGGCCAAAGCAGTTGATCTAGGTCTTTACCCCACAATGCTGCCTGATGTGAAAGAAGGTGTTCATGGTGTCTTTTCAGTTTACAACCTCTAACTGGGGGGGGAAACGAAGTAGGAATGAGAGCTTCTCTTGTGTCTGTTGGCAGAGAAGGAGAAAAGGTCAATTATGTATTTAGGGGCAAGTCCGTTTAGCGCTTTAAAGCAGAAGCAGGCAAATTTAAACTTTATGCGTGCTTCCATCGGTAGCCAATGTAACTGCCGGTAGTAAGGTGATACATAGCATGTTTATAATATTTTTCTGTGTGAAAACTAATGGATTTCCAAATCAAAAGTATATGCATGCTTCTACTTTGACAATTATGCCAGAAAAGCTATGCATTTTTATATTTACACCTGCTATTCGGGGAGCACAATTTTTCAAGTTTAAATTAAATGTTCCAAACTATGCCTGTAAGTACAGAACCCTCTGAGATCCCACCCTTAAGAATGCCTCCTCAACCACAGGTAAACTTCCATGTGTGCAGTTTGTGTATATTTTTTTACTCACATATCAGGTGGATAATTTTGCTAAAGGTCATTTCAGAATATAAAGTACAACTTTGTGCCTGAAAATGCTTTTGAAAATATCCCCCCCATTACCTTGCAAAAAGAGTGCCCGGAAGGCCAAATATGCACTGGCTATACCCCATGAATTTTAAAGACCACAAGCCCCCATCATATGAACCTTTTAATGAAATGACTTGTTACTTTTCAGTAGAGAAGTCTGTTTATGGAGACCTCATGAGGTTAGGAGACTTCCATAATAATAATAATTTATTTTCTTATATACCGCCCAACCGGAAGTTCCAGGCGGTTCATAATAAGAGAACTGAGACATATCAGCGAAGACACAAAATACAGTAAAATTCAGTGGAATACAATACAGTGAAATACAATATGATGCAGTACAATAAAAGGTCTATATGGTACAAGAGGACCTTAGTTTAAGGCTTATAGCATTTCAAATGCTAAGACTCATTAAAAAGTCACTGACCGTTCAGTTGGGTTCTTTGGAACAGTAATGTTAATTGTGTCCATTTTCCTCTGCCAGCAATTTTGGAAGAACTATATTTGCTTTTCTATGTTATGTGTTTAATTTATGTTGTTTGATACTATTATTTTATTTTCTAAATCACTGTGCTCAGATAAAATACAGTAAATCTAATCAACTAGAAACCATGAGCTGCCTGGTTTGGACAATTTCCTGGAGGAAAAGTCCATAGTCTCTTATTGAGAAAGATGTGCTTGCCCTGGATCGGTAGCATGGAATGTTGCTACTCCGTGGGTTTTGGCCAGAACAGGCTGCTGGGCTTGATGGACCATTAGTCTGACCCAGTAAGGCTATTCTTATGCATAGGACCTTGAGGTCATCGTGTCATATGTATATAGTGAAACTACTATTGCACAAAAGCATATAAATCCTTCAAGGGATGTATACCAATAAATATCTTCACCACCAATAGCTGTAATTTCTCAGCTATTATAACAACCCTTGTGCAATCCTCAGCGGCACAAGTCAGGACTCAATATGTCTCATTGTACCAAGCTTTACGTGTCTAATCCTCATTGGATCTGTTATTTAACATTCTCTCTTTTTAAATCTTATTTAAGAGCTTAGTTTATACTTTTAATTAATGCATTGAGTTAGTTTTGTGAAGATATGTATATAGTGGCCATCTATAGCAGATGCAAAGCCTTTAGTATATTTGTCTGTCGAGAATCTTTCCATGCAGAAGGTCACATCTTTCATATGATCTGGAATGGGGTGTCCAGTGCCTGCAAAGCTTCTGCTTTTTTTTGTTTTAAAAAAAAGCAAAAGAGTGTTCTTTTTAACGCACATCATACTAAGCTTATTAAGGGAGAAAGCAATTCCAGGGGGCCAATGTGGGGATGAGAGGGAGAAAGAAGGGGGAACTCCAAAACCTGCCAGCAAAAACTCTTCAAACACTCTGCGCATCAGATCCTCCAAAACGATATTTCACACAATGAAGTAAAAATAATATTTTTCTTTCGTCCTTTCCAGCCGCTTTTGTAGAGAGCAGACAGAAATTATTTTCTTACTGTGCTCCCAGAGCACAGATCTGCATGAAGTCGAGTTTATTTATTTAACACAATGATTTCATCCTAAATGTCTCGACAGCAAATAGCTGGTGGTTTAATAAAGGCTCTTTGAAAGAAGGGTTCAAACAGTTATTTTTACAGGGAAAATCTGAAGTATGTGCACTGTTCAGAAGATATAAATGGCTGTTGTGATTAGGACCTTGCAAGCTCTAACTTAAGAAACGACTTTGGAAAACGAGTTTGGTGACTCCCGTGTCACCATCTCCTTGCAATGCAAGGCTAATAAATTACATTTTCTTCTTGATAAGTGCCTGGCCTGACCTGACTGTTAACAGATGGGTAATACCACCAAGAGCTAGTAGAAAGTTTTTCATTTTCTCTGCACTTTCTATGGCAGGGGTGTGCAACTCCGATCCTCGAGGGCCGGAATCCAGCTGGGTTTTCAGGATTTCCCCAATGACTATGCATGAGATCTATTTGGATGCATTGCTTTCAATGCATAGTCATTGGGGGAATCCTGAAAACCCGACTAGATTCCAGCCCTCGAGGACCGGAATTGCCCACCCTTGTTCTATGGCCACTGGGTTAACCGTTTAGGAAAAATTATAAATATTGGAAACATTTAGAAAGCAGACAAACAAAATTAAGAATAATGAGCAAACATGGCTCCCAAGCCTCAAAGCTACTCCATTTGTACTACAGTAGTTATCATTATGCATGAGAAATTTGCCTGGGGAACTATGCAGTTAGCTGCGTAGATACTCTCACCTGAAAAATGTGTTCCTTTTGGTGGCAAAAATGTATGAGCGCTGTTTTATTACATATTGCATAGGAATTCTATGAGTATCAGAGCTTTTACCGCTGCGACCGACGATAAAGAAAATGTGGCTTGATATAAGGAGGTCTAGGTTTGCACCTGAGGCAATGGGTAAGTGATTTGCCTAAGATCAGAAAACACAGCAGCAGGATTTAAACTATTTAGTTAGTTAGTTTTATAGCCCATCTTCCCAGGAGAGCTCAGAACGGGTTACAAAATGACATACTTAGAACATTCAGTGGAGTGTGGTTTCAGTTGCAGGTGATTAGTACATGTTGCAAGATAGAGCAGAAATTTATATACAAAGGATGAGGAATTTGAGAAGGAGAAGATATAAGGGAAGGTGTAGGTATAATATTAGGTGTTCTGTGTCTATTCATGTTTAATACATTATTTTGGATTACAGCTAATTCCAGGGTTTGTAGAAGGTGGATACAAAATGATTACGAGTAGTAGTTTATGTACAAGGGAGTTATGTAATAAGTAGGAGAAGATACATGGATAGAGGCTTAAGGGTGACAAAGCAAAATGGTTTCTGTTTGCTTATAATTGTAAGATATACGTGTGGCTTCCCTATGAGATGTAGTGGTTAGAGTGATAGCCTCAGCACCCTGAATTTGTGGGTTCAACCCTTGTGCTGCTCTTTGTGACCCTGGGCAAGTCACTTAATCCTCCACTGCCCCAGGTACATTAGATTGATTGTGAGCCTTCCAGGACAGAAAAGGCTTGAGTCACTAATTTATAACCCATTCTGAACTCCTTTAGGAGGATGGGCTAAAAAAATGGAATAAATAAATAAGCTACACCCCCTGCAGTAAGTTCCTTGATAGTAACCCCCTTACATAGTCTGCTATTGAGACAGATAAGGGGGGAAGCCACTGCTACTATATGAGTTTCTGCCAGGTACTTGCAACTTGGATTGGCTACTGTGAAAACAGGAAATTGGGCTAGAAACCATTGATCATACCCAGTGTGGCTGTTCTTATGTTCTGTATTGAGGTCCTTCTACAGAAGGGGTGTCAAACTCAATCACATAAGGGACCGAAATCTGAAAAAAAGGCTAAGTCATGGACCGAATTAAGATACTTAGGGGTCCTTATATTAAGGTATGCTAACTGATTTAGCGCGTGCTTTGAAGACGAGACCAGGTGAAGGCAGATGCAAGTGAAGAGCAGCAACAGTGGTTCATGCCAGTGGGCCAGATTAAGTATAAAACTGAAAATGTTTGGCGGGCCAATTTTTAATACACTGCAGGTCAAATTTGGCCCAAGGGCCAGAGTTTGACATGTCTTTTCTACACTAAGCCTCCCAATGAAAACCATCCTTATATGGCAGAATGACTCAAAACAGGAGAATCAGGAGAATACTGCTAGGGGTCATAGGTTCCTTTTTCAACCCTGCGAGCTCTGGGGTAGGGGAAGAAGGAGACAGCTTTGCCCCGGCCTATTAGACTGCAAAGTCACCCCCTGGTTAAGTACTCAAGGGGATTGGAGGGTGGGGAGAAAGTCAGGGTACTGTGTTGGAGGTCTTCTGATGGGGGGGGGGGGAGGTTCCTTGGTGGCCTGATCTTGGAAAAGTTCCTTTTCAGGGATGATCTGTAGATGCTAATTTTAGGAGAGTCTGATCTTGAGGGGACTTGATTATGGAGCAGTGTTCATGGGGAATATCTGTTTCAGGAATAGGATTAGATTGGGGAACATTGCCACAATCTCTTCTTATCTTTGGGCAGTGCTGGGGTCTGTGTTTCCTACTCAGGCCAGATAGCATTGCTCACCCACTCTTTTCAGCCAAGACATGTAATGTGAACCCATGTTCGAAGCTATGTTCCCTCTAAGTGGAGCACCTGAGCAATTGCTCTTACATTATAGGAGCGTCGCTCATAGATTTTACATGGTCACGCACAAAAATACTTACAAATCTGGTTTTTAGAAACATAGAAACATGATGGCAGATAAAAGCCAAATATCCTATCCAGTCTGCCCATCCGTAGTAACCGTTATCTCTTCCTCACTTTAAAAGATCCCACAAACCTATGCCAGGCTTTTTTGAATTCACAGTCTCTGTCTCCACCACCTCTTCTGGGAGGCTGTTCCATGCAGCTCCCACTCTTTCTGTAAATAAGTATTTCCTTAGATTATTCCTGAGCCTATCACCTCTTAACTTCATCCTATGCCCTCTCATTCTAGAGCTTCCTTTCAAATGAAAGAGACTCGACTCATGTGCATTTACATCACGCAGGTATTTAAACATCTCTATCATATCTCCTCTCTCCCGCCTTTCCTCCAAAGTATACAGATTGAGATCTTTAAGTCTGTCCCCATACGCCTTATCACGAAGGCCACACACCATTTTAGTAGCCTTTCTCTGGACCGACTCCATCCTTTTTATATATTTTTGAGGGTGCAGCCTCCAGAATTGTACATAATATTCTAAATGAGGTCTCACCAGAGTTTTATACAGGGGCATCAATACCTCATTTTTCCTACTGGTCATACCTCTCCCTATGCAACCTAGCATCCTTTTAGCTTTTGTCGTCACCTTTTCAACCTGTTTGGCCACCTTAAGATCATCACATACAATCACACCCAAGTCACGCTTTTCTGTCATGTACATAAGTTCTTCACCCCCTAAACTATACTGTTCCCTCGGGTTCTTGCAGCCCAAATGCATGACCTTGCATTTCTTAGCATTAAATTTTAGCTGCCAAATTTTAGACCATTCTTCAAGTTTTGCCAGGTCTTTCTTCATGTTATTCTCGCCATCCTGTAGTCTTCAGGATCCACAACACATAAGTTACAAAGAATTTATGACTGGTATCAATAACACATATCCTAGGAGAAGCTAAGAACACATATGCTATAGTTTATCTTTGTTTTGTTTTTGTATTTCTCCCCCGCCCTTATCCAGGGCGAGTTACATATGAATCTAAGAACACACAAGCTATAGAGAATCTAAGAATGATTTCAGATAGGAGATGGGAGAACAAGTAAGTCTCAGGTGCCCCGTCTTAAAGGTGCGCTATGTCTAAGGCGGTTATAGTTTGAGACCAAAAGCATGCTGGTAGTGCCTTCCAGTGGCGTAGTAAGGGGGGAGGGGCGAGGGGGGTGGTCCACCCTGGGCACCATGTTGGTGGGGGTGCTCGCACCCCTCCTCCTTTCCATGCCCCCGCCTCTTCCCATTCCTCCCCTCCACGCATGCACCCTGCCTCCCTTCCCCCATATCTCTAGTTAAAGTTGTTGTTTGCGGTGGTCAACAACATGCTCTTTGCAACCCTGTTGGCTCTCCCGCTGACATCACTTCCAGGTATCGCACATAGAGGGAGAGCCGATGGGGTCGCGAGGAGCATGTTGTTGACTGCTGCGAGCAACAAATTCAACTAGAGGTAGAAGGGAAGGAAAGGGAGGGGGGCACGTGCAGCAGGTGGGATTGGGGAAGAAGTGGGAGGGCAGAGACAAGGGCAGGGGAGGGGTGCCGCTGCCCCGGACGCCTCTCACCCTCGCCACACCACTGGTGTCTTCACTGCCTTCCAGAAGGGCAGGAGATTGTCAATTGAGGAGTGTGTGGCGCAGTGGTTGGATCTACAGCCTCAGCACCATGGGGTTGTGGGTTCAAACCCACCACTGCTCCTTGTGACTCTGGGCAAGTCACCCAGTCCTCTATAGCCCCAGGTACGTTAGATAGATTGTGAGCCCACCGGGACAGATAGGGAAAATGCTTGAGTACCTGATTGTAAAAACCGCTTAGATAACCTTGATAAGCGGTATATCAAATCCTAATAATAAAAGAAAAAAAAATTTCATCTACTTTAACCTATCCATTCATACCCCTACCTATCCTCCACCTTTCTTTGACCTACCTTCTGAACCACCTACGTAGCCCACCCATTCTCTCACTTACCTACCCCATCCAATCTTATTGCACTGGCTTATACATTTGGCTGAAATTTATTATTACATGACTTGGGTTTCTGTGTGCAAGAGACATCTAAAGGTATGCAAATACATTTCTACAGCAAGAAAAAATATGCTTGCTATTTATTACTTTGTAAATACCTGTATAAGCAAATTTGTCCAGAGATTTTATTATTTTTATAAAATGGACAAATATGCTGAAAATTTCAGAAATACAATGGTTCATCAATGCTCATCCTGCTAAGAATCTGGTGAATATTTGTATTCACATTTCTGGGGATAGATTATCTGGTCCTTAGCCAAATAGGGCAGAAGCTGCATTCAAGAGCACATGGAAAGAGGGATTCTGAGCACAGTGACACCTAATGGCTGACTTAGACTCACACTCTGAGTTCCAGGAAAGACCTCAGGCTATGCCAGTGGTTCTTAAACCTTTCCTATGGGACCCCCAGCCAGTCAGATTTCAAGATATCCCTTGAAATTTGCATGCCTACTACCTACTTTATAAGCAAATCTCGCTCATGCATATTCATTAGGGACATCTTGAAAACTCGACGGGCTTGGGGTTCCCCAGAACAGCTTTGAGGTTCACTGGGCTATGCCATTTATGTGTGTCAATTAAATCTGAGAATTTGTGCATGATGAGAAACAGCAGGTATAAATGTAATGCACAGAAATTCCGGGGATCATTTTCAAAACTGGAATATGCAAGTTCTATTGTTTTGAAAATTCACTTAAACCTGTGCAGAGAAAAAAAATGTGTGTTCTTTTTATGCATGCACACAGTTCTAAAATTTTCCACTCAATACTATTTTTTCCTCCATTTTAATTATCTGGACTTTGTGTACACCTTTCACTGGTAGCATGCACTAAATTGCCACGCGCTAGATGCCAAAACCTCCACTGAGCTGGCGTTAGTGTCGCTGCGTAGCTAAAAACGCTACCACAGCTTAGTAAAAGGAGCCCTAAGTGAATTGCCTAAGATCGCAAGAAGCAGCAGTGGGATTTGAAGCAGAGGAGTGGCCTAGTGGTTAGGGCTGCAGTCTTAACACCCTGAGGTTGTCCTTATTAGTTTTATAATTTTTAACCCTTTTCATTGTAAATCACTTTGGTTTAACAATCTTGTTAATAATTGAGGTATATCAAATAAAGTAACTGTTCAAGCCCAGCACTGCTCCTTGTGACCCTGGGCAAGTCACTTAATGCATCATTGCTGCAGGTACATTAGTCAGATAGGTAGAAATACTTGAGTACTTGAATGTAAACCACTTGGGCTATAAGTGGTGTATAAATACTAAAAATATTTTAAAAAAATAACTAAAAATAGTGCTGGATGCCATGCCTAGTACTCAAACCCTAACCCCTAGGCTATTCCTCTGCTATATCAATGAGCTAAGAAAATTGCAGGAGGAAGAAAAATTCCTATAAGTGTTTCTAAAGACTTTGGGGCCTGATGTTCAAAAGGAATTATCAAGATATTGGCAGGCATAAACTGAATAATCCCTTTAGCCAGTGCTCTCCATGGATATTCAGTGCCACTGAATATCTTTACACATCTCAGTACTATCTTTACGACTAGCCAGTTAGCATCAGGGTGGTGTAAGAATAAATCCAGAACAGAGCATCAAGTTATCCAAAGAGCAAAGATATTCAGACCTCTATCCAGATAACTAGGTAAAGTGAGGATAGGAAAACAAGGTGATCTAACTTTATCCAGATAGCTATCTGCATAGCAGGTTGAATATTACCAGCATAATCCACACTAAATACTACAGAACAGTTATTTAAAAAAAAAAAAAAAAAAAAAAAAAAGCTAAGGGCCTGATATTCAAAGCAATATAAGAAGGCAGGAGAGCATGGGGGAGGGTGGAAGAGAAGGGAAGGTGAGAAGATGCCAGAGCATGGAGAGAGGGAATGGAAGGCGAAGAGAGAGATGCCAGAGAATGGGAGGGAGAGGGAGGGAAGGGAAGGAGACAGAGATGTCAGACCATGGGTGGGGTAGGAAAGGAATGAGATAAAGAGGAGAGGTGCTAGACCCCTGGGGGGTTGGAGGGAGGTGGTGTCCTGGATGGAAGGGAGAGAGAGGCTATACAGTGGATGGAAGGGGCATAGAAAGTGGGCGGATGCTATATTGAAGGGGGAGAGGGCAGACAGTGAATGGAAGGGGCAGAAAAAGAAGACAGATGCTGGATGGAAGGGAAAGAGTGAAGAGAAGATGAGGAAAGCAGAAACCAGAAATGACAAAGGTAGGAAAAAATAAATTACCGTACTTATTCCATAGAGGGTGAAGGTGTTCTGTGTGCATGAAAAAGACATGGCTTTCTGTTAGCATTGACTGTATAGGATCAATTTGTACTAATATGGCTTGTTTAGTTTTACAGTGCAGTAAGCACAATATTCTAGCATTCACTGCAATATTTAAGATGTTGCCTTTTCCTAGGTAACACCCCTGTTGTGTGACTTGTGGATTAATACTAAAAATCATTTTTTTCATATAGAGGAGAGGTGTGTTAAAAACTAATCATCCCAGGATATCAATAAGCTAGGCAGGCCACTGACGGCATGACATGTTAAGGGCAGAAACCAGGCAGATAATGAGTAAAGATTGGGCATCAGCTGCCCTATTAGTGGAGGAGTCGCCTAGTGGTTGGAGCAGCTGTCTCAACACCCTGAGGTTGTGAGTTTGATTCCAACTGCAGCTCCTTGTGACTCTGGGCAAGTCACCTAACACTTCATTGCTCCAGGTACAAATAAGTGCTTTGATTGTAACCACACACCAGAAAAAAATTGTATATCAAGTCACACACATATGTCACTTGTGCAGTGAGCATGAGTGCACTTACCATGCTAATTGTGAATAAACAATGCACAATAAAGAAATTTTCTCTATGGTAACTGCAGGAGACATGCTGGGCACACCCCTAATTGTTAGTACAGAGCCTTTGTACCTACTGAGTATTAATTTTACTATTAAAGTCAGTGCAAAAACGTACTGCACTTTAGTGGAAGGACCTCATGCAAATAGAACAATTCTTATTCCTAACCCTGTGCTTATGAATTTTCTAATGTTTTTCATAAAAAGTAGTATATAAGCTTGCACAGGCTTGACCAATATAAAAATCTGAAATACATATTTGTATAAAGTACAAAATACATTCTGGACCCCTCAAGTCTTAAATCCCCCCTAAAACTCCTCATTCCAACTAATAAAGTCATTTCATAGATTTGCTGCTGGCAATAAACTGATGTCCATAAGGATAATCTAGTCTTTTTACAACAGTGTCTGAACTTTCAAGGCAAAAAAAAATATTTTTCTGCTGTAATTTATCCTATGCAGGTGTTTCAACATTTCATGGCTTAGTGCTTGGTAATGAACTGCATCCAGATGTAACGTGCAGTAGTTAGCAGCTGTTCCTTGTTTTAAAATATTATTTTCATTGGCATTTACATAATCATGATCAAAAAGCATTACGATATTCCATGTAAAAAGAGGAAACCAAAACATTAATAAGGAGAGATGGAAGTGCTCTTCAGAGGTTATTGTACAAATAGCAGGGTTTACTTACAGTATGTAAATGGTCTACATGTGTAAAGAGCTATTCAAAAAAAAAAAAAAAAAATCACTAGTTATTCATGTAAATCTAAAGCATGAAGAGATCATGCTGTGGGCATGATTTTGATGATTTAGGGGTCAAGGCCAACGGAGGACACCAAGTTCTGTGGGTTGTGCTAAGCGATATACTCATACTTGTTGAGGGACTGCTCCTGAAGAAGATATAATTGAAACAGAGACTTTCGAGCAGTGACCTATTATAGAATTTAAGATGTTTCAGCCCATTAACTCGTGTTTGAATCCTAGCGACTTGATAAACATCATCAAGTTTTCTTGGCAGAATATAGAAGTAGATTGCCAGGCCTTTTCTTCTGTGAATAAATTTGATGTTGTTGCATCAAACGCAATCCTACACCTCCAACTCTGTCCACCTGCTGCTGCCCAGATGGGTGGTACATCGTTAGTCTGACATCTCCTCTGAAACCTGTCCACCTTGGGAGGCCCTGCTGGTAGTGAAACTACTGACGGCCTAACTTTCAGCTTCTCAAATATGCACCAGACCCAGTGGCCATAACTGCTAGTATTGTTCCAAATATATCGTTATTATATGGATATGGCATCCCTGTATGGGGTTTGAATGGTTATATTGAATAATGTTGAAGACTGAATATTATTATATTTATTTATTTTATTTAAAAAATTACCGTATATACTGCTTTGAACCAAAGCATTGTACAATCAACATACAAAATACAATAAATATGACATCAAACATTAAACTTTCACAGAATACAATGCACAAAATATCCTAATAATTCACATAAAAACTGACACATACAAATATGTCTTCAATAATTTTTTTTTAAAGCATCCCTGGGCTTTCACTTAGAAACATGCTAGCAGATAAAGGCCAATTGGCCTATCCAGTCTGCCCATCTGCAGTAACCATTTGGCCATTCAAACCATTCCAAAGCTTCACACATTGTTGGATATATTATTGGAAATTTATGTTTATGGATCAGAGCATGTTTATTCTGAGCACCAGGAAGGTTCTATGATGTAAGCAAGGATTGCCCTTTGAACAAGCCTGCTAAATTGGAGGCAATTTCATATGAGTGACACTTGGACTTGGGTGAGTCCTTACTGTCAGGGCTGGCATTAGGGGGGAGCAAACAGGGCAGCTGCCCTGGGCCCGTGGCACGGGAGGGCCCCCTGTGAACCAGCATGTCTTCCCCCTTCTATCCACACCGGTCTGATGCTGTCCTTACCTCCCGTTGCTGACAAATCCATTTTTGCTGCAGGAGGTCTCCAGCCGCGGCAGCCAATCTGAACAGCTGCATATGGCACACTTCCTTGCTTTCCTTTGCCCTGGTCCCCCTAGGCGGAAACCGGAAGTTGCGTCATTGGAGATGGATTGCGGCAGAAGGAAAGCAGGGAGGGGAGCTGAAAGCAGCACTTCAGATTGGCTGCTGCGGCTGAAAGTCCCCTGCACTAAAAGTGGATTTTTCAGCGATGGAAGGTAAGAGCAACATCAGACCAGCGTGGATAGAAAGAGGAAGACATACGGGTGAGGAAATCCCCATTACCAGCTGTAATTTTTTTTTAAGTAGAAAGGGGGACTGGGGGAGGGAGTTAAAAGAAGTGCTAGACTGAGTGTGGGAGTAGGTAAAGGGGGAGAGCTTAGGAAGGAAGGGGGTGATAGAGATGGTGGGCAGTGATCTGACAGGAGAGAAGAGAAACAGAGAAGTTGGATGTGGGATGGGGTAGAGTGAAGGAAGGGGAAAGATACTTGAAGAGAGGATGGTTGGGAAGAGAAAAGGGAGAGATTGTGAACCTGGGGAGGAAAGGAAAGATAGGGTGAGGCTAGTTGGGAAGAGAAAGGGAGAGATGATGGACCTGGGGATGGAAAGAAGGGAGAGGGAGAAATGTTAGGTCTGCGGATGGAACCCATTGTTCAGTATTAAGGGGGAAGGGAAGAACACAACAATAGAAAAGAGAGGGAGCAAAATGTTGAAACACAACAATAGAAAAGAGAGGGAGCAAAATGTTGAACCATGGGGAAAGAGGAAGAGAGTTGGACCCATGGGAAAGGGAAAAAATCAATATATTGGAGACAGGCATAGTGAGGGAAATGGAGCAACAGAGGAGAAAAAAATGAACACACTGGAAAGAGAATTAGTAAAAGTCAAAAAGCAGAAAGAGAAACTGGGACCAAGATGATGGAAAAACAAAATGTCCTGACACCAAGGTAGAAAAAAAAGTGTTTTATTTTGAATGTATTAACTGGAATATGTTACCTTTGGGATATGTGCATCACAAATATTTTTTTATTGTAGTTAGTGGCATAGCCATGCAGATGATTTGTGGGGAGGGGCTGGAGCCCAAAATGGCTGGATGGGCACCAAATTTTCTCCCCACTTGAATGCAAAATATAAATACTTGAGCTGGTGGAGATTTCCAAGCCCTGGCAACTGAAGAGCTCTTCCTCCAGTCTGGCAACCAGAAGTCTCCAAAGTTGCTGGTGGCAGCATCCTCAAGCTGACAATTTTTTCATGCATGCATGAGAGCCAAGCGGAAGGGGTGTGGGAAAAGCAGTGGCTCTGTAATACTGCTGCCAGCTACAGAACTTTTGAAAGTTCTGGTCACTGGACCTGAGGAGGGGAAGGATGTGGTCATCAGCTGATGAGGCTTGGGTATCTCCAGCTACATCAAGGGAGATGTTCATTTTGAGGAGGCCTAAGCTCAAAGTGGGAGGCCCAGCCCCTTCTTATGGTTATGCCACTGATTGTGTTCAGTACAAAATAAAGTACTTGCAGAGTTAATTTTTTGGGTTTCCAGTTCAGTTTTGATATTCATATTTCTATTTCTAATTTGTGATCCATTGTTCTGTATTTGGTGAAGGTCTGTCTGTTTTTTGTGTGTGAAGAAGTCATTTAAAGATTGGTGAGGAAATTGGGAGACAGATAGGTAGAAAAGGGACCCCCTCCTTAATTTCTGCCCTGGGCCTCTTTATGACTAAAACCAGCCCTGCTTACTGTAGTCCTTCTTGTATGTCACATTATATATTTTTATTGCACATTGAGATTATTAATTACCTGTATTCTATTTCTTCTATAGATGATAGGGCAGGGTTTTAAAAAAAAATTAGATTATAATTACTCTTGTCTCCCCTAGTTATTGAAAATACAGTGATTCCTTGGAAAATTTGGAAAAGAATGCAAGTGTTTCCAATTTTGCAGTGGCATTAAAGGTATACTAGAAAAGATCAAGATATCGGCATTTGTGTCTGGTCTGAGGCAATCATAAGTCTTAGCTAACTGTAACATTTGGAATTGGGATTTGCATTAGACATTAAGGGGGTAATTGGACTTATCTTTCTAATGTTTAAATTCACATAAAAAATGAATTTAAAAAAAATGCTTTTTCACTCATCTCTTTAGTTGATTCTTTTTGGATGCCCAGTTTTGCATAATCTGCACATCCAAACCTAATTCCCCCCTCCCCCCAGTAATGTTGCTCTATTTTGTTTTATAATCTCTTCTTCTTTCGATATGTGAAAGGAGAACAGACGACGAATGAGGAGGTGGGACCCCTGGATGATGGAGACAGGAAGGGAGTGGTAGAGGAGGAAAAGGAGGTGGCAGACAGATTAAACACGTTCTTCTCATTGGTCTTCACAAAAGATGACACATCCAATGTGCTGGAACCGGAAAAAATCTTCAAGAGGGATCAAGAGGAAAAATTATCGTGCATGGAGGTAAGCCTCGAAGATGTACTCAAACAGATAGATAGATTGAAAACTGATAAATCTCTGGGCCCAGACGGAATCCACCCGAGAATACTGAAAGAGCTCAGAGACGAAACAGCGGGGTTACTACAGCGGATTTGCAACCTATCCTTGAAAACAGGGGTAATCCCGGAGGACTAGAGGATAGCGAATGTTACACCTATCTTCAAAAAAAGGATCCAGAGGAGACCCGGGGAACTACAGACCGGTAAGCTTAACCTCAGTTCCGGGGAAGATGGCCGAATCATTAATCAAGGACAGTATCACTGAGCATATAGAAAAAAACAATCTGATGAGAACAAGCCAACATGGTTTCTGCAAAGGAAGATCATGCCAAACGAACCTGTATGAATACTGTATGGTTATTCAGAGGCAATATCTAGATGGTGGCTTCCACTGAATATCTGAAGTTAGCACTGACAAGATGTGCTTTCTAGTTAGGAGCAATATTTAGACCTTGAACTAGGTAAATTACGATCAGACATTCTCCAATCTTCAGGTACCACAGAATTTTAACAACAGGTTATAATTACTAATAGTAAGTGCTGCAGATTACTAACAGTAGGTCCAAACTAGCATTTTTCAGTACTCTGGAGTGTATACCATCCAGTCCAGTTGGTTTGCTACTCTTTAGTTTAGACTTTAGACTCTGTCCCTTCTACATTGCTGCACTGTATGCCTGGAACAAACTGCCTGACTCGGTATGTCAAGCTCTGTTTCTGACAGTATTCAAATCTAGACTGAAAGCCCACTTCTTTGAAGATGCTTTCAATTCCAAACTCCAACCCACCTTCTAAGCACCAATGACTGTCTCATTATTCCCTCTATAATTCCCCCACCTGAGCGCTGTGTATTGATGCACCATCTTATCCAGTTTGTCTTTCTTGACTAGATTATAAGCTCTTTTGAACAGGGACTGTCTCTTCTGTGTTTTTGATGAACAGTGCTGCGTATGTCTAGTAGTGCTATAGAAATTAGTAGTTATAATTTGCCCAATTACATCTTCTAGGTTCTCCAAAATTTCTTTCAATTCCTCCAAATCAATATCATTAAATACCACTTCAAGCATAAGTATCTCCCTTACATCTTCCTCAGCAAAGACTAGAACAAAGAATTAATTTAGGCCAAATGCCCTAAAGCCAGCGATCTTTGCTAAACCTCTTTAGTGCATCTAGGCCTTAATCTCTCCATTATAGCATTGTCCTCTTTATGTTCCCCTGTTACCCCTTCATCATCTAATTGTCCAACTACTTCTCTCAGAGGCTTCTTGCTTTGAATATACCTGAAAAAAATTATCCGTTTTTGTCTATATGGCAGTCTTTTGATTCTTTTTTTAATTTTACCTGTCTTATCAATGATTTGTTCTAATTTGCTTGTGCTGTTTTCTATTTTCTTCATTTGGAACTGTTTTCCATTTTTTACAAGATTTTCTTTTGGCTATAATGGTCTCTTTTACTTCATCTTTTAACCATGCCAACAGTTATTTGGCCTTTCTTCTGTCTTTATAAAGTGTGCTGAGGAATACATCTGGCCTGAGCTTCCAAGATGTCATTTTTAAATAATAACCACACCTGATATAAGGTCTTAACCTTTACAGTTGCTCCTTTTAGATTTTATGTTTTTAATTTTAACCATTTTCCTCATAATGTCATAATTTGTTGAAGTCTGAATTCAGAAATAGCGGAAAAAACATTCTACAGATAAATCAAAGTTATGCAAATCGGTTTCAGCTTTCAGGCTTGAATCTATAGCTTGGTTGAAAATCAGTATAAAGTTATATGGATAAAATAGTCATATAATTATATGAGTTTGGCCATCCTGTGGAATATTAAACTTCTGGTATATTTCTTATGTTAGTAGGGTTATCCAGAAAAAACTAAAGTTGGAAAAACTGTGCGAATTGAAGTTTTTCTCATGAATTTGATTGTACTTGATCAGAACATAATTTTTTAAAATAATTTTAAAGCCCATCTTGGGATCGTTCAAAGTCACTGATTACATAAAGCTCTGTTTTTCATACAATTTGCTATTATTTTGCTTAATGGAGCAAATTTCTTGGTATTATAGCTATAATTTTTATGTTTTCACACTCAAGAACAAAAACCCTGTGGAGAAGGTGATGTTCAAGATACAGGCTTTATTGAAAGTACAGTCCAATAATCCACATGAAGAGATACCTAGGACCCAAGTTATTGGGGACTGTACTTTCAATAAAGCCTGTATCTTGAACATCACCTTCTCCACAGTGTTTTTGTTTTTATCAGACTTCTGGTTCTGTGGAGTATCAAGGGTCAAACTTTTGCTTGCACTTCCGTGATGTTTTCACACTCAGTCAGCAATGATACTTGATAAAAAGATAATTTATGCAAAAAAATCTAGCAGTATTTTATTAAATGAATTTGTACTTTATTGTGGAAAATAACAGAAATTTAACATACTTTGCTAATAGCTAAACGCATTCACATCCAATTCATTGTTCTTATTCAGATTTTTTTCCTTCTGGTCAATGATCCTGTCTCTGGCTGTTAACGGTTGAATCCTGCCTGGTGGCTGCACGGATGGATGGCGCCGGGAGCTAGGGAGCAGATGGCCCAGAAGCGCAGGAGGAGGCACCGATGCAACATGGAGCTGGAAGAGCGGGGGCGACAAGCCACGGAGGGTGGCGAGAGCAGCGCCGAGTTTAGAGATAGCAGGGCTGCAGACACGGAGTTCTGGGAGCAGCAGCCCAGGGAGCGCAAGGCAGGGCCGGCTGAGCGGAGGGCGGCCTTTGTGACTCGACAGAAGAAGCTTGCCCAGAGAGGTGGAGAGGAACAGCCAGATAGGGCCGAGAGTGGGGTGGCTGAGGCACTCGGCCAGGGCAGCACACAACCAGAGATCTCAGCTGATCAGCCCCGTAGGGAGTAGCTGACTGTTAGGCCCTGCAGCTGTTCTTCCACCGGTGCTTGGAGGGGTACTATGGCCCGATGGTGATGTGGACAGGAGCTGCATGTCGGTGGAAATCATTTGCTGCTGGCTGATGTTTGATGCCGGGCGAGGATTAGCTCTGGGTTGCAGTTGTCTTCTTGGTGACTGTGTTGTGGCATCTGTGTCCACCATCTGCTGCCTTCAATTACCTCAGTCCGGGGCCCTTCTTGCCAGTGTCGGGTATGAAATATTGCTCCTCTGTAATTGGAGATGTTGTTGGCTGGACTTCACCTCATTTATCTTGCTTTGGACTGCTTTGGGACTTTGAGTTTTTTGATTTTCTTTAATTTTATTCTTTTAATTTTCTTTTTTTATTATTTGAATTGTACCCTTTCCTCATCATTCTTGGAATTTTGTTATAGCTTTACTATTTTAATAATTGTTTTCTCGGGTACTTTAGCTAGATTGTGAGCCTTGAGGACAGATAGGGAAGCTCTAAGTACCTAATTTTATTTTGTTGTAAACCGTTCTGGGCACCTAGGGAGGACAGGCTATAAAAATAAATAAATACCAATGATGTACCAAACATTCAGGCATTCAATGTCTTCTTGACATAATCAGGATAAAGCCTGTGAAGCTTTTCAACTCCTTGCAACAAGGCCTCACACCGCACTGGGTCTATGGTGATGCCAGTGACAAAAGACCTCTTATACAAAGCCAATTAGCACGGGCCACTGCAATAACTGCTGCAAAGCCCATAGGGATTTAAAGGGCTTTAGGGCTATTGCAACACACATTGTAAAAAAGGGGGGGGGGGGGGAATCAGTTAGCAGTTTAATACCTCACTCAGCTGTGTCACTATTAATGTGAGAGTCATTAGTAATGAGTCTACCATTAGTAGATGTCTATTAATGACACAGTTGAGCGAGGTGTTAAACTGATAACTGACTTTGCCATTGGCATCACCACAGACCCATTACAGCATGAGGCCTTGTTTCAAGGAGTTGAACAGCATCTCAGGCTTTATTCTGCCTATCTCAAGAAGACACTGAATGCTTGAGTGTTTGGAATGCCATTGGTAGATGTCACACTTAATCAACTAGGTTTTATCTAGCCACATATGACTAAATATTCAATTATGGTGCCTGGGCATAGCCCAAAATTGAATATCTGGGGAAAAAAATCAGTGGCAGTCAGCAAAATGCTGACCAATGCCAGCTGAATATCTGCCCCTATATATTTTGACTCTTCTATTATCTATAGTTTTGCTTTTCCATCCTCCCCCCTCATGACAATGAAAGAAAAATGTTTATTGCTACTGCAGAGGACTGCCACTGCCATATTAAATGAGTAGGATTTTCCTTTTTCTTATAGTAAAGTTACTGATGAGGTTAAGTACAGAGCAATTCTACTTAACCTATGTGGGAGACTGGTATACTTTGAACAGCAACTTGGCAGCACAAGATTAATAATGAGCCTTGAGTTAATCTCTTTTTCTATTGCTGGTAAAAACATTTTCATTGCTATTCCCAGACTATGCAAATAGTCAAATTCATAAGCCAAATGCAGGAACTGGTGCATACTCATTAAACATGGTAGAGACATTTTACATTTGATATTATGCAACATCCGGGTTGTGGTAAGTTGGCAGCCTAATTAAACTCTTGTGGATGGAGCAGACCAGAGCCTTTTGGACAGAGACTGGATAGCTCATCTGTAATGAAACTGTGTTAGTTTATGCATTCTTCCCTTAGGCACTAAAGCCTAATAATACAACCTGCAGAAATATTTAAGAAGGAGCTGAGGCAAATGTAGCGAGCAAAATGGGAACAAAACTATTATTTATCAGATGCCAGCCAGGACTCACATGTACCATTAGACAAGGCATAAGAAGAGCTATTGAGTGGTAGGGATACTAAAGTTGATACAATCATTTTTCTGACTGGGCTTCCACTGTGACTTCTGCAGTCAACTAACTTTCAGCTAGCTCCGTCAAAGTTGGATCCATGCCCTTTATTAAAATGGATGGGCTGTTGGCAATGCTGGTAAGACCTATATTATATGATGTGAGCCGTAAATGCT
Organism: Geotrypetes seraphini; assembly: GCF_902459505.1. Lineage (NCBI taxonomy): Eukaryota > Metazoa > Chordata > Amphibia > Gymnophiona > Dermophiidae > Geotrypetes > Geotrypetes seraphini. The sequence goes on from NC_047084.1 coordinate 25,008,210, forward strand.
AAAATATGACTCCTGTTGATTGTTTTTAAACTAGCCACAAAGGCCTGAATTTTTATGGTTCCACTTTTCAAAGGCACATAAAAGGCTTAAAGCAAGTTGTTCCAAACATCATTTTGCTATTAACTGATAATCCTAGAATAGGCTTTCACATGTCAGCAGATCCTTCTATTAAGAGTAAAAGATATAAGTAAGAACTCATGGAACCCTTACTAAATAGGACATCTATGAAAGGACATGTTTAGGCAGTGTAAATATTTAGACTGAGCTATTTGCCAAAGTACTTACAGGCAGAGCTGGCTTAACCATTAGGCAAGAAGTTTCATGGCAACTCCAGGAAGTACTTCTTCACCAAAGTGGATCATTGGAACAGACTCCCACTCCAGGTGATAAAGGCCAGCAGCGTGACGGATTTTAAAAGAAAATGGGATACTCACGTGGGATCTTTAAGGGAGTAAATTCAGGGGAGGGGATACTTGGAATGGGCAGACTTGGTGGGCTATAGCCCTTTTCTGCTGCTTTTTTCTATGTTTCTACTATCTTGACAATATTCAGCTGGTGGTGGATTGTGTTTTTTAAAATGCTGACTGCATGGGCAGAATTGGGCCCCAATTTTCAATGCCAGGCCATGTCTGGGCACCAGCACTAAATATTTGGGGCTGACCAGCCAAGAGTTTGCCAGCCAGAGTTATCTGGATCCCAGTCGATATTCAATTGGGACCTGTGCAAGACACTTAAGTAAGTTCTGACTAAATATTGACTTGGAACTGCACACAGTCACCATCTGCCCCCCCCCCCCCCCGCAGGAACCTAGCATCATTACAAGCTTCCCCCAATTCCAGTACCTCCAATTCCAATTCCCTCTGGGACCCTATCACTATTAAACTCTCCCCAATTCAAGTCCCCTGGACCCCATCACCAATAGAGACTCTCCCCTGATGCCAATTCCCCTTGGCAGGAGCTTAACATTGGTCTAGGGGAGGCTCCTTGGCCATGGTGGGATTTTTTGCGGGGTAGATATATATATATTTTAATGGGGTTCTTTACATGCACGCAGCAGTTGCTAGGCAGGAATAGTCGGCAAGGATGTAAAGCGACTGGTCCTCAGCAGTCAAAACTTTTTGGAACGGAAAGGCCAGTCAGTTTAGACGAAATGGTTCCATGAATCGATGCCTTAAGAAATTTACATGCCTTTTTACTCATCTGCATGCGCAGATCGGATTGGGTGCGGATGGGGTCTGGAGAAAGGTTAGTGAATTGAACCGTAGTAGGAAAGTAAGCGCAAACCAAGCAGTACACGATCAGTTTGCTTAGTGAATCTAGCCCTAAGTCCCGGTGATATCAGGGGATGTTAGTCTAAGTGCTTTGAAAGTATGCCTCAATGTGTGCCTGAATAAGCTGAAGTTAGATTTCAGGGAAGAAATAGTGATCTGTACTGGAGGGATCCTGAGAATACAAGGGGGTGCTAAATAGTTCTCAACCCAACCAAGAAGAGAATGTTTAACCAATGATCTGAAACAATGTCAAAACACAGAATTTCGTTTCTGCAAATTGGCACTTAATGAAATAAGATAATACTCTTTTCAGCTAAAGTGGCAAAATAATACTCAGAATTTAGGAAGTTGATTGGTTGGGTTGAGAACTTCTCAGCACCCTCTCGTACCGTTTGTGTTTGTCTTGCATTTCTGACAACTATCTATTCCTAGGTTGTGTCCAGGTCTTAAAATGTTGGATTTGTAAGGGAGTATAGGTTTGCCATCTTTGGATAATAGCCTTTATCCTTTGGGCTCCAGAATACTGCAGTTAGATTAATTTTTGGTCTAAAAAGATATGAAAGTATTATATTAGCATATAAAAATCTTCACTGGTTATCAGTTGAGAGGCAAATTAAGTTTAAATCAGCTTACATAGTTCATTGTATTTTGCAGACTGACTGTTCAGATAATCTGATTTTGCTTTTTTTCATTTGCATTATTCTTCCACCAGATTATGTGGTACTTTGTTACTATATTTTCCACAGATTGGAGGAGTACGGTATAAACGAAAGCTCAACTCCACTTTTGCTTACGCTGCCATCAATTACTTAAGGTTTCATAAAAAATTTGAAAACTTTTTTATACGACTTATTGTAATATTCATTTTACGATGATATTTTAATTACTGATTGGTTTTGTATTGTCCCATAGATTTTATAGCCTCATTGAATGTAAATCACCTTCATCCTCTTTGGTATAATGCGATTAATAGATTGTGTATTAGATTAGATTTTCCATGGTAAGAAGAGCCCTGTTTCCTGAGATCAGGAGACTTTTGTCCAACTTGAGGTTTGCCAGTAAGGTGAATAGGAGCTTATCTTGGGCAGCTCTACCAACCCAACCAAGTACCACCAAGGCATAGAATGAAAAAGAGAATGTGGAATGTGTATCTGGCACAGACTAAAAGGAGATGAAAAGAGAGTTCCAGAACCCTCTGTCCCACTGCCGTCCACAAAAGACAAAAAAAGACCAAGGAATTTCCTTCCACTTTCTCCTGTCCTTTTTTGGGCCACTTTGGACTGGAGCAGAGTGAAGGGAACCTTTTGTCCTTCTATGGACAGAAGAAAGATGGAAAGGGGATGGCATTTAATATATTGGTTTTCTGTGGTTACAGTCAAATTGGTTTACATATTATATACAGTTACATATACTGTATATACGGAGAGTTAAATAACTTGCCCAGAGTCACAAGGAGCTGCAGTAGTACTCAAACCTAGTTCCCTAGGTAAAATGGGGGCGACAAGACATTTTTTAGATATGTTAGTGATAGGAGAAAGTACAAAAATGGCATTGTAAGGCTCATGGCTTGGTGTAGCTTTATCTGTGTTTGATATATTAGTCTATTCTGTTCTGCTATGAGTTGACCCACTGTTATTCTGTTTCATGACTGTGTTTTGGCTGTTCTGCCTGTTTTCAATAAAGATATTATTAAAAAAGAAAGTCTCAAGGGTGAAGGAGAGGTAATGCAGAAGCTGATAAGGATTAAGCAGAATTGCTTAACAAATTGTTCTGTATTCACAAAAAAAAAAAAAATGTTGTAAGTTATAAAAAAGTTCAGTTGGCAAGCATTTTTCAGTGGGAGAGAAATTCAAAAATAAGATGTTTCTTTATGAGACTCCAAGACAGTAGACTCAAGAATAACATCTGAAAACTCATAGAAAGGATGGTAGACGCATGGAACCACCTTCCAATTATAGAATTAAGAAAAGCTTCAGTGTCTATGGCTTAAAAAATCCAAAGTACAACAAAGTATTTATCTAAGTCTAACTTTCCAGGTCCAAAAATTTTTAAGCATATTTAAACCAGGACACATTCATCTTCTGACCATGGCAATTGATAGGAAAATCATTTTTGAAATATTTATTCATGCAAGTACCCATGTTAGCAACGTGCACATTTTTATTTAATGACACAGAGGCCCTATTTTCATCCTTCCCCGGAGCATTTAACTTCAGCCACCTTTTTTTCTGGTAAAAGTAGGGATTAATGTTTCCCATTTACCAGGCAGCTAGCAATAGGTCAGCAGAGTGTGAATAGCTGAAACAGGCTGTTTCCTTTACTAAACTTGAATCCATTCACATTCTGAACACTGCAGTCATGATTTATTCTACAAAAATGGAGTTATAAATTCTAGTACTCAGCAGGATGCAACTGAAAACCCAGAAGTTTCTGACTTGTCCCTGATGATCTGTCATTAGAAATCCTTAAATATTTCATACTGAGAAGAGGAAAGCATACAGGCACAATTTTCAAACTTTCTGCACTGCTATGATGTCCTTCAGGGAATATTTACCAATGGCCTTTGCTCCAAATTTCAGAGTGAACTATGCAGGGACTTTTAACACTGAATATTTCCTAAGAAAAATGTACATGAAGATATTTGTAACCACTTTCTCTTGATATTTTTGACGATCAAAATTCTGCTCTTACTGGTATATTTATAAAGTTTTTCCACAGGTAAAACAAGTTTAAACAGAAATTTTTTTATTGTTAATTATAAAAATGTTTAGCTCACAATTTTAATATGCAAAATGGGTTACACAAGAAACTTAAACAATACAGTCATGAAATATTCTAGAACACAGTTCTTCAACCGCCGGTCCGCAGAAAATTTCTGCCGGTCCGCGCAGGGCCGGCGAGATCAATTCAGCAGTTAAATTTCCTGCCGACTGCGGTTCCTGCTCACTAATGTTCCTCCCAGCCTCAGGCAATTAAGATAGGCTGCGGACGTCGGGGCCTTCCCTCTCTGAGTCTCGCCTGTTCGGAAACAGGAAATTGAAACAAAATAGACGGGACTCAGAGAGTGAAGGTCCCGACGTGGCAGCCTGTCTTGATCGCCGCCCCTGCCGAGTTGCTGAAGAGGGCCGCGGAGAGAGCTGCAGCTTCAGGTGCAGGTGGAGGGAGATGGTCAGCGTCTGCGAGCAAGATCCTGGGGAGCCTTCACAGTGACTTCCTCCCCTCCCACCAGCTCTCCTACTTGCCAGGGCGGTGATTTACCGGCAACATCCTGCAGGCAAGTATTGAGAGCTGCTGGAAGGAGACAGCCACTGTAGGAGGCAGGGAAGCTGCTGGATAAAGGGAGAGCTGTTACTGGACTTGGAGAGAGTTAGAAGGAGAGATGCTGCTGGGAGGGGAGGAGGGAAAGGGATGGGAAGAGAAGAGAGTTAATGTTGGATAGAGGAAGGAGGGAAGGGAGAAGGAGAGATGCTGCTGGAAGGGGAGGAGGGAAAGGGATGGGAAGAGAGTTAATGTTGGATAGAGGGAGGAGGGAAGGGAGAAGGAAAAAAAGGAAGGAGGGAAGGGAGAAAGAAAAAAGGAAGGAAACAGCTGGCAGGGAGATTACAGGAGGGGAAGGAGGTCAGGGTGGAATGGAGAGATCAGATGAGGGAAAGGGGAGAAAGAGTAGAGAGACATTGATGCTAGAAAGGGGGTCAGCAGAGAAATGAGAGAGGGATAAAGATGCTAGATCTGGTGAAGGAGAGATAAAAATGAAGAAGGCAGTGAAGCTGGAATGAATGATGTCAAAAAGGAGAGGAGGAACAGGCTGGATGGACAGGGAAGAGGGGCATAGAAAGAAGTCAGATACATATGGAAGGGGGAGAGGGCAGACATTGGATGGAAAAGGCAGATGCTGGAAGGAAAAGAGTGAAAAGAAGATGAAAGCAGAAACCAGAGACAAAAGGTAGAAAAATAAATAATTTTATTTCTATTTTGTCATTAGAATATATCAGATTTGAAATATATATCCTGCTAGAGACATAACTGGAGATTGTAGTATTCTGTTAGCATGATATTCCTATGTAGCATTCTATAATAACTTGGCTTGTTCAGTTTTCTTGATAGTAGAGGGGATATATGTGAAGGGGAGGGGAGACAGGGGTTTTGTTGGTCCGTGCTCTGTATATTTGTATTTATAAAATCACAATTGTTCAAAATATTGTTTCTTTTTATACTTTAATAAAATACGTTCAATATAAAATCATAATTGCGGCTTGTGCAGATGGGATAAGATGGTTTGCGGGGACCGAGCTCGCGGAGATGGGGCGTAAACTGGGTTTTTAAATTTTAGTCCTAGTAGTTTGCCGGTCCACAAAATAATTCTTTTATTTCTACCGGTCCACGGGTGTAAAAAGGTTGCATTAGATCATAGCAGAGTCTTACGAGGGAATAGCAGTGGAACTTTGTGGGGCAATCTATGATGCCAGGAAGAAATACTATTCTAGATTAATTTCCAAGGCAACAGACTCTAGATGGTTATATATAATTGTTAATGGCCTTCTTCCCCCCAATAGTAGTCAGTGTAATGAATCTGCCCTTTCAGCTCAAGGGATAACTGATTATTTCTTAGACAAAATAGAGAACCTACGTAGTATATTGGTGGGCTTGGTTTGTCCATCTTGTCCTGTAGATTTAACATCTTTTCCTTCTGCAAAGTGATATGGATCCAGTACAAAGAAGCCAGGCGGCTGGAGAATATACAAATTTGGGAACTTTTTCATTACTATCCTCTTCTGATGTAGCCCGGATTTTGGGGGTCTCTTCATGCAACTACAGCTCCACACAATCCTTTCCTTTCCTCTGGAATAAAAGTTCCACAAAGAAATGTTCCTTCCTTTTTCAATCTTGATGATTAAACCAGCCTTCAGACTGGTGTGGTACCAGAAGCATGGAAGAGGGAGATTGTGCAACTGCATTTGAAAGATCTTCACCTGGGAAAGGATGCTGTTTCTAACCATAGACCCAATGCTAATCTTCCCTTTATTAATTACCTGAAGACATTTGTAGGTGATAACTCAGTCTTACACCATCATCAGACAGGGTTTCGCCCTTCTTACAATACCAAAGTGGCTGTGTCAGGGCTGCTCACAACAGTTCAGGAGGCAAGGGGGCTCAAAATCAAAAAAACTAAAATGTCCCAAAAATCCGCCTGTTGGCACTTGGAGGTCCTAATCACAGGGACGTCCAAGTGCCGACAATCAAAACCCTTTTCCTGGACATCTAATGATATGTTTCTCCCGTTGTGTGTCCAGAGCTCAAGGGAGGCATGTTATGGGTGTATTTTGGACGGGCTTTGGGCATGCTTAACTTGGACATCTTGGCCTGGATTCTATATAGGACACCCAGTCTCAGAAGTCACCCCCCCCCCCAGTCGGCAGCACAACATTCAGAACTCGCTGCTCTTGCTGGCATCGGGCCTTCCTCTCTGCTGGGTCCCACCTACTTCCTGTTTCCACGAAGGCAGGTCCCGGCAGAGAGGAAGGCCCGATGCTGACAGAGAAGTGAATTCTGAATGCTGCCGATGCTGGAAGAATTCCTAGAGTCAGACCATGACGCTGGCCCTCGCTCGAAGCACCCTCTTATGGGCTGCACCCGGGGTGGATCGCCGCCCTGCCCCCTTGGTATGCCACTGGCAAATAGAACCTGTCCAACCATTATGTACTAACATGGGAGATCACACCAAAGGCATACACACACACAGATCTGCATTGCACAAACTATCCTGTGCATAAAATATTTGTGGTACTCTTATTTATGTGCAAAACAGCATGGCAGTACATGCACACATGTATGCACACAACTTCAGGTACTGAAACAGTTGTGCTAAGACTTTTGTCTGCATGCAGTGCTCAGCAATCTAGCTCCTCCAGAACATCAGGTCTGTCTTTTTAATTTAATTTGGGTTTTTTTACTATGGTCTTTTTGGACCTAAGAGCAAAAGCTGCAAGCCTTATATACTAGCAGTAAAGACAAGAAACAGACATGAAGCTCCCACAGAAGGAACAGCTAACTTTTTAAGCCTCTTCAGATTTGAGATTAAAGCCCTGGTGTTGTGCTCAGCATTTTAGTCTTATGCATCTGCTAATAACCTCATTTTAGTCTTGTGCATTCATGCTAATAACCTCATGGATTTAAATATGCTGGGCTCTGGTGTCTAAAACTGTGCAATAAAGCCGCAGTATCCCTGTGCAAAGCCTAGCACACTTTTATTGCATCGACCTCCCTGTCTTTTGCCTGTATTCCATTTTCTAGAGTAATGAGATTAGGAGCAGTGACCTAATGACATCTCTTTGTGTGTCTGCCTCATATTCATTCAGAGGGATTAGGAAAGAGTACATTCACATTCACCTAAACAATTGAAACGTTTTGTTCCGTTCCAGAAACATGAAACTCAATTTAAGGCGGAATAATGATAATTTAGCTATTATGCATCAGATGTTTCTATGCTGAGCTGGTGTACCGATCAACAGAAGATAAGTTGAATTTATTTTTTCATCTATCTTGGATGTCTTCTAAGCCATTTTTAACACAGTACAGTGCTTGTTTCATCTGAAGGAGGTTTTTTAGCCAGTGAGGTGAACGCTCCACCATCGTTATTCCACCATTGTGGAGGTGGGAGGGCTCTTGTCTGAGGCTTTTTCCTCCGTTTGAAAATGTTCATTTAGCCTGTACTGTGTCACCAATACACCATCTGACATAGTGCATCTTACCATTGTGAAAGTGTTTAGTTTAAACTATGCTGAGCTAAGCCACCTAGAAGTGGTAGGCTGTTAAGAATTGGTTGAGTGATAGGCGACAGCGGGTGGTGGTAAGTGGCATTCACAACAAGTGAAAAAGAGCTCCAGTCTGATTTTGTTCAATATTTTCATAAGAAATACTTCAGAATGGCAAGAAGGAAATGTTTGCCTTTGCAAAGAAGATGCTGTAACAGGATGGTCACTTCAGACACAGTGGAAACAATGAGAATTCATCTGTGGAAAGTAAAGCAAAGAAGGTCAAAAGTTTGACAAGTGTTCATGTAAAAGAATGCAGTCTTGATTGTGTGGGGTGGGGGGGGGGCAGATGTTCAAGGGAACAGTACCTAAGAGGGATAAGGTACTCATTGCATCAAATTGCAGATGGAGCTTGGATTAATCATACCTGCCAAGCAGCACAACAAGGAGAATGGCAAGAAGCATAAGAAAAAGTATTTCCAGCAGAGAAAAGGAAATGATGATGTCTCTTTAGAAGTCATTGTGATGAGACCTCAGCTGAATATGGCATTAAATTCTGGTGAGAGACAGACCAATAATGAGCGACTGAAATGTTTCACTGTCTAGCATACAGTAAGGCCTGAGAGTTGAGATATAAGGATCTAAATATGTATATTGGGGGGAAAAAATCAAGGCATTCTTGTTTTGAGGTGTGTCCTGAATAGCTTCCTCCTTCAGAAGATTTTTTTTTTATATACAGGATTTAGGGGGCAATTCTATAACTAGACACTTCTATTTATGTTCCCCAAGGAGCCATGCTTCTGTTACAGAATACTAGCGAAATCCAGTATTGGCACACCTAACATAGATTTGGCATAACTGCAGGCTCCTAAATACAGCAGGAATGCTCATAACTTACAGTGTTCTGTAATTTGCATATGTAACTGGAAGCTCCACCCAAGTTCTCCCATGCTCCACCCATATATATGCTCCATGCACCCATATATATGTGTTATGTATGTTATGCACACCATTACAGAATAGTGTCTAAGTGTCCTGCTGGCACACTTATAAGTAACTGTGCCCTTAACCTACATATTTTATATATGTAGAACATAAGAATAGCCTTACTGGGTCAGACCAATGACCCATCTAGTCCAGTATCCCATCTTCTTGGTAGTCAATCCAGGTCACAAATACCTGGCAAAAACTCAAATAGTAGCAACATTCCATGCTATTGATCCAGGGCAAGTAGCTACTTCCTGCATGTCTATCTCAATAGCAGACTATGGACTTTTCCTCCTGGAACTTGTCCAAACCTCTTTTTAAAGCCAGCTATGTTAACCATTTTTACCACATCCTCTGGAAATACGTTCCAGAACTTAACTATTCTCTGAGTGAAAAAATATTTCCTCCTATTGGTTTTAAAAGCATTTCCCTGTAACATCAGCAAGTGTCCCCTAGTCTTTATAATTTTTGATGGAGTAAAAAATTGATCCACTGTTCCTGTTCTACACCACTCAGGATTTTGTAGACTTCAATCATATCTCCCCTCAGCCCTCTCTTTTCCAAGCTGAAGAGCCCTCATATGAGAGGCGTTTCATCCCTTTTATCATCTTGATCACTCTTTGAACCTTTTGTAGTTCTGCTATATTTTTTTTTAGATAAGGCAACCAGAATTTAACGCAATACTCAAGGTGAGATCACACCATTGAGTGATATAGAGGCATTATAATTCTTAGGCTTGTTTATCATTCTTTTTCTAATAATTCCTAGCATCTTGTTTGCTTTTATGGCTGCCACTGCACATTGAGCAAAAGGTTTCAGTTGACACCCAGATCTTTGGGGGGGGGGGGGGGGGCACAGACTCCCATGATGGACTCTGGTAGCTATTATTTGAGTTATTATTCCCAATGTGGAATACTTTGCATTTGTCCACATTAAGAGCTCCTTTTACTAAGGTGCATTAGGGCATTAACGCGCAGAATAGCACGCGCTAGACCTTAACTCCAGCATTATAAGCGCCCCTTAGTAAAAGGAGCCCTAAATTTCATCTGCCATTTGGAAGCCCAGCCTTCCAATTTCCTAAGGTCTGCCTGCAATTTTTCACAGTCTGCATGTGTTTTAACAAATTTGAAAAGTTTAGTGTTATCTGCAAATTTACCCCTTCTTTACAAAGCCATGCTAGCATTTTTAGCGCCGGCCACAGCGGTAAAAACTCTGATGCTCATAGAATTCCTATGAGTGAGAGTTCTTACCGCCATGGCCGGTGCTAAAAACGCTAGTGAGGCTTTGTAAAGGAAGGGATTAATCACCTCACTTATCATTCCAATTTCCAGATTATTTATAAATAAGTTAAATAGCACCAGTCCAAGTACAGATCCCTGAAGCACTCCACTATTTACCCTTCTCCATTGAGAAAAATGGCCATTTAACTCTACCCTCTGATTTCTGTCCGATAACCAATCCCTGATCCACAACTGAACATTGCCTCCTATCACATGAATCTCTAATTTTCTCAGGAGCCTCTCATGAGGAACTTTGTCAAAAGCTTTCTGAAAATCAAGATACACTACATCAACTGCTCACCTTTATCCACATGTTTATTCATACCTTCAAAGAAGCATGTAAATGTAGCACTTATAAATTATAGAATTGCCCTTTTAACTCTTCAAGTTGTGTAATGTTATTAGTCTTGCTTTGTGTCCTAATGTTTGTCCATAGTTAATGTTTTCTACTTATCAGGGTTTTTATTGTACACTGTTCAGGATTTTAAAGATGAGCAATGTATAAATTTTGATGGTTAAGTATCCTACAGGAGAGGAGAAGAGGCTTATATGATAGAAACATCCAAATACTACCAGTGATTGGTTACTAAGTTTTTATCAAGGGGCTCCTACCTGCTTTGTTCCTTTGCTTCTTTCAGTGCAACATTCTTTCTCAGGAAAAAAATAATAATAATAATTTAAGCAGGAGCTCTCTAGAGCACACGAGACCATCCTCCAGGTTGTCACACAAATCTCAAAAGTATAAATAATGCATGAGACAGAAGTACTTTTCAGTGGAAAGGAAGTGCTGGTATGAAACTGAAAGGACCCAGGAGTAATGTAAGGAATATTTTTTCACAGAAATAAATGGCAATGGATGCATAGAAGAGCCTCCCACTAGATACAGTGGAGGCATTTGTTTTTCTGATTGTTTTTTTTGAAAGGTTTTGAATGTTTTGAGCAATTTTTGTATGCAATACCTGTTTAAGATTTACATTAATTATGGGAAAACTTTTTTTTTTTTACAATACAGCTTTTCATGAAGGGAGTTGATCCTCCTGCTTTTCTAATTTCCCGGTTGGTTTCAATCAGGGTTTGAACAACCAATAAGATAAGAGTTAATGGGGAGCGTCATGATGATGTCAGACACTCTGAATAAGTAATCTGACCATATGGTGGCCATCTTTGACCAGAGATCTTCTTTTGTAACCCACCTTCTATAACTCTTTTGTAATTGAACCGCAAGGTAATGGTGGAATAGAAATCTCTAATGTAATGTAATGTAATATTTGCAGTGCCATTGAAAAAATGAGCACAGAGTATTTGTGCTGAAGTAAGCAAGTATCTGAGAAGGTAGGGTTCTTAGAAGTTAATATTTTTAAATGGTTTGAATGTGTTATGAATGCTTTCTAAGGTGCTCATTTTTCTTAAAGTTTGGTCGCAGTTATGCCTACTTGCTCTGATGCAGCTTCAGTGAAACGCTGGCTGGCCATCGTCGGCTTTGGCTAAAACTACAACTGCCTTACAAATGTTTCAATGAACCATTAAAAGCTTTTCTTGGGGACATTGGATTCTGTCGATTAACTTTGGAAGAGAAGACTGAATATGAGATAAGTGAACTTTAAAGTTATTTCTGGGATTATTGAATTATGTTGAGAAGAGACTGAAGATACTCACTTCTAAAAGAAAATTAAGTGTTATTTATATTGACCAATTCCATAGTAAAGATTTGAGAGAAGAAATTTGAGAGGAGGAGGTTTTTTTCTGCCAATGAGGTTTCTCCAAATATTATACCTGTCTGCACTGAAAGGGTTGGGTTGGAGTCTGAGGCTTTTTTCTCCTTCTAGACAAATTTTTGAACTCCTTCTCAGATACTAAGAAGTATTTATTTGAAAGGGTTTTGTTGTATAGTAAATAGTGGGGTTCCCTATGGATCTGTACTGGGACCACTGCTTTTTATCAATGATCTAGAGCAGTGTATCAAACTGTGCCGGGGACACTAGTGTGTCTCCTAAGATTCCTAGTGTTCCACAGCATACTGAGGAGGAAGAAAGGTGCCTGCCAGCTAACTTCCCTACGCGGTACAGCACCAGCGCTGCCCGATTTGCTGAAGACCTGCATGCTTCCCCCTAGCCTCACAGTCTCACCTTTAAAGCTAATTACAGCAGCCTGCAGAGCATCGCCGGTAGGTAAAATGATTTTATTTTCAATATAGCGATTGAAATGTGTCAGTTTTGAGAATTTATATCTGCTGTGTATATTGTGTGTATATGAAAAATGAATGGAAAAAAATTGCATTACAATTAGTAAAGGCAGAGCTTGGGTGGGCCTAGGGATGTCTGTGGTTGGGGTACTCAGCTGATATTTGTTAGACTTAGGGGGTACTTAGCTGAAGTAGTTGAGAAACACTGCTGTAGGCAATCAGCTGGCGCCAGTGCCTCTCCTTCTCTCCGGCCCTCTTCCCTGCTGGCACCCCCTACTGGTGTCTCAGCCCATCTGGAGGGCCTCTGCACATGCACAGACGTTGATGTGATGATGTCACACATATGTGTGATGTCATCATGGTGACGTCCGCGCACTTCTAGGTGCCTCAAGCCATGGCCACTACCTTTAGTGTGCCAGGCTCGAGAAAGTTTGAGAAACACTGATCTAGAGATAGAAATAACTAGTGAGATAATTAATTTGCTGATGACACAAAATTGATCTCCAGTTGATCTCCAGTTCTCAATTTTACATTAACTTCAAGAAATTATTTTAAAAAATTATCTCTATGAAGAATTCTTAGTATCTATTCTCAACTGTTATATTTCCATTTTTTCTCCTTGAATTCTTTATATAGAATTGTCATTTCCCTGCGTATGCGCAGTTCTCTTTCTTGTAAACCGCAAGAGAATTGTGAAAAATTGCAAGAGGACTCTGGGATACTGGGCGTCAAAATGGCAAATGACTTGTAATGTGAACAAGTGCAAAGTGATGCATGTGGGAAAGAGGAACCTTAACTATAGCTATGTGATGCAGACCTCCATGTGAGAGTCACCACTCAGGAAAAGGATCTACAGTAGATGTCATGGTTGAGGATACATTGAAGCCATCAGCTCAGTGTGCAGTAGTGACTAAATAAGCAAATAGAATGTTGGAAATTATCAGAAAAGGAATGGAAAACATAGATGAAAATCTTATCATGCCTTTGTATCACTCTATGGTGCGACTGCACCTCGAATACTGTGTGCAGTTCTGGTTGTTGCATCTCAAAAAAGATATACACTTCTACCTCCGGATTTGTGGGGAATAGGGGCAGAGCTGGACCGCGAATGGTGAAATACCGCAAATATCTTCTGGTCCAGCTCTGACCCACCCCCGCCTTCCCCCCCGGCATCCTAGCCTTACCTGTGGTCTAGCAAGCTTTCGGGGCAGGAGCGATCTTCCTACGCTCCTGCCCCATGCAGATCGCCAATAGGAAATGGCTACCGTGAGTTCCCGTAGTCTCTCGAGACTACGGTGGGAGTTCACGGCAGCCATTTCCTATTGCTTAACTGGTTAACTGGTTAATACCACTGAATATCAGCACTAATCGCTAAACTGAAAACCAGTTATTTTGTGCGTGGTCCGGATTGGAGTCTGGACTTACGCATTTAAATGCTGATTTTCAGCACTTATACATCTAAAACAGAGTCCTATCTATATCCAGTTTCGCTCAGGCAGTTCAGTGCTGAATATCGCTCTTAACCACAGAAGACATAGCCGGATGCATAAACCTGGATACTCAATGCCTGTGTCTAGATAGGACCCACCGATGAATATCCAGGAATAATGCTGGTGGGAGGAGGGGGGAACATTGACTGCTGCTGGCTGAATATTCTCCTCCTCCTTGGCAGTTTTTCTTCTCCCTTGGTTTGAGTTAAGATTGAAACATTGAAAGGTGTGTCAGAAGCACTCAAAATGTTAAACTTGCTTTCCACACAAAAGGTTGGCATGGGAAAAAGAACACTTCTTTTTAAGTACTCCTATTTGGGTCATTTCTTGTAGATTAAAGGTATGACCTTCTTTTGTTATTTTGTGCTTTGCCAAGTCCTAAAAATAAATGTAAGTATTAGTGGATCAAAGAAAGTACTATTGGGACTTGGGGGTCATCAAATGGCTTCTACAGGAGCTGGAAACTGTACACGGTCTCACTTTAAAGTCACACATGGTCTACATTACAAGTTAATGAGTCACTTATCCTGTATGTTAGGATTAGTTCAGAAAGAAAAGCCGAATCGGATAGTTTCCTCTGACATGGATTCTTTCAACAAATGAATGTTTTAAAATTTTCCCTCAGACTTTTTTTTCCCAAAATGCAACGGCAAATTCTGTAGGAGAGAGCGGGCCAGTTTCTTTGGGCTGTTCAGAATGTTTCAGGCCACCTAATTAGAGATGTATCCAGGGTGGTATTAGCTCCCTAGTGTTGTAACCAAGATTTAACTAGAGCTCTTTTCAATGGTGGGGGTAAATGTAGCAACTATACAGTGAGTGAAAGGCAGATTGTAAAGATTCCTCCTGCCTCCCATGGGGTGTATTCAGGGTTTCTTTTCACAAAGACTAAGTTGTTTTACTTCTTACACTCTAAAGGCCCAACAACACTCCAAACATCTTCTAATTAGCCTGATTAGAAAGGTGGATCTGTAGATGTGAAGAGGACAGTCAGAAGTTAGGAAGAAGCCCAGTGCTGCCAATCCCTATGTTGCAGCCTTTATTCCTAGAGAATAAAAAGGTTGAAGAGTCTGACACCATGCAACATGGATTGGAAAGACTGAAAGGCAGGCTAATGAATTCCTAGACACTATGAAAGAGGAATCTTTAAGTAAAAAGTGTTTGAAAAAGCTAAAAGATCCTTTTTAGTTCCACAAAAAAATACAACTCCCTTCGTTTTTCTTCTCATTCTTTCCTTGCAATGTTCTACTGTAAGGCATAAGCTTATATCTTAGCTGGTTCAAGAACATTTCTGTTCTCTGGTTATTTTTCTGTTTGGGGTTTATTTTTAAGAGCACACCTTTCTTTGGTGTAAAGAGAAAAGCAAAACACTGAACTTACTAGGTTACTCCAGCAACTTATGCTGCATAGTTATTAGGGAGCACTGAACAAAGAATAATCCCATTTCTTTTTTTGCTGTTGTATATTGATATATATCAGGGGTGTCAAACTCAGGCCCGCAGGGAAATTAAATTTGGCCTGAGATTTGGCCTGCCGTTCCTTCCCTCCCTCCATCCCGTCTTCCTAGTCTCACATTAAAGCAGCCTGCAGAGGATCGCTGATCGGCTGTAGCGATCCTAGCAGGCTGCCGTAGCCTCAGCAGCACGTTCCCTCTGCCGTGGTCCCGTACATCAGAGGAGGGGCGGGACCACAGCAGAGGAAATGTGCTGTGGAGGCCAACGGCAGCCTGCTAGGATCACTACAGCTGACCGGCGATCCTCTGCAGGCTGCTTTAATGTGCGACTGGGAAGCCGGGATGGAGGGAGGGATGGAACAGAGGGCCAAATCTCAGGCCAAAGGAAAAATGCCAGACCTCCAGAGGAGGGAAGGGAAGAAGAAAGAAGGAGACCCTGGTAAGCAAGTTATCAGAAGACAACCAGAGCCTGGGACCACAACAAGATTTTAATAATAAGCAGTCAAAAAAAGGTAGAAAAAATAATTTTATTTTCTGTTTTGTGATTACAATATGTCAGATTTGAAATGTGTATCCTGCCAGAGCTGGTGTTAGACAGCAAGCGTGAACTAGGATCTAAAAGAGAAAGGAAAAGTCTTTTTTATTTATTTTGTTTACATCACAGAGCCAGCGTGGGGTTGGAGAGGTTGTAACTCTATACTTCTACTAAGACTAAGGGGGTCCTTTTATTAAGGTGCGCATTTAGCGCATGCTAAATAAGTTAGCGTACCTTAATAAAATGACACCTAAATATCTTAATAAAAAAATTTGGCCTGTGACTTAGCCTATGTTTCAGATCTCAGTCCCTTATGTGATTGGGTTTGATACCCCTGATATATATCAATTGACTAGTTTGCATCGTACATGTACATTTCAGATTTTGTTGGACCCCTGATGCAGACAGACATGCCAAAAAATGGCCCATATTAGGTCCCTTTGGGTGTAATATATATGTTTTATTTGTAACTAGTGTTTTAGCCCGTTACATTAACGGGTGCTAGAGACTCCTCTTCCTCCTGCCTTTGTTCCCTCTGTTAGGCGGTGTTTTTTATTCCACTCAATTTGAAGCCGTCACCGAGATCACCGTTAAAACTACAGAAGAGCCTCCATTCGCCTTTGTTTAATTTTTTTTTTTTTCCCATTGTAAGCTTCCTCCCCCTGCCTTTCCCCTTCCCGTCCCACCTTTCGCTTTTTCAACCCCCTTGCATTTCCCTTTGCATGGTCTCCCTCGTGCTGTGATCATCCACTCCTTCTCCTAGCCTCACCCTGTGGCGGCACTGATTTAACTTCTCCCTTCCTTCCCTGCTTCCCTCCCCCTTCACGCTATTCAAGGAGATCGGGCAGCCTTTCCTCTCTTTCCCCCCTTCTCACCCCCCTTTCCTGTGCCTGTTCGGAGGGGAGGCTCTTTTCCGGGATCTCGTCACGGGGGAAGGGAGCCGGCGGAAAACTCCGGAGTGGTGGCTTCAGCCTTGCCCTCCTCCCGCTTTTTTTTTCCGCCTTCTTCATTGCTCCCTCGGACTTCAACTTAGAGACGATAACGGGATCAGGGCCGGCACATGAAAAAAAAGAAAACATTCCTTATCTGTATCACCAACTGCCTTGCGCATGCGCACTCCTGCCTGCCACGGACATACGGATCATAGATCACGCAAGTAGGAGTGCGCATGCGCGCTTAGGGTTTTATTATAGTAGACTAGTCTTATAGCCCGTTACATTAACGGGTGCTAGAATATATGTGTGTGTGTCTCTCTTTATTTCTTTCTCTCTCTCTCCTTAGCCGCTTTCTTTCTTTCTGTCTTTCTTTTTCCTTGGCTGTCCATCACCACCCCTTGCCTGCTCCCCTGTCCATTGTCCCTTCCTTTTACGTTCCCTGTGTCCACCACCACCCCTTCACTGCTCTTCTTATGCAGCAGCAATCCCTTCTCCCTTTGTTTTACCTCCCCCCTGTCCAGCAGCACCTCTTTCCTTCTCCCCCTGTCCAACATTAGGCCTCCGTTCCTTTTTCTTCACCCCCCCTGTCCATCAGCACCTCTTTCCTTCTCCCCCTGTCCAGCAGTAGGCGTCCCTTCCTTTTTCTCCCCCCTCCTCCTTCTTATCCCTATGATACACTTACCTTGCTCTGCCCCTGATCAGAGGTTCCCGACAGCCGCCCAGTTGCACCCATTGGAAAAGTTCCCTCTGCGGCATCCCGCACCCCTCCTGACGCAACTCCCGCTGTCTTTCTTTCTGTCTCTGTCCCTGGCCCCCTTTGTCTGTTTGTGTTTCTGTATATCTCCCTGCCCCTGTGTCTTTCTTCTTTTCTTTCTGTATCCCTTCCTCCCTCTGTCTGTCTGTCCGAAGCAGCATTCCCTCCCCCTCCATTTCCCTCCCCCCACACCAGTTCCCTGTGCACCTGCCCCTGTGTCTTTCTTCTTGTCTTTCTGTCTCCCTTCCTCCCTCTGTCTGTCTGTCCAAAGCAGCATTCCCTCCCCCTCCATTTCCCTCCCCCCACATCAGGTCCCTGTGCACCTGCCCCTGTGTCTTTCTTCTTGTCTTTCTGTCTCCCTTCCTCCCTCTGTCTGTCTGTGCAAAGCAGCATTCCCTCCCCCTTCCATTTCCCTCCCCCCACAACAGTTCCCTGTGCAGCAGCATTAGCATTTCCTCTACCCCCTTTCTCTTCCCACAGTCGCGACTACAAACGCGGGCCTGAGTCCTTTGCCGCCCCCCCTTCCCTTCCCTTCCCTTCCTGCGGGCCCGACTACACATGGCGATTCAAGCAGCGTGTGCAGCAGTCTTCACACGCTGCTTCGGGTCCTTCTACTGCCCTGATTTACTCTGGCATGTCCGGAGCAAATCAGGGCAGTAGAAGGGCCCGAAGCAGCGTGTGAAGACTGCTGCACACGCTGCTTAAATCGCCAATCGGGCCCGCGGGAAGGGAAGGGGGGGCGGCAAATGACTCGGGTCCTGGGCAGCAGAAAGTTGCTGGGCTCCTCGGTGGGGGCGCTGAGCAGCCGCGATCCCTCTCCTCCCAGACCCCCCCCACCCCCCGCTGGAGGAACGGAGATCGGCGGCTACAGCCGCTGGCTTCGGCATCTTCTATCCACTGCAGCCAACCCTAGCGGAAACAGGAGTCAGAGAGGGCGGCCGCAGAGGACAGAAGACAGCAAAGCCAGCGTTAGCGCGGTGCAGCGCTTTTCTCTTCATTTAAAAGCGGGTGAGCCGGCGAGAAGGAGGAGGTGGTGGTTTTGGCAGTGAGTGAGGGCGGGAGGGGGGGAGTCGCCGGCTGTACTGTGCTTTCCCGATCTGTCCGCCGCATACGCACTCTGGCCACGGACCTATGGATCACAGATCAGGGATTACAGATCACGCAGGTCTGAGTGCGCATGCGCGGCTAGCGTTTTATTATATAGGATAAGTATGTTTGTTATATTGATGTCATCATAGAAGGTCATCTCTGCTTTCTTTTTATTGTGCAGTGTTTTTTTTCTCCTTTTTGTTCATACTCGGTATCATCCACAGTCCCAAGAGTTCTGATACATGATAGGCCTGATCCAATTGAGTCCTCAGGTCACTCTTATCTGAGTTAAATAGTTCCGCCAGCATATTCTCAACAAACCTGAGTGTCTGCCCTTTCCAGCTTCTCTGGAACACCAGCCACCCTGAAGTTTGTGGACCAGGTCCAGTCCTCAAAGTGTACAGCTATCAAGAGATGGATTAGCGAATGTACATTATGCCCAATATGATAACATCTATAATACCATATTTCCCTGAAAATAAGACAGTGTCATATTAATTTGGGGCTCAAAAAACGCACTAGGTCTTATTTTTGGGATAGGTCTTATTTTTTTGAATGTACAATGATCATCTCTCCCTTCCTCTCTTCCACCCCAATTCTTCCTCTTTCCTTTCTCTCCCCCACATGTGCAGCATCTTTCCTCCCCTCTCACCCAGCCCCTTGTGCCCTCCCTCTGCAGCATCTTTCTATCCCTCCCTCCCATGCCCCTGTGCAGCAGAACCCTTGCACTGTCCACAGCATCTTTCTACCCCTCCCTCCCCTCGTGCAGCAGAACCCTTGCCCAGCTTCTATCTCTCCCTTCTGTGCAGCTGTAACAGAACCCTTGAGCAGCCCCCCCCCCCCGCTGCACAGTCGAACCCCCGCTGACTATCCCATCCTTCCATCTCTCCCTCCCATCCGTACCGCGGCAACTGTGAGACCTACATACCTCCCTCCACAGAGCAGCATCAGCAACACTCTAAACCACAGGTGTCAAAGTCGGTCCTCGAGGGCCAGAATCCAGTCGGGTTTTCAGGATTTCCCCAATGAATCTGCATGAGATCTATTTGCATGCACTGCTTTCAATGCATATTCATTGGGGAAATCCAGAAAACCCGACTGGATTCCGGCCCTCGAGGAGGGACTTTGACACCCCTGCTCTAAACAGACTGCTTTGCAGCCTTCTCCTGCCGGGGCCTTCCATGCACCACGTTGCTGATGACATCATCAGTGATGTGACAGAGGGAATGCCACAGAGGGAGAAGGCCATGAAGCAGCCTGTTTAGAGCACTGTTGACGATGCTCTGTGGAGGGAAGTAGTAGGTCTCGCGGTTGAAGTGTCGGCGACATTCAGATGGGAGGGGAGATGGAAAGATGGGAGAATCAGAGGGGGTTTGGCTGCGTGGTGGGGGTGGAGGCAGGGGGAGAGGGTGGAAGTAGCGCTGCTGCCGGCAAATCCAGGGACTAGGGCTTATTTTCGGGGTAGGTCTTATTTTCAGGGAAATATGGTATTAGTTGAAGGTGCCTTATTATGGAATAATCTAACAGGACAGCTGCGGTTGCTTTCTGATATTCAAAAATTTAAGAAACTATTGAAAACAACTTTGTTTTTGGAGGCAATCTCTTGATTGACCTAGGATCTTGATGTTTCAGATATGTTTGTTTACTTATTTGTATGTTGGTTATATGATGATTATGTTTGTAAGTCTGGCGGGTTAGAAATTTTTTAAATAAATCAATGTCAGCCACTTTGGTCTGCAGCACTCTAACCTTTTACCATAACCAGGGTTACCAGATGTCTAGGAGGACTTGTCCGGGGGTCTGGACGGCTTTTCAAAACCCAGTACTTTATTATTATTGAAATACTATTTTACAAATATTTGTATTTTTTACTGTATTATTGTATTTTGCTGATTTTCCAGCTCTTTTTAGTGTAAACCACCTAGAACATTTGGTTATGGCGGTATAAAAGAATAAAGTTATTATTATTATTATTGACTCCAACCTATTGCTTTCCAACCATATCTCTCAGGTAATATCTTCTTTATTTTACTAACTGCGACAACTTTGAAAAATAAGAAACTATTTTGCTGAGTCTGACTTCACCCAACAACTCTATGCCTTAGTACTCTCCTGCATGGATTACTGCAATGCGTTATTCAACAGTCTCACAGTGAAAAATGTATGATGTCTCCAGGATGTACAAAACATGGCAACCAGACTCCTAAAAAAATCTCTGTGCTCACAACTCTGTCTCCCAGGTTCTATCATCATCTCACTGGCTGCCCGTAGCCAAACATTGTGTCTTCAAGGGCCTGATGCTAGCATTCAAATCCTTGCATGACTTGGCACCAGGCTATATGACGACCAAGCTCCCTCTGTTACATACCAAAGAGCTTCCTCTGCTCTTAGGATGAAATATGCCTCAAAACGCCCCCGATCATACTCTTCAACTGCAAACCGCCAAACGATGTTCCTATTCCTACTTCATACCTAGCCACTGGAATCGACTGCCCACACAGATCAGATCCCTTGAAGGACTCTTTTTAACTTTAGAAAAGCAATAAAAACATACCTCTTCACCTAACTTTCCTATCCCTGGCCGATGGATTACAAAGAAACATATATTAGTATTAGATCCCGGTATGCGTTGCGCTAGGATAAAAAATTGTATTGCACTGTAACAATAGCAAATTTAACCTGTAAACTGTATAATAATATTGGTATTAGATCCATAGTTTGTGTCTAGTTAGGATAAAAATTTATATTGAAAACTTTGCACTGTAACTATGGCAAATTGTAACTTGTTAACTGTATATTATGTATGTTTAACCTGTAACCCGTTCTGAGATCTTTGGGGAAAACGGGATAGAAAACTAATTAAATAAATAAATAGACCCTGGATCCTATATATCCTGGGTCCTATATATCCTATTTATACCCTGGGACCTATATAGGTTGCCCAAAGTTGGTACTCAAATTTGGATGTGGATCCCAGATGTGTGTGTAAACTAATTAGTCAATTAGGCACTAATTATTGGAGTTATTTAGGCTAAATTGGCACTTAATTGGTAGTAATTTGGAGTTAATTGCACATCTGTGCATCTATAAAATGCGTGCAACTCAAAAGAGTCTGTAGCCATGAGAGGGGCATGGACGGGTCTGAGGCTTTCCCAGAAATTAGGCACCATGCTACAGAATACTCGGATTTACGTGCCCAACTGCCACCAGTTGGATGTGAAGATTTACACCAGGGTTCATCAGGAGTAAGTGCTTGCATCCCAAAGTTAAGCACTGGGATCTGTGCTAAGCGCTATTGTATAAAGGTTGCTTAAACTAAGCCACCTTTAGCATGGATCTTAACAGCACCTAAGTTTTGGTGCCATTTACTGAATCAGGCCCTAGGGGGACCAGTTCTATAAACTGGTAGCAAGATGTAGGCACCACAGTGGGGTGTGCTTAGTGGCAATTGTATAACAGCACCTAAGTGCACCTAAGCCATTGTAGAATACTAGTGCAAAGCTATGTTGGCATGCCAAAATTTAAACATGTTCACATAGGACAGATCAATGATTGGTATAAACTAGAATGCCCAAGTGTGCCATGCAATTCACAAAACTGATACCTGTAGTATTCTATAACTTGCACACATTGTTTGGCAACAATTCCCTAGCCCGTCCGTGTTCCACCCACATGTATGTCATCTTACAGTTAAGTGCTAAACGATTTTGGGGCATAGCTTATAGAACAGTGCCTGGCATTTATGCACATAAATGGCATTTATTGATGCCTGATGCAAGTTAAGCCCTAGCATTCTATAAACTATGGCCCAGATTCTATAAACAGCACCTAGCCAATCTAGGCATCTAACTTAATTTTTTTATAATTAGCTTAATTGGCACTGTTAATGAGTAACAATGAAAAAATAAAATAAAATTGGTTGGTAGTTTCCCAAACCCTAGCCAAAGTAGCCAAAGTCACCTACCAGAAAGTGGGTGTGGTTAGGGATGGATTGTGGGCAGATCTTCAACATGTTTTGCATCTAGGTGCCTAAATTGGACTCAGGCACCGGTATTTAGGCCAAAAAAACCCTGGCATAAATAGAAGGCGTCTAAAATTATGATGCCTACCAGTGCCTAAGTTCAATTTAGGTGCCACAAGGTGTGATTTTATAAAATAGCACTTAACTTTTAGGTTCTGTTTATAGATTCAGAGCCTATGTACACACTTGGTACCTAATAGCAAGTTATAGAATGAAAACAGTGGTGTAGCCCATGGTGGTGGCACTTTGCATCAGTGTGCCATGTGCCCCTCTGCAATGTTCCCTGCTGCATGTCCCCTGCACTCTTCTCTGCCATGCCTACTGCACTTGCCCTCCCCCCCTTGTACCTCTTTAAATTTTTGCCAGCAACAAGCAGCATCTCCTCACTGCTACTTGTGCCAGCCTCAGCTCTCCCTCTGATGCCAATTCCTGGTCCCGCGATAAAGATATGAGATCAGGACAACTGAGGCCAATGTGAGCAGCGGGGAGGAGATGCTGGGTGGCTGGAGAAGAGGTGGGTGGCTGGAGAGGAGAAGAAATGCCAGCGCCCCTGCCAACACAAGAACTGGGGCAGTCCATACCCCCCGCCCCCTTGCTCTGCCACTGAATGAAAGGATAGACTCATAAATTAGGCTTATGAATCTAGGCAAATAAATGGCAGTCCTAAATTTGTATACTATGAATGAACTCAGTGTATCATTGCAGATGGTGAAAGTCAAACAAATAAATGAGGGAGAAAGATCTCAAGTGCCCTGGTGTCAATGAACTCGACACTTTAGATGGGGCTCTGAATATTCTCATTGGTCAAAAATGCTCATTTCTGTGGCAAACCATTTTGTTTACATTTTTAATTTTATTCAAAATTGCTAAATAGCAAAAATTTTAATAATTGCAGCAAATAGAAAAAAAAGAAGGAAGAAAAACCATATTATTACTCCTGATAGTGGCCCAACCATTTCACTCAGGTGGCTTCATCAGGGGTGTGCTTAAAGATTCAATTTATTTGGAAATGCTGCATGCCAAATTAACCCAACCCCTTTCCGAAGCTACAGTAGAGGTTTCTGCCATAGCCCGGAGTACTAAATACTCTGACGCTCATAGGGCTGCTTTTACTAAGCTGTATTATGGCATTAACGTGCGAAATAGCATGCACTAAATTTCCACGCGCGCTAGACGCTAACGCCAGCATTGAGCTGGCGTTAGTTCTAGCTGTGTAGCACGGGTTTAGCACAAGCTAAAATGCTAACGCAGCTTAGTAAAAGGAGCCCATAGTGTTCCAATGAGCGCTGGAGCAGCATCGGAGCATTTAGCGCCTAGGCCCCAGTAAAAACCTCTGCCGCAGCTAGTGAAAGAGGGCCTATATGTCCAAGATAGCAATATTCCCCTAAATTAAGATAATTTTTCAGCTGAAAATAAGGCACAAATTTGGAAATGTAAAGGCTAATTTTCAAAGTACTTTGCCCATAACGTTCTCCATCTCAGCCAAAAGCTGTACATGTTGTATCCAATCCTACAATGTCAGCCCTGCAGAGCCTTTCCATCTCTATGCTTTTATCTGTCTTGTGTGAACTCATTTCTTCTAAAACTTCTAGCCAGCATCTGTTTCACTTCCCCTTTCATAGCTCAGTCACTCTCTTCACTCTCTTAGACTCTTCTCTTCCCTGGACCTGGGGGGGGGGGGGGTTCTCTCTCCTCATAGAGGTACAATTAAAAAGTTCATACAGATCAATTTCAACAGACACAAATATCCCTAGCTTCAAATACGCAAACACACAAACGCATTATCACATCCCCAACCTCTACCTATTCATTCTTCTCTTATTTTTGTTGGTATCTTTTATATATCACATATTTTTTTGTGGCAGTTCCTCTCTGTGAGGGGCCACTGAAAAGTTCTAAGCCCAACCAAGAAGAGAATGATGTGGAGTCATGTAACTCACAAGTTATTCCACATTTTTTTTTTTTTAATATACTTTTCATTTCATTTCATTTCATATCATTGAAACAAAGTGTCAAGAAAAGTGTGGAATAACTTATAAGTTTCATGGCTCCACATCATTCTCTTCTTAGTTGGCCTGAGAATTTTTCAGTGGACCCTGGTTGGCCCTGCATTCCTTTTGCACTCAATGCCAACCAATTCTTTACCAAGCCCAGAATTCCCAATGGGTACCATGCCTATTTCTATTCTGGTCCTGGGTGCTTCTCCTATATACAGTATATCATGCAAATCTTCTGAAACCAGAACTCCTCAGTACACAATGATATAATTAGGGCAGGTAGAGTGGGCAGCTTGTCCATGCACAATGCTCCACCTGCCTCCTTCCCTTGGCCTTCTCTTCCCTTATGTTCTGTTCCCCAAGTCGCTGGTACCAAGGATCAGTGAAATACTGATGGTCCCTGAAAATTAGCCTGAGGGGACATTGGAGGAGGAGATGGTAGGTAAAAAAATAAAGAACAGTCTTTGTGATGTGGTTGGGAGGGGGTACAAATATAAACACTTCCTATGTGCTGGAGATATGCAGTATGCCACCACCAAGGATACTGTGGAGGTAATGTTCACATCCCGTCGCTGGGGGAAGGAGGGAATAACGGTCATCTCTCAAAAGTGACACTTACCCAGGAAGCCAATGTGCATGCACAACTTAATTAATTGGCCTAATCAGTGTTGATAATTGCCAATTAATAGTTCATAATTGATGCTAATTGGCACCAATCAAACATTACACGCACAACTTGGAAAGTACAATTCTATAAAAAGTATGCCCCAGGAGCAGTGTGCGAATTTGAAAAGGAGGTGTGGCCAGGGGTGGATTTTGGGCATTCCTAAAAGGTATGCATTGCTATAGAATATGCCTGGTTAGACTTGGTTTTAGCTGGCGTCTAAGTTATGCAATGCACACAGCTGCTACACAAGATTCTATAACAGGTTTGCATGCCTTGTGGAATTGTGCTAAGCTTTGTTCTAGTCAGCATGTTTTTTTAGGCACCAAATATAGAATCAGGTCCTTGGTGGCCAGATTCATCACCTATGATTAAAGGGCTACTTTTTTTAAGCACTCTCACTACAATGGCCAGACTGGTTAAGTTGAGGAGTGGAGAGCATTACAGAATACTTGCGTGGGGGTGGGGGTGGGGGGGAAGGACTCTCCCTGGTAATTAAGAATCGAGGCTTATGGTGCAGGAATCCTTATGCTAGTTCCAGCTGAGCTGGAAGTCCACCTGTCAGATCAAAAAGAAAAATCTTACCCTTGTGCAGAAGCTATTCATCAACTGCTCCAGCAAATGGGGTCCTTGTCTGCAGGGAATCTGTGAATTCTTTGAGGTAGGCAGAAACAAAAGTTACCTTTCAGGGCTAACTGATTGTGGAAATAATCACAGCTTCTATAAAAGCGGGTGATAAGAACTAGAGAATGACACGAGGACTGTTTACCGCAGTAAACTGTGGTCATCGCAGTAAATCCGCAGGAATGGAGACATTTGCAACTGGTTTACTGCAGGCATGGGCTCAAGACCTTTCACCGCCCAGTGGGAATGGGGATAAGACCTTTTACCACCCCGTGAGAGTGGTGAAAAGTCTTGCTCCTATGGTAAAAAAAAAAAACAACTGCGCCCGTGTCAGACTCGGCATCTCCTCCCCAGCTCCTCTTGGACCTATTTTACCTTCAGGAGCCAGCCACGATGAAGACAGAAGGAACCCAAAACCAAAGCCTGAGACCAATGTGATTTGAAGAATAAAATTACCAGACAACAAAAGATAGAAAAAAAATTAATTTATTTTATATTTTGTGATTAGAATATTTCTGATTTGAAATATGTATCCTACTGGAGCTGGTATTAGACATAACTGGGGACCACAAAGCCCTGGCTGTGCTTCCTTAGCTTCCAGCTGGCTTAGGACTCTCTCTGACCAGGGGGTAGTTCCCCTAGTTGCACTTCCCTAACACTATTCCTGCCATGTGTGACTGAAATATTTTGTTAACTTGATTTTCCTATGTAGCATTCTGTAGTAATTTGGTTTGTTCAGTTTTCACAATAGTGGAGGGGATATTTGTGAAAGGGAGGGGAGATAGGGGTTTTGTTGATCTTTGCTCTGTATTATATGTGTTTATAAAATGGCAATGGTACAGAATATTGTCTCTTTTTATACTTTAGGAAATTGGGCTAGAAATCAGGGGTCTCAAAGTCCCTCCTTGAGGGCCGCAATCCAGTCAGGTTTTGAGGATTTCCCCAATGAATATGTGCATGCACTGCTTTCAATGCATATTCATTGGGGAAATCCTGAAAACCCGACTGGATTGCAGCCCTCAAGGAGGGACTTTGAGATCCCTGACCTAGGGTTACCATATGGCTCCAGAAAAAGGAGGATGGATTGAGCCATCCGGGTTTTACTTCCATTGCTTTCAATGGAAGTAAAACCCAGATATCTCAATCTGCTGTCTTTTTTTCTGGACCCTAATTTACCAGCTATCAATATTAGAATGTAATATTGAAGAGTAAAATATGAAAACGTTCAGAAACAACTTTCTCTTAATAGAAATCTTTTCAGCAGTATTTCCAGTGTGATTATAAGGCAGAGAGGGTGACAAAAGAGACTTGAGTAATGCAAGATTATCTTGGCTGCTCTTAATTACTCTTGCTTCTGCCTCTTGGCACATGCTGACTCTTTCTAGGTGATGTGTGTTAAGGTTGTAAAGTAAGACAGTGCGGGTGGTTTGCAAAGACTGAGCACTTAATTGAGCTATAAATCAGAAAGTGTAGTTTGGTAGTAAGTGCAGGTGTAAAAACAGAGGCGAGGTTTGCACTGTTCAGGGAATGTTGCAGGGCAGGTCAAAATCTCCCCAACCTGTCACCTTGATTGGTCAACTGACAGGAAGATAAACAAAATGGAGATGGAGGAGAGAAGGGAGCTTATAACGCCAGAGGTTAGCCTGTTCTCAACAAAGATTTTCAGGATTCAGCCCAGAAACTTTGGCTGGCACAAGCAGGTTAGCAAATTTAAAGGAGAGGTGCCTTGCAGCTGCCCCTCTTGAGAGATCTATAATCTTTATTCTTGTCCTGAATTTAAAACTAGTTTAGGAAAAGGTATGGGAAATAATTGTCAAAATACTGAAACTGAATCATCGATTCCCTCAACGGGGTCTTTTATTAAAATGTGATAGGTTTGGGGCTTCATGCACTACAACACTGAATTTTACCTTGCAGCAGGCCCAAAACTAATTTTGTATGAAGAGAATTCCCGCAATTTTTTTTTATTGCACATCATGCATTAACATTTGGATTAACAAATGGTACCTTCTCTGAGTTAACACGGGAGCAGTTATCACCTCCTATTTAGGAGGCAGTAAGTGCTCCCATGTTAACAGTGCATTACCCAGTGAGCATACAGTAAATACACTTTTACAAGGGGCCGTTGAAAAGTTCTCAGCCCAACCAAGAAGAGAATGATGTGGAGCCATGAAATTTAGATTGCACCTTAATCCCGCAGATTACAATATTTAAAACTGGACATCTCCAGGAATTACATGTTTAAAACCTAACAATAACATATATCAGCTAGGCGACTGACCCACATCTGAGGGGCTGCTGAAAAGTTCTCAGCCTAACCAAGAAGAGAACGATGTGGAGCCATGCTACCTACATAGGTTATTACACACTTTTCTTGACACCTTTTCATTTCGATGATATGAAATGAAACAAAGTGTCAAGAAAAGTGTGGAATAACTTGTACGTTTCTTGGCTCCACATCAATCTACTTCTACTATTAAGTATTTCTATAGCGCTACCAGACGTACGTAGCTCTGAACGGAGTCAAAGATGACAGTCCCTGCTCAAAAGAGCTTACAATCTAAACAGACAAGGCAAACAGGATGTCATGGATACAGTTAAGGGGAAAGGTTAATCTGCTGGCTGGGTTGGTGAGCAGTGGCGAGCAGGATTATGGATTGAAGGCTATATCAAAAAGGTGGGTTTCAGTCTGCTTTTACATACGATAAGGAAAGGGATTTGGCGGACAAACTCAGGTAATTTATTCCAGGCATGGAGGGCAGCCAGCTGAAAGGAACAAAGTCTGAAATTGGCAGTGGAGGAGAAGGGTACAGCTAAGAAAGGCTTCACTGAGGAACAAGGAGAGAAGAGAAGAGAGATATTGAGGGACAGTAGAATGAACACACTTGTAGATCAGCAAAAGGCGCTTGAGCTGTTTCTGAAAGTGGATAGGGAGCCAGTGAAGTGATTTAAGGAGAGGGGTGACTTGAGTGTAGTGAGGGTGGTAGAAGATGAGTTGAGAGTTTTGCACAGATTGCAGGGGGGAGAGGCGGCACTACGGGGGACCAGTTAGAAGTAGATTGCAGTAATCTAAGCGTGAGGTTACAAGAGTGTGGACAAGGGTTCGGGTAGTGTGCTCAGAGAGGAAGGGGTGAATTTTGATGATGTTGTAAAGATAGAAGCGACACGCCTTAGAAGTTTGTTGAATGCGCACAGAAAATGAGGTCAGAATCGAAGACGACTCCAAGGTTGCGAGCAAAGGAGACTGGAACGACGACAGTATTATTTACTGAGATGGAGAATGGAGAAGGAGGAGCAGAGGGTTTAGGAGGAAAGAGGAGCAGCTACGTCTTGGACTTGTTTAGTTTCAAATGATGGCAGGACATCCAGTCAGCACTGTCAGCCAAACAAGCAGAGACTTCGCTTCTTGGTTAGGCTGAGAACTTTTCAGCGGCCCCTCATATGCCCATTCTTTGCCCATGCCACATCCCCCTGAAAAATTTGAAAAAATTGTGTAACACGCTATTTAACACATGGAAAGAGGCAAACTACCACAAACTGCCTTAATGCAGTCACACAGGAGCCTGTTTTCACATGTTAACCCCATGTTCAGGGTGTAACCTAAGTTAATAATCCTGAAATCTTGTATACCCAGCTCCAATGGAAATTTTTAGATCGTCTGCTTTCTAGAGCAGTTTACATGATTAGATAAAACTGGACGAATAGAGCAGAGGTATTCTGGCTGTTCATTTTTTGGGGGGATACTATGGGGCTCGTTTTCAAAAAAGAAAAACAGCTAAAAAATAACATAAAAAGACAGATGGATGTTTCTCTTTCCAACCCTTCCAAACTGCTATTCTTGAAATCCATTTTCTAGACAGATTCCTATGCTGTTTGTCTGTGGTGCTTCTAAATCTCAAGGGTGTGTGTTAGAGGTGTGGCCTGGGCGGGACAAGGTCCGGCTTATAATTTGGCCATTTTTCTGCAATAATGGAACATTTTAGAATACTCCTAGGGCACAGTTTGGACATTTGGGGCTAGATCTGTTTTAATAACAAATAAGTACATAAATGGTGTCTAAATTGATCAGATGACCACTGTAGGGATGAAGGCATGACCCCCCTCACATGCTCCCAGTGGTCGCTGACCCCCTCACACTCTCCAAAAATGTGAATGAAACGGTACATGCCTGCCTGAATGACAGCTTCAGGTGTTATGGCCAGGTTTATTAGAGCAGCTATCAGGTTCCTGGGGTGGGTGGTGCAGTGGACTGTAGAGATAGAGTGGGATATGGGCCTGGTTATCCCTAACTAGTGCACTTGTGGAACGTGAGCCCTTGAAAACCTACTGTACACCACACAAATAGCCCTTATGTCTGCAGGTATCGCCTATATGTAGGGTGGGTTTTGGAGGGCTCAACATATAATATAAGGGGGTTATGGTGAGATGTGTATCTGGGACTGTTAATGTGAAGTTCACTGCCGTGCCCCCTAGGGTGCTCCACTGCTCTGCTGGGATGTCTCTGACTAGTCTAAGAATGCTGGACACTTCTAAATCCCAATGGCTTGTTTGATGCATTTTTCTTTTAGGTGTTTGTGTGTCTGTGGGTTTTTTTTTTATGGTTCAAAAAAGATAGATGTGCTGAGCACAAACACATTTATGAAATTTCTATTTTTGAAACAGAAAGACTTTTTGTCATTTTGAAAATGGGCATATTCGCTAATGGATTTTTGTGCATGTTCAGGTTTAGATGTCATATCGAAAATGCCCCTCTATGGGCCACTTTTGCAAAGTCGTGGTAGTGATTCTCCCGTGGCAAATGCACTGAAGCCCATAGAAACTGAAAGGGCTCTGGAGCAGTTACCACAGGTGAATCACTACTACAGCTTTGTAAAAGGAGCCCATTGTATACTGTAGGTCACATTAATAAGAATACTTTGCAGCCGAAAACACAATAGAACGAGTTCCTTTAAGAAAATGTGGAAATCAGTAGAATCTTATTAACATATGGATCTGGACTGGCTGAGTTGTTATCCCTTTACACCCCCTCCTCCACCTTTTCTCTTACCCACTTAATCACAGAAATCCCACCCAGACCCAGAAGGATCCTCTCCATCCCCACCTGTTACCACTAGGATCCTCTCTGTCCCCACCCATCCCCATAAAAACAGCAATTACTTCTGACAGGATCATCAATTCCACAGTTTCTTTTGCTGTTTTCCTTGTGGAATCTCTTTGGTGGAACCCTTTTTTTGTTTTCTGTTCAGGTAATTAACTTATAAACCCCCTCTTTTACTAAGGCTGACGTGTCCATTATATTATATGGACGAACCCTGCTTCCAAAGTCTTCTATTCCCGTGGGAGTCCCGTTGGCTAGAGGGGGGTCCCCGTGGGAGTCCCGTGGGCCAGAAGGGGGTCCCTGCGGGACTCCCGTGATCACTGTTCCCGTGCAGACCTCTAATCACAAGGCCTTTTGGTTTACCAGCTTATCAAAAACTCATATCCCCCCAGCACTATGTCACAATGAATAGACCACAGACACTTATTGTTGGTAATAACCAGGCTGCAGCTCAGTTTATTGGGTCAACAAATAAATAAGCAATCCACAATTGCCTCACTTCCCGAGCTACAAAACATAGCAATTTTGACAAAACACAATAAAAACATAACACATAAAAATCTGAGTTAGTCCTATAAGAGTAAAACACTGTTAGGGCCCCTTTTTTCAAAGCCGTGGTAATGATTCTCCTGAAGCTCAAAGGAATTGAATGGACTTTGGTGCATTTGCCATAGGAGAAGCACTATTGCAGCTTTGTAAAGGGGGCCCTTGTTTAATCTCACAGAACACTGTATTTTTAGGTTTCTACTGTTTGTATTTTACAGTATAACCTTGATAAAACAATAAAACACGGAGTACAAAAGCTATAAACTTGCAAAACAGTGTACTTTTTCTTTAGAGCTAAAACAAGGATGGATGAGGAATTGCATTATATATTAGTACATATTCCAATTTTTGCTTTCTGTGTGTGTAAGTCCTATTGATAAACTCTTTTGCCAAACATCTGGTGGAAGCTTTCCTAATATATTTTTATAATTTTAAAATTAGGAATAGGTTTCTTTTTACTACCTAACATACATTTCTTATCAAAACAGTACTCCCTTTGAAAAAAACAAAAAAAAAAACCCAGGAAGCCAATAAGCTATAACAAAATTAAAACAACTTTAATTGAATGGATAAACAGAAAAATGCAGGAAAAAAAAATTCTGTCAAGCATCCATTGAACCTTTTTGGCAGCTGTGTTTTCAGGATTCTTAAAAGCAATTTTATTTACCCTCTCCTTTACAAAGTCGTGCTAGTGTTTTTAGTGCCAACCACCGTGGTAACGGCTCCGGCGCTCATAGAATTCATATGAACGTCTGAGCTGTTACCACCACAGCCGGTGCTAAATATGCTAGCGCAGCTCTGTAAAGGAGGGGGTTAATTAATACAAGCATTTATATTCTGCTTAACCAAACAGATTTAAGTGGATTCCATGTAACCTAAAACAGTACCTTTTTGTAGCAGTTTATTACAATAACAAGGCAATCTCATCC
This sequence comes from Geotrypetes seraphini, assembly GCF_902459505.1. NCBI lineage: Eukaryota > Metazoa > Chordata > Amphibia > Gymnophiona > Dermophiidae > Geotrypetes > Geotrypetes seraphini. The sequence continues at coordinate 25,040,814 of NC_047084.1, forward strand.
TTTTATATCTTCAATAAATATGGCTGAGATAACCATATAACAGCATATACAATGATATAACCCTAGGGCCTTGGTTTTATTTCTAGATTCTTGGAGAGGAAGATAGTCGTTTGGGATTATAGATCAGTGCGTACCAACCTTTTTGTGGCCATAAACCTATGATCGCAAGCAAATAAAATTGCATGTCCCCCCAGATACAGCATAATAATGCACCTATGGAAAACCCACCCATGTCATAACCTCAAATGCAGGTTTTGTGATCCCATGTGGGGTTGCTACAGAATGATATAAAATAAACATTCAGGAGCTAGACCATACAAGATTTTGAAAACAATCAATAATAATTTAAACTCCATCTGCATCTTTATTGGGAGTCATTGTAACCCAAATCAGCTTTCAGTCATTCTGTAAAACCTGCAATCCATATATTGGCTGTCAGGATGACCTAATAGAAGTATATTACAGTAATCAAAATGGGCTAAACCAGTTGCTTGCACTGTCATCTGCAAATGTGGTTCCTAGCAAAAGTCTAATTTGCCAAATAAATGGCATGTTATGTATATTAAAAATTTTTTTTACTAACAATCCACTATGAAAATCCATAGTTCCCTGCTATTTTTTGTGTGTACTGAAAGTATTGTTATATGTTGTCCTCTGAATCATTGTGAATGTTTTATGCTGTAAACCGCTTAGTTATAGAAATAATAATAAAAAATAATAATTTATAATCCAGGGTCGCCCAAGTATCCTAGATTCCAAACACATTGGTACAGAATAGCCTACCGAAATAGGAAAAGGTGAAGGCCACATTTGGCAGTGCAGTTTAAGGGGGTGGAAGGGGTTTGGATTTTGTTTCTTGATCTTGAAGGAATTACTAGTTTTAAAATGTTAACAGCCAAAACATGGTCCTTTATAGGTCATGGAGTTTATCTGTATCTGCCTACATATCTAGAGAGAAAGAGATAAATAATCCGTAAATTATTTTAGATCTCTGTGAAATTGTTGCCATATTTTAAAATCCAAGATCAGGAGCCTATTAGTGCGAGGCCTGTAATTTGCATGATCCTGCGGTGGAGGAATTAATTCCTGCTAAACCATATTGAAAACGTTGTCACGCTCCTTCCTTCTGGCATGGAAGAAATCAGGAGAGTTCAGTTTATGGCCTCATTTCTACACTTGAGGTTTAAAGTCTCTGGAAATAAAAGGCACACGTTATAGATCAAGAAAGGAGTTTTACAAGTAAAAAAACAAACAGAAAATGAAATGTTTTACCTTGCAAAACCAAATGCACATAGAATTATGTTTTTTCTTATCTGCTATTCCTGGTAGCAAAGCGTTTTTCTACGAGAAAATAAGAGGTTCAGAACACACAGCGAAGGAACACACTCACAAAATGCAGATAGAAAGCAGTAAAGCCTGCCCTAGTGGTTTCATTAGGAGAACTTGGTCTCACAGAAAAAAAAATGAACAGGTTATCCTATTTTATTTTCAAACATTTTTTGCCAGCCTATCTAGAGGGACTCCTCAGCAGCTTACAATATAACATGAAGCATCTATTTTAAAATTGAAAACTCTTTGAGACTTCCATGTGTGAAGGCAAGTGAAATGCAGGTGCTGTTACTTAAAATCCTTCTGATCACTAGGACAGGGATAGAACTTGAGAAATATATTAACTGAACCATCTTCTGTGCAAAATGTTAGCCGCTGTTTTGCTTTTACAATATTTTTCAAAAATTTCTTATGTTTTCAATTTATTAGCACAAAAATGACTTGAAAGGCAATGTTCTTCAGTTTTGAACAGGAAAGATGAAAAATACAGTAAACAGAATAATGATAATGTTGATCATAAGAAAAAAATAATAGGACTAAAATGGAAAATAATTCAGCCAAGCAATTTACAGAATATAAAAAAGAAGCTAATTTTCTTTAGATGTACACACTTATTATATTTTCCTGTCTCTTTTGCTACGGAAATACCCTGAGATACTTTTGATTCTTAAGTTTTTATATCTACCTTTCTGCCTACCTATCTTTTTTTTCTAATTACAATCAAGATCATTATATTTATGAGGTAGTTTTACCTTTGTTACTGTAAAGCAAAATAACGTGCAAATTAAAAAATTTGTAAGGAAAAATATACAAAGGGCAATACATACAGTGTAATAATATGAATAAGGGATTTCACTGGTGGGTAAGACACAAACATTAGATTATAGTGAACCTTTTCACACTCATTTAGTCTTTAAACTATGAAATTGAAACATATCCAATTGAAAGTTTGATTCCTAAACAAACAAAAACATTAGAAAGCTATTTTACAGGGGATTGTCTTAGGCAGACGAAGGTTTGGTTGGGGTTTTTTTTAGGTGTTTTACCAGAGAACATTTACAATATCCAACCAAGTCTAGTAACTTCAGTGCCCAAAACAAGCTGGTTTAGGACAGCAGCACTGAATATAAAAACTAAAATTTGTGTTCGCCGTCTTTATTTTAAGAGCATTGGTTTACTGGGTGAAATAAGAAAGTGAAGCTTCACAGCTATTTCATTTCGCTAACCATGGGGGGAAAAAAAATCCTACAAATAATCCATGCAGCGAACAGAAAAATAAACCTTATTTTACAAGTTAAACATCAGTTTGTGTTTTCTGGCCTTGCTAATAATTCTGGGACTGTTATCCAAAAGTGGAGGTTGACTCAAACCAAGATGGGATTGGAGAGTGGGGGTGGTATTACTAAGGGCTCCTTTTGTCAAGCTGCGCTAGCGGAGTTAGCACGCATGACTTTTAATCACGTGCTAACCCCCACGCTGGCCAAAAAACTACCGCCTGCTCAAGGCAGGCATTAGTGGCTAGCGTGGCTAGTGGCTAGCGTGGCAGGCGGTTTAATGTGCGCTATTAAATGCCTTAAACCGCTAGTGCGGCTTGATAAAAGGAGTCTAAGTGAAGCTATCCTGTACACTTTTTTTTTTTTTTATTTATTTATTCATTTTAATACATCCTATATACAAATATGTTTAAAGGCAATCCTGTACACTTATTCTTCCAAAATGAGTGATTCAGCAACTTTTGTTTCCAGGTGGGTCTCCCGGAGATTTTACTTCTGTGAGCTCATCTATAAAATTCATGGGGCGTCTATTACAATAAATAGAAAGGAAAGCAGAACCCACAACTGCAGGTATCACAATATTACACCCGCTTCTACAGTATTTACACAAGAAAGTGTAGCAACTGATTGAAACATTGTCCCTATATTCTCCCCCCCCCCCACACACACACAACTCCCCTTTCCCATTAAGAGCAATTCTCTTGCACTGGCTGCTCCAAAGTAGTTCCAAAAATTTTAATATTGTCACTTTACATTTTAAAAGTCGGATCTTTTTATTTGGGAACTGTCAGTTACATCTGAATCGGACCAGAGATGTTAATTTAAAAAGGAGCTAAGAAAGGGTTTTTTTATTTTATTTATTTTTACTTTAAGACGCAACAAGCTCGAAAGTCCATCAAGGAAAGAGCTGAATGTCCCGATTCCCTACCGGTAAAAATAATGACAATTTTGTTTCAAATTAAGACTCATTCGTTCCATCCCATCTCCTTTCTGCCATTGCCAATTCCTGTAATGTTCTCGACTAATATTAAACAATATAACATTTGTGGATAGAAGCCAGCAATTCACCAACCCGAAAATACACCTAGAAGTGACTGCCACACAGCCCAGTGGACTGTGAATACAGCAACCAACAGGAAGCACTCCGGGAAATGATTTGCAGATTTCAGCTAAATTACAGAAACGTTGCATCAAATCGTGGGACGTGTATTCAAAAAAAGATTAAATAACGGCAAAGTTGACAGCTGTTGAATAGGAGACCACCAAGAACATAATCGCAGGATCTGGCACACTGTCGAGAGACCCCCCTGAGAAATATATAATAATCAGACATTTTCTAGAGTAGGTTTACTATGACCCCCAGAAGTGAAAAAAGTTTCATAAAAATAAAGAAAAAAAAAGATGGTGGTGGGAGTGTCAAGCTTGATTTCGTGAAGGTTTGTTCCTCAAACTGGGACACATCGAAGGCACTTATGATACCAGGAATCCACAATTTTTATTATTTAGGTTTATGCAGAAAGTGTACTGACTTCATACATCCCCAAAACACTTCCCCCTAACAAAACATTGTAATTCTTTACTGACTTCATACATAAGTGCGGTTGGAATTTTTTTTTTTTTTTTTTCTAACACTACAACGTGCACTTTTCATGCTTCCTCTGCACTATCTTAATCGCTTTAACATATGGTGAGATTTTTGTTATGTATTGGAGAGCTCTTCTGAAGTGTACTCCTGAAGCTTAAGAATGGCTCGCACAATTAGCGACTGCTGAAAACCAAAAAGGAGTAATTCTTCTTCATCTGGAGAAACATGTTCTCAATATAAATATATATCTCTCTCAGCGTGTACTGAGAAGGGCCAGTAAAACTGATCAGAGAATATGCAACCCTGTTTTGACAACAACTTAATTTAAGGCTAGATAAAGAAATGAAACATCCGTTAGCAAAAAAGAAAAATATTGTATTTAAGCTGTACCTGATGTAGAAAAGGTGGTTTTTAACGAGTCCAAGAAAACAGCCAGGAATAAAAAGTGGAACAACATTGTAGTTCGGGATGATTCGGAGGAACCAAAGTTCTGCAAAATAAAATGCTTACAAAAAATAAATAAAATTAATACCTCAAATAAATTCTTTACAGATGCTCAAGGATTTTCATTAACTAGGTCAGCACGGTAAGGATAACGTGACTTGAATTTAGCTATGTGAGCGCAAGGGTAATTTTCTAAATCAATACAGAAAAGTGGAGAAATCCATTAGTACGTTTATCACTCAGAGCTATGAAAACGTACTCTGCGTTCAGATGGATTTTTGATGAAACGGAGTAGCTACAGGCTCTGGAGTGATACTGGATAGAGCCTGTGCTGAGTAATGCTCAGCAAGGTCCTGTCCCCAGTTTCTCTTCTCTCCGTCAAATACAATTTAGACAGGGCTCAATGATTCCTTTACTGCCATAATTGACAGCAAGAAAATAACTTATTTGTTTCCCATGTATTCATTTATAACTCATCTATCTACATCATACTAAGCGGGTTTAAAAAATCACTACAGGCTATGGTAATTCCATAATGGCTATATTTTAGATCTTAAGATGACATACAAGAAAAAGCTACTGGTGAGAAAATGGAGAAGCAACACTTGTTTCTAAAATAAAAAGGATACATTTTCTTATACAGACCTGAACATTTCAATACTGAGGGTACTCATCCACTGGCACCCCCTTCAGAGAAAAAGAGAGAGAGAGAGAGAGAGAGAGATAAGGTGCAAGAGGACAGGAGAGGTACAAGAAAGAGAGAGACGGTAGATCAGGAGTGTCAAAGTCCCTCCTCAAGGGCCGTAATCCAGTCGGGTTTTCAGGATTTCCCTCATGAATATGCATGAGATCTATTTGCATGCACTGCTTTCGTGCTATAGTAACAGATCTCATGCATATTCATTGGGGGAAATCCTGAAAACCCGACTGGATTGCGGCCCTTGAGGAGGGACTTTGAAACCCCTGCTGTAGAGGGAAAGATGGGCTAACAGTGAGAGTAGTTTTCAGGTTTTAAATTCCTTAATGGGGGATGTGAAACCATCACCTCCTCGGGCCATTTACCCTATATTATAGAATTATACTTATCATAAGAAAACAGCCAGATAGTTATTTGGTATGAAAATAGGCTGCAACTTTGTTTATTGGTGAGATACATAATTCAATATACCAGAGCAAATTAAAGATTTAAATAAATAAACAAACCACCAATCAGACCACAGCCATCAGCAAAGCAAATCAAAT